>NW_028270166.1:28184981-28838962 GCF_037043375.1 Chiloscyllium plagiosum
GTACTTTGGCTTTAGGAATTTTCTCATCGTTTAGAAAATAGTCTGTTCCTGTATTCTTTTTTCCAAAGTGCAAGATCTTGCATTTGCTCACATTGAATTTCATCAGTCATTTCTTGGACCACTCTCCTAAACTGTCTAAATCTTTCTGCAGCCTCCCCACATCCTCAGAACTATCTGCCTGTCCACCTAACTTCGTATCATCGGTGAACTTCACCAGAATGCCCCCAGTTCCTTCATCCAGATCATTAATATGTAAAGTGAACAGCTGCGGCCTTAACACTGAAACCTGCGGGACACCACTTGTCACTAGCTGCCATTCCAAAAAGGAACCTTTTATCCCAACTCACTGCCTTCTATCAGACAGCCAATTCTCAATCCATGCCAATAGCAACACCATGGACCCTCACCTTACCCAGCAGCCTCCTGTGAGGCACCATATCAAAGATCTTTTGGAAGTCTAGGTAGATAATATCCACTGGGTTTCCCTGATCTAACCTACTTGTTACCTCTTCAAAGAATTCTAACAGGTTTGTCAGGCACGACCTCCCCTTACTAAATCCATGCTAATCTGACCTTGCACTTCCAAAAATTTAGAAATCTCATCCTTAACAATGGATTCTAGAATTTTGCCTGCAACCAAGGTTAGGCTAATCGACCTATAATTTTCCATCTTTTGTCTTGATCCTTTCTTGAACAAGGAGGTTACAACAGTGATTTTTCCAATCATCTGGGACTTTCCCTGGCTCCAGTGATTTTTGAAAGATTACAACCAATGCCTCTGCTATTTCTTCAGCCACATCCCTCAGAATTCTAGAATGTAACCCATCAGGGCCAGGATATTTATCAATTTTTAGACCTTTTAGCTTTTCCAACACTTTCTCTTTTGTATTTGCTACCATACTCAACTCTGCCCCTTGACTCTCCTTAATTGTTGGGATATTATTCATGTCTTCCACTGTGAAGACTGACACAAAGTATTTATTAAGTTCTTCAGCTATTTCCTTATTTCATTAGCCTTCCTGCATCAATTTGGAGCATCCCAATTTCTACTTTTGCCTCTCGTTTGTTTCTTATGTGTTGAAAAATTTTACTATCAATTCTAATATTACTGGCTGGCTTACCTTCATATTTGATCCTCTCCTTCCTTATTTCTCACCTTGTTATCCTCTGTTTGTTTTTGTAGCCTTCCCAATCTTCTGATTTCCCAGAGATCTTGGCCACTTAATAAGCTCCCTCTTTTTCTATAATACATTTCCCTGAGTTCCTTTGTTAGCCATGGCTGTCTAATTCTCCCCTCCGGATAATCTTTCTTTTCTTTGGGATGAATCTCTGTACTGTGTCCTCAATTACACCCAGAAACTCCTGCCATTGTTGCTTTACTGTCTTCCCTGCTAGGCTCTGCTTCCAGTCGATTTTCGTCAGTTCCTCTCTCATGCCCCTGTAATTACCTTTATTTAACTGTAACACCATTACATCCAACTTTGCCTTCTCTCTTTCAAACTGCAGACTGAAATCTACCATATTATGATCGCTGCTTCCTAAGTGTTCCCTTACTTTAAGATCTTTTATAAAGTCTGACTCCTTACTCAGCACTATCCAGAATAGCCTGCTCCCTTGTGGGTTCCATCACAAGCTGTAAGCATTCCATGAATTCGCTTTCTTTGGATCCAGCAGCAACATTATTCATCCAGTCAATTTTGAAGTCCCCCTTGATCACTGTGACCTTGTCTTTCTGACATGCCCTATCAATTTCCTGGGACATCTTGCACCCCTAGTCCTGACCACTGCTGGGAGGTCTGTACATAATTCCCATTAAGGTTTTTTTGCCTTTGTGTTTCCTTAACTCCACCCACACAGACTTCACATCATCTGACCCTATGTCTTTCATTGCCATAGATTTAATTTCATTCTTAACTAACAAGGCAACCCTGCCCTCTCTCCCCACCTCCCTGTCTTTTTGCTAAATTGACCCACTGCAGTCCACTTGCTGCAGGTATACCCACAATAAAGGATTTCCAGGATTTGACCTCACAACACAGAAGAAATGATAACATAGGTAACCAAGTCAGGATGATGTGTCTTGCTGTTAAAACCCTCTGGTCTTCAAGATGAATTCTAATCACTGACAGAAGTGATTTTTAAAATTCTTCTGAATGAATTATTCCTTTAGAGGTCTGTATATGACATTCCTTCCTAATCTCTGTATGCCATGGTCAAAATTACTGTACTTTTCAAGTTCAATGCAAGTCTGTCTGGTTGTTTCTTAGAATATCATTTATTACTGCACGCTAATCCATAGGAGACCTATTCTATATGTTATGCATAAATCTCATGAACTCTATCTGTCAACATGCATTGTTTGAATAATGCCCAACTTTCCTTTATCCACTTCATTTGTTTTGCTACCTTTCCTCTCAGTGGACTTCGGCTTCCGTACATTTTTCCTCATCAGAACTTTCCTTTGCATTTGTGTCTCTTTTTTTTATTAACTCCAGTCTTCAAAACCAATATTTTACTTTCAATTCCCTCTCTTTATTCTTTCCCTTCTCCTGCAATTCTAATTTTAGCCTGTTAAAGACTATGCCCATTTTACTGTCCTCCCCTGAAGTACATTTTTGTTTCATCAAGTTTAAGTATTTCATTCATTTCCAGCTATTTCAAGTTACTTCATATGCAATTGAATTCTCAACAACTCAATTGATTCATCATAGATAGATAACTGATGTATTAGCACAGCATTTGGGATTTGTCGAAATACACCCTGCTTGTATTTCCACAAATCCCAAACATTTTGCTCATGCATTAGTTATCTATATCTTCCTGGCTTTTTGCAGGAAATTTTATCTTTAATTCATCTGCTAATTGTATTAGCTTAGCATAAGTTAAATCTTATAAACTAATCAGGGATACTTCCTCCATCTGTACAAATATTGTAGCCACATCCAATATCATTTTGGTTTTATAATATGATCTTTTACTAACACTTATAGTTACACATTGTTGGAGTTGTCCATGGGTAAACAGAATTGCTATTTGAGGCAGTAGTTTTCACAGTCAGAATCACAGCCTTCGTGCTCATGGTAACCAGATATAATTAATGAACTGCATCATAGAAATCTTAGTCGGACACAGCAAACTTGTCATTTAGTAATGTGTAGAAAAGAAAGTCTGATCCTACCATCATCAAAGGCTTTTCAGTAATTGCCATTATATATTGTGCATGCAGATACACTGAAAGTATAAATGCAATTAACAAACTAATGTTAAGGAAATTAGACAAATCGTGTAAATAGTAGAGAGAAGCCCCATCCCGTCAATAAGGGGATTGAAGGACGAATGGTATAAACACCAAGGACTTAATGACATATAACCAAGAGTATAAGCAGATAATGTTGCAAAAGGACAGCAGAAAATAGATATCATTGTAAAGGGGCAATTGCAAAACATTATTTACTCATTATGACCTCAGGAAAATATTCACAGCACCCACTCACTGGTGATGTAGCTGGCAAATGTCTGGGGAGGTGAATAATAGTCAGAGGGGAGGTTGCAAGCACTGATATCAATGTTGCATGTAATCATTTTAATGTGGAATGTATAAATATCCTGTACTTTATTGGGAGAGGGGGACTGTCTTAGAGTCTGTCTCCGGAGACCTCTTCCAGTCTGCGTGGTAAAGAACTTTGAATAAATATCTATTTGTGCTGTGAACACAGGACTAAGATTCCTCTTGAAAATCTCTCTACAATGCACGTCCCTTTACCTGTTATCTGCATTCCAGATCTCCAATTCCGAACCTCCAAACTATGCTCTGCCTGGGTCACGAGGATTGTGCTGCTGATCATGCTCCATTACTCCGCGTGTCACACCAACAACATAAATATTTTATTTTAATCAGCGAAATGGCCAATTGTTTCCATTTTGGTGCAGCTATCCAGAATACAAGTAACTTTCATCAGGTTCCTTTAATGAACAAAACCAATTATTAAAATAAAGTGGCAAAATCTGTTAATGTCTAAGCTATAATCTTGCATAGTAACTGTATCATCTTTTAACTCCAAAATACACACCCTCACACAATAAAAAAAGGAAGCAAAGACACTTCAGACCTCATATTTTAAATAAACGGAAATAAAATTCTCTTAGAGTCATACGGTTATACAGTCATAGAGTCCTACAGCACAGAGACAGACCTTTCGGTCCAAACTGGTCCATGCTGACCAAAATGTCCGTCCACGCTAACCCCATTTCCCTGCACTTGGCCCATATCCTTCTAATCCTTTCCTATCTTTGTATTCATTCAAATGCCTTTTAAATGTTGTTAATGTACCCACCTCAACCACTTCCACTGGCAGCTCATTCCATATGCACATCACCCTCTGTGTAAAAATGTTGTCCCTCAGATTCCCTTTTATTCTTTCCCCTCTCACCTTAAATTGATGCCCTCTAGTCCTCGATCTCCCAGTCCTGGGAAAAAGACTAATGCATTCACCCTATTCATGCCTCTCATGATTTTATACACTTCTGTAAGATGCCCCCTCAGTCTCTTACGCTCTAAAGAAAAAGGCCCTAGCTTGTCCAACCTCTCCCTATAACTCAGACCATTGAGTCCTGGCAACATCCTTGTAAATTTCTTCTGCTCTCTATCCAGTTTAATAACATAATTCCTCAAGTGCAGCCTCACCAACATCCTGTTCAGCTGCGACATAACTCTCAACTTCTATACTCAATGCCTTGACTGATGAAGGTCAGTGTGTCGAAAGCCTTCTTCACTACCCTGTCTACCTGTGACTCACTTGCAGAGAAGCATGCACGTGAACTCCAAGGTCCCTCTGTTCCACTATATTCCTTAAGACCCTAACATTCACAATGAAACTCTGACCTTGATTTGACTTTCCAGAGTGCAAGACCTCACACTTGTCTACATTAAACTCCATTTACCATTTCTCGGTCCACTTCCCCAGCTAATCAATGTCCTGCTGCAATTTCTGCTAACCTTCCCCACTACCCAAATATCGCCTATTTTAGTGTCATCATCAAACTTACTAATCATGACTTGTACATTCTCATCCAAATCATTGATACTGATAACAAACAGCAATGGGCCCAGCACCGACCCCTGAGGCACTCCACTAGTCACAGGCCTCCAGTCTGACAAGCATCCTTCCACAATTACCCTCTGCTTCCTACCACCAAGGCAATCATGTTTCCAATTTGTCAGGTCCCCCTGAATTCCATGTGGTTTCACCTTCCAGGCAGCCTACTGTGTGGAACCTTATCAAAGGCCTTACTGAAATCCATACAGACTATGTCTACTGCCCTGTTCTCATCACCTTTCCTGGTCACTTCATCAAAGAATTCTGACAAATTTGTGAAGCATGATCTTCCATGCACAAAGCCATGCTGACTACTTCTAATCCAACTAGGAGAAAGTGAGGACTGTAGATGCTGGAGTACTGTTCCACATATCTGATGAAGAGGCAGGCATAGCTGGAGTAGCCATGGGCACCCGCATGGGCCCCAGCTATGCCTGCCTCTTCATCGGATATGTGGAACAGTCCATCTTCTGCAGCTACACTGGCACCACCCCCCACCTTTTCCTCCGCTACATCGATGACTGTATCGACACTACCTCATGCTCCCACGAGGAGGCTGAACAGTTCATCCACTTTACTAACACCTTCCACCCCGACCTCAAATTTACCTGGACCGTCTCAGACTCCTCCCTCCCCTTCCTAGACCTCTTTAGTTCTATCTCGGGCGACCGAATCAACACAGACATTTACTACAAACCAACCGACTCCCACAGCTACCTAGATTACAGCTCCTCCCACGAAGCCCCCTGTGAAAACGCCATCCCATATTCCCAATTCCTCCGCCTCCGCTGCATCAGCTCCCAGAAGGACCAATTCCACTACTGAACAACTCAAATGGCCTCCTTCTTCAAAAACCGCAATTTCCCCTCCGACGTGGTCGAAGACGCTCTCCACTGCATCTCCTCCACTTCCTGCACCTCTGCCCTTGAACCCCGCCCCTCCAATCGCCACCAGGACAGAACCCCACTGGTCCTCACCTACCATCCTACCAACCTCCAGATACATCGTATCATCCTCCGTCATTTCCGCCACCTCCATACAGACCCCGCCACCAGAGATATATTTCCCTCTCCACCCCTATCTGCATTCAGGAGAGACCACTCCCTCTGCGATTCCTTCATCAGGTCCACACCCCCCACCAACCCAACCTCCACTCCCGGCACCTTCCCCTGCAACCGCAAGAAGTGCAAAACTTGCGCTAAACCTCCCCCCTCACCTCCCTCCAAGGCCCCAATGGATCCTTCTATAATCATTGCAAATTCACCTGCACCTCCACACACATCATTTACTACATCCGCTGCACCCGATGTGGTCTCCTCTACATTGGGGAGACAGGCTGCCTACTTGCGGAACATTTCAGAGAACACCTCTGGGACACCTGCACCAACCAACCCAACTGCCCCGTGGCTGAACACTTTAGCTCTCCTCCTCCCACTGCACCAAGGACATGCAGGTCCTTGGCCTCCTCCATTGACAGACCCTGGCCACACGACACCTGGAGGAAGAGCGCCTCATCTTCCGCCTAGGAACCCTCCAACCATGCAGGATGAATGTAGATTTCTCCAGCTTCCTCATTTCCCCTTCCCCCACCTTATCTCAGTCCCACCTCTTGGATTCAGCACCGCCCTCTTGACCTGCAATCTTCTTCCCGACCTCTCCACCCCCACTCCCTCTCCGACCTATCACTCTCACCCTCACCTCCTTCCATCTTTCGTATTCCCAGCGCATCTCCCCCAAATTCCCTTCCCCTACCTTTTATCTCAGCCCGCTTGGCACACCAGCCTCATTCCTGAAGAAGGGCTTATGCCCGCAATGTCGATTCTCCTGCTCCTCGGATGCTGCTTGGCCTGCTATGTTTTTCCAGCACCACATTTTTCAACACTACTTCTAATCCAACCCTGTCTTTCCAAATGTGCATCTTATCCCTCAGAATCTTCTCAAGTAACTTACCTACCACTTAAGCTTGTTGGTCTATAGTTCCTACACTTTTCTTTGCACTCTTTCTTGAATAAGAGCACACATTCACTACCCTCCAGAGTTCCAGGACCTCACCCGTGGCTAACAATGATGCAAAAACATCAGCCAGGGCCCTCTTCCCTCACCTCTTGCTGTGTTCTTGGGTATATCTGGTCAGGACTAGGATACTTATCCACCTTCATATATCCCACTACGTCCAATATCTCCTTTACCATTATATGCACTGTCCCCAAGCTATCACTCCTAACTTCCCCAAGTTCCCTAGTCTTCATGTCTTTCTCCATGCTAAACATAGAGGAGAAATATTCATTGAGGACCTTACCCCCCCATTTCCTGTGCTTCCACACATAAAGTGAGGACTGCAGATGCTGGAGATTAGAGTCGAGAATGTGGTGCTTGAAAAGCACAGTGGGTCAAGCAGCATCCAAGGAGCAGGAGACTTGACATTTCAGGCAAAAGTCCTTCATCAGGAATGAGGCTGGGAGCCGAGGAGGTGGTGAGATAAATGGGAGGGGAATGGGGCTGGGGGGAAGGTAGCTGAGAGTGTGAAAACTAGGTGGAGGTGGGGGTAATGGTGGTAGCTGGGAGAGGTGGGTGGAGGTAAGGTGAGAAGGAGGCTGGACAGATAGGACAGGTCATGAGTGCTGAGTTGGAGGTTTGGATTTGGGATAAGGTGGGGGGAGGGGAAATGAGAAAACAGGTGAAATCCACATTGATCCTGTGGGGTTGGAGGGTCCCGAGGCGGAAGATGAAGCATTCTTCCTCCAGGCATTGGGTTGTTAGGGAATGGCAATGGAGGAGGCCCAGGACCTGCATGACCTTGGTGGAATGGGAGAGGGAGTTGAAGTGTTCGGCCACGGGGCAGAGGGGTTGGTTGGTGTGGGTGTCCCAGAGATGTTCTCTGAAGTGCTCTGTGAGTAGGCATCCTGTCTCCCCAGTGTAGAGGAGACCGCATTGGGAGCAATGGATATAGTAGATGACGTATGGAAGTGCAGATGAAGCTTTGATGGATATGGAAGGCTCCTTTAGGGCCTTGGATGGAGGTGAGGAGGGAGGTATTGGTGCAGGTTTAGCAAGTCCTACGGTGTCAGGGATAGTTTCTGGGATTGGAGGGTGGGTTGGTGGAAGGCATGGACCTGACAAGGGAGTCGTGGAGGGAACGGTGTTCACGGAGAGCAGATAGGGGTGGGGAGGGACATATATTTCTGATGGTGGGGTCTGTTTGTAGGTGGCAGAAATGGCAGAGGATGATGCAGCATATATGGAGGTTGATGGTGGAAGGTAAGGACCAAGGGGATTCTGCCTTTGTTGCGGTTGGAGGGATGGGGTTCGAGGGTGAAGTGTGGGAAGTGGATGTGATGTGCTGGAGGGCATCATCAACTATGTGGGAGGGGAAATTGCAGTCTTTAAACCCATTATGTGGATTTCACCAGGTTCACCAATCCATGCATTAATGTGAATTTCACCAGTTTCCTCATTTCCCCTCCACCCACCTTATCCCAGATCCAACCTTCCAACTCGGCACCGCCCTCATGATGGGTCCTATTCTCTCTCTCTAGTTTTTTTTTCCTTTTAATATACTTAAAGAACCTCTTTGGATTCACCCTAATCGTCTCAGCTCGGGCTATCTGGTGGCTCCTTTTTGCCCTCCTGATTTCCTTCTTCATTAAACTCCTGTATCCTCGATATACCTCCAGGGATTCCCTTGATTCTGGCTGCCTATGCCTGAGCCATGCCTCCTTCCTTTTTCCGGTCAAAACCTCTATATCTCTTGACATCCCAGGTTCCTTATTCCTGCCAACCTTGCCCTTCACCCTCACAGGAACATTAAGACTTGAACTCTAGTTATCTCACTTTTAAAGGCCTCCCACTTGCCAGAGGTCCCTTTGCCTGCAAAGAAACGACTCCAGTTTCCCTGCAAGCTCCTGTCTAATTCCATCAAAATTTGCCATGTCCCAGTTTAGAGCTTTAACCAATGGACCAGTTATGTCCCTCTCCATCACTATTTTCAAATTTATAGAACTATAGTCACTGGTCCCAAAGTGCTCCTCCACTGTCACCTCAATCAGCTCTCCTTCCCTATTTCCCAAGAGTAAGTCACGTTTTGTCTCTTCCTGATTAGGAGCCCCTGTATACTGCTTGAGGAAACTTTCCTGAACACACTTAACAAATTCCAACCCATCTAACCTTTAACACTCTGGAAGTCCCAGTCTATATTAAGAAAATTAAAATCCCCTACTATGACAACCCTATTGCTCCTGCAAGTCTCACCAATCTCCCTGCATATATGTTCCTCTAATTCCTGTTGATGATTGACAAATGGTCTGAAAACAAAGGATCGAATTTGATGGATCCTCGTGGTTCACCAGATTGCTTGTTGATAAAGTTGATTTACTGACAGCCAACAACCAATGGAAGACTTTCTAAGCAAGCTTTGCTTCAGATGCAAATTAAGTTAGCCCCAAGTCTTTGGAAAGTTGTTACATTTCAGCTTCTTACAATTTATAAATAGTTAAAACACTGAGATGGGGAAACATCATCAGATTGCCAATTACTTCACCCTAGAGAGACAGACCTGCAGTTGTTCTGCAGATTTGGCAGTTTTTAATCCAACTGACTCCCTAGGATTTTGAAACAGAAGACAAGTCCAGAAAGGTTGTTAGGCAAACATCAGCACATTGTCCCATAGTCTGTAGC
Organism: Chiloscyllium plagiosum; assembly: GCF_037043375.1. Classification (NCBI taxonomy): domain Eukaryota; kingdom Metazoa; phylum Chordata; class Chondrichthyes; order Orectolobiformes; family Hemiscylliidae; genus Chiloscyllium; species Chiloscyllium plagiosum. Next base: position 28,194,752 of record NW_028270166.1, read on the forward strand.
CAGGTTTTCCACCAGAAAGGGCAATAAGCACCATACCTTTTTTTTATTAATCCACAGGAGGTGGACATCATTGGCAAGAGCAGCATTTATTGCCCATCCTTATATGCCCAGAGGCAGTTGAGATTCAACCACATTGCTGTGGGTCTAGGGTCACATGGAGGCCAGACTGGGTAAGAATTGCAGTTTCCTTCCTGAAAGGGCTTTGGTGCACCACATGGTTTTTTCCTGACAATCGACAATGATTTTATGGTCATTGTTACATTTTTAATTCAACATTTTTATCAGATTCAAATTCTGCCATCTGCCATGACAGGATTCAAAGTAAGGTCCTTTGAACGTTAGCTGGGTCTCTGGATTAATTGTCTAGCAATAATACCACTGGGCCATCTCCTCCCCCTTATCTCCCTAAAATCTCAATTTGGTTGTTTTTTTTTTATTTTCACTTGACTTTCAGTAAGCCTACAGGTGAATCACAGCCAGAATTAAGTTACTGACTTCATTTCCAAGAAACCATTTCTCCCTTGGTAAAACTCTGTTGAGTCAGAACAGTTAAGTATCTTCCATTTTTCCACAAGTCCACAAATAGATAATATAGTTCCAAGAGTATAGAGAGAAAATATCATATAAAGAGTTGGAGTCTAAAACAAAAAAAACAGAAAGAAAGACTTTGAGCTTCTTTAGATATAAAAAGGGCAAAATTGGACATTGGGCCACTGGAAAATTATGCTGGAGATAGTACTGGGTCACAGGGAAATGGCTGAGGAACTGAATAATTACTGTGTGTCTTCACAGTGGAAGACATGAGTAATATCCCAAAAATTCATAAGAGTGAGAAGGCAGAGCTGAGTATGGGAGCCATCACCAAGGGGAAGGTGCTAAAAAAACTGAATGGCTTGAAGGTGAATAAATCACCTGAACCAGATGGATGAGATGCCAAACTTCTAAGTGACATAGCTGAAGAGACAATGGAGGTGTTAGTGGTGATCTTAAAGGAATCGCTTGGATGTGGAGATGGCCCAGAGGACTGGAAAATCGCTAATGTGACACCCCTCCTTTAAAAGAGGGGTAAGGCAAAAGAAAGAAAATTACAGACTAATTAGCCTAACCTCAGTCATGAGTAAGATCCCAGAATCCATTGTGAAGGATGGGATTTCTGAATACATGCAAGTGCATGGTAAAATAGGGCAAAGTCAGCATGGTTTCATCCAGGAGTGGTCATGCATGACAAATCTTCTAGAATTCTTTGAGGAAGTAATGAGCAGATTAGACTAAGGAGAGCCAATGCATGTTATCTACCTGGACTTTAAGAAGGCCTTTGACAAGGTGCCGTACAGGAGGCTACTGGTGTTAGAGGCAAGGTGCTAGCATGGATAGAAGCTTGGCAGAAAAATTGACATTTCGGGCAAAAACCTTTCATCAGGAAACAGCCCACCTGATGAAGGGCTTTTGCCCAAAACATTGATTTTCCTGCTCCTCGGATGCTGCCTGACCTGCTGTGCTTTTCCAGCACCACTCTAATCTTGACTCTGATCTCCAGCATCTGCAGTACCCACTTTCTCCTGTGTGACAGAAAGCAAAGTGGAGGGAATAAAAGGGTCCTTCTCAGGATGGCAGCTGGTGATAGGTGGTGTTCCACAAGACTCAGTATTGAGACTACAACTTTTCACTTTATACATTAACAATCTTGATAAAGGAATTGAGGGAATTCTGGCTAAGTTCGTAGATGATACAAAGATCAGTAGAGGGACAGGTAGTATTGAGGAGGTGGGGAGACTGCTGAAGGATTTGGACAGGTTAGGAGAGTGGACAAAGATATGGTAGATGGAGTACAAAATGGGAAAGTATGAGGTAATGCACTTTGGTAGGATGAAATGGAGGCATGGACAATTTCCTAAATGGGCAGAAAATTCAGAAGTCTGAAGTGCAAAAAGACTTGTGAATTCTAGTCCAGTATTCTCTCAAGACAAATTTTCAGGTTGAGTCAGCCCTTGAGCCCCGCCCCTCCAACCGCCACCAGGACAGAACCCCACTGGTCCTCACCTACCACCCCACCAATCTCCATGTACAGCGCATCATCCGCCGTCACTTCCGCCACCTCCAAACAGACCCCAGCACCAAGGATATATTTCCCTCCCCTCCCCTATCAGCTTTCCGTAGAGACCACTCCCTCCGCGACTCCCTTGTCAGATCCACACCCCCCACCAACCCAACCTCCACTCCCGGCACCTTCCCTTGCAACCGCAGGAGGTGCAACACTTGCGCCCGCCCCTCCCCCCTCACTTCTCTCCAAGGCCCCAAAGGAAACTTCCATATCCGCCACAGATTCACCTGCACCTCCACCCACATCATCTACTGCATCCGCTGCAGCCGGTGTGGCCTCCTCTATATTGGGGAGACAGGCCGCCTACTTGCGGAGCGATTCAGAGAGCACCTCTGGGCCACCCGGACGAACCAACCCAACCACCCTGTAGCACAGCATTTCAACTCCCCCTCCCACTCCACCGAGGATATGCAGGTCATTGGACTCATCCACCGCCAAACCACAACAACCCGACGGTCGGAGGAGGAGCGTCTTATCTTCCGACTGGGAACCCTCCAACCACAGGGGATGAACTTGGACTTCACCAGTTTCTTCATCCCCCCTCCCCCCACCTTGTCTCAGCCGAATCCCTCCAGCCCGGCACCACCTTCCTGACCTGCAGTCTTCTTCTTGACCTCTCCGCCTCCATCCTACTCCGACCTATCACCCTCACCTTGACCTCTTTCCACCTATCACATTTCCAACGCCCCTCCTCCAAGTCCCTCCTCCCTACCTTTTATCTTCTCCTGCTGAACACTCTCTGCTCATTCCTGAAGAAGGGCCTGTGCCCGAAACGTCGAATCTCCTGTTCCCTGGATGCTGCCTGACCTGCTGTGCTGTTCCAGCAATAAAGTTTCAACTTTGATCTCCAGCATCTGCAGACCTCACTTTCTCCTCAGTAGTTAGGAAGACAAATGCAATGATGGCATTTATTTTGAGAGGACTTGAATATAAAAGCAAGGATGTACCTCTGAGGTTCTATAAGGCTCTGGTCAGACCATATTTGGAATATTGTGTGCAGTTTTGGACCTCATTTCTCAGGAAGGATGTACTGGCCCTGGAGGGTGTTCAGAGAATGTTCACAAGAATGGTCCCAGGAATGAAAAGCTTAACACATGAGGAATGTTTGAAGACTCTGGGTCTATACTTGATGGAGTTTAGGAGGATGAGGGGGTATCTAATTGAAACATACAGAATACTGAATGGCCTGGGGACAGCAGATGTTGGGAAGATGTTTCCATTAGTAGGAGAGACTAGGACCTGAGGACATAGCCTTAGAGTAAAGGGAAGACCTTTTAGAACGGAGATAAGGAGAAACTTCTTCAGCCAGAGAGTGGGGAATCTATGGAATTCATTGCCACAGAAGGCTGTGGAGGCCAGGTCGTTGAGTATATTTAAGACAGAGATAGATAGGTTCTTGAGTATCAAGGGGATGAAGGGCTACATGGAGAAAGTGAGAGAATGGGTTTGAGAAACTTATCAGCCATGATTGAATTGTGGAGCAGACTTGATGAGCGGAATGGCCTAATTTCTGCTTCTATGTCTTAAGGTCTTATGGGGTGTATGAGTGGAAGGATCTGGGTGTATTTGTGCCTAAGCCTTTTGAAAGTGGCAAGACAGGTTGAGATAGTGGTTAATAACACATGCAGTATTCTGGGCTTTACTTGTAGGAGCATGGAGTTCAAGAACAAGAAAGTTCTGTTGAAATTGTATAAATACTGGTTCAGGGTATTGTATCCATAGCTTATTGTATCCATAGCTGAGATTGCACTTTAGGCAGGATGTGAAGATATCAGAGTGCAGAAAAGTTTCACAAAAATGGTTCCAACTGCGAAGAGATATAGAGAACTCTTCCCACTCATGAAGCAAGCAACACGTGATGGCAGAGCTTTAAAGTAATTGGTAAAACAAACAATAGTGATATGACACGAAATATTTTCACACAGTAAGTGGCTATGGTCCGGAATGCATTGCCTAAGACTGTAGTGGAAAGAGTAGAGTCACTTGAAAGGTTCAGAAAGGAATTAGGCTATTATCTAAAAAGTAAAAACGTGCAGAGTTCCGGGGAGGAGGTTGGGGAATGGCGCTCAGCGAAATGCTCATTGGGAGAGTAAAAGCGACGGGCTGAAAAGCCTCCTGCGCTCTAACAAGTCCATGATTCTAGTTAATTCCAGGAAATCATTGTTTTATGTATAAAATGAAAACGTCCTAAACATACAAATTACATGATTGCTAACAAATATATTCGGAGCTGATTCTGTATCTATGTATCATACTCTTCCAATTAACACAATGAATAAGTTTCTGAAATCAACGGTGACGTGAAATAAATTGCTCTGCACAATTTTCCACCAAGAACAACTTCAAACTGTAACATTATATTACACATTTGAAGTGGCTATACAAATATTTTGGCACAGTTGCTAAGTCTGAATAACATAATGCAAACTGATTTCTGTTTGAACACACTGATCAAAACAATTTAACAAATAATAAAAAAAATGAAGTTTTGCGCAGCGATATCTATGCATTTTAGTAATGAAACCGGTAATATGCTATTACTTTAACGCTTTAATCAAGATAAAATCAGTTAGTGGCGCTACATATCAAAACAAAACAAAGTTTCCATTTTAAAAAAGGCAGCAAATGTTAACCCTTTGTTGGCAAGAAGGTAATTTCCCATCAGTAGCATCTGAGTCGTGCCTTTCTTAATATCAATATGTTAACAAGTTAGCATGATGTAAATATTGGGATCGGATTTAATTTTATTCGTGTTCATGTTAATTAAAGCAATCCATTTCCAGAAATTAACCCTGTCAGATGGTTATTGAGGAGATTTAGTCATTGCCCCGTCTTCTACTAATTGTAGAGGGCGTGTGTAGTAAATAGTACCACGTTCACGGCCGGCTCCAATTTGCTTTAGTTCTTGGCCAGCAACAGAGCACGCAGCACAATGTAACGCTTGGTTTTAAAATCGCGGGCTATGTTTATTGTCAAATGTATAAAGTGATTGGCTTGATACTGCTGCTTCAGTTTTTGTTTTGCCTTTGTACTGTAATGATAGTGCAGGCTATTGTTTTTTAACAAAAACAGGAACAGCTGCAGAAACTCAGCGGCTCTGGCAGCATCTGTGGACAGAAAGCAGGGTTAACGTTTCGAGTGCAGTGACTCCTCATTCCAGTGGGGTTTCTGCTGGGTTTCTGCAGCCATTTCTGTTTTGTTTCAGGTTTCCAGCATTAATATTTACGCAAGTTATTTATTTTAGTTGTAAATCACATAACACTAGGTTATAGTCCAACACGTTTATTTGGAATCTGTTGGACTATAACCTGGTGTTGGGTGATTTTTAACTTTATCCAACCCAGTCAACTCTCGCCTCTTCCCAGCTGGCTCCCAGACCGCCGAGGGAAGATGCGCTGCATTTAACAAGCGTCCAACACTGGCACCTCTAAGTTATATTTTAGTTGTGCCAACTTTTAGGGTGACAACCATAATTTGAGCTACATAAGGCTAAATAAGTTAGTTCGGTGAAGAGGTGGATAATTGTTCCTGTGGGAGCTTCTGCATGTCCCTTTAAGACACACGGTGGATTAAACACAGCCTGAGGCGAGCAGATGTTTCTGTGGGTCAGTAACGACGGGCAGAGTGTTCAGTTCGCTTTGAACAGTTTCTTCCCCATTATCTTTACTGCCTTCATCGCAGTCAATGGTGTTCATTCCTGGCTTCTGAGTGTCGCCTGTGTTTGTAAACTATCGCTGAGTCCAGTTGCGCTCTTGGGGGGCGGGGGGGGGGGGTTGCTGTTGTTTGAAAGTTCCCCTGGAAACAGCAATTTCCTCTGTCAGCGCCGATGGACGCTAAGGTTCAACTCCATTCTGTCTCTGAAGGCTTCCCGTGGGGCCCTTTTGAGGGTCAATGTAAATTTCAACCAAGCCGCCTTTGCAGGAAGATGAGCTCAGACAGTCTTGTCTCGGGTGCAGACAGGCGTGTTCCCCGCCCTGATTCGTTTTAAACCTGAGTTTGTGAGGGAGAGTGGTCTGTGTTCCTGAAGGGTTCAAAGGGGCAGTGGAGCCCGAGTCTGAACCTCTCACCAGCTGCTGGCAACCTTGTGGTTTCGATAGGTGTGAGCAAGCAGAGTTTTTGACATTACATTTCACACAGCGCAATCTCTCCTCACAGTACATCGCTCCGCCTTCGGAGAAGGGCCGCTGCAGGACGCTTGTTAAATGCAGCGCATCTTCCCTCGGCGGTCTGGGAGCCAGCTGGGAAGAGGCGAGAGTTGACTCTGCAGCTTGTCTGTAATCCAGGCCAAATGGTGGCAATGCGTGTCTGTAAGGATCCAAAGTGGCTGCACATTTTAATGCTCTTAAATCAGGCAGCAGACTAGATAGGAGCCCTCTTCGCAATGCCTGGGAGTGCAGGGGGATGCCAGTGAGTCCCAGCTGGCACTTGAGTGTCAGAAGCTCTGTCTTCAGGCGTTTATTTTCCCCCATTAGAGCCAGAATCCTCATCTCCAGCTGCATGTCGTGTAAGCGCCGTCTCTCCCGCGATTTCTTGGCCGCGTTGTTGTTTCTCTCCCTCTTGCTCCAATAATTGACATCCTTTTTCTCTTCCGGCACGAAATCCCTTTTCCGCCGCGGAGCTGGAGACAGAGCTCTCCTCTGGAACCGAAAGCCCCACTCGCTTTGTACTGGGTCACCTCTGGGGACACCTGGAGGCCGCATGTCAATGTAGGGAGAGCTTACCTCTGCAGCACGGACATCTGCCTCAGGCTGAGAAAGAAGACGGCGATAATCCACACGGGCGTTTGAATAAGACATCTTCTCCTTGCATTGACCAAAATCGGCTTTTGACTTTTTTGAAGTTTGTTTTTCTTAAGTTTGTGATACACAAATAAAGAGGGGGGGATACCTTTTGTGAAATCCTTTAATCTCTGCTGGTGAAGCCTGTACGGAAACAAAACATCCAACATTATTGCAGGACCTGTGCCCGCGGAGCAAATGCGAAAAGAATTGCGTTAAGAGCCTCTTACACTGGAGATATGGTAGCTTAGTTTGCAAGACTGTCGAATTCAAAATAACGCACAGTCTTTCAGAAAATCGCCGCAGTTTTCAAAGTTTTGTAGCCGCATAATCAAACATTAAACATTTAGGTTTCTGCCTTGTTTGAGTCGAAGGTCACACTGGTTTATTAAACTTCACAGAAAATTAATCTGGAATAGCAAAAAACAATAACTAATTGATGGGTGGGATGTTACCATTTCGAATCTGAATGTTGATACTTTTTTTAACACCGAAATTAATCCATTCCCATTCTCTCCACAGATCCTGCCATACTTGCTGAGTTTTTCCAGCAGTTTATTTTATTTTAGTTTTTGAATTTAATCCATTGTCGGGCATTTTGTGGCATTTTGAAGCTACAAAAGTTAATGGCGAGCACTACAGCTCTTCCTATTCTATTATTCAAGTGAGCTTTAAATAGGGTGTGGAACGCAGAAGAACTACCATAATTCCATCAAACACTCAGGGCAGGTACAGTACAGATAAATAAAGATAGTTAGACTTGCATTTAGATAATATGTTTCATGACCGCAGGACATTCCAAAGGACTTTACATCCAATGAAGTACTTTTAAAACTTTGTGATGTAGGAAACGAGGCAGCCAATGTGGACACATCAAACTCCACAAGCAGCAAAGTGCTAATGACCCGTAAACCAATTTATGTGATGTCGATTGAGGGATAAATATTGGCCATGACACCGGGGTTAACTCCTTTCGTGTTCTTCAAAGTCGTGCAATGGGTCTTTTGTGTTCACCTGGGAGTCACCTGGAGGAGAGACCTCTGACAGAGTTGACCTGCGATGATGTTTGTGCTCCAACCAAGACCTGATGCATTTTTGCATTAGACACCAGGTAGATACAAAGCAGACTCCCTTACTATTGTCTATCATGTATTCCCAGGTTAGATGCAGTAAACATTTGCTACAGTGGAAGTTATATTTTGCACATTCCCATGATTAGATTTTAGATTAGATTCCCTACAAGTCCACACCGACCCTCGAATGTTCCTGCACGGGGGAAGTATTTGATCAAATAGTGTGAGAAGACAGACTGACCCTCAATTTAATGTCTTCGCTCAGAAATAGCACCTCTGACAGTGCAACACTCCTTCCATTTAAGACTGGAACGTTTTTGCTTGCTTTCCAAATAGAAGCATTAAATAGGTGTTTCCTACATCCTTAAGGAAGCATCAGAGTCTTTGTCTTGCATCTCTGAATATCCTGAGCTAGAGAAAGGTGCAAGTTCATGTTTCTTTTCAATGCATAGCCCACTGGTCTGTAAAGCTGGAAACCGCTGCTTTATTGAACAAATGAGATTTGTTTCACCGTCGTGAAATGAGGTAGTTGAGGTGAAATGGGAGAGATCATGTTAGTTAGTTGGCCTCAGTGCCCAAGGGATAGGGAGTAACGTCGGCGAGGAATTTCACTCTCTTCTATAATCGTCATGAGAATCGTGTTCGATTTGTGATGGGACTCACCTCATAGTCTGAGCTCATCACTTGAAGACAAAGCGAAGGAGGGCGGCACGGTGGCTCAGTGGTTAGCACTGCTGCCTCACAGCACTAAGGACCCGGGTTCAATTCCAGGCTCGGGTGACTGTCTGCGTGGAGTTTGCACATTCTCCCCATGTCTGTGCGGGCTTTCCTCCCACAGTCCACAGGTTAGGGTGAATTGGCCATGCTAAATTGCCCATAATGTCCATGGGTGTGTAGGTTAGGTGCATCATTCGGGTAAATGTAGAGTGATAGGATAGGGGGAATAGGTTTGGGTGGCATACCCTTCGGAGGGTCGGCTTGGACTTGCTGGGCCGAAGGGCCTGTTTCCACACTGTGGGGATTCTTTGAAAAGCTTCTTCACAATTTGAAATGAAGTAATGAATTGAAGTGGGTGTACTTCATGATTGTGTAAGTCAATTCATTCAGGCAATGTACTGACTGCATGATTCCTTTTGATGCTATTGTGTTTCTGGTCAACGTATTTCAGGATATTGGGTAAAGTTATTTATCTTGTTATTGTATTGCAGGATACTGGGTAAAATAATTCCTCTGGTCACTGTATTACCGGATATTGGATAAAGTAATTTCTCTGGTCATTGCATTTTGGGATATTGGGTAAAATAATTCATTTGGTCGCTGAATTACAGGATATTGGGTAAACCAATTCTTCTGGTTACAGAAAGAGGTAATTCCTCTTGTCACTGCATTACAGGATATTGGGTAAAGCAATTCCGCTGGTTAATACATAACGGTATATTGGTTATAATTGTGTGTTATTATAATAGGAAGTTGCTTAAATTCATTCATTTACTCGAAATCAACTATGTTTCATAGGGAATTCCCGAAATTAATTAATTCCAACAGTACATTCCAGGATTTTCTGGCATTAATCTGGTATAGCACAATTACAAGATATTCGGGAAAATATCTTTATCAGAAAATAGAAATGTGGCGAGAATGTGTTCTCAGACAGGTTTTGTTTTACGAGGATGCCGTTTGTTATATTTTAAAGCGAAATGTCTTTTTCGGATGAAATCATCTTAACAACCAGTCACAAGAATTGAGTTATCCATAAGCACCCTGAGCTCACATAGAATTCATACACTCGTTATGGTTTCTGCTCGCCGTAAAGAACATAAAATTGAAGGGCTAGAAACACAAGCGCAATTTTTAAAAAAAATGTACACCCTCTGAACATTCCTGAATAAATTTAGCCTTACCTGCAAGTCAATGAAATGGACAAGTGTTCTCTTGAAGCGTGGGTGTTGCCGGCTTCAAATAAACAACGAAAATCCGGAAATAGTCAGCTAGAAAAAAGAAGTTCCAAAAATTTCAAAGGCTTTGCGAAGCTTTTGAACTCTTTCCCTCAGTCCATTTTTGTTCAACGCGATCGTAAATCCTTCCTGATGAAGGGCTTTTGTCTGAAACGTCGATTTTGCTGCTTGTCGGATGCTGCCTGAATTGCTGTGCTCTTCCAGCACCACTGATCCAGAATCCTTACCTGTTCGCCTCACTGCTTATCTAAATACTCTTGCATAAACATTTGTAAAATAAACGTTTCATCTATGCATTGATTCAATTAAAATAGCCTGCTTCCTTACAGTTTATTCGATTATTGTAATGTCCGACTTTATGTTTCTTTTATAAAGTACCGAATGCAAAATAAAGGTCTCCAAGTTATATCCCTGTTTGTTGATGAAACGTGTTTTGTAATCTCTTGCTTTTTTTTCGAATGTCCTGAAAACAATCCTTTCATGTTTCTTCTTTATTCAGGACATTATATATGGGCCGTACCTTAGAACATTTTAGTTTGTTGAAGTTGTCAATAAGAACAAGGAACAGAAGTATGCTATTCGGGACCTGGACCCTACTTGGCCAAGCTATGGAATCATGGCTAAAACTTGATAGACTTTCACTTCCTTGCTTAAAAGTAAACCATCTTCCTGGACCTGACAAATATTCAATGGCTTTACACCAAAGGTGGGCAATTACTTCTTACAAGGGGCTACATGAGAAACCTAAGTTGTGTTGGAGGGCCGAACCAACAATACGTTGAACATAATTCTGCTCAGTATTAATGTTCTCCCATTGTAAAAAAATACTAAATTATGTAGTTTTGCACTGAAACTTATAATCAAAAGAATAAGGATATCCTGTTACAATAAAGATATGAAATTGTGGAGTAGGTCAAATATAGAAGAAATATACAGTAAAAACAATAATTTCAGTATTTCATTTTATTTTTAACATGTTAATCTCACAAACCAATAACGAATAGTTGTTTCATTATTGTTCAGTATTACAAACAACAAACAATTCTATACAAAAAGCAATAAGTGCTTTTGATGTTTTTCAGTTCATTTTACTTGTTTGGTGAGAAAAATCCAGTCTGTTTTGGGCTCGAACATGTGCACTGAAATCTGGTTGAATGTCTGAGGCGGATATGCAAAGGACAGCTGAGAGGTGACCAGTGATAGAGGATCTGTGTCTGGATTTGTTGAACTTCATCACTGAGAATGTCTGTTCGCATATATAAGTTGATCCAAAGAGGACTAGAATCTTCTGAGCATGTCTCCTCATGTGTGGAAAGTTCTCCTCTTTGAGGGAAGAGTAAAAATCAAGCAGTGAGACTGACCTAAAGTACTCTGCCAGAAGTGTGTCAGACTGCAGGTCAATGACTTCAAGCAGAACATCACTCGGTGCATTCTCCACATTGCATGTAAATGGGGAAAAGAATCATGTGCATTTCATTCTCAACTGTTTTAAAGTCTTGAAATCGCCTTGAAAATTCACCATGCAGTGCTTCTAACATAGTGAGTACCTGTGGAGGTGATCAGCTGAAGGTGCGGCTTCCTTCAGTGTTGGCAAGTGGGTGAGAATGGTGTCCTCCATTTGGCTTGAGAGAAGCTGCAACTTTCTCATAAAAGCCTTCACCAAGTTGTACATTTCATGCACAAAAAGGCCCTTGCACTGCAGTTTCACATTTAGTTCATTCATAAGTGCAGTCACATCAACAGTAAAACCAAGGTCTGCAATCCAGTCTGTATCTGAAAGCTGTGGAATGCCATTCCCTTTCTTCACACAGAAATCTTGAATCTCTTCTCTCAGGTCCCATACACTTTTCAGCATTTTGCCCAGGTTAGTCATCTGACAGCTGTGTGGTAGCCGATGTCACGATATTCAGTCTCATTTTCCTCCAAAAGTGCAACAAACTTCCTGTGATTCAAAGCTCTTGCCCTGATGAAGTTAACTATTTTAGTTACAACATCAACCACATGGTTAATTTTTCACACTGACTTACACAACACTTCCTGATGTATAATACAATGCAAAACTACCAATTTCAGTTCAGGGTCAATTTCTGTCACTTTATCCTGCATTCTCTTTAAGAGTCCAACATTTTTCCCGTTAGATTTGGACAACCATCCGTTGTCACACCCGCCAGCTTATCCCATTTTAGTCCTAACGTATCCAAACATGCATTTATCTCCGTGAACAAATCATTACCAGTTGTTGTTCCTTTCATTGACTGTATGGCTGCCAGCTCCTCCGTGATATTAAAGTCCGTAGTTATCCCGCGTACAAAGATGAGTAGCTGGGCTGTGTCACGTACATCGTAGCTCTCATCCAAAGCCAAGGAAAAAAAGTCAAATTTGACCGCTTTATGCAGCTGAAGCTCCAGATCCCAATTCCTTCTCGTTACAGTGTGTCGGGAGAGGGGCACATTCTCAAATGCTTCCTTTTTCTCCGGGCATAATAGTTCTGCAGAGTCCAACAAGCACTCCTTAATAAACTCTCCATCAGAAAATGGTTTACTATTTTGGTGATTTTGTGGGTTATGACATAACTTTGTCTTGGCGTGAGCTGACATTTTGAGGGCTAGCCAGCAAGCATCACTTTTAGCTGTTCACGCACGCACATACACACGCAAGTGCATCCATACGTAAATAAAAAAAGCATCCTTTTCAAAACAAAAACAACTCAGTTGTATTGCGTGTATGGCATAAATACTTTTTCATTTATGTTCTAATTTAAGATTGACTTCATGCGGGCCGGACAGGAATGACCTGCGGGCCGTAAAATGCCCAGGTCTGCTCTACACCTGCCATCTTTTCAGGAAATGAGTCTAAAGACTTAGTAACTTTGGAAAGAAACAAAAAATCATGGCCTCATCTCTGTTTTAAATGGGGACCCCTGATTTTTAAACAGTGGCCCCTAGTTCTAAATTCTCCCTGAATAGGAGACATCCTCTCCAAATCTACCCTGTCAGAATCCTTCATGACCTGATATGTTTCAGACAAGTCACCTGTTGCTGTTGTAACCTCCATATGACAATTCACTGACATTAATCAGGCAAACCTTTTCTGAATTGCTTCCAATACATTTAAATCCTTATTTAAATAAGGGGATCAAAACTGTACAGTACTCCTGCCTGACTACCTTCATTTTGTGACTGCCCTTCTATAACTTCTTTAATAGTGCCTTCTCATATTTTCTGTCTGACTGATGTTAACATAACAGGCTTATGCTGCCCTGCATTCTGTTTCTCTCCCTTTCAGAATAAATTAGTTACATTTACTATCTTCCAATCAAATGGAATCTTGCCAAATCTAGAGAATTCTAAATAATTACAACCAATGCATCAATATTTAAGGTGTTACACATGTCTTGTTCACATATGGATGACAAATTCTAATCATGCTGTCTGATATTCTATTCTAATCTAATGTTCATTCCACATTATTTGTGGCATCGTATTGCAAACTGCTGCTTTGGTCTCAATTACGGGAGTTACTTTATTTCAAAGTCAAAAATCACACAACACCAGGTTACAGTCCAGTAGGTTTATGTGGAAGCACTAGGTTTCAAGGTGCTGCCTCTTCATCAGGTGCTTCCAAATAAACCTATTGAACTATAATGTATTGTTGTGTGATTTTAAACTTTGCCCACCCCTGTCCAACACCGGCACCTCCAAATCATATTTCAGACATCTCACAAAATGTAGCAAAATACTATGAAAGATCTTTAGGAAAGGCAAAATGTATATGTGCTTTGGGTTCAAATATCATAAAAATTTCAACTACTATTTTCTCTGGAGCATTAGAAGCTCAGGGATAGAGGTTTATAAAATCATAAGTGGCATGGAAAGGGTGAGAGGATGTCAAAACTAGAGGGCATAGGTTTAAAGTGAAAGGAGAAAGAATTGAAAGAGACCTAAGGAGCAACTTTTTTCATTCAGATGGTGGTGCATTTATGGACCGAGCTACCAGTGGAAGTGGGGTAGGCTGATACAATTACAACATTTAAAAGGCATCTGGATGGATATATGAATATGAAGGGTTGAGAGGGCTATGGGCCAAATGATTGCAAATGGGTCTAGATTTATTTAGGATATCTGGCTGGCATGAGTTGGTCCAAAGCATCTGCGGTACGTCTCTGCAACTCTATGACATTTGTGGAAAAAAACCTATGTTCTTGGTCTGAAAAAAAATGATGGGGAAAATCTTACCTCAGAAGCATAAGATATACTAAAAAGAAACTTACATGTCTATTAAACTTTTCACGAACTTAGGATGCCCTAAAATCAGTTACAGCCAATGAAGTCAGTGTTGTAATGAAAGTGGCAGCCACCTCCATATAAAAGCAAATTATATGTGCTGGAAATCTGAAATAAAAATAGAAAATGTTGGAGAAACTCAGCAGATTGACATCATTGACAGATTGAGAGAGAACTAGAGTTCATGTTTCAAGTCTGATGTGAGTGTTCTTCAGAAGAAAAATTAGAAGAAGTCACATCAGACTTAAACATTTAACTCTGTTTCTTCCTTGCAATTTTCTTTAATGATGAAACAACTAAAGTATCCAGATGAAGAGAAAATAATGAGAGTTAGCCAACATTGATTTCAGGTCTGACAAAAGAAATGTGATGATAATCTGATAATCTGCTTTTGTTAAAAAAAAAGGCAAACCTGAAAGAAAAATACAGAAAATGATGGAAATTTTCAGTAGGTGGGTAGAGTCTGTAGAAAGAGAGCAATTTTAAAAGTTAACCTAAGACTTAATGGATGATTCCAGAAAGTGCTTTTTTCCCAGTTTAGAAATGGAAATCTAGAACTCAGTTTCCAATAAAAGCTATGAATCTGAGTCAATTAAAACTATCAAGGTTGAAATTAATACTGTTTTGTTTGGGAGGTATTAAATGAAATTAAAAGGAGTCAGGTAAATATACTGGAACTCTACATTTAACAGAATGGACACTTAGGCTTGAGGGGTTTATTGTCTAATCTTGTTCCTATGTTACACTAGTTTATGAAAACGATGGCATAAGGAATCCAGGTTTCTTATTATAGCTTGTTATAGGATATTATCTTCATATAAAAACAAACAACTGTAGTTTGGATCTACAGTTGACACTTATAAATCATCTCAATGCCAGATCAACAAGGACTTTACACATCGTGCAATCATTCAATTTTACTACCTTTCATGGGAAAGAATTTGATTTTATCCTCATTCAGTCTTTAAGGTGGACTCAAAACTTGAAATGTAAATTGCAGAATTTAGTTTTCTACTTAGCCGTCAACTGATCAGAGAGAATATAGATTCTTGTTTGTGGTTATCTTTAACTATACACCTGGATGATGAGAAAATATTTAGAATCAGTCCCAACTCTAATTTCAAAAAGGAATAATTTTAGCAACATTGGTAAGAAAGTGACGGAAATGGTGGGTAGGAAAAATGTCAGTGTGGACTTGTTGGGCCGAAGGGCCTGTTTCCACACTGTAAGCAATCTAATCTAATAAATGTCATGTATGGGAGCTTTCAGAAAGCCATTCTGTTATACTTCTCAGGGGTAACATACTGTAAATCAAACCCTGCTATTCCTGAAGTTGTCACAAAAGTTAACAATATTAAACTATATACAGAATTCCCCAGTGTATCTGCCATTTAGATCCAGGTTGACAGAACGCATGGACCAGGTTTCAGTACTTAACAAGATATAACATTCAATACAAATAAGTAGGTTTTAACTACAGATAAACTATTATGAACCTACTCATTAAAACTCACTTATAAACCAACCTGTCTGCATGCGTACACACACGAACACACACGACACAAAAAATACATAGGTGGAGGGAAAGACTGGAAGACAGATCAGTGGTCCCTATCCACAGAGTTTACTGAGATGATCCTTTTGCTGATCAGAATGCTGCTTCTCCACCCTCCTAATGCAGGTAGTATATCATTTGTTTGTAAGAAGCACAGGGTAGCTGATTCAGACATAAAAAGTAAAAACAGAAATTCCTGGGAAAACTCAGCAGGCCAGGCATCATCTGTGGACAGAAAGAAGAGTTAATGTTTTGGGTCCTATGACACTGCTTCAGAATGGTGTTGTGCTGAGTTTTCCCACAGCTCTGCAATGAAAAGCATTTCAAACCTGAAACTAGATGATTTATTTTCCCCTCAGCAGTCGCTGTAAGTTGTGCCTTTGAATTAATAAGTTAGAAAACTTTCTAAGTGTGACAAAAAAATACAAGAACTGGGAATACACAAGTCAGAAATAAAAAGAGAAATTTCTGGGAAAACCCAGCATGACACCATTCTGAAGCAGCATCACGGGACCCAAAACATTAACTCTGCTTTCTGTCCACAGTTGCTGCCAGGCCTGCTGAGTTTTCCCAGAAATTTCTCTTTTCATTTCTGACTTTGTGTATTCCCAGTTTCTTGGTTTTTTTTTGAGAAGGTAAAAGAATATAGAATTAGGAGAGGAATGACAAATTCAATTGGAACTATTTAGAAAGAGGGGAACAGTCAGATTTAAGCTCCAAAGAAAAGTGGGAACTTCTTATTCTTGTTGATGAATCTCTTTTGAATTAGTACATGTGTGTAAGTAAATCATTGATATTGATAAATAGGAAATGCTGTCCAAATTTGCAGGCTTTGCTAATATAGAGATCATGGTACATAATTATGCAGACCAAAAGAAGCCACAAGGATATATTGGTGCAATGGTGGAATAAGTTAAAATTTTCTAGATCAAACAGCACACCAGTGAGGTGGTATGTTTGAACAAAATACAACAAAGATCATAATATTTGTGTCAAAACTAACTGATATGGAAGAATAAAGACATTTGAGGGTTAGTTTTGATGGTTTGAAAACCAGAATAATAAGGAGATCAAGCCATTCAAAGGCAATTAAATACAATGCTTTAAAGCAGGAACTATACAATATAAAGTTGAAATGTAATGGTGGACCTACATATAATCTCAACAAAATACAGCAGAGAGTTTTAGCTATTTTAATCCCCCGGCTATAGGAAGCGCGTTCAGGCAAATAAAAGACTGTGTGTGTGGAATTGCTATTATTATGATCCCAGCAGAACCGCTGGACACATCAGATCCCAGAATGAAATCTGACTTGATAAATCATATCACAGAATTACAGAATTCTTGTGGTGCAGAAAGAGGTATTTCTCACATGTCTTTTTTTTTGGTTTAGTTACTTAACATAGTGAGTAGTTACTAAAACATACTTACATGAATCTGCATATTTTCAGTAACAACAGAAACAGTATATTACCTGAAAGGTTTTTTCTTTTAAAAAAAATGCTGTCTAAACATATATGGCAGTTTGAATTATCTCAAAAAGAAGCTCTAACTGGTTCCCAACACCATCTGTTACAGAGATACAAGTCCAGAGAAATTACACCTCCTAGCTCAACTCCTTGCAATCCTATTTATCACAAAAACACTCCTTTACAGTAGTCACTTCAGAGACAATTCCTTCTTTATTATACATACTCTGTTAACTGTTGCTTCAACTCCCTTTTCAGTTGTCAACTTGAAAACCTGATAGCCCCTCCCTTGAGTCTTCATACAACTGAACTTAGACTTCCTCGACTTCAAATAATCCCTTCAGGACTTTAACCATATATTTCAGTCTGGAACTTTCACGATAAACTCCTATCAGTGAAGTAACCTATTTCTTAACAAGTCTAAACAATCTCTCTTCTTCAGGAGCAACTGTTTTACACATCCAACTTCCACCAAGACTTTTACAAACTTGAAACAAAAATGTTTCTTCATATGGGAGTTTATTCTTAGCTAAAAAAAAGCACAATTCTGATTGTTCTAACTGAACCTTAATGTACAACTGTTTACTCAGTTCACTTGTAAAACTCTCTCAATGTATACACATTCTCTTAGCTTCTAAGAACTATCTCTCTCATATTAAATTCCTTTAGCAAACTATAACTTCAGAAGTCTTGCAGATTAATCATTAACATCATTCATGGACACAGACCAAAGGCCACAAGCCATGAATACAAAATCCAAACTGAAAAATAAATTATATTAAAATATATATGTAAATCATGTGCTTTACATCATATGAATGTGCTTCCCAGCTTGAGTAAATATAAATATAAAGAATAACTTTAAAAAACTGAAGCTGATTTTGTTATAACAAAGGACAGTTTAAAGTTATTTTGATATAGTTGTTTGAAGTTATGAGTGGATGGGGTAGATAGGGACAGACTTTTCCACTAATTACACTGGAATGCAGGAAACACAGGTTTTACACAAAAGGCTCATTGTGAAGTACACCATGTAACTTAGTAATTGAAACGGAGACCCAATGTAAAAATATTAAATTTGGTAGATTAGTGATTGAATGAGGGGCAAATATAAGGATAAAGAAAATTATGGATAAATGGATTTAGTTTATTGTTATTTGGAGAATAAGCATACGTTGGATTGGTTCAGTCTAATGGCCTGTATCTGTATTGTTATTTCTACGCAATTTTATGTGTAATGTCTTATTCATCAAACAATGCTTGTAACAATATATTACTCTCACAGTAACACACTAAACTGTTGCCTTAGTTGATGTGCTCCAATTGTAAATTTGGCTTATATCATGACTTCTTAACCTTGAGGCAAAGTATCATCAAATGAGCAAAACTGATACTCATTATAATAATCATATTGTAACCATGTTACATATACTTTCTGAATTACCAATTTGAATTCTCAAGAATTGTGTGCCATTAATGAATTAGTACCCAAACCTATGTGTTCTGACATTGATAGATTGCAAAATATCTCAGGGAGTGGTTGCCAAGACTCTATTTTGTCTTCAGCTACATGGCAATAATGTATATTGTGGCCTCCTCTGCAACTCTGCCCACTAAATTTCTCAGGGTAGCGATAACCAGTGTTGTGTTATTCTGGAATGTTATATTCAAGCAGCAATTAAAACAGGCTTGCCAGCAGATCGCAATGATTTTTGAAATTCTGTCCCTGCTATAAATGGTGAGAAGTTAAGGCTTATAAAAATGTCATTGGCTAAGGAAGACTTATTGATTAATTTATTGATAGGAAAGTTTGAACCCACCTCACAAATTGTCAAACTGACAGAAGGACATCTCTAAACATCAAGCCTGCAGTTCACGACCACTGATAATTGCATGGCGGATGTTATCAGTGTAGGGTTGAAAAGTTTCCTGCCTTATTATTGATGTACATGTGGCTCTTCAGAAGCACTCACCCATCTTTCACTAAGAGTATTAGTATGTATTTATAAACAAGCAGTTCTTCATGAAGATTCACATTTCAGCCAGTGTAAAGACAAAGGTGAGCCTGATTGCAAAGTGGTTGAAGAAATAATACATCAGCATTTCGGTATTTATTCAAGTGTATGACCAGTGCCCTTTGATTTTGCAATCAACTGAACGTAACATAATAAGAAAAAAACAAGGTTTGTTTTGGCATGTATTATGTGCAGAGAAATTATAATATTCTGAAAGATTGTAATAATTTGCAACATCATGAAAAGAAGATTGCTTTCAACAGGTAGTGGGCTTGACTCAATTTGTGCTTGCTATTCAGGCTATTGGAAATAACTTTTTGGACACTAACGTTATGCAAAACCGAGCACAAAACAATAGGTTTGCTCATTGTGTCTGGGGCATACTCAAAGACTCTCGGTCTAGCCCAAGCTTCCCAATTCTTCTCTAAGAGTATATTTGTACCACCAGGTACCTCTATTATGAATGAAACAAAAACAGAAATTGAGTGACCTTTCCTCAGAACTGGTTGTGAGAAAAGATCACCCAACATGACAGAAAGAAACAAGAAGTCAGGTTCTAACAATTTATAAATTTCAAATGACAGTGCGGGCTAATTGTACATTCAGGATTTTTTTTCCTATTTATTTTCTTATGAATTGATGGTGAGCACAGGAATGACATCTTTACTGCCTTGAAGGAAACAATTGGATAAGAGGAAGATGATAACAATGGTCAGTATAAGCCCCTCCCTGGAGGTGGTGAGAAAGGTGGCAAGAATGGCATATTGTTCAGTGAACTGGCCCTGATCCTCATGAATTAAACATTGAGCCAGAAAGTCCATTGGGACTTCCTTGATACGTCTTCAAACGTTCTGATGTGAACATTTAATGGCTACACAAAGGCCTCATCTCACAACTTTTCTTATGCATTCATTATTCATTGCTGGCTAGGCCAGCATTTATTGCCCATTCCTAAATGCCCAGAGGGAAGTTAAGACCTATTTTGTCACCATTGGATCCCCTGAGGGCCATGCCTTGAATGGAGATCTTTAGGACCCAGAGGCTGCCAGCTTCAGGTTCGCCAACAGCTTTAGTAGAACCAAGGTTCCACTGGCAGAGCCTGCGATAGACCAAGTTACTCAACAAAGTTCACCAGTCAGCTCTGAGCAAGCTGATTGGCATGCAGTAAGTTCAGTTTCCAACAAATTGAGGCAGTGGGAAACTGGCAAGCAAGTTGGCAGCTATCATGCCTACCTCCACTCTTCATGTCAAAAAGGGAAGATCACAACTTCACAAAGGCCAGTATCCTGTCACCAAGTCACCCTTTATTACAAGTGGAGAGTCCTTGACAGTGACCCAGCGTCCTCAGCATCAGAATGAAGAGGATGTCTGATATTCCTGTTTTTATCTGTCAACCAGGGCTCCTTGATTGGTCCCAATCAGCGAACTCGCATTCTGAGAGGTCCACCTGGCTGACCTCGTTGCAATCATTACAGTGTCAGCTGGTGAGGGAAGCAACAAAAGTAAGTAACTTGCTTGACTTTGCCCTCAGTAAGCTATTGTAGACAAATCTATCTATGATGGTCTTCAAAGTTCATAGATTCTTGTGAAATCCTGCCTTCAAAGAGTAAATGCCTATCATGCAGCATGCATTTCCACTGTGCAAATCGGACAGATTAAAAACAGATTAAGCAGCAGAAAGTTCAAAGCCCCCAATGGGGAGCTAAGAACCTTCAGCAACACTGCTGTACATCACTACTTTCCAAATATCTTGTGACTTTGTTCCTCCCTGACTTTGTTATCACTGTCAAGCTGGGAGACCAACTCTGGTTGAAGAAAAACATAGAAGATTGTGCTACAGGTTACCCCAAGAATGCCTTACAATAATTTGCTAACATTGTGGAGCTGCAACACAAAGCTGTCTTCATGCTAAACAGCATGGACATTGTAATGATCAAATGGGGAGGAGTCAAATTGTTTCTCTCTTTTCCCACTTTGGTTGATTGCAACAGTTTTCTTTAAAAGGATCTACTCACCAGTTGCTTTGACTATAAAAGATACAAACTGAGGTGTTCTTGAGCTTCACGAAAAGAGGATTGTTTTAAATGTACTCACTCCCTTCTAAGAAAAATAATAAAAATGATATGACATTCACACATCTACTCAAAGCTCACACCTACCCAAATAGATAACTGAGTGGGAGGATAAATGAAGCAATTTAAAGTGCTGTAAAGTTCAAGGACGAAATGATTTTTGAAGGTGACTCTCTACCTTTAGTCTGAGCTCAATGGTCCTCCTGAGTTCAGCATCAAAGCTGTTTAAAGATGCAGATGGACAATTTATATGTTTGTTTGAAGCTGCTGGGGTAAACTCTGTTAAAATCTCTGTCTGTGGCACTTAAAGAGTCAACTAAAAAGTAGATTGCCTTTGAAACTTGAAAGTTTTATGGAGAAAGAAAGAGAGACACCCATATCAGTATATTGGGCTGAATCCTATCATAAATTGGTAAAGTTTCATGTTTGTTGGGTTTCATGGAGGGTTTCTCTCTATGAGGCTTAGCAAGTTTTCTCATGTGACTGTTCCAAACTCACTTCATTAACTACATAACCCCAGTCCTATGGCATCCCACTGTTCAGATTCTAACCCAATTTTTCTACTCACAATAGGCAGAAGTACCAACTACTTCAGAGATCTTTTACACCAGTGCCATATTTAAAATGCCATTGTGTACTCAGTGAAAAGTGCTGGCAGCCCAAAGCTGCCCTGTAAAGTTTATGACATTTGTCCTGAACATGACACTGAAAGGGAAATTGGCAGTCAGAGACCTGAAAGTCCCAGTGAATGGGCAGAGAGAGGAGGCCATGATACTGTATCCTACCAGCCTGGTTTGAGGTTGCTTGGTCAGTACAGTTGCAAAGGTAAGAGAACCATGCAACAATGCTGCCAGAAGTTCAATGCCCTTCTCCAATTTGCCAGGCAAGCACCACCCTTTTCTCTCTGCTGCCCCACACTCTCTTCCTCTGCTATTCTTCCAACCTCCCACCAAGGCTCATGCTCTAGCAATCTCACAATTGCATGCAACATCTTCCCTCACACTTTCTCTCCCGTCTCAACCTTCCAACTACTAACAAACACAGCATCTGGATAATCGATTCACTCTCCAGGCATACCTGGCTACTTTCCCCCTCATCTGCAGCAGCATTAACAATGCTGCCATCCACCTTTATCTCACTCAATCCCTTCCTTTCTCTCATTCTAGAGAAAACAGTCCATACTAGAACCTGACATTTGGCTCTGCACCCCTTTTGGAAAGAAGATCTTAACCCTCGCTGGTGACGATCAAGACCAGACCTGAGGACCCATCCATTTCTCAATGACAAAGTATTGAGCATTTACCATGGCTTTGCTTCCTCCATTACCCTACTGTGAATGTATTCTTAACATGCCACAACTCCTACCCCTTGGTTATGATGCATTCTCTCCTTTATCTCCTGCGTTATGAGTAGCATGACCACAGTCTCCCTGGTAAGAAGAGGATCCTGCAGGGAATTCCAACATCCACCTCACCTCAGGAGAAGAAAGGCTTCTTCCTGCATTTTCCACCAACTCAGGTACTGACATCTCAGTGGGTACTAAATGAGGTTAGAGTTGAGAGCACCTATGAATGAGCACCTCCACAGCAGACAACTTAGAGGAGGTGATGGCCTCGTGGTGTTATTGCTTGACTGTTAATCCAAAGACCTACATAGTGTTCTGGGAACCCAGGTTCAAATCTCACCATGGTGGAATGTGAATTCAATAGAAATCTGGAATTAAGAGTCTACTGATGGCCATGAATCTATTATCAATTGTTGGAGAAACCTCATCTGGTTCACTAATGTCCTTTACAGAAGGAAACTACCGGCCTTAACTGCACTGGCCTCCACGTGACTTCAGACCTACATCAATGTGGTTAACACTTAACTGCCCTCTGGGTAATTAGGGATAGGCAATAAATGCTGCCTAGCTAGTGATGCCCTCATCCCATGAATTAATGAAAAAAACAGAAGAAACATCTCAGACACTAGCTCTCGAAGACTGTCTGAGACTAGGAACATTGTCAGCCTAAGGCAGCAGAGCACTCTGTGATGTCAGCAAATTATGTCTTTGTACAAGAGTACAAGCAGACATGGGAGCAGCAGGCAGGTTTGTCAAGGGTATTGAGCGACCTGATGTAAAAATTACAGGACTGCAACTTCCCGATCTGTACTCCTTGATTTCTCCTCCTGATTCAACCTGTGGCTTGGTGACCTTGTTACCACACAGTCAGGAAAAATCCCAGGATATGCTTCCTGTAACACCTCAGTTGTCTGATTTTCCACATCTACCAGTGATCCAGCTATATCATTACCAAGGATAAACTATATTTCTGGAACCGAGAGTTTCTCTGTTACTCCTATCACCAATCCACCACTTTTTACCAGACTCTTTAACCTCACTTTATATAATGGAACACTGCTTTTCTGACCATGAATTCCACATATTACCACCTTTCCTGGCAATACTCCTTCTGAATTAGATACCTCTTCATCTTGCACTCTCAAAGATTGACTTACTCCCATATCTTTACCTGCTTCTCCTGGGATACATGAGTAAACTTTATCTATGCAAATACATTCTTTAAAGAGATCTTGCACCTTTTTCTCAACCAATCCCTGACCAAATTGTACACTCTTTTACAGATTGACAGCTTCCACTGTACTTTCCTTTACCACATCACCAAAACTCACTGGCTTATCTTGTTTCCTCATATCTGTATTCTCTGTCCTTTTTCTAAACTACCAACACAGCAACTTCCTGTTGCTACTTTGTTACAGTGAAAATATCTGAGCTTTTTCCCTTCTCTTTTCCCCTCATTGATTTCCTTTTCACCCTGTGGTAAACTACCTTTACTGTTTTCACTGAGATCTTCATTTCCCTTATCAGGAGAGGATTTCACTTTTCCCCAATTTCTATCCCTCACAGGTTGAAGTTGAATGTCAGAAGTCAAACTTTGATTATTGAACCAACTCACAATCACTTGCCAATTCTGCTGTAAATAGAATATAGATCATAGAACGTTACAGCACAGTCCAGGCTCTTCGGCCGTCAATGTTGTGCCCACCTGTGAAACCAATCTAAAGCCTATCTAACCTACTCTATTCCATTATCATCCATATGTTTATCCAATGACCATTTAAATGCTCTTAAGGTTTGCAAGTCCACTACCATTGCAAGCAGGGCATTTCACGCCCTTATTACTCTCTGAGTAAAGAACCTATCTCTGACATCTGTCCTATATCTATCACCCCTCAGTCTTAACTCTCTGATCTTCCAGATGAGTTCTCACTGCTTCAGGAAGTGAATTTTTGAAGTCCTCCAAAACAATGTTTTTGAACTTTGGAAGCTGGAACTTAAAAAACGACTCACAAACCATTTATTGGATTGGACCAGACCACTCAACACCTCTGTCTCAACCTCTTTTCATAAACAAAAAGGACAAAATACACCTCCTAAAGCCATAATATTGTCACAGGAGATAAAGCTTAAGGATGATAGATTAACAACAGCCTAATGTCAGGGAGCTCTTTATGGCAGGGAAGTATGATGGAATTGTATCTGTAACTAGAAAAATCTTCCTCCCTCCCCCTGCTTTCTCTCAGCCTTTCAATGGATAACACAACCTAGTGATAGCACAAACAGAGAAATATCCATACACCAAGGACTCAAAGATAGCTAAAAAATTCACAGGCTGCAAATGTTCCAAGACTTCTCAAATGACTACGGTCTCAGATCAAAACTTAATACCTCAAGCTAGTGAAATATGTCAAATTTCATGTTCGTTTTTCTTCCTTTTTATACTGAACACCACTCCCTTGTAAATTTTATACTTCTGCTTATGCATGTGTTTGATGCCACATCTTTATTGAGGGAAGGGCAGTGGATGTTGTTTACATGGACTTTAATAAGGCATTTAATAAGGTACTTCATGGCAGCCTGGAACAAAAGATAGAGTCTCATGGGATCCAGGCTGAGCTGGTCAGATGGATACAAAACTGGCTTGGATTTAGAAAACAGAGAGTAACAGTGGAGGGGTGCTTTTCAGAAAGGAGATCAGTAACTATTGGTGTTTCATTGGGATCAGTGCTTGGACCTTTGTTGTTTGTAGCATACATAAATAATCTGGAGGAAAATGTGGGTGGTCTGAATTGTAAGTTTGTGGGTGACATTAAAATTAGCAGAGTTGCAGATGTTGAGGAGGATTGCCAAAGGATACAGCAGGATACAGATAGATTGCAGGTTTGGGCAGAGAAATGGCAGATGGAGATGAATCCAAACAGATGTGAGGTGATGCATTTTGGAAGATCAAATTCAGGTGCAAATTATACAATAAATAACAGAACCCTTAGGAGCATTGACACATAGAGAGATCTGGGCGTACCGGTCCACAGATTAATTAAAGTGGCAACGCAAGTGGATAAGGTGGTCAAGAAGGCATTCAGCTTGCTTGCCTTCATCGGCCAGGGAATCAGATATAAAAGTTGACAAGTTATGTTACAGCTGTATAAAACTTTAGTCAGGCCATATTTGGAATATTGCGTGCAGTTCTGGTTGCCACACTACCAAAAGGATTTGGATGCTTTGGAGAGGGTGCAGAGAAGGTTTACCAGGATGTTACATGGTCTGGAGGGTTTAGTTTTGAGGTGAGGTTGGATAAACTCGGATTGTTTTCACTGGAAAGACAGAGGCTGAGGGTCAACTTGATAGAGGTCAACAAAATTATAAGAGGCATACAAAGGGTGGATAATCAAAGGCCTTTTGCCAGGATATAAAGGTCAACTACCAGAGGGCATATATTCAACGTGAGAGGGGAAAAGTTGAGGGGAGAAGTGCAGGCAATATATTTCATCGTGGGTGGTGGGTGCCTGGAATGCCCTGCCAATGGAAGTGGTGAAAGCAGGCATATTAGCAACACTTAAGGTATATCTTGAAAGACACATGAATGACAGGGGAACAGAGGGATAGAAACTACGTATGGACAATGAGAAGTGGGTCTAAATAAGGATTAGGAATCGACACAGGCTCGGCGGGCCAAAGGGTCTGTTCCTGTGCTGTATTGTATTGTATTGTTCTCAGGGTGAGAAAGTAATAAAATTGCTTTTGTTTTCACTCGATTGAAATTAGCTCCCGAATTGTTTCTGGTAAAATGCAGTTAACTACATTTTTGATGAAGTGAGGTACAGTTGGTTGCTAGCAAGATCCTTAAGATCTTTGTTGTGACAAACCCAAGCAGGTTGAACGGAGGGGAGCCCGTTCACCTCTCCTCAATTGGTCATTACAGCTTTATTGGAAGTAAGTAAGTCATGGAATGATTTGCCTATGGTGTTATAGTAAATTATGTAAACAGGAGCACTAAGAGACTTTGACGTTTTGAGAAAACAAAGCAATGGCAGTTGGATTTCAAAACAGGTAATTTTGAAAATCATTCATTTTAGATCAAAAAAGGATAATCCTAAGTATTGAAATGATGAACAATAGAATCAGTGGAGTCTCAATGATGTTTAAAGGCCTGTGTATGCAGCTCAGGAAAGTGCACTAGTCAGGTCCTAAAATAATCAAAAGACCTGATGGAATAATAGCTGTTAATATTGGAGAGGTTGAATATAAAAGGGTGGAAAATTTGTTGCAGCTATATAACTCTAGTTGTGTAATCTGGAATATTTTCGAACAATTCAGGTCAACACTTCTCAGAAAGGCTGGGTTGATATTTGAAGGAGTTTTATACACAATCATCAGAACCATAAGACCATAGAAATAGGAACAGGAGTAGGCCATTTGGCCTCTCAACTCTCCTCTATCACTCAATAGGTTCATGGCTGATCCAAAACTCCTCAGGTCTACCTTCCTGTGTTTGCCCCCTAACTCTTGATTCCCCGACTGATCAACAATATATCTATCTCAGCCTGAAATGTCCACCAGGATTCTGCCCCCACTGCTCTCTATGGCAAGGAATTCTAAAGACTCACAACCCTCTGAGAGAAGGCATTACTCTTCATCTCAGTCTTAAATTTACACCACTTTATTCTGGTCCTAGACTCTCCCATGAGAGAAAACATCCTCTCAGCATTTACCCTGCCATGCTACTTAAGAATCCGATAGGTTTCAATGAGATCACCTCTCATTCTTCTAAACTCCAGTATTAGAGTTCCACCTTGTTTGACCTTTGCTCATAAAACAATCCCTCCATACTGGGAATCATCCTGGTGAAATGTTTTTACACCACCTCCAAAGATATGATACCTTCCCTTAAATAAGAGGTCCAGAACTGCTCGCAGCACTCCAGCTGTGGTCTCACCAGCACCTTGTACAGTTGCAGTAAGACTTCCCTATTCTTATACTCTAATCCCTTGCAATAAGGGCCAACTTTTGATTAGCTTACCTGATTATCTGCTGTACTTGCATGCTAGCTATTTGTGTTTCGTGTACAGTTATCCCCCAAGTCCCTTTGAGTTGCAGTTTTCTCCATTTAAATAATACTGTTCTTTTGTTCTCCTTTTCAAAATGAACAACTTCACATTTTCCCACATTATACTCAATTTGCCAACCACTTGCCCATTCTTGCTGGCTACACAGTATTTCTGTCAATTGTTTCTATTCCTCCAACAACTTGCTTTTTAACCTTTCTCTCATATTTAGATTTGGTAAAGGTATATTTGCTTCTTTTTGCAAGTCATTGTGAACTGTTGAGGTCCCAGTACCGATTCTGTGTGGCACCCCACTGGTCACAGGTCGCTAACCTGATAAAGAACTCCTTATCTACAGTCAGTGTTGCCTGTCTAATAGCTAATTCTCCATTCACACTGATACACCTCCAACACAATAGCCTCTTACCTTGTGAATTAACCTTATGTGAGGTTTCTTGTTGAATGCCTTCTGGAAATCCAAATACAACACATCCACTGACTCCCCTCTATCTACTCTGGTTAAGATTTCCTCAAAAAAACTGTAATAAGTTAGTAAGAAGTCATGTTGACTTTGCTTGATTAGATTATAATTTTCCAAAAGTGCTGCTATTACTTCCTTAATAATTGATTCCAGCACTATTCCAACAACAGATGTTAGGCTAATCAGCCTCTAGTTTTGCTTCCTCCTTTTTGAATAGGGGTGTCATATTGACAGTTTTTTATGTCTTCAAGATTGAGATTGAGAATATATTGCATAAACCTGTATTCTTTTAAATGTAAGAGATTACTCTGTGATTTTATTGAGATTTTCAGGCTTTTGAGAGGAATTGAAAAAGAAGATTATGGGAAAACATTTTCCACCAATGAGGGAATGTTAGCGTCTCCCATTGAGAGTAGAGTTTGGAAACATTTCTTCACACAAAAGATATTTGTGAAACTCTCATCAATGAAAAGCAATTGGTGCTAGCACAATTACATTAAGAGAAGAGGTGGAAGTTACGACCAGGAAACTAGTGAGATGGAGAAGATATGCTAAAAGGATTAGTGTTATTGAATGTTGGTCAGTTACCTGATCTAGGTAGAATGCATTCTAGTTTGCTAAAGAAGCAAAGGAACAAATGACAGAAATGTCTTTCAAAATCATTCTATACCCATTGGACTCAGTAATAATGCCTGGGAGATGTGTATGCCTTCAAAGTTATACCACTATTCAAGCAGAGGGCAAAGGATAAACCAGGAAAATACTGTGTAGCCAGCTTAAAATTGGCAAGTAGAAATTATCAGACTGTTATCAGAATCAAAATGAACTTTCACTTGGATAGGCATAGCCTAATCAAGAAGGTCATCACAGATTTATTAAAGGCAAATTGTGTTTGGCTAACAATCGAATATTAATGAGGTAAAGAAGATGATTGATTAAAGTTGTACTGTACACAGATACTCCACAAAGGGACTTTGAGAAGGCATTCATTATGGTGCCATACCAGAGTACTGTAGAAGATGAAGTGCATGGACCTAAAGAAGTAATCATGTGGATACCAAACTGGTTGAGAGATAGGAGGCAGAATATGGTGGTTGATAGATGGTTCTCAGATGTGGATCTGATTTCCAGTAGTGTTCCCCAAGGGTACATTTGATTCTGCTACTTTGTTCAGTGTTTCCGAATGATCTAGTTTGGTTCTAGTGACCAGTTTTATAAAGCCTTTTCATATTGCAAAGCTTGACATCATAATGCACAGTGATGAGATTAGATTTAGAATTCAGAATAACATTGACAGGCTATTAAATTGGCAGAAACTTGGAAGGAGTTCCATGGAAAGAAATGTAATGTGATGCAATTTGTGGGGGCTAATAGGGAAAAGCATTACTCTATAACTGGCAAGATTTTGAATAGTCTAGATGAATGGAGAGTTCTTAGTTTGTCAAATACTTTAAAGTGGCCAACTACAATTTAACACAGAGATCAAGAGATAGTACGTGGACTACCTGAGTTCATAAATAGAGGTATTGCATATACAAGTAAAGATATTGTGCTAGAGCTTTACAAATTGCTGGTTAAGACTTGAATAGGACAATTCTGTGCACAACAAAATGTAAACGCTTTAAGCAGGGCAGAGAGGAGATATATCAAGGTTTACAAGATGATTAGGGGTTTAGATAGGGTTGACCATGAGAACCTTTTTCCACGTATGGAGTCAGCTATTATGAGGGGGTATAGCTTTAAATTAAGGGGTGGTAGGTATAGGACAGATGTTAGGGGTAGATTCTTTACTTAGCGAGTCATGAGTTCATGGAATGCCCTGCCAGTAGCAGTGGTGGACTCTCCCTCTTTATGGGCGTTTAAACGGGCATTGGATAGGCATAAGGAGGATAGTGGGCTAGTGTAGGTTAGGTGGGCTTGGGTCGGCGCAACATCGAGGGCCAAAGAGCCTGTACTGCGCTGTATTTTTCTATGTTCTATGTTCTATGTGCCAACAGGGATGAGTGATTTTCATCATGAGGAGTGGTTGAAAGAGTTAGAACTTCTTCTCAGTACAGTGAAGAGATTAAGCTCTGTTCATCACTTGCTGCTAATGCTGTTTGGTACACAAGTAGTCTTTTTTGGTATCTTCAGGTCAACACCTCGTTTGAGGTGCTCCTGACATGCCCTCCTGCACTTTCTATTGAATCAAGGTTGATCCCCTGGTTTGATGGTAATGGTTGAGTGGATGATATGCTTGGCTGTGAGGCTGCAGTTTGTGCTGGAGTACAATTTTGCTGCAGTTGATGGTCTGCAGCGTCTCATGGATGCCCAGTCTTGAATTGTTGGATCTATTCAAAATCTGTCCCATTTAGCATGGTGATAGTGCCACACAACATGATGGAGGATATTTTCAATGTGAAAGTGGGACTTTGTCTCAATAAGGAGATGTATGCAGTATCACTCTTATTGATACTGTCATGGACAGATGCATTTGTAGTTGACAGATTGGTGAGGATGAGGTCAAGTATATTTTTCCCTCACCACCTACCGCAGATCCAGTCCAGTAGCTTTAGGAACTGACCAACTTGATCAATTGTGCTGCTGCTGAGCTGCTCTTGAGATTCCCCAAACAGAGTACATTTTTCACCCTTACAACCCTCAGTGCTTTTTCCAAGTGTTGTTCAACATGGAGCAGTACTGAATTATCAGCTGAGGGAGGACAGTATGTGATAATCCGCAAGAAATTTCTTTCCCCATGCTTAATCTGATGCCATGAGACTTCATGGGACCCAGATTCAATGTTAAAGATTCCCAGAGCAACTTCTTCCTGACTGTATACCACTGTGCCACCACCTCTATTGGGTCTGTCCTGCCAGTAGGACATTCTATAACCATGTCCTGTGGTTCAAGATTTTCCCACCGGTGGAAACATCTTCTCAACATCTACACTGACATGCTCCCGCCGCCCCCACCCCCACCCCCACAGAATATTACATTTTTCAATAAGGTTTTGCTTAATTCCTCTAAACTCTAATGAAAAGGGTGCAACCTTCATTCCAGTAACAGCCAAGCGAATCTCTTTTGAACTTCCTCCACTGTCAGTATGTCCTTTCTTAAATACAGGAAAAAAGCTGTACATGGTTTTGTGTAGCCTCACCAACATCCTGCACAGTTACAACAAAACCTCCCTCTTTTTAATCTGCAATCCCTTCACAATAAAGTTCATATTTCAATTTTCCTTCTTATTTACTTGCAGCGCCTGTATACTAACCTTTTGTGTTTCAAGCACAAGAATACCCAGATCCCTCTGTATTACATGTTTTTGGAGACCCTGTCGATTTAAATAATAGTTTGCCTTTGGATTCTCCCTAACAAAGTGCATGACCTCTCATTTTACTGTATTAAACTCCATCTGCCAGGTTTCTGCCCATTTGCTCAACTTATCCATATCCCTTGCAGATTTCCTAGGTCCTCATCATCCCATGCTGTCTCACTTATTTTTAAATCATCAGCAAGTTTTGATATAATATTTTGTGTCATACTCCGTGTCTTTAATATGGATCGTAAATATTTGAGACCTGAGGGTCTATAGTTGTGGCATTCCTGTAGTTGCACCTTTCTGGCCTGAAAAAGACCCATTAATCCTGACTCTCTCTATTCTGTGTGCTAGCAAATCTTCAATCCATGCCAAAACACTACCCTCAATACCATGAGCTCGAATTTTGTGCAATCACCTTTTATTTGGTACCTTATCAAATACCTCCTGGAAGTTGAAATACACTACTTCTACTGGTTCCATTTTCTCTACTCTGCTTATTAAATTCTCAAAGAAGTCTAGCAAATTTGTCAACATGATTTCCCTTTGACAAAACCATGAATGCTCTACACAATAAGAATAATCTTACGAGTGACTCTAGCTTTTTCACTAACTGGTAAGCTAACCGGCCTACATTTTCCTGCTTTCTGTCTCCCTTCCTTCTTGAACAGGGGTATCACAATAACAGATTTCCAATCCACTGGAAACTTCACAGAATCCAGTGAGTTCTAGATTACTTCGACAAATGCTTCCACTATCTCGACAGTTACTTCCTTTCAAACCCTTGAGTGCAGGCCATCAGTTTTGTGGCAACATGTCTGCCTTTAGTCCCCTTGGTTTGTGAAATGTTTTGTCTCCTATCATAGAGACTGCTACAAGACCTTTTCCTTCATTAGCACCTTGCTTATCCAATATCTTTAGGATGTTTACAGTGTCCTTCTCCATGAAGACATGTGAAATAATGGTTTAAATAATCTCTTGTTTTCCCATTAACAGTTACATTCTCAACTCACTTTGTCTACACTCTTTTCTTTCATAGATCCATAGAAGTTCTTGAGCTTATTTTAATATTTCTTATCGATTTACTTTCAAATTCAATTTTCTCTGTGTTTGTTAGCTTTTTAGTTAATCCACTCCTTGTTCCTACAAAATTCTTAATCTTTTGATCTTGACTAGTCTTTGCCACTTTGCAAGGTTTAGTTTTTGATTGGTTATCTCCATGACCATCCTTGTTATCCATGGGTGGTCCATTCTGTACATCGAGTCCTTCTTTGTGATCAGAATAAACTTTTGTTGACTATTGTGAAATATCTGCTGAAGTTTCTGACACTGCTCATCTATTGACTTTCCTTTGGTCTATTTTCCCAGCCTGCTTTAAACAACGTTTTCTTCATACCTCTGTAATTTCTCTTATTTAAATTGTGATGTGGAGGAGCTAGTGTTGGACTGGCGTGGGCACAGTGAAAAGTCACACAACACCAAGTTATAGTACAATAGGTTTATTTGGAAGCAATAGCTTCCTGAACGCTGTCTCTTCATCAGGGCAGCTACCTGACAAAGGAACAGCTTTCCAAAAGTTAGTGCTTCCAAATAAACCTGTTGGACTATAACCTGGTGTTGTGTGATTTTTAACTTTATTTAAGTCAAACAGCCCTTACTTATTTATGTAAACTGAATTGAAATTCTATCATGTTGTGATTGCTACCCCCTAGAGGATCCTTAACTATGTGATCTCTTTTTAATCCAATCTCATCATATATTATTAGATCAAAAATAGCGTGTTCCTGGGTAAATTGTGCATCATATTATTTTGTAAAATAACTTCTGATGCGCTTTACAAATTTGTCTTCCACATTAACCTTGCCCGTCTGATTTGTCCAGTCAACATTCAAATTAAAATCATGACAATTGCAATGCATTTGTTCCACATGCCAAGATAGGTATAGAAATGCTTTACATACTTAATTAAGCACAGTGGTCATTCTTTTTTGGCTTGAGATAAAGCCATATTGATTGGTTAAGTTATGTTGTCTCAATTGTCAAGTGGAACTAATTTTCTGAACCAATGATGGTGAAGTCAAACTGTGAGAGAATTAAGGCTAACTTTGAGCTAAAATGTTCTTTACAACATGTTCCTGCTCTTCTTTCAGGATTGGTCATGTATTAATATGTAGAACATATGCTTTGTTCCATTGTATGGAGGCTTTTCAATATGCTGAAGACCATCTATTAAGCAATCCAGACCTGTAAAACAACTACTCACACATAGTCATCTCAGACAAGCTGAACAGGCATCAGGAGAAAGCACCTTGTGAATGGGAAACAAATGGAGGTAGAATCATAGAAATGTAGAAAGTAGTATCAGAAGTAGGCCATAACAAGGCCCTTCTAACCTGCTCCACCAGACAATATGACCATGACTTATCATCAAACTCAATAGCCTGTCCTGCTTTCACCTCATAATTTTGATTCCTTTAACCCTAATAACTTTATGTAACATGATCTTGAAAACATTTAATGTTTTGGCCTCAACTGTTTTCTGTGGCAGAGAATTCCACAGACTCACCACTCTGGGTGAAGAAGTTTCTTCTCACTTCAGTTCTTAATGGTCTACCCTGTATCCATAGACTTTGACCTACTTTTGGACCCCCTAGTCACTGGAAACATCCTTCCTGTGTTTACTCTGCATTGTCTTGTTGGAACTGAGGTTAAAATTCAAACAGCCATTTGAAGAGGATGTTTTGTAAGTCCAGCAGCTGCATTAAGGCAATGCATTTGTAGTTTACAAGGGCTCTACTTAAAGTTGAACTTATTAGTCAACAGACATGTTTCATGCAGTACAATGAGAACTTTCAGAAACTTTTGCTTAGAATTGTGAAGAATTATGCAATTGCAAAATCTACGTACATGTGTTTATGCTTCAAACCTAGTAATTGGTAACTCCAAAATTGTTAAGTATGTCGGGCTGTTGTGTGGATGGTGAGTTGCTTGGTTTGGGAACTAGAACGCAAGTCTCCAAAAGAACAGTCATTCATTTTCTTGATAATTTAGTTTACAGCTGCCAAGACTCCCTACATACATTCTTATTCATCTCCCTCACCAGTAATTATTGCCGGGTCTCCATGTTCAAGAGCTACTTTCATGGTTAAATTGTGCAGCATACAACATACTGTCTGGTTCTGGAGTTTTGGCTGGTCTACACTTGTAGATGGCACTGGATCTCTCTAGGAATCCACAAAGGTTTAATGAACTAACTGTGTTCTCTGTAAGGAATTTGTTGGAGGCATTTGGAATTCTGCTGTTGCTTAGGAAGGCCATAATTTTAATCTTTAAGGAACCATTTGTTCAATTTCCCTATAGCTGAAAATAATGCTGCTATAATGACAGAGCTGATTGAGGCTTGAAGGACATTACTGCTGTGCTGGGTCTGCAGTAGGTGGTGAGGGAACCAACAAGAGGGATAAACATGCTTGTATCAGTTTTGGAGTATTTGTGATCAAAATTCCCTCATTAGGCAGTTGACCATTTGTAAGCAATTTACAGATTGTTTATTTAGCTTGTTAACAGGAAGTAGTTAGATATGATGCATGAGTTTATTACATAAAGAATGTATATAGTCATAGCAATTGGGGATGGTTCACTGATACCAGAGGACAAATGGGTGATTGGGTTTGAAATATGTTGGTCTCATTAAAGTTCAAAGGCAGCATCCTGCTGTCTAGCTGAAATGTTAGGGAACTCTTCCCCAGCGGGTCTTCCTCCTCCTCTTCTGGACCATCCTCCATCTGCAGAAGACAGTTCCCCATTGACGGCCTGCGCTACAAAGACCATTTGATGAAGACTGCAGTCTGCCCCCGAACACTCACTGATATCCTCTTTTTCAGAGGACTGGTAGCTTATGCTGTGTCCATCAATATTCTGAATTATTTTAGCCAGATAAGATGACCATTGTCCCCAACCCACTTCCATTTGAAGATTAGTTTTACATTCCTTCAAAGAAGAAAAGCTTATTTTCACCAATACAGCATTCATAATAAGATATGTAGTGCCTGACAAATCTTTTGTTTATGTTTATAAAAGTCTAATTACTGCTGTTACACAGTTAAGTGAATTCTCATACTACACAGGAAGTGCTAAATATGGAATACTAAGAGAACACAGTGCTAAAGGTGACCCTGATTTTCAACACTTGATCTCATCCTTACCAATTTGCATGCTGCAGCTCCATCCATCCACAGTACCAGGTAATAGTGGCCACTGCACGGTACTAATCGAGTTATAGAATCAGAGAGATGTACAGCACAGACACAGACGCTTCAGTCCAACTCATCTATGCCAACCAGATATTCTTAATAAATCTAGTCCCATTTGTAAGCATTTGGCCCTTATCCTTCTAAACCCATTCTCTTCATATACCCATCTAGGTGCCTTGTTGTAATTGTACCAGCCTCCACCACTTCCTCTGGCAGCTCATTCCATACACACGAAAAAAAGTTGCCCCTCAGGTCTTTTATATCTTCCCCTCTCATCCTAAACCTATGCCCTCTAGTTCTGGACTCGCCCACCCCAGGGAAAAGACCTTGTCTATTTACCCTACACATGCCCCTCATGATTTTATAAACCTCTATAAGGTCAGCCCTCAGCTTCCGATGCTCCAGGGAAAACAGCCCAAGCATATTCAGCCTTTCCCTATAGCTCAAGTCCTCCAACCCTGGCAACATCCTTGTAAATCTGAGGACACATAGATGGTACCCTAAATCATGTTTTGAGGCACTATCACCGTACTAAATGTGATAGACCCT
Organism: Chiloscyllium plagiosum; assembly: GCF_037043375.1. Lineage (NCBI taxonomy): Eukaryota > Metazoa > Chordata > Chondrichthyes > Orectolobiformes > Hemiscylliidae > Chiloscyllium > Chiloscyllium plagiosum. The sequence goes on from NW_028270166.1 coordinate 28,231,024, forward strand.
GGACTCAATGAAGAATGCAGGAAGGCATAGCAACCATTCTTAACAATGAAGTGTCAACCTGATGAGGCTACAAATCAGGCAACTTGGGTGCCAAACAGCATACTTAAATTAATTCCCATCTTTCGATGTTTGGTTATCGAAACTAAAATTGAAACTGGTAACAGTTCTGTGTGCAGAAAACCTAGTGAAAAGTATGCAATTCAAGAATAAAGGATATATGTCAAGTAATGTCAGATTATGAATGCAGCAATAAGAATCTCACAAGCATTACTTCACAAAATTGAACTCTAATAAGAAAAAGTATTGATCAGTTTTGGATATTTCAAACATCCATAGACTAGAAGATAAAAGCTGTCCCCAAAGACTGAATGGTTCACAGAGTAACACTTTTGATCAAAACAGAGAAAGAAATAAGTATGAATAAGAAACAAACAAGCGAACTCTTGACAGTGTTTAGTTTTGGGTAAGCACTTAGAGGATGTAATAAGAGAAAGACAAAGAGCAGCCACATGGATTTGCATTAAATTTTACAAATTTAATAGAGAACTGTGATGAAGTAATGAAGTATTTCACCAAAGGATTGTGAGTATGAATTTTCAAACTGCACTTATAAAAGCGATTGCTAGTAAAATTTCAGACAGAAGCTGGTTAAAGAGGAAAAATGATTGAATGATTAATGGATATCTTTAATTGCAGAATGAATGAATGTTAACTGTAGCACTCCCCAGGGAAGCAGATTGTGACCACTGCTCTTTTAAATAAAAACATGTACGATCTAGATCGAAGTGCAGGGGCACATCATCATGTTAGGCTATAGCACAAATATAGGTAACTTTGTAAACTAAAAAGATGACAGCAAGTGACTTCAGAAGATAATATCAGTACTGGTATGTTGAGGAGCTATACTTAATGAGGAGAAATATGAACAGTATTCTCTTAGTCTCAGTGCCAAAAATATTCAGAACAAAACAAATATTCCACGCTAGATTTTTAAATCAAAATCATTACATGTTGCACACACTCGCCCTTGTGCATTTATCTGCGCCTGCCTTCTGCATGCCCTTCCCTGCCCAACTGCTCATCTACAGTGCGACTCCAGTGGCTACAATTTGGCAATGGAAGAGACTGCAGTTGATCTGCAAAATGACTTTGAGAATGTGCGACCCTGCCAGTAGTGCAGCAATACCAGTCACAAGATCAGAAAGGGACCAAACGAGTGATAGTGAGTGGGGTTATAGGGTAGGTCGATCAGCAGCAAGGATGGAGAGGTAGCTGTCAGTAAGCACTCTCCTTTCTGATGTCAGATCCCTTGATCAGGCATGGCAGGATTCGCTTTTAGGGTTTCCCACATATTGAGTCCCTAGCCTACTGGTTGATTTATGGTAACAGTGAGATGAGGTCCTGCCCATTTATGAGCATCAGTTGGTGATGGAGTGAGAAGGCCACAGAGGCCCTTCCCAAACCAAACAATTTGGGCATATGTGGGGATGAGACAGGATGCCTACCTGGCACACTTCCACCTGATCAAAGGCCTCCCATCACCAAAATTATCTGAGGGAGGGCATCCAATTCTGCCCTGCATGGTTTCTTCATCACTGACTCCTGTCTTCCATCTTGCTCTACCATTGCTGCCTAGCCAGGTTGGACTTTGTGGATTTCTGAAAGGAGACAAGGTACAAAATTGGTGTTGTTTTGAGGCAAGCAGGTGAATGTGAGAGATGCATGTTTCCACAGTCTGTAATTTGTAAATCAGAAGAGATTGTGGAATGGGGAGGAACTGGAATATTAGAAAAAAGATTAGATTTGAGCATACTGGGAACTTTGATGTTTTCAGCCTACTGCTGGTCACAGTATCATCAATCTCACTGGCTCCTCAAGTGAGCTGAGGTCATATAGTCATATCTGTCCACTAGTGATTAGGTACTGCTTGCTTCAATATGTGTCATCAAGTCCTGCAAGCATGAGGGAAATGTGAGACAATGTGTTTGGGCGATATGCGGTGGTTATGGTTGAATAGTAAACAACATGTGAAGATTTTGAGATGTAGGAGTCAGACTTGCAGTAGTGTCAAGTGTGTGAGGTTTTGGTAGATGAGTGATACTGTATAGTGCTTGAGGCCAGTAGTGCAGTTCGGGGGATTTGGCTCATTTTGACCTTTTTTGTGAAACTATTAAACATCTTGTGGCAATACACCTCAGCCCTTGTGAGACAACTCATATTGGCCTGTATGACTGTCTGCTTTCATTGTTTTTCCACAATGTATGTAGAGGGCCTCTTAACATCCTATGGATCAAGAACCTCACTCCTCCAGTCCATTTCCTTAACCAAGATTGTCTCAGAATGTGCTTTTTATTGTATTGCTCCATAATCCATTATTCCTTTTCCTCACTCTCTTCTGCAACCAGTTCCTGCATCTGTTCCTACCAGAATACATTTCCTTTTTGAAGAAGTGCAGGCCGGCTTTAAGTGGGATTAATAGTAAACCCTCAAAGCCAATGACTACAAGACAGATTATCTGATCATGAACACATGATCATAAGTGTTTGCTGTGCACAAATTAGCTGCCACATCTTTTATAGTGACCACACATCAAAACTACTTCATTGACTGTAAAACACTTCAGAACATCTGGTTGCCTTGTATGAATATGTTTATGTGTAAAAAATTTTTTGTATTTATGCAAGTCTTTATTTTATTTCAATGTTTAAAGTTGGATAAACACAAATAATTTACATTTGGTTTTACTGGCATTATCTGTTTGAGAAGTGTTAAAGGAACGAATGTAATAAAAATTCTCATAGATTTCCAAGGTGTGGATTTTGCAATTTTGCTCATACTAGAAAATTAATTTAAAATTGGATATTTATCAATATTTTCTGATTAAAGGAAATTATAGTCGGAAAGTTTCGGTAAATAAATATCTGAACATTTGTACAACTTTTCAGTAAATGATCAATAAGAAATGCAACCTGGTGTCAATTGTAAGGTAGAAGACATGTTCCATTAATGAGCAGAAAAGTTTCCAATCTGTAGGTTGACTTGCCCACATGCAGTGCACATGTATTCCAATGCAGAGTAGAAAGCACTTTATATAGCAAACCTACCCATTTATTAAAGATTTATCAACATTTTTAATACTTTCAAGCATAGCTTCAATTTTGTATTCTTTTCTTTGCACATGATAATTGGAAGTTTTGCTTTTGGTATGAGCAATTTGAAACATTGCATATGGGCATTCTGTGTCATACTCTGTTATGACTTTAAATATCAAATGTTTTAAGTATGTTACTGTGCAAGGTGGTAGACATGATTCTCAGCAGCACATGTTGCATTAGAGAAGGTAAAATCAAAGGACGCTCTTTCAAGATTGTTTCTGAAAGTTTGGTCTGTGTGTGTGGGTCACTGTTCAAATGAGAGTTACATTAATATGTGCTTTCTCTTAACGCACGAGTCAAATTGCATATATGCTAATTTTTATTTCACTAGCATTATATATTAAAGAGAATGTTAATGAAAACCAACTAAAATATTTCTCCAGACATTTTTTTAAAAATTATGTATTCTTTTGGATATAATTTGTAACACGAGCACTAAATGAGAAAAATAAAAGTAAAAAGGCCTGGAAAGAGGGAGCAGGCTAATCAGGGACTAAATGTTAAGCCATTTCAGGCGTACCCTTCAAAATGACTCAATAAATTAAGGATTTGAAATAATCTTAACCTCAAAGATGATAAATTAAAGTTTGGACGTACTTTATGAAGCAATAACATGAGCATTTTCCCATTTTCCTTATGGACTCTGCAAATCTCAGCAATCTCCCAAAATTCATCACGTGGCAAATCTGAAATCAATTTGCAGTTTATGCAATCAATTTAAAGGTCCTTCATTTACATGGACCAATTAGTTATAAGCACCACTTCAGACTTTCTCATCTCTGGCACCCACTTGCCTGTGCCAGCTGGAAACTTGGGCGCTTACACAACTGTAATTGTTCAGGATGACCCTTCCAATTTTGGCTATAATTCAACCCACTCCGGGGAAAGGAAGTTAATTCACCAATACCTTTGTGAACAAAAATCATGGTTTCACGGGATCAGATCACCTCCACATCATTTCTGGATCCCCAATTTGCCTTTATGTGGTTGCATGTAAATGGACTTAACATGCCAGTCAATCATGGTCAGCTATACAACCTGGAGCCTGAACAGCTGGGGTTTCTGGCATTAGAAGATGCTACCTACCTATGAACATACAAATAAGGAGCTGAAGTAGGCTATTCAGCCCCTCAAGTACGCTCCAGCATTCTAAAAGATCATGGCTGATCAGTTTGTGTTTGAATTCCACATTCCCACCTACCCATTTGATTCTCTTGTCTTCCTCATGAACGGCTTTTGCCCAAATCATCAATTCTCCTGCACCTCGGATGCTGCCTGACCTGCTATGCTTTTCCAGCACCACACTCTCGATTCTAATCTCCAGCATCTGCAGTCCTCATGTTCGCCTGACACAAATCTATCCTCCTCTGTCTTAAAAGTATTCAATGACCCACCTCCACTACCTACTGAGGCAGAGAGTTCCAAGCCACCCAAAATTTGATAGAGGAAAAATATTCTCTTCATCTCTATTAGGACGTCCCCTAATTTTTAAATAGTGCTCCCCCTCCCTGGGAGCACCCACAAGTGGAAACATCCTTTCTAAGGTCACCTTGTCAAGAATGTTCAGAATTATAAACACTTCAAGTCACCCTTCACTCTTCTAAAATCCAGTGGAAGCACATCCAGTCTGTCAAAAGTATCCCCATAAAATAATCCACTCATTTCAGGTATCAATATTCTGAACTGCCTCCAATGGGCTACTTCTGAGTATGATCTAACTGTAATTCAGATTCTTAGAAGGCAACCGGCCAGTTCCCGGAACCCGTGCAGCCATGGTGCAATGAGGCAAGACTCTGCTGTTCTCAAAAACATTCTGCTATCTCCCGACTTGTGGCAGGAGATTGAATCACCAAGGAATGATGACGTGGTGTTCCAAGATTGTGAAAAAGAGCAGAAATGTCTAAGTTGGTACGGTAATGAACAAGTGCTAAAAGGGTGATGCGAACAGTTTTGTCTGGAAATAAATGTGATTAGATGGAAAATAAAGAAAATGATAACAGGTTGTAAGTTTGCTCGCTGAGCTGGTAGATTTGTTCTCAGACATTTCATCACCATGATAGGTAACATCATCAGTGAGCCTCCAATGAAGTGATAGTGTTCTGTCCCGTTTGCTAATAATCTGTCTTGGTCTATTGTGGTGAGTGATATCACTTCCGGTTCTTTTTCTGAGATGTTGTTAAATGGGGTCCAAATTAATATGTTTGTTAATAGAGTTGCAGTTTGAATGCCAGGCCTCTAGGAATTCCTGTGAATGCCTTTGTTTAGCCTGTCCTAGGATGGATTTATTGTCCCAGTCGAACTTGTGTCCTTCTTCATCTGTGTGTATGGATACTAGTGAAAGGTGGTCATGTCTTTTGGTGGCTACTTGGTGCTCATGTGGCCTGGTGACTAGTTTCCTACCCATCTGTCCAATGTAATGTTTGTTGCTGTCCTTGCAGAGTATTTTGTATATGTAGCCCTACAAGAAAAACAGGCCAAGCTCATGCACAGCAATAACATGGAGAATTCAGAGCTTGGATAAAGAACCTCTCAGATTGACCACTCACAGGCACGGAAAACACCCCACTACTACAAGGGATGCACTTCAACTACAGAGACGTGGACAAAAAGGACTTCCTAGCACCACTAGAGTCCACCCTAAAAGACAACGGACTTAAGGAAGAAATCCAGCAGGCCATCGGACAGGCAGTAGCACCAACACTAAGCAGAAAGAAAGAAAGGAACACCCTCAAAATACTGGAAAGGAAAGCCATAGAAGGACTCAGAAAAGACAGAAATATCATATTCCTACTGGCAGACAAAGGGCGCAGGACCATCAAACACACTACCAGATACCGACACCTACCAACAGGTGGCAATGGACCTGATTCAACAGCTAGAACACTGTATTACAGCATCCTGAGGAAGTTTCACAAGACAGGTGAAATTAACAAAACAGATTTACAAAAAATGAAACCTGAAGGATCCAACACACCTCGTTTCTATGGATTAGCAAACATAAATAAACAAAGGGCCCCCCTCATACCCATAGTTTTGCTCCCGTTACACCGACATATAGACTAGCAAAGGAACTGCAACACAAACTGAAACACCTAGTAGAAGACTAAAGTCACAACATCCACTCCACCCAGGAATTCCTTAACATCATCAAAGACACCAAGCTAGAGGACGACGAGTTCACATCAATAAATGTCACCCTAGCCTCATTGCTAGATGAACCAAGGCCACAAACATGTGACAGCACCAACTCCATCAATAAGGACAGTATCCTCTAACTAGTAGACCTGTGCCTCACAACCCACTTCACCTTCAACGACAAGACCTACAAGCAAATCAATGGGATGCCTATGGAATCACCAATATCTGGACTTTTAGTAGAAGCAGTTATGCAGAGGTTAGAACGAACAGCCCTTCCCATGAGGAGAAAGTGAGGTCTGCAGATGCTGAAGATCAGAGATGGAAATGTGTTGCTGGAAAAGCGCAGCAGGTCAGGCAGCATCTAGGGAACAGGAGAATCGACGTTTCGGGCATTAGCCCTTCTTCAGGAATTCCTGAAGAAGGGCTAATGCCCGAAACGTCAATTCTCCTGTTCCCTAGATGCTGCCTGACCTGCTGCGCTTTTCCAGCAACACATTTCCAGCCCTTCCCATGATCCAGCCTAAGCTTTGGGTATGCTATGTGGATGACACCTTTGTTGTCACAAAATGCAACAAATTAGAAGAAACCCACAAACACAAAAACAACATCCTTACTGGTATAAAGTTCACCAAAGAGGAAGAGAACAACAATAGACTCCCCTTCCCAGACGTCATGGTAGAATGCAAAGCCAATGGAGAGCTACAGACCAGCATTTACAGGAAAGCCACACACACACTGACCAGACACTCAACTACAGGAGCAATCATCCCAATACCCACAAATGGAGCTGATTTAGGACATTATTTAAACAAGCCACAATGCACTGCAGCACCCAGGAACTAAGAGAAGCTGAGGAAAAACACCTGTATAATGTATTCAGGAACAATGAGTACCCAATAAGAGCAGTCTGCAAATTCCTACACAACAGATCTAACATGAAGACACAACATTCCCAGGAACTCTAGCCACCCTGCCATACATTAAAGACATCTCAGAGATGCTGACCAGACTACTCAGGACCCGAGGCATCATGATAGCCCACAAACCTACTATCACACTGAAACAGCTCCTGATGAATTTAAAAGATCCCGTACACACAACCAGCAGAATGAGCATCATATACAAAATAACCTGCAAGGACTCCAACAAACATTACACTGGACAGACAGTCAGGAAACTAGCTACCAGGATACATGAGCACCAACTGGCCACCAAAAGACATGACCAGATATCACTCGTATCCATAAACACAGACAAAGGGGGACACCAGTTCGACTGGGACAATACATCCACCTTGGGACAGGCTAAACAAAGACATGCATGGAAATTCCTAAAGGCCGGGCATTCAAACCGGAACACCATTAACAAGCATATCGATTTGGACCTCATTTACCAATCACTCAGAAAAAGAACCGGACGCAATATCACCCACCATAACAGACCAAGATACATAAATAGCAAACGGGACTGAACACCAGCCCTTCATCGGATGATCACTGGTGATGTTATCTAGCATGGTGACGAAACATCTGAGAACAAATCTACCAGCTCAGTGAGCAAACTTACAACCTGATCCACAACCTGAGCTACAAATCTCCAAAATTACAAAATGATAATAATGAATATCACGTGCTTTAAACTGATGGCCTGAGCCTAACATTTCCATTTTTATATGGTGCATCTTGTCAATATGGAAACAGAGATAGTGTACTTGCAACCAATGTAGTATTGTACTTTTTGCAATTTATCCATTTCAATGTAGATTTGTAAAGAAATTGTACAAGTGTCTCAGCAATCTGTGGCAAAGAAACTGGGAACAATCAGTTAAGTAGGAAATTAAAGAGTTCATATCGGGGTGATATTTCTCTGAGATTGAGTATTTATAACAGGCTAGTGTTAGGAAATGGGTTGACATTTTGATTTGTTGTTTGTGTTAGGACCTTTTTAATTGTCTTTCATGAGTTTATCCTTTTATTTTCCCTTTTGTGCAATAAACTATGTTCTGTTAATAAAAACATCTGCAGCCTCATATTAATGTGTTTTAGTGGCTAACGACCACAGTAACCAACTGAAAAATTAAGTATATGATCTATCAAGCCAAGTCTCATTCCAGGATCTGTCATGTCTAGAATTACATTTAGCTGCGATCATAACGCAAGATTTTCTTTTCTTCACTGGTGGGACTTGGACTGACCATCCCTAGTGCTGTTGAGACGGTAATGGTGAACTGGTGGTAACCCTAAACACATGAGCATGCATATTAAGAGCAGAAGTGGTCAATTTGGCTCAAATAAGCTGCTCCTATTGAATAAGATCACGACTGATCTGATTGTGACCTCAACTCCATTCTCCCTCTGCCTAGATTGTTCTTTCAAGAAAGTTCCACAGACTCACAACCCTCTGAAACAATCTCCCCCATCTCTGACTTAAATGGGAGACCGTTTAGTTTTAAACTGTGTCCCCTCTTTCTAATCTTCTCCACAAGTGGAAACATTATTTCAATCTCCACCTTGTCAAGTCTCTTCAGGGTCTTACCTGTTTTAATGATATCGCCTTTCATTCATCTAAACTCTAATGTATGTAGGCTCAGCCTGAGTAAACTTTCCTCATATGTAAACTCTCACCCAAACTGACTGAACATTCGCAAAACTGCTTATAATATATTTGCGTGGGCGGCACGGTGGCACTGTGGGCGGCACGGTGGCACAGTGGTTAGCACTGCTGCCTCACAGCGCCTGAGACCCGGGTTCAATTCCCGCCTCAGGCGACTGACTGTGTGGAGTTTGCACGTTCTCCCCGTGTCTGCGTGGGTTTCCTCCGGGTGCTCCGGTTTCCTCCCACAGTCCAAAAGATGTGCAGGGCCAGGTGAATTGGCCATGCTAAATTGCCCGTAGTGTTAGGTAAGGGGTAAATGTCGGGGTATGGGTGGGTTACGCTTCGGCGGGTCGGTGTGGACTTGTTGGGCCGAAGGGCCTGTTTCTACACTGTAATGTAATCTAATCTAATCTAATCTAATCCTATCTCAAATAACGGAACCAAAACTACACTGCACTCCAGAAACAAACATAGAAAATGTCGGAGAACCCCAAATGACTAAAATTCAGAAGTGGGTCCAGTTTCAGCTCCAAGTTTGAAGAAATTACATCAGACTCAAAACATTAACTCTGTTTGAATCTCCACAGGTGCTGCCAGATCTGTTGAGTTCCTCCAGCACATTTTCCATGTTTATTTCAGGTTTCCAGCATTCACAGTATTTTGCTTTTATTACAGTATTCCAAATACTACTTCAACAATGCTCTGTATAAGGAGAAAGTGAGGACTGCAGATGCTGGAGGTCAGAGTCAAAAAGTGAGGGACTGGAAAAGCATAGCAGGTCAGGCAGCATCCAAGGAGCAGCAGAGTCAATGTATCGGGCATAAGCTCTTCATCAGGAACGTGGTGTGGATGATGGTGATAGGTTGGAGCGGAGGGTGGAGCGGTTAGATGGGAAGGAAGATGGACAGGTAGGACAGTTCAAGAGGGTGGTGCTGAGTTGGAAGGTTGGATCTGGGATAAGGTGGGGGGAGGGAAGATGAAGAAACTGGTGAAATCAGCATTGATGCCATGTGCTTGGAGGGTCCCAAGGTGGAAAATGAGGCTATCTTCCTCCAAGCGTTGGATGGCTTGGATTTGGCAATGGAGGAGGCCCAGGACATGCATATCCTTGGCGGAGTGGGAGGGGTGTTGAAGTGGTCGGCCACAGGGCTGTGGTGTTGTTCTATATGGCTGAAGCAAAACGTTCCAACCTTAATATTACTTTTCCCTTGCAATAAACAACATTTCATTTGCCTTCCAAACCACTCACTGCACCAATGTACTAATTGTTTTGTTATTTGTCATGATCCCTCTATACCTCAGTCTGCTATCATCCCTCCCAATTAAATTCTAAGCTGTTTTCTATTCTCTCTGCCTAAATAGACAAAAGCATATTTTCTATATCATACTGCATCTGCCTTTTTTTGTTACCTGCTCACCTAACCTATCTATATTCTTTTCAGACTCTTTATATATTTTTTACAACTTACTTTCCTACCTGTCTTTGTGTCATCAGCAAATTTGGCTATAATATCTTCAGTTCTTTCATTCAAGTTATTGATATAAATTGTGAATAATTGAGGCTCCAACATTGATCACAATGGCTCAGCATTATCACATCCTGCTAACCTGAAAATGCTTCATTTTTGCACACCCTCAGCTTCCTATTGGCTAACCAATGCTCTGTCCATTCTCGTGTTATTCCCCCGCACCATGAGCTCTTATTTTACTTAGTAATCTTTGATTTCTTATTTTGTCAAATGCCTTCTGGAAGTCTATGTGCAGTGCATTGGTTCCCCTTTATCTAAGTTGCTTGTTACTTCTTCAAAGAACTCTAACTAATGAGTCAAACATGATTTCCTTTTTACAAAAGCATTTTGTCTCTGCCTGTTTGCATTAAGATTTTCTAAGTGCCTATATAATCTCCCTAATAATAGATTCCAGCACTTACCCGCTGACAGAGATTAGGTTAATCAGAAAACAGCATTCTGCTGTTTGTCTTCCACATTTCATGAATAGAGGAGTCACATTTATTATTTACAAAATGGGGAATTTTAGAAAATTAAAACCAAAAAAGCCACTATCTCAAGATGACGACCATTAGAACCATGAGGCTTGTCAGATTTTGATTCTTGTAACTCAGTTAGTTCTCCCCGATGATGCTAATCGCTTTAAGCTCATCACTCCCACTAAGATTCCGATTATTTATATCCTCCACAGTTCAATTCATCAGCCATTACCCCATTTAATTATTATCGCCCAATTGCAAACTCCCCAGAATCACTCTCTCAGGAACTAATGCTACTTTGCTTACTTTGTTCTTTTCTGCAAACCTGTAAAATCTCTTGCTGTTATTTTGTATTTTGTTACTTTTTTCCTGTGCTCGAATTCCCTTTTCCTTATTTTAATCCTTTCGTCATTCTTTACCGTTCTTAACGTTCTGTCCATTCTTCTGATCTGCTACTCATTTTTTGGCAGAATTATACACTTTGTTTTTTAGTTTGATGCAATCTTTAACTTCCTTAATTAGCCACAGATAGTGCATCAGTCTGGTAGAACTTTTCTTTCTCATTGAAATATATCTTTTCTGAAATATCTCCTTTTTAGATAAGATGTGATTAGAAATGTCTGGTTAAAATTTCAAACTGTTTTCTCATCCATCATTTCAACCTTTATCAAAACAACAAATAGACAATGATTAAATCATAATCATTTTTTACCAATATTATTATGGATATCAGAGCTGAAATTTCACAAGTGGTCCACCGGCCTCCTGCTCTAACTCCACTCAAGTTACAGTTACCCACTGTTTATTTAAAACTAAAGGTTTGCATGCTCCAATTTTTCTGCAGATTCCAAGCTCTTTAGCTTTCATTTCAGAAAATAGTATGTTGCAGATAAGAGAGGCATATTTAAGGAGTGATTACAACAGGGAGAAATGCATAGAGGTGTATGCAGCAAGGGTGAGAGAGCTAATTCGATTGGAGTATGAACCCTAACCATAGACATGATTTGGAGATGCCGGTGTTGGACTGGGGTGTACAAAGTTAAAAATCACACAACACCAGGTTATAGTCCATAGGTTTAATTGGAAGCACACTAGCTTTCGCTCCGAAAGTGATTTTTAACTTAACCATAGACAGTTAGGTTGAATGGCCTACTCCAGTGCTTTAGGTGATTATCTAGAATATCAACAAAATTTCATAGATGATCCTAGACACCTTTGTGCCATCTCGGCAGCTCACTGATTACGATGTTGGTGTCAAACTCCTATGTGAGTTATTTTAACAAAACAGAGAAGTGAATTTTCCTGGATTTGAGTATTGGAATCACAGACTGGGTTTCTATGATTCTATGATATGATCAGTGCCAGGCAAACCATTCTTCCTCAGATTAATCACCCATTACGTGATGACTTCAAAGTTTCTGCAATGACTTTAAATAAACATCATGCATTCAAAAGGAAACTAGATAAGCTTCTGGATTAGGCTGTATCATTTCTTGGAAACAGCAGGCAGAACATGATAGTGCTAGGCAAAAGTGAGGACTGCAGATGCTGGAAACCAGAGTTTAGATCAGAGTGGTGCTGGAAAAGCACAGCAGGTCAGACAGCATCCAAGAAGCAGGAAAATCGACATTTCTTGCACCTGTATTGTCAGGCAGAAAGTGTCTTGTTGTTTCATAGAATCCCTACAACCTAGAAGCAGGCCATCCGGCCCATTGAGCCATACTGATCCTCCAAAGAGCATCTCACCCAAATCTACCCCATCCCTGTAACCCTGCAATTGCCACGGCTAATCCACCTAAGCTACACATCCTTGTACACTATGGGCAATTTAGCATGACCAAATCACCTAACCTGCACATCTTTGACTGTGGGAGGAAACCAGAGCACCCGGAGGAAACCCACACAGACATGGGGAGAATGTGCAAACTCCAGACAGGCAGTCTAGCTCGAGGCTAGAACCTGGGTCCCTGGCACTGTGAGGCAGCAGTGCTAACCACTGAGCCACTGTGCTGACACGTGTGCTTTGATATAAAGGAAATGTATTAGCTTAATCTAATTTGGACATATGCAGACCAACTTTGATGTATTCAACAAGTGAGTCTCACTATCTTCTGCCCATTGGGGCACTTGGATGAAGACTTGCATTTGAATCTCTGCCTTAGTTTTCACAATGACGGTCTCACAAGCTCCAGTCTGATGCTGAAATGTTCCCATGGTGACACGTCCCAAGAGCTGAGAAAAATCCCCAATATTAACATTATTTGAGATAATGTGCTCTATTGCAATTTTGAGTACTTTCTCAAGCATTTCTCTGTGCTTGGTGGTCACAAAAATCCAGGTGTTGCTGCAAAACAGCCTGCTCCCAAGTCAAGGCAAGGTTATTACCAGCCAAAGCAGGTTGCTTTTCCACTTAGCCTGTTTCTCATGTATTTTCCTTCAATTTTCCTTCAATTGTTATTACCGTGTCCAAGTAACACTTAACAATCAGGTTTGGAGATTGTGGGGTGAATTTGTACTTGCAAAGTTACATTGTACTTTGCTCAAAAACTGCATGAATCAATGTAAGATTCTGTTATTTCATTTTTTTAGATTAGAATCAGTCTAAACATTATGGCACAGACAGCAGCACACAGAGGTGCTAATACCTAATACATTATCTGGTCTGACACCAATTGTTAAAGTTCACTTGAGAATGTAACTTTTAAAAAAAAAGCTTTGAAATTTACATATGAGAGAAGTGAAACTAAAATGGTCATTCTAACAGATGAGAGACCTAACAAACAATCAATGTATTTTTCAATGTATAATTTCAGTTACATCACACTGTAAACTTTTGCTATAAATTCGGTGTCTTACAATTGTGTACTCCACAACTACCTGATAAGGAGCAGCGCTCTGAAAGCTAGTGCTTTCCATTAAACCAGTTGGACCATAACCTGGTATTGTGTGATTTTTAACTTGGTATACCCCAGTCCAACACCAGCAACTCCAAATCATGGTTTGGAGATATAAATTTTGAGGCTAACAGAACAGCATCTCATAATCAATGTGGTTTCCAGGAATTTGTTTTGGTTATCTTTGGAGATTGGACAAGTACTTTTCTCATTTTCATCCCACTAAATTGCTGTTGTGTTTTTTTTAAAAGTCATTTTGCTTGTGTTTCTCTTAGGAATTCATGTAGTGGCTGGAGATATGGAACACTGAGGTCATTATTGTTGAGTTGCAACATGACAGATTGGACAGACTGATGGATTAGCTACTCATTTCCTCTTTGTCACATGTATGTTTTATGATGTGCATGCTGTCAATTGTCATTAGTAATTGATATGCACCTTCTGTAGGCAGAGAGGAAGAAAATAAATGGACCTAAAGCTTTGATGATGATAGGGAAATAACAGTGAGACATCAAACTAATTTACTGAATTCAAATATTCACGCAAATCCTGGGTATCTATCAAAATCAATGGAACAAGTTTTTAAAAAAAGTAAAAACAACTTTAATTTCTATAAAATCTTTCATGACCTTAATGCACTCCAAAGGGCTTTCCAGTCATTGAAGTATTTCACTGAATCATCACTGTTGCAGATTCCTTTTGGGCTATAAACTGGAAAATGGTGGTTGATCATTGCGATCTGATCTTGAATGAATGCTGATATTTCTTGTCACATATATCTTGAAGGTACAGTGGGAAGTGTTTTGTCATCACAATCTGGTGCCATTTTGAAGTACAATAAGGATAAAATGAAATTATTCAAATAAGAGTTCACCTTCTGTTCAAACTGGAGTATGGAAGACAGCTTAAGGGCTTCTGCAGGCTGTTTGCAAGGTGTTCTGCCCTCAAAGAGTCTTCCTCCGGGCACAGCAATGAGGACACTAATGCCCCAAGAGATCCTGGCTCTACTGCCGCCACCTCACCAGCACCACCAGGAGTCCAGGCTCTGAGCACTACCACTGTCAAGAGTCCAGGCTCCGGGCACTACCACCAGGTGGCTCAGCCAATACTGCAGATACAGATGATGAAGAAAGGAAGAAGAAAAGAAAATTGACAAAAGATACATAGAGAAAATGATGCCACCGGCCTGAAGCCAATGGGCTCTGATGAGCCTAAACACTACCTACTGTGCCAGCACCATCTTGGGTCTGCAAAGTATCAGGAGACTGTTTTTCAGCAATTTGGAAATCAATTGGGAAATTATGGTATACATTTATACAAGACTATGGGCTGAATCCCACATTTCTTTGGCTAAGTGTGGTTTGTGATGCATATTGAACATTTATTTGCCCCAGGGCCTAGCAGGTTCTCCCACTATAGCTTTCTAAACTTGGCTCATTAGCCACTTACTGTGCCCTGTAGTATCTCTCACATCTGATTTCCACCACCACTTTACCAGGTGCCATTCCCAAAACAACTCACCACTCAGTCAATAGCTGCCAAAAGACCAGCATCTGTTACGCCTACACCTTCTTTGAAAGGACACTGTACACTTGGACAAGCATTGAAAATCCTGCATGATACCTCACTGACAAAGCCATGTTACAGCAGTGCTGACAACACACTGTCCATTGCTCATGGTTTACGTGGCTAACATTGTTTTGCACATCTAATCCCATTCTCTCACCCAAGTCACTGTTTAACCACTATGACACACACTTCACCTGGCCTTTTAATAGATCCCATCTAACACCCCTCTGTAAATCACTCCTACTCTGTATCCAATGCCCACTTGACACTTGCAACTTGGCATTGTCCTGAAGAAGGGCTCATGCCCGAAACGTTGATTCTCCTGCTCCTTGGATGCTGTCTGACCTGCTGCACTTTTCCAGCAACACATTTTCAGCTCTGATCTCCAGCATCTGCAGTCCTCACTTTCCTCCCCATTGTCCAATATGGGATCACTGCACATAGGCAAGCAATCAGATAATTCAACTATGTACAGAAAACAAAAGGAGACACGTACAAAGCCAATAGAGGCTGAATGTCATCACACAATGCAAACCAAATCTCAGCATCATGAGCAAAGATTATTTTACAGTCAATGATTGTCTGCTGCACCCAGTTGTCTTCTTATGGAAGCAGATATCAGTGAGGTTCTGTCTGGCTTATATTACCCAATGCAGCTGAGCTCTGTCACAGACAGTTGTAACTACCTCTTCCTCAAAGTCAATAGACAATAGGCAATAGGTGATGGAGTAGGCCATTCAGCCCTTCGAGCCTGCACCACCATTCAATATGATCATGGCTGATCATTCCTAATCAGTATCCTCTTCCTGCTTTATCTCCATAACCCTTGATTCCATCTTTGAGAGCTCTATCCAACTCTTTCTTAAATGAATCCAGAGACTGGGCCTCCACTGCCCTCTGGGGCAGAGCATTCCACACAGCCACCACTCTCTGGGTGAAGAAGTTTCTCCTCATCTCTGTCCTAAATGGTCTACCCCGTATTTTTAAGCTGTGTCCTCTGGTTCGGCACTCACCCATCAGCGGAAACATGTTTCCTGCTGCTAGAGTGTCCAATCCTTTCATAATCTTATATGTCTCAATCAGATCCCCTCTCAGTCTTCTAAACTCAAGGGTATACAAGCCCAGTCGCTTCAGTCTTTCAGTGTAAGGTAATCCCGCTATTCCAGGAATTGACCTCATGAACCTATGCTGCACTCCCTCAATAGCCAGAATGTCTTTCCTCAAATTTGGAGACCAGAACTGCACACAGTACTCCAGGTGTGGTCTCACCAGGGTCCTGTACAGCTTCAGAAGCACCTCTTTGCTTCTATACTCAATTCCTCTTGTTATGAAGGCCAGCATGCTATTAGCCTTCTTCACTACCTGCTGTACCTGCATGCTTGCCTTCATTGACTGGTGTACAAGAACACCCAGATCTCTCTGTACTGCCCCTTTACCTAAATTGATTCAATTGAGGTAGTAATCTGCCTTCCTGTTCTTGCCACCAAAGTGGATAACCATACATTTATCCATATTAAACTGCATCTGCCATGCATCTGCCCACTCACCTAACTTGTCCAGGTCACCCTGTAATCTCCTAACATCCTCATCACATTTCACCCTGCCACCCAGCTTTGTATTATCAGCAAATTTGCTAATGTTATTGCTGATCCCATCTTCTATATTATTAACATACATTGTAAAAAGCTGCGGTCCTAGCACGGATCCCTGCGGTACCCCACTGGTCACTGCCTGCCATTCCGAAATGGAGCCGTTTATCACTACCCTTTGTTTTCTATCAGCCAACCAATTTTCAATCCAAGTTAGTACTTTGCCCCCAATACCATGCGCCCTAATTTTACTCAAAAACCTCCTATGTGGGACTTTATCAAAAGCTTTCTGAAAGTCCAGGTATACTACATCTGCTGGATCTCCCTCGTCCATCTTCAGAGTTACATCCTCAAAAAATTCAAGAAGATTAGTCAAGCATGATTTCCCCTTCATAAATCCATGCTGACGCTGTCCTATCCTGTTACTACTTTCCAGATGTGCCGTAATTTCATCCTTTATAATAGACTCCAGCATCTTTCCCACCACTGAGGTCAGACTAACTGGTCTATAATTTCCTGCTTTCTCTCTCCCATCTTTCTTAAAAAGTGGTATAACATTAGCCACCCTCCAATCCTCAGGAACCGACCCCGAATCTATCGATCTCTGGAAAATAATCACCAACGCATCCACGATTTCCCGAGCCACCTCCTTCAGTACCCTGGGATGTAGACCATCAGGCCCCGGAGACTTATCAACCTTCAGACCTAACAGTCTCTCCAACACCAAATCCTGGCAAATATAAATTCCCTTAAGTTCAGGTCCTTCAGCCACTGTTACCTCAGGGAGATTGCTTGTGTCTTCCCCAGTGAACACAGATCTGAAGTAACCATTTAATTCTTCAGCCATTTCTTTGTTCCCCTTAATATATTGGAAATGTGTTGCTGGAAAAGCGCAGCAGGTCAGGCAGCATCTAGGGAACAGGAGAATCGACGTTTCGGGCATTCCTGAAGAAGGGCTAATGCCCGAAACATCGATTCTCCTGTTCCCTAGATGCTTCCTGACCTGCTGCGCTTTTCCAGCAACACATTTCCATCTCTGATCTCCAGCATCTGCAGACCTCACTTTCTCCCCTTAATATATTCCCCTGTTTCTGTCTTCAAGGGCCCAATTTTAGTCCTAACCATTTTTTTGCCTTGTACATACTTAAAAAAGTTTTTACTATCCTCCTTTATATTATTGGTCAGTTTACCTTCGTACTTCATTTTTCCTCTGCGTATTTCCTTCTTAGTAATCCTTTGTTGCTCTTTAAAAGCTTCCCATTCCTCAGTTTTCCCATTTATCTTTGCTATGTTATACTTTTTCTCTTTTAACTTTATGTTTCTTAACTTCCCTCGTTAGCCACGGCCGCCCATGCCTCCTCCTGGGATCTTTCTTCCTTCTAGGAATGAACTGATCCTGCAACTTCTGCATTATACACAGAAATATCTGCCATTGTTCCTCCACGGTCATCCCTGCTAAGGTATTGCACCATTGAACTGTGGCCAGCTCCTCCCTCATAGCTCCATAGTTCCCTTTATTCAACAGAAGTACTGTCACTGCCGACTGTACCCTCTCCCTCTCAAATTGCAGATTGAAGCTTGATGTATTATGGTCACTACTTCCCAATGGCTCCTTGACATCGAGGTCTCTGAACAATTCTGGTTCGTTACACAATACCAGATCCAGAATTGCCTTCTCCCTGGTCGGCTCCAGCACCAGCTGCTCTAAGAATCCATCTCTGAGGCACTCCACAAAGTCTCTTTCTTGAGGTCCAATACCATCCTGATTCTCCCAGTCTACCTGCATGTTAAAATCCCCCATAACAACTGTAGTAACATCTTTGCGACAGGCCAATTTCAGCTCCTGATTCAACTTACATCAGACATCCAGACTACTGTTTGGGGGTCTGCAGATGACTCCCAAGAGGGTCTTTTTACCCTTAGTATTTCGCAGCTCTATCCACACTGACTCTACATCCCCTAACTCTAGGTCTCCCCGCGCAAGGGACTCTATAACCTCCCTTACCAACAAGGCCACCCCACCCCCTCTGCCCGTCAGTCTGTCCTTACGATAGCACGTGTAGCCTTGGATATTCATTTCCCAGGCCCTGTCTACTT
Organism: Chiloscyllium plagiosum; assembly: GCF_037043375.1. Lineage (NCBI taxonomy): Eukaryota > Metazoa > Chordata > Chondrichthyes > Orectolobiformes > Hemiscylliidae > Chiloscyllium > Chiloscyllium plagiosum. Next base: position 28,250,048 of record NW_028270166.1, read on the forward strand.
GAAGCCGCGTCTCAGTTATCCCCACAATATCGTATTTGCCAATTTCCAAAAGAGCCTCAAGCTCATCCATCTTATGTCTAATGCTTCGTGCATTCATGTATAGTATTTTTAACTTGTTACTTCTCTCACCCTTCCCATCAACCCCTATTTCACTCAAGTCCTCATTCATTTCCTTGGAAGACAGCTCCAGTTCCTCTCGTCACTCAGCATCTATCATAATGTCTCATTGCCTGCTCCACTTGTGCACAGCACAGTCCACTAGGATCAAAAGGCAATACTTGGTGTACAATGCAGCAGCTCTATTGCCTGCTCCAGCACAGCCCTGAGGGTCTGTGTATCTGTGACTGCTCACTGAGCTGGGTATTCCTTGTCCCCAGCAAGGGGCCTGCTGCTGTTCCTGGGATTGCCATGATCCTGCTTCTTCAGCATGTGTCTTTACCTTCTTAAAATGGCAAGATTAAGATTGTGACAAACATCCCAGTAGCAGTAGGGCTCAGCACTCTCTATGCAAATGGCCTAAAGAGGACTAAAAGAGATTCTTCGATCTCAGAAGCATCATTCATGTCATACCCTGTAAAAGAGAGGTGAGGACACTCCTCCCTATAGTGGAACATGTCTCCATCATCCATCCACATTCAGGCTCAGTCTGTGTAGTAACTCAGTGAAGGTGCTGTGCTGGCTGAGTGACCATGACATGTCATCAACAAGGGAGTGCCTGCAGTGCACCACTTCGCTATTGACCTGGGCCCAGATCAAATGTACAACTTCACATTGCATTCAGTACAGAGCATTGTAACACCAGCATGATAGATGAGGAATCAACAGTGAGCAGCTCACACACAACTCTTGGATCTTGCACAACTCCTGGTTCTCTTTCAGCCACCCCTGCCCCTTTGTACCATCATTGCTGTTAACCACATTATTGTGATGCTCAAGTGCCATTTGCAAGCACCAATGGTAGGTTGCAAATCGCCTTTAAACATTCTTAACCCTACACAGCCTCGCTTTGCAATTATGGCAACCAGCCAAAGAAATTAATGCAAATTACCTGTAGCTGAATTTTGCAAATGTCATTTATTAGCTTCATGCATTAGTTGCTTCAATGGCCTAGCACCCAGCAGATGTGGATCCTGTGCTTTTGTCTCTCAAACTAACTCTTACGCCAACCATCCTGGGCATTGTTCCAGCCATTTTCCAGGAGCACTCTTTGTATCTCAATAAGGGAACGTGATGGCAGGGATTGCAGTTCATGGTGGACACCAGTTAATGAGATGGAACTTTCTCGCTCCGTTGGCCAGATTTTCAATACAGCATGACACAGGTTCTGTTTCAGTACCAGCTGAGCTTACCTTGAAGATCCCACCTTCTCAACCTTGGCCCTCGCCTAAGGGGTGATGACCAGGTTAAACTACCACCAGTCATCTCTCTCTCTAATGAGAGAGCAGCTCTATGGTCCTTTGGAACTATGGTGTCTTTACCCTATTACCTGTTGCTGCTCTGACAGCCCATTTCCATCCATCCTCCAATATCCAGCAAATCATATTGAACTTCATTCACCATTACCCTCCCTGCCTACTGAACCCTAACATTACTCCACCATGCTCCTTTACACTCACCCTGTGGAGACAGTAGTGGTCAATGACTACCCCTTCTTTCGTCTTGAGTCTTGCCCTGTGATCTTCCTTAACCCCACGTCTACAAATGCCTCTGATCATTCCTCACCATTAACTTCCCCAGTTCTGACATTGATCAGCCACTGCCCCAACAGGCTCTCCCTGGGCCGTCCTGAAAGATGAAGGGACAGACAGCTAGGACAGTATTCACATCAGACATCTGACTGACTTCAATGAACAGGCCCTAGGTAGAACACAGAACAGTACATTGCAATATAGGCCCTTTGGCCCTTGATGTTGTGTCGACCTTCTAACTTACTCTAAAATCAAACTAACCTACATACCTTTCATTGTACTATCTTCCATGGGTCTATCCAAGAGTCACTTAAATGTCCCTAATGTATCTGACTCTACACTACTGCTGGCAGTGCATTCCACATGCCCATCACTCTCTGTTAAAGAACCTACCTCTGACATCTCCCTTAAACCTATCTCCAATCACTTTAGAATTATGCTTCCTCAGGACAGCCATTTCCACCGTGGGAAAAAGTGTCTGGCTGTCCACTCAATCTATGCCTCTCATCATCTTATACATCTTTATCAAGTCACCTCTCATCCTTCTTCGATCTAATGAAAAAAGCCCTAGCTCCCTTAACCTTTCTTCATAAGACATGCCCTCCAGTCCAGGCAACATCCTGGTAAATCTCCTCTCCACCCTCTCTAAAGCTTCCACATCTTTCCCATAATGAGATGACTAGAACTGAACACAATATTCCAAGTGTGGTTGAACCAGGGCTCTATACAGCTGCCACATAATCTCATGGCTCTTAAAGTCAGTCCCATTGCTAATGAATGCCAGCACATGATACGCCTTCTTGACAACACTATGAACTTAGGTGGCAACTTTGGGGGATCTATGAACATGGACCCCAAGATTCCTTTGTTCCTCCACACTGCCAAGAATCCTGCCTTTTATCCTGTATTCTGCAATCAGATTTGACCTTCCAAAGTAAGTCACTTCTCACTTTTCTGGGTTGAACTCCATCTGACATTTCTCAGCCCAATTCTGTATCCTGTCAATGTCCCATTGCAACCTACCACAGCCCTCCACAATATCTACCATCCACCAGAAAACTTACTAACCCACCCTTCTACTTCCTCATCCAAGTCAGTTAGAACAATCACAAAGAGCAGAGGCCCCGGAACACCACTGATCACCAAGCTCCAGGCTGAATACTTTCCATCTACCACCACCCTCTGTCCTCTATGGGCCAGCCAATTCTGTATCCAGATAGCCAGATTTCCCTGTGTCCCACACCTCCTTATTTTCTGAATAAGCCTACCATGCGGAATCTTATCAAACACCTTGCTAAAATATATGTACACTACATCCACTGCTCTACCTTCGCCAATGTATTTTGTTCTCAAAGAATTCAATAAGGTTTGATCTGCTCCTCACAAAGCCATACTGACAATCTCTAATCAAACTATGGTTTTCCAAGTAATCATAAATCCTGTCTCTCGGAATCCTCTCCAATACTTTACCCACCACTGACGTGAGACTGACTGGTCCTTAATTCCCAGGATTATTCCTATTCCCCTTCTTGAACAAGGGAATAACATTTGCTACCCTCCAATTATCTGGTACTATTCAGGTGGACAGTGAGGATGCAAAGATCATCGCCAAACACACAACAATCTCTTCCCTCACTCCCCAAAGTAATCTTTCTTAACATCAACCTGTTTGAGCATATCAGTCTGTTTCATGCTGTTCTCAGAAGTGTCAAGGTCCCTCCCAGTAGTGAATACTGAAGCAAAGTATTCATTAAGGACCTCCCCTACTTCCTCCGACTCCAGGCATAAGTTCTCTCCACTATTCCTGATCGGCCGTACCCTCATTCTGGCAATCCTCTTGTTCCTCACGTAAGTGTAGAACACCTTAGACAGAAGGAACAGATGAACTCCAGTTGGAGCATCCTACTTTGCCACCATCTTAGCCTCAGTCTGACCTGAACCCTAACTTGGCAGTCCCTCAATCAGCAATATATGATTCCTCTGACTGTTTATGCTTACCCTACAGCTCTGATCACTGAACAGTCTCTGGACCATATTGGAACACATCCTAAGTAGTTGACTGATCCTGTCTAAGCCGACAGACTGTGTACACATTGTTCCCATGACTGATAAAGTCAGAGCTCTTGAACAACAGCATTCCCCTCACATTGACTAGACCAAAGATTAGCCTCTGACAGTTTCTGACATGGCCATTTGTTTGAATGAAAGTGCTGTGTGTTTGCTACAAAGGCATGTACTGCAGGACTTTTATTGATGTCCTGTTGCATCGGTCACAAGGATGTCTCCCTCACCCCTACTTGTCGATTCCCTGCTGACACACAGGACAAGGAGCCTTTCTGTGTGTCTGCACTAAACAACATCACACAGTAACAATCATGAAAGCCTGGCTGTAGCTGGATTGCATTGACATGCATGGCATAGCAAGTCAAGGCATGAATGGTGTCGGCATGCAGGAAAGCACTACTTGTGCAGGTGATAAGAGAGCAAGCAAGCAGCACTGGAGATGTATCCTGGTCCAATCTGAGAGCTCAGTCTCTGTCCCCCCACACAATGTATTCCAGCCATCGTCCTTCAAAGCCAGTTGCTAGTGCACCTTGTAATGCAAGCCTGTTGTTCCTCAGAGGCTTGTCACTGTATCAGCAAAGTGCCATGATAGTCATGTTGAGTTGGCAGATGTTGGATGTCAATTTCTATGGATAAATAGGTAGACTAATACCAGGAGTCTTTGAGTTAAGGAAAAACAGTGGAATGACAGCCAGAGAATAACAAACTGCAATCGGATCAAAGAGACAGAATGTGAGAACAATCTCTCAACATCTCTCTCTCGCTGAGCAAAACAGACAAAATAAGACATAGACACTGTCAACAAAGAAGGCTAATGCAACAAAAGATCCACACAATCAGCTATTGAATCAAAGGTCAACCGTTGCTCTGCAGACCACAGCATGTTATCATCACTACAAATCAAATGATAGGACTATGAGAACTAACTCATCCCATCTTTGTCATCTGCTCTCTTGAAACACAGAATTTGTTTTGTCCTATCTATCTTCTTCCACCACTAATATTTGTGTCAAACAATCTCTTTGGGTCTGTTTTATTCATGAATGAGTGTTTGTGTGCTTGGGGTTTTGTTTCCAATAAACAGAGTTATTTTCCTGTCAATGATGAAACCTTGGATGAATTGTTTCTTTCGTTGTATATTCACTCAGGCAAGTTGGTCATCTTGGTGGTTTAATTGGCTAGTTACACATTTGTGACCACCTGTGGAACAGTGGAGCTCAATTATCAATGTACTCACTGAATTAAGTCATGACAGCAACAGAGATTTTCAAACTGTAAAGCTGTAAAAGAGAACATGATATTGTTGAGGGACAAGTAATTTCATCATAGTCCAAGTTTCTCAGCCACCGGATTGGTTTCTCAATCATGACTGCAAGCCGCCCTCGGGGCAAGGCAAAGGGCAAAGAGGTCAACCTCTTACTCAACACCTCTTAGTGCTCAGACGTGGTGATCCTGGCATGTTAATGCTCCCTGGACCTGAAATATCTAACAGACAAGTGTCATCCCTACTACCTGCCATTGGAGTTTACTTCTGCCATCCTGACATATTTACATACCACCCCATGCAGAAGTGAAGAGTGAATTTGATGAAATTTACACCGTTAAAAATAGCCTTGAGACGGAATACCCCGCGGCCTTGTTCATCATATCTGGCGACTCCAACCAGGCCAACTTCAAGAGTGTGCTATCAAAATATCATCAACATGTCTCCTGTCCCACCAGAGGCACAAACACCCTTGACCATTGCAATATAACCATGGGAGTATTTGGAGACATCTTCAAACTCCCCTTACCCCAATGTTAGGTTTCCACCTGCTTCAGGAAGATCACTATCATCCTGGTGCCAAAGAAAATTCAAGCAGTGTGCCTTAATGACAGCCAGCTGGTGGCTCTGATATCCATCATTATGAAGTACTTTGAGAGGTTAGTAATGGCACACATCAACTCCAGCCCCTCAGACTGCTTCAATCTGCCACAATTTCCCCACTGTTACAATAGGTCCATAGCAGACACTATTTCCCTGGTTCTACACTCAATCCTGGAATATCTGGATAACAAGGACACCTGCGTCAGACAACTATTTACTGACTTTAATTCTGCCTTCAACATCATAATTCAAACAAAGTTCATCTCCAAACTCTGAGACCTAAGACTCTGCTCCCCTGTCTGCAACTGAATCCTCCACTTCTTGACCTCTAGACTGCAATTAGTAAGGACAAAAGGGACAACACCTCCTCCACACTAATCCTCAGCACTGGTGCCTTATAAGGCTGCATATTCAGACCCCTACGATACTCGTTATACACTCGCAACTGTCAAGCCAAATTCAGCTCTAACTCCATTTACAAATTTGCCAATGACACCACCGTAGTGGATCAGATCTCAAACAGTGATGAAACACAGTACAGAAAACAGATAAACAGCTTAGTGGCATGGTGTAAATACAACAATTTCTCCATCAATGTCAGCAAAATGAAGAAGCTGATCACCAACTTCAGAAAGTGGATTGGAGGACATGCCCCTGTCTGTATCAATGGTGCTGAGGTGGAGATGGTTGAGAGCTTCAAATTCCTAGGACTAAACATCACTAACAGTCTGTCGTGTTCTATCCACATTGCTGCCACAGTCAAGAAAATACACCAATGCCTCTATTTCCTCAGAGGGCTAAGGAAATTCGGCATGTCTATCATGACTCTCACCAATATTTATAGATGCACCATAAAAGCATCCTATCCAGATGCATCACAGCTTTTTATGGCAACTGCTTTGCCCAAGACTCCAAGAAATTGCAGAGAGTTGTGAACACAACCCATTCCATCATGAAAAAACAGCCTTCCTTCTATTCACACTGTCTTGGGATAGCAGCCAACTTAGTCAAAGAACCCCCTCACCCTGGTTATACTCTCTTCTACCCTCTTCCATCTGGCAGAAGATACAAAAGTTTGAAAGCATGTACTAACAGATTTAAGAACAGCTTCTTCCCCATTGTTATCAGACTTATGAATGGACCTCTCATATACTGGAATTAATCTTTCTCTACACCTCACTCACTGTAACACTATATTCTGCATTTTGTTCTATTATCTTGATGTACTTATATGAGGTATTATTTGTCTGGATAGTGTGAAAAACAATACTTTTCACTGTATCTCAGTACATTTGGCGATAATAAATCAAATCAAAAGGAGGACTGCTCAGTCATTTGAGTTTAAATCCACTGGTGTTGATTTTAACCTCAGCTGGTACAAGAATTGAACCTACAGTATTGCTGACACACTGCATCATGAGCCTGAGCAATGGGGGGAACTTCCTTTTTATTCCTTATGTATCATGAAGTTCCTTTGATGCAGTAACAAGATTATTATTTGATGAGTTAAACATATTAGGCAGAACATAGTTTGATATTTGAGCCATCTAATATTAGCTAAGACTGAGCCAGGAAGCATGAGTTCAAGTCCCATCTGCTCTAGAGGCATGCGATAAGATCTTTGAATAGGTTGTTTAGAAAATATCTATTCTAAAGACACTACAATTGTTCAGCAGCTCCAGCTTATTGGAGAAAAGGGAAAATCAGTGGAGTTGCCTGTCCCTAACTAGGTAAGAGTAACTTTTGCTGTTATTATAGGTATGTAATAATCAGATGGCAACAGAATCAGGTTCACTTCTAATTATTGTTTTAGCCCAATGTTCAACACCAGTGATTATAGCTGAATAATGGCCAGATCAGTGAGGTACCAAAGGGTAACTATTGCCATACATTAGTTTCCAGCAAAGAATGAACACCTTTAAAAGAAGATAAGGAATGAAAAGGACAAAAACTGAAAATTAATTACTGCAGTAAATGTGATCACTTCATCATCTTGGGCTTCTGTGAAAATTTGTGATTGTGTCACTTATTTTACCATAGCCATAATTAATAATAAAAATAAAACTACCTCATGGTTAAATGATAATTGCATGGATTAAGTTGTACTGAAGAACGTGCAGAAACACAGATTTCTGTTGCCTTGTTTATGGCTTCTAATGTATCAATCTGCTCAAGTCATGGCAGCTTTAGCAATTAATGATTCATGATTCCTATACCACCTCCACCCTCCATACTATCAGTTAATGGAACTAAAAAGAGACTTTTGATTTTACATTGATGCAATATGAACTCATTTTACTGTTTTTAGCTCCTTAAGGGCAGCTAATTTGCATAAACAAAAACAACCATTGGTGGGTTGTCTGAAAACTCTCTTAGCTGGGGAAACAACTAAACATCACAGTCACACTTAAAGGGAAACAACATTTCAACTCACCCTCCTCTTTCCATGAAGATAGAAACCCACGTTTCCTACATAAATAGTCGTTCAGTTGGTCAAAGACAGTAAGAGTTTTGTTTGAATGAGGGAAAGATGAGCAAACAGAAGTGTTTGTCTCTCCTGCCTATTCTAGTGGGCAATTCAGAGATGCAACAAGAGTAATTTACATCTAATACTTTGGTTCTGCCCAGACCCAATTCCAAACACTGGGAACAGGAGTCTAACTATAATGGAGTAGATACTAGAATTGCGATAACAGGGGTGCCCGTCTTATCATTGAAATCTCAGCAAGGCAGAATGTAACAGTGCTGGGCAGGTCAGGGTCTGAATTAATCCAAAAATCATTTATTGTTGTTCCATTGCGGTAGACCCAGAGTCACATGTTCAATTTTTTTCTGGTAAGGTCTGTGTGCGTCCCATCTGTGCTGTAGCTTTCTTCAGTCTTTCTCTATTTAAATAATATTTAGCTCCTCGATTCTTCCTGACAAAGTATATAACGTCACACTTTCCTACACTATATTTCATCCGCCAAACTTTTGCCTACTTACTTAACCTGCCTATATGGCTGAGCAGACTCTTTCTGTCATCCTTACCATTGGTGTTCCCATTTATTTTGTGTTATCTGTAGATTTGTGATAGTGCTTCACTATCCACATTACTAAAAATTGTAAATCATTGTGGTCCCATCAATGTAAAACAAATCAGTTTTAATGGATGGACATTGTTTATGCCTGTGTGATTTCTATGTTCCACAGTATTAGCAAAATCCTTTAGTCTCTAATATTTGTGGTCCTGCTGCATTGGTTTATCACACATCTCTTTTGTGGTTCTGTAAATTGTATGGATCCCTTTGATCTCTGGTGTCAAGCTTGAGCTTTTCCCATTAGAATTGTTCAATATTACTTCTGGAGCTCTGCTTCATTCTCCATCTGAATGGCCTCTCTGGGGTTAGTTTTTTTTTGGACTTGAAGTAAATCTGACAAAGACTCATCAGCAGTGCCTACAAAAATGTAGTCTGTTGTGAATTCAGGCTTGAAGTCATCAAAGTTGCATTTGTCCACTAGTCTGTGGAGATCATTAATGAAATCATCCATGGGATTCTTTTAGGTACTGTATTATTCTATTAAATCTTATACTTTCAAGAATTTTATTAGTTATGAGGTTGAAATAATTCTCAAAGGCTTTCAATGCTTTTTGCTATAGCTGTTCCTTCTTTTACCCCTTTCAATAGTATTATCTGCTATACTCCCAATTGTGTACAGAAATGAATTGAATTGTTCAATTTCTGACTTTAGATGCAGGTTAGATACTTCAAGATCTGTTCTTTCCAGTTTACCAATTAAATACTCTTATTCTGTCATTCTCACATTCCAATCACTCAATCTGCACTATCAGCACCCTTTCTCCCCTAGCACTTCACTCCCAATTGTTGCATAAATGCTGCCCTTTCCACACTTCATGTCAGCTCTGATAAAGAGTCATCTCGACTTGAAGCATTAGCTTTCTTTTTCGGCACGATGGCTCAATGGTACGCACTGCTGCCTCACAGTGCCAGGGAACTGCGTTGGATGCTGTCTGACCCATTTTTTTTTGCTTTCAACCCTAGATGTCTCAAGATTTGTTTTCTCTAAGATGTCTAATATTTTGTTTGTATTGGCCTACTTGTGAAATGAAATACTCTGGGCAATCCAATTTCTGGTGCTTTGGCAACTTTATGTGATTATATATTTTATCTGCTTATTTTGCAGGAATGGTGGTTTTCTTTCACTTTGCTGCTCTTCCAGAAAGTTTTCCATCTGTGTGACTTTAATCAAGGATTTCTGTCCTTTTGCAGCCGTAAGGGAGGATTCCCCATGTTTTGCAGCTGTAGTGGATTCTCCTGAGAAAAGTCCTATGTTTGACAAGAGTTGCTCATTTCTTTAAATTCTCAAACATGTGACAGTTTTAAATGACTTGGTTCATGTTTTCCCTGGCTCTGCCCTGACAGGTTATGTTAGTTTGACCTGGGTTTTTTATTTTGCAGCCATGCCTCATGGTCTTCCCACGTCATGGTGAAAAAGCATGATCAGAGTTGCAACACTTTTTAAAAAAATCTTTCCCTTTTCGGCACGATGGCTCAATGGTACGCACTGCTGCCTCACAGTGCCAGGGAACTGCGTTGGATTCCAGCCTCGGGCGACTTTCTATGTAGAGTTTGCACATTCTCCCCGTGTCTGCATGGGTTTCCTCCAGGTGCTCTGGTTTCCTCCCACAGTCCAAAGATGTGCAGGTTAGGTGAATTGGCCATGCTAAATTGCCCATAGTGTTCAGGGATGTGTTGGTTAGGTGCATTAGTCAGAGGTAAATATAGAGGAATGGGTTAGGGTGGAATACTCTTCGGAGGGTTGGTGTGGACATGTTGGGCTGAAGGGCCTGTTTCCACACAGTAGAGATTCTATGATCAATCTAAATTACTGTGCCTTTCAAAGATCCCCATTTATAAAAGGGATTTTTAGCTTTGACTCATGCAGTTTTCAATCATTGTTTACTCACTGGCAGAATTTGGATTTGAGACACATCCACAGACCACTGCCTCTTGATGCCACATTTACCTCTGCCTTGGAGGTGCAGTCTTCTTCTGTTTCAATGCATCTGTCCTTTGGTCTGAAACAATTTCTGTCATAAGTTGAAATATGTTTCAATACAGGGTGTTGCCATGGGGTTTTTGGGAGTTCACTGTCCTGATACAGTATTGATTACAATAGTATCCACAACATTTCCCCATATGACAGCTCCAGAGCTTATGCAGCCTTAAGTTATAGATGCCACAATCATTCCAAGGAATCCTTTACTTCAGTGATTTCTCTTTGTCTGGCTCATTGTCAGCAGTTTCTGTTTTCCTGAAGTTTTCTCGGTTGCCAGCACATTTCCTTCACTGGAATTCGTGCTGCTAAATTAAGTCTATAGATCACACCACCGACAAAGACTGTTGGTAGGATGTAGCCCTTGGTTTGTCATCCTTGAAATCAAATTTTATTCTTCCACTAAGGTCTAATAATATCATCACAGTGGATGATGTTTACTGCACTCAGTCAAATAATAACCCTTTCAGAGTTTTTTCCAGGTCCATTTACATCAGTTAGTATTGGTGTAAATCTGAGGATCTGAGCGATCTGGGCTACAGACACTTTTGTGGTAGAATCAGATGAGAAATCTTGCAAGACCGCCCTCAATGTCAGGAGCATCTTCCTCTATCTTTTATGTTTTTGCCAAGCAGTAAGGCATGTTTGTTGCTCAGCAGTAGCAAGAGACGAATTTCATAATTTTTATTTATTCACAGATGTAAGCATTGCTGGTTGGACCAGCATTGAATGCCCATCTGTAATTACCCACACAGCAACTAAGTGTGAATTACATTACTGTAGATCTGGAGTTACACGTAGATCAGACCAGATAAGAATGGCAGATTTCCATTCCTAAAGGATATTAGTGAGCCAGATGAGATTTTACACCATGTGACAGTGGTTACATAGCTTCCATTAAGCCAGCTATCTTTTATAATTTTAATTTCACCATTTGCCATGGTGGGACTTGAACTCAAATTTCCAAGACATCAATGCAGGCTTCAGCATTACTAATCTAATAGAAATTACCATTACGCCACCACAAGGGAGGATTAAAGAGATTTATAGCTTCTCAGATGCCTTATTAATACTATGATTTGCCTCATTAATAATAAGCTTCCTGTCTTAACAAGCATGCCAAAAAAGCTAGACATGATAAATCTCATAAAAGAAATCAGAGCAGGTAAATGGCAATACTAGCTCACCACTGCCTGAGAAGAGCCTACGTGTTGCTCAGCATGAAACAGCATCTCTGGGTATGTTCCATGGATCCGTCTTCTGACATTTGTCAACCTCTCAGACCCATCGTGGATCTCTCTGATCAGCTTTCAGGATGCTTAGGAATTAGAGACCAAACATTGCAGGGCACATTAACAATTAGTATTGGAAGACTGCAGCAGACACATGTTGAGCACAAGGACAGGCACACAGCTCATGACTGGACCAGGCTGCGTCACTGCTCACTTAGTTACCTACCTGTGTGCTCGTGGCCTCACCATGCCATGTCTATTAGCGCTTTAGTCAGAGTCAAAGGCTATCAGGACTGAAGTATTGACGTGCTATTTACTCAGACATACAATCTGGCTGCTTGTTAGCAGGAATTTGTCCAGGAGGGTGGAACATTGTGACGTATGGCACACTGAGATGTCAGTGTAACAACTGCAACTTGTGCCAACAGCCTGCATGGCAAACACTGTGAATGTATATTCAACTAAATGGCCATGGTAGAAGCTGGGTACAGGTTATCCTCAGTCTAATCATGGAGTGGGGGTGGAGGGAGACGTTGCTGCTGTTGGTCACGTGGTCCCAGTTCCATCAGTTAGGGGCAAAATACACACAATGCCCAGGAACTTGGCTATTGTGAGCAGACTCCAGAGGCACTGTTACCATAGGCAAAGCAAGATTTTTTAAAAAATTATATTGAGGAAACAATGTTGGGAAATGCATGGAGTTTATTAAAGGGGACAGAAAGGCAATTTAAAAGATTTGTAAAAGAGTCCAAGATAAGTAGAAAGCTACAAATGTTTTAAAACTTTTAGAAGATCAAGGTTCTCAGGAATTAAGCTACAATTTTGATGTGAAAATTAATTAAGGATCAGCCAAAAACTTCACTTGGAAAATTGTGTAAGGGGACATGCACTATGTTTTAGATGAGAACATTTTCTTTTCCACGAGGAAGCAGAAAACGTCTAACTTTGCTGCAAATGGTGGGAAACCACACTTTTGTTTATTTAGAAAGTGGGAACACTCAGCTAATAAGGCGGAGAGGAGATTTGATAGACGGTTCCAAAATCATGAATGGGCTGGACAGAGTAGATCGGGAGAAAGTGTTCTCACTCATAAAAGGAGGAAAGAACAAGAGGGCATAGATTCAAAGTGATGTGGAAATGAAGCAAGGGTGCTGTGAGCAGAAAATGTTTTTGCAGTGGGAGTGGTTAGGGAATGAATTGGCTGGCAATGTAATGGAGGCAGGTTCAATGGAGGCACTCAAGAGGGCATTGGATGATTATTTGGATAGGAATGGTGTGCAGGGAGATAGGGAAAACTTAGGAGATCAGCACCGGCTAATAGAACGTATGCAGAGATGATGGGCTGAATGACCTCATTCTGCGCTCTAACAATTCTATGGTTCTGTGCACATCACATAACCTGCAACAATCTGTGTGAGTTTGCCACTTCCTGGAAAACTTGGCCTGATATGTTTCATTGGATTAACTGCCAAGGTGAAACTTACAGCTCAAGTAACAATGCATCACAAACAGCGTGTGAAAGTCAAAATGGTGTATATGGTTCACAATCAATACTCCTCCACATGTTCTGGCCTCACCTCAACATCCATGTGATAGCAGAGGAGTCTGACAGCTTTCCAAAGCACAGCTGATTTAAAAGCAAACTGTTTTCATTCACCTGGTCAAGGAACAGCTGGTAGAAGATTTTGTTGGGTCTCTTAAATTCATGGCAGAACCCAAAAAAAAGAACCTACTCTGTTTACCTTTATTTTATACAATGAACAGAAAGAAATTTATGAGTTTTACGGATTAGGTGGAAATATTTTCCATTCTTATCATCAATAAAGAACATTTCAATCCATTACCTGTCAATCGTTACTGCCAGTGATAGTTGTAATTCTGTCTGACTAGTTAATCCTAATTGTGTCTATTTCTACCATGCAATAAACTACAGCTTGCTCTGTAAGACTGGTGTCTCTTCTTGCTGGGACTCTCCAATGATTTATCCTCCATCACAATCACACCTACAAAGATTTCAGAAGGATAGTAAGTAGGGGATAGCTGGAAGCATGATAAGGAATAAACAATGCAGGGATCCTCTGGGACTGTGGAATCCCAAAGTGTCTCTGACTGCTGAGCAGAGGCAAGGGTTCTGGTATGTCAATGGCCTTGAGGGCAGTAGTCAGAAGCCACCAGTGGTTGGAACCAGATTCCAATATGACACTTGCCATGATCATATGTTCTGACATATACACCTCTTCTCTATTCAGTGACGCATGCTTTAATTGTCCATTAGCACTCAGTTTTTGTCTGTTTTGCCAAATCATTTGCTACTTAATGTCTTCTGTCTTCCACCCTATTACAGTTCTTTCCTTTTTTTCTTTTGCCACCCTCCCCCATTTCCCATATGTAAAACAATTGTGTTTCCCATATTTCCCAGTACTGGTGAGAGATCATGACCTGAAATTAACATAAAAGTTCAAAATCTTCCTTTTTTGAGTCACACCCCTTTTATCAACATAGTATCAAAGTCCCATGTGGTGACTCTTGTTAGCAACTCACCAATTTTATTTACCACGCCAAGTGGACTTACATGCATGGAGTCCAAATCTCTCTGAGATCATTGGACACACTCTATCTGATTACTCTGATTTCTGCACCATGACGTCCTTTCTACTACTATTCACCCCCTTTTTCCTCCTGTTTAGTATTTTAGGTAGGGTCCAAACCCCAGCCAAATTATTTCAAATCCCCCCCAAACTTAGACCAACTACCACATCATTGTGGGCGGCACGGTGACACAGTGGTTAGCACTGCTGCCTCACAGCACCAGAGACCCGGGTTCAATTCCTGCCTCAGGCGACTGACTGTGTGGAGTTTGCATGTTCTCCCCGTGTCTGCGTGGGTTTCCTCCGGGTGCTCCGGTTTCCTCCCACAGTCCAAAGATGTGCAGGTTAGGTGAATTGGCCATGCTAAATTGCCCATAGTGTTAGGTAAGGGGTAAATTTCGGGTATGGGTGGGTTGCGCTTCGGCAGGTCGGTGTGGACTTGTTGGGCCGAAGGGCCTGTTTCCACACTGTAATGTAATCAAATCACTAGTCAATCCTCCTCTTGGAGCTGTTATAATGATATTGACTGAGGATAAATGTTGGCCTGTACATCAAGGATACTTCAAAGTAGTAGCATGGAATCTTTTACGTCCACCTGAGGGGATAGTTAAAACCTTGACATCTCATCCAAAGAGCAGCACCTCCAACACTCCTTCGCTACGACACTGGAATGTCAGGCTTGATTTTCATGTCAAGACCAGGAATGAGGCTGAATCTCAAAATTCAGTGCTGAGAATGCTACTTGCTGAAACACAATTGATGACATACATCCCAATTTTTCATCATCTGCCACATGTGTCACATCTTCACTGTCATGAGGAACCAACATACTTCCGGCAACATGAATTACAAGCCTAGGAGGAAAGCCAGCTCCTGTGAATTGTCAATTGGCATAGTAAAACAGCAGTGCATTGCTTGCAAATAGCTCATTTACATAGATCACAGGAAAATTTGCCTTCAGGGAAGGTACTGAGAAAAATGTAGTGACCATGGTAACAAGGACAAAGCTTTCAGAAGAATACATTGCTTAATAATGTCTGCCAAATGGTTTAAACAATGTATAGTGATACTGCTAGTGGTGGTCTTCATCTTTGTCCAATTCCCATGTTGCTCTTCCACTTTCTGTCCTGAGGAGGCTTGTTGCTGTTTCTTCGGGTGCATGACCTTTATCATTCAACACGCATCATGCATTTGAGAGCCCTGGGTCGGTTGTCATAACACGATGTCTCCAATCTGTCCTGGTTCAAAGAACAGGCATGTTGATAATGAAGATAAAACTGGCCTGGGAAGGCCAGTACCACTAATTCCTGATGAAGGGCTTGGATACTGCCTGACCTGCTGTGCTTTTCCAGCACCACACTCTCGACTCATTACCACTAAACCGTCTGCTTCACTGAAGTCACACTTTTCGAACAGCCAGAGGAACCTCTTCTTCTCAGGCCAAAAATAAGGGACTTCAATCATCAACAAGGGAGAAGAATCTTCAAACAGCATCGACTGAAATGTGGTAAAATATAAGATGTTCCTCCTGCCACATGTGAAGCAGTCAAACTGGATCATGCAGCCAACAAAGAAAAACAATTGCTGACGGCTGCTCAAAATAATGTGAACTTAGAGACACAGTGTTTCCTCTCAGACCCCAGTTTAAAAGGGGGCAACCCTGCAGGTCACCACAGCTAAAATTGATGGGAGGACCTTGTTACCATTCTTACCCTATTTAGAATCAATTAATCCTTACAGTGTGAAAGCCCAAGCCATTCAGCGCTTCGAGTCCATGCTGACCCTCCAAACAGCATCGCACTCAACCCAGTACCCTATCCCTGTAGCCCTGCATTTCCTATGGCTAATCCACTTAGCCTACACATCCCTGAACACTATGGGGCAATTTAGCATTGCCAATCCACCTAACCTGCACATCTTTGGACTGTGGGAGGAAACTGGAGCACCCAGAGGAAACCCATGCAGACACAGAATGTGCAGAGTCGCCAGAGGATGGCATTGAACCCAGATCACTTACACTGTGAGGCAGCAATGCTAACCACTGAGCCACCATGCCACCCTTTCCCAACCAGAAACCTGGCAGACAGACAAGCTGTTTGCTGGATGGGAAGATGGTCAGAAGGTTGATGATAATGGAATCAGACTCACTATTGCAAGGGTGGTCATCCAGGACTTACGCTGGTTGTGGAATGGGTTGGTAGGAATAAGAATCATGGAAGGAACAAGGGGCATGGAAAAACTGCAAGTTTGTAGGTGGAGCCCCAGTGACTGATCACAGCAGAAGATATGGTTATGAATTTCTTCTTGATGAGGGTGAACTTCTGCTTGGCTAAGAACCCAATGTGGAGCTACGACAACAGAGCAGAAGACTAGCATTAACTGGACTGCTCTTTAAAAATGGAGTATGAATTAAAGTGGCCTATAAATATGTAGCAACTCTAGAGGAGAAAGATTTGGAGAGTGGTCTTACATGAGAAAGGCAGCAGCGTGGGAGATAAAAACTATTGGCAGAGAGCCCCTTCAACCTGTATCCAACCAAGAGAGCCAAAATATGACACCATAGGGAAATAGGTGGGTGATTGGTGGATATTTCTTCCATTCCTCTTTCGATTGGCTAAGCAGTTTAAATCAGGAGATACTGTCATAGCTGAAGAGTGTAGTTGGAAAATTAACTTTTAAAGTAGTGAACAACAAAATGAAAAAACTAAACAAAATAAAGATGGCTGAGCAGCTGATGTATTGCTCTTGTAGCATGTGGGAATTAAGATATACTGTTGTGATCTATAGCAAGTGTTAGCCACTTGAGGACTTTCAGTTCAGAGTTAGTTCTAATCAAGAGTCAATAACTCTGTTTCTCTCTCCACAGTTGCTGCCAGACCTGCTGAGTTTCTCCAACATTTTCTATGTTTGTTTCAGATTTCCAGCATCCATAGTATTTTGCTTTTATTCAGTTCAGATTTGATGAGCTAGAGTCAAAGTTGTGAACACAGTTACAAAACATGGAGGGGGAAGTTACTTGGACACTGTTTTGGAAGCAGTCTTGGACTAATTACAACAAATTTAGTCTGCAGTGAAGGACAGGAGGCATGACTGCGAGTGAGACTGGTATTGGAACTCAGGAGTTAGCTTTGGAGGAGCCTGTACAAATGCCATTGGCCAATAGTTATGAGGTTCTTGTTTCTGGGGTGGACGAGGGCAGTCTGCAGGGAAGATGAATGAACTGACCACAACACCTCAGTACAGAGACTCATTTCAGTGGGAGGAGAATGGAGAAATGTCATAGAGTTATGCAGCAGATAAGTGGCCCTTCGGTCCATCAAGTCTGTATTAACCTATCCATGCTAATTCCAACTTCAGGCATTTGGACCATAATCTTGAATGTTGTGACTTTTCAAGTCTGCATCCATGTACTTATTAATGGTCATTAGATTTCCTGCTTCCCAGGCAGAACGTTCCAGATTCTGACCAACATCTGGGTGGCATTATTTTCTCAAATCCTTTCTCAACCTTCTGCTCTTCACTTTAAAATTATGGCTTTTCATGATGAACACTTTATTGGTCGATATATCATACGATCTCCTATAAAACTAAAGGGAGCAGCTGAATGAAGTGTAGGGCCCTTGGCGAATGTGACCAACTAATGTGACTGAAGACAGGCAAGCTGTCAGGAACTGATCATCGGCATGCAAGGATCTTCACGGAAGTCGCTACAGAGATAGTGGAGACATTGGTAAAATATTTCAGAACCCACTGGATTCCAAAAATGGATTTGAAAGCCATTAATGTGACTCCCTTGTTCAAGAAGAGGGTCAGAAAGCAGAGAACTATAGGCCAGTTGGCCTAACATGTGTCATTGGGAAAATGCTATACTCCATTATTAAGGAAGGAATAGAAAAGCTTAATGCAATCAAATAGAGTCAACATGGTTTTATGAAAATGAAACCAGACTTGACAAATTTGAGAATGCAACAAGCAGAGTTAATAAAGGGAACCTGTAGATGGAGTGTGCTTGGATGTCCAGAAATCATTTGATAAGTTGCCACATAAATAGTATTGGGAGTAATACATAACCATTGATTGATTACTGATTTAGCACACAGAAGACAGACATCTGGGATTCACAAGTCTTTTTCAGGTTGGAATTATGTAACAAATGATTGCCACATAGATCAATCCAACTATCTCAATTATTTGCAATGTATCCATGCTAATGAGTTGAAGGAGTGCACAGAGTGTAAAGGATCTGAATTTGCTGGTGATACAAAATTGTTGTGTTGAGTACATGGGGAACCTGGAAAGGGATAGAGATAGGTCAAGTGAGAGGGTAATAAATTGGCAGATGGAGATTAATGTAGTAAAGTGTGAGGTCATGAACTTTGACAGGAAGAGTCAAAAAGTAGATCATTATTTGAAAAGAAAGAGACTTGATAAAGTACAGCACAGAGGGTCTGAGGTGCATGAATTATACGTTAATATGCAGTTGCAGCAAGTAATTGAGAAGACAAATGGAATTTTGTCCTTTATAGCTTGGATTTAAAAAATAAGAAAATCTTGCTCCAACTTTACACAGTGTTGGTATTGGTGTAACTAAGAAATAATTAATTGGCTTTGGAGGCAGCTCAAACAAATTCACAAGGCTGATTGCTGGGATGAAGAGGTTGACTTATTTACTCTTGTATGCAGTAGAATTCAGAAGAATGCGGGTGACCTCATTGAAATCCATGGGATTCTGAGGGGGCTTGACAGAACTTGTTGAGAAGATGGTTTCACTGGTGGGAGACTCTCTAAAAACCAAAATAGTTACAGAATAAAGAGACTTTCATTTCAAACCAAGATGCAAAGGAATTTCTTCTGTCAAAGGGGAGTGAACATCTAGAATTCACTCCTCAGGGAGCTGTGGAAGATGGATCACAGGAAATATTTAAAGTGGAAGTACATAGATTTTTGAAAAAGTGAGCAGTTTAGGAAGAGGAGATGAGACGGGGACAAAACCAGGCAAGATCTTACAGATTGATGGGGCAGGCTAAAGGGATAAATATCCTCCTCCTGTTCCTGGAAGCCAGACTGGGGTGGACAAAGTCAAAAATCACACAACACCTGGTTATAGTCCAATAGGTTTATTTGAAACTGCAAGCATTCAGAGCCCCCACTGCCTGAGGGAGGAGCGGGGGCTCTGAAAACCTGCCGTTTCAAATAAATCTGTTGGACTATAACCCGTGGTCATGTGATTTTTGACTTCATATTTTTATGACTGCAACTCCTTCTGGTTCTCAAACAGTGCTATGAATGTAGTCATCTGCTGGATTTGTCAGCTCTCATCTCTTTTCCCATGCTGAGTTTTACAAACACCAGGAAGCCTAGCAGGGCACACTAATTTCAAATCCCCGGCAAATTATCAGCAATAGCTTATGTTATCAACTATTATAATTATGATCCCACAACTTCGAAATGGGTTATGCAGAGGCACTGTAAACTGCCAGCATTAAAATGGGAACATCTCATACGTGACCAGTTGGGATTGGTTTTCACATTTTGTTGATTTAACTCCTCACTGAGTCTCCACCATCTCCTACTGGGACTCAGAATTTCCCCAGTGTGGGTGGCCAACAGCAAACACATCAGAAAAGTAGCAATGTTGGCCTGAGTTTCTATGAAGCTGTGAGAGCTGAAAAATGAGTTGCTGGAAAAGCGCAGCAGGTCATGCAGCATCCAAGGAGCAGGAAAATCGACATTTCGGGCATAAGCCCTTCTTCAGGAATGAGGAAGGTGTGCCAAGTAGGCTAAGATAAAAGGTAGGGAGGAGCGACTTGGGGGAGGGTGTTGGGAATGCGATGGGTGGAAGGAGGTTAAGGTGAGGGTGATAGGCCGGAGAGGAGGTGCGGGCGGAGAGGTCGGGAAGAAGATTGCAGGTCAAGAAGGCAGTGCTGAGTCCGAGGGTTGGAACTGAGATAAGGTGGGGGGAGGGGAAATGAGGAAACTGGAGAAATCTGCATTCATCCCTTGTGGTTGGAGGGTTCCTAGGTGGAAGATGAGGCGCTCTTCCTCCAGGCGTCATGTTGCCATGGTCTGGCGATGGAGGAGGCCAAGGACCTGCATGTCCTTGGTGGAGTGGGAGGGGGAGTTAAAGTGTTCAGCCACAGGGCGGTTGGGTTGGCTGGTGCGGGTGTCCCACAGGTGTTCTCTGACATGTTCCGCAAGTAGGCGGCCTGTCTCCCCAATGTAGAGGAGGCCACATTGGGTGCAGCGGATGCAGTAAATGATGTGTGTGGAGGTGCAGGTGAATTTGTGATAGATATGGCCTTGAGGCCTTGGAGGGAAGTGTGGGGGGGAGGTGTGGGCGCAAGTTTTGCATTTGTTGCAGTTGCAGGGGAAGGTGCCGGGAGTGGAGGTTGGGTTGGTGGGGGGTGTGGACCTGATGAGGGAGTCGTGGAGGGAGTGGTCTTTCCGGAACGCTGATAGGGTAGGGGAGGGAAATATATCCTTGGTGGTGGGATCTGTTTGGAGGTGGCGGAAATGACGGAGGATGATACGATGTATCTGGAGGTTGGTAGGGTGGTAGGTGAGGACCAGTGGGGTTCTGTCCTGGTGGCAATTGGAGGGGCGGGGTTCAAGGGCGGAGGAGCGGGAATTGGAGGAGATGCGGTGGAGAGCATCGTCAACCACGTCTGAGGGGAAACTGCGGTCTTTGAAGAAGGATGCCATCTGGGTTGTTCAGTATTGGAATTGGTCCTCCTGGGAGCAGATGCAGCGGTAGCGAAGGAATTGGGAATATGGGATGGTGTTTTTACAGGGGGCAGGGTGGGAGGAGGTGTAATCTAGGTAGCTGTGGGAGTCGGTCGGTTTATAGTAAATGTCTGTGTTGAGTTGGTTGCCCGAGATAGAAATGGAGAGGTCTAGGAAGGGGAGGGAAGAGTCTGAGACGGTCCAGGTAAATTTGAGGTCGGGGTGAAAGGTGTTAGTAAAGTGGATGAACTATTCAACCTCCTCATGGGAGCACGAGGTAGCGCCGATACAGTCATCGATGTAACGGAGGAAAAGGTGGTGGGTGGTGCCAGTGTAGCTGCGGAAGATGGACTGTTCCACATATCCGATGAAGAGGCAGGCATAACTGGGGCCCATGCGGGTGCCCATGGCTACTCCTTTGGTTTGGAGGAAGTGGGAGGATTGGAAAGAGAAGTTGTTCAGAGTGAGGACCAGTTCAGTCAGTTGAAGGAGGGTGTCAGTGGAAGAGTACTGTTTGGGTCGGCAGGAAAGGAAGAAATGGAGGGATGGAGGCCTCTCTCTGATGAAGCTGTGAGAGAAAAGCTATGTAGTTGTCAAGAGTCAACCACAAGAGAATCTTAACAATGGACTTAGACATTTCAGCCGATGAAGATTAGATTTTTGATCCTCACACTTGTTACCTCTATGGTGTTTTGCCCCCTTTTAGGAAGGATGATACCACATCCTCTTACGGACTTGTAAAACTTTGAGACCATCATCAGTTTTGGTCTGCCAAAAGCAAGAATATGATTCAATGGGAATGGGTTAGTTAAGATGACCTCATGCTTTGTTTTGCCTTTGCTCTGGAATATTTTTATCAACCTACACACAGGCTGATGAAGTCAACCCATGTAAGCAAAGCACGTCAAAGTGAAGGGGAAGCTTGGACTTTATCTTGGCCATGTTGTCGTAGGAGAATGGAGTAAATGTGTATGTGTTTGTGATAAAGGGGTTTGTGGGAATCAGGAGGAGTGAGGTGGGCAGTAATCAACCACTTAGCAATATATTCTTTAGTTTGAAACTCCACAAAAGTAATGTCATTCTAAACTATTAAATATTTCAAGAAAATGTCACCTAAGAAAATATTCAGCTGTACACATAGTTACACACATATGTTCCTCAAATTATTTTGGCACCGAGAATTCTTTGGGAGGATAGAATTAGATACTGTCATGATAAAAATAAAAATATATAGTTTTATTGTTTTTTACTACAAACATTAGTGTTGTGCCTGCTTGTGTTTAAAATATTGAGTGGAAACTCTTGGTACCGTGCACTGCAATAAAATGAATGTGTGACTGACCAGATCTCAACACACTGGCCACAAACCCACTGAATGTTACTTTTGACAGTAGCTGGTAAAACCACCCATTTCCCGGTGAGCAATATGCAAAACACTTAGTATTTGGATAAAAATAAAACACTGAACAACTTAAACCTCATGCAGTTTTTGTGAAGTTGGGCTTAACTGAAAAATATATTTGCAGTCCTAAGATTATAAATATATAACTGTAAAATTTAGAAGTTCTGTCATTTAGATATTTTACATGAAAAGCATGCTGTATACATTATACTGCATAGTTAACTTATGACCCTCTGGAGCGAATAAATAAATCTTCAAAAATGTGTTAAATTTTTTTTTACAGTAATCTTCAGATAACTTGTACACTTTTATTTCTGTCATTAAAGATCATGTCATCACTTTTTAATAGGACCGCTTTCTCCCTCTCAGACTGCCATTCTGTTAGATCGTGACTGATCTGTACCTCATCTCCATTCAGCTCCTTTGATTCAGATCCATTGATTCCTTTACATTGTTTGTCAATCTTTATCTTACAAGCTTTAGTGGACCCAACATGCATTGTCATTTGCAGGAGAGAATTCCAAGGTTTCCAAAACCCAGATAAAAGCTGTCCTGGAGAGAGAGAGAAGGAAAGAAATATGATGGGATGCACGAGACAGATCACTGACAGGATCGATTTGGTTAAAGATCACACAACACCAGGTTATAGTCCAACAGGTTTATTTGGAAGTACAGGCTTCTGGAGTGCTGCTCCTTCAGCAGGTAACTAGTAACAACACTCCAAAAGCTAGTACTTCCAAATAAAACCTGTTGGACTATAACCTGGTGTGTGATTTTTAACTTTGTCCACCCCCATTTAACGCTGGCACTTCCATATCAGGATGTAGTTGGTTAGCGTTAAGAAATAATAGAGATAATGTTACATTGTTGGGTATACTCTGTACTTATACCCAATTATCTTGCACCCTCCTTTAGTAGAAAGGAGCTGCCCTTAGTTGTTCGCTTTTCCAAAAATGCCTGCAAGGAAAAAAAATCAGCAACTAGCAGCCAGTCAGTTTAATTTTACTGATGAGAATTATTTTTAGAAACAAAATTCCGTGAAATGATTGACAGTAATTTGAACAAGTATGGATTAATTATGGGATGTCAGCACAAATTTGGAAAAGACAAATTACGTTTAACGAACGTGGTCGTGTTGCTTGTTGAAGTAATTGAAAGGACTGATGTGGTGGACATGGATTTCCTAAACACTTGAGAGAAGGTTTCGCAAGACAGATTTGCTTGCAACATTTGAGCTGATGAAAGAAATATGGGCAGTGGTGGCACAGAGACGAAGTTGACTACAATAGGAACTATGCCAGGAATTGTCATTGGTTGTTTTTCAGACTGGACAAAGCTGGGATTCCTCTAGGGTCATGATATGTATAAATACTGCTATACTTTATACGTATTAATGACTTAGACCCGGATATACAAAACATATTTTTCAAAATGTTCAAATTACCTTGAAATTATTTTAAATTGGGAGGGGAATGGTAAAAGATTTTGAGAGGACATGGATGAGCAGAAATATTTGCAGACACCTTCAATCTCTCTTTACTACAATTGGAAGTCCTCACCTGCTTCAAGAAGACCACCATCATCCCAGTGTCAAAAAACCATCATACAGCATGCCTCAGTGACAAGTGCCTGGTGGCTCTGACCTCCATAATTATGAAGTGATTCAAGAGGTTGTTCATTCCTCAGATTAACTCCAGCTTCCCAGACTACCTTGATTCCTTGCAATTTGCCACAGGTCCATGGCAGACGTCATCTCCCTGGCCCTACACCCATCTCTGGAACACCTGAATAACAAGGACACCTAGGTCAGATCCAACTTATGATTACAGTTTCCGCTTTTAACACCATAACTGCAAACAAACCCATCTCCAAACTCTGAGAGCTAGGTTTCTACACCCCATCTACTCTGTAATTGGATTCTCGACTTCCTGACCAACAGACTGCAATCAGTAAAGATAGGCAACAACACCTCTTCCATGGTAATCTGCAACGCCAGTGCCCTGAACGATTGTGTACCCAACTCCCTACTATACTCCTTATACGCACACAATTGTGTGACAACATTTTGCAATTTTGCACCAACTCAATTTGGAACTTTGCTGATGACACCACTGATGTAGATCAGATCTCAAAAAAGGACGAGAGAGAGTAAGGGAAGGAGATAGAGTACTTAAAAGTGTGGTGTAAAGACAACAATTGTTCCATCAATGTCAGTAAAATGAAGGAGTTGGTCATTGACTTCAGGAAGTGGAGGGCTCACCCCTGTCTGTATCAATGGTGCTGAGGTGGAGATGGTCGAGTTCCTGGGTGTGATGATCACCAGCTATCTGTCCGGGTCCATCAACATTGACACTATGGTCAAGAAAGCACAGCCATGCCTCTACTTTCCAGAAGGCTAAAGAAATAGACTTACAATTTTTTATAGATGCATCATAGAAACCATTCTATCCAGAAGCATCACAGAATAGTAAGGCAACTGCTTTTCCTAAGACCAAAATAAACCGCAGAGAGTTGTGAACACAGCCCAGTCCCAATCACGCAAAGCAGCACCCCCCTCCCATTCATTGGCTTCATCTATATTTCCTGCTGCATCTGGAGAGCAACATAATCAAAAAAACACCCTAGTTATACTCTCTTCCATCAGGCAGAAGATATAAAAGTTTGTATACACATATGAACAGATTCAAGAACAACTTCTACCCCACTGTTAGCAGACTTTTGAATGGGCCTATTTAATGTTCATGTTGATCTGTTACAACTGTAACATTGTATCCAGCGCTCTGTTCTGTTACCCTGTTGCACATGCACAGTACAATCTGCCTGTAAGACAAAACTCTTCACTGTACCTTAGTACATGTGACAGTAAGAAATCAAATCAAGTCAATGTGGCTGATGAAATTTAATTTTGAAAAGTATACATTCTACACTTTGATTGGAAGAACGAGGAGAGACAATATAAAACAAAGGGCTCAATTCTAAAGGAGGGTGTGGGAACAGGCAGATCTTGGAGCATATGTTTAACAATTAGCAGGACAGGTTGAGAAATTTATATGCAATGGGGGTACAGCACAAAAGGAAAAAAAATTACAGCACAAATTGTAAAACACTGCTTTGGCTTCAGCTGGAGTATTGTGTTCAGTTCTGGGAATCACACTAGAGGAGGAACATGAAGATTTGAGAAAAGGAGACAAAAAGATACACAAGAGTAGTTGCAGAGAAGAGGAATTTGGGCGACATGGATTGACTAAAGAATATGTGGTACCCTTCTCGGAAAAGAGAAAGGTAAAAGCAGATTTGATAAAGGGATTTAAAATTGTGAAGAGTGTTGACAAAGTAGATCGGGAGGAAGTGTTCCCATTAGTGGAACGAGAGCACGTCAATTTAATATGATTGTCAACAGAACAACAACAACCTGAGGAAAGATGTTTCATTGCAGCAAGTCTTTCGGGTGTGTAATGTACTGCTTAAAAGACTGATGGAGGTATCAATTGAGGCATTTAAAAGTGAATTAAATCAGCATTTGAAGATAAAGTTTCTCTTGGTTACAAGGTAAAGGTGAGGGAGTGGGATATGATGAGTTGCTCTTGCAGGAATCTGTTAACTCAGTCTAAACCTTATTCATCTATCGTTCACCCATTAACTCTGTGACAACTGATCATCCTAGACCATATTGTCTTCAATGAACTTATTTCAGCAATATTGACGATATTGGTTCTGAGAGAGTTAATGCTGGAGTCGTCAACTAAATTCCACCTAATCGAATGATATTATGTTGATTTTGGTGAGGATAAGGCAGAATATCTTAGGATCTTATGCAGTGCATAGCTAGAGCCATTGAGGTGTACAGCACAGAAATCGACTTTTGGTCTAATTAGTCTATGCTGACCAGATATCTTAAATTAATCTAGTCCAATTTGCCAGCATTTGGCCCATATCCCTCTATACCCTTCCTATTCATATACAAATCCAGATGCCTTTTAAATTTTGTAATTTTACCAGCCTCCACTGCTTCCCTGGCAGCTCAAGGTTACTCTTTTAAATCTTTCTCCTCTCATCTTAAATCTATGGTTTTGGACTCCCCTACCCCATGGAAAAGACCTTGACTATTCATCCTATCCATGTTCCTCATGAATTTATAAACTTCTTTAAGGTCACCCCTCAGCCTTCGATGCTCCAAAGAAAATAGCCCCAGGCTATTCAACCTCTCCTTGTAGCTCAAACCCCGGCAACATCCTTGTAAATTTATTCAAGTTTCACAGCATCTTTGCTATAGCAAGGAAACCAGAATTGAAAGCAATATTTCAAAAGTGCCTAACCAATGTCATGTACAGCTGAAACATGACCTCCTAACTCCTATACTCAATGCAGTGACAAATAAAGGAAAGCATACCAAATACCTTTGACACTATCCTATCGACCTGTCACTCCACTGTCAAGGAATCGTGAACTTGCACTCCAAGGTCCCTTTGCTCAGCTATGTTCCCGGTACCTTACCATTAAGTGTGTAAGTCCTGCCCTGATTTGCCTTTCCAAAATGCAGCACCTCACATTTATCTAAATTAAACTCCATCTCCAACTTCCTAACCCATTGGCCCATTCAATAAGACCTCGTTGTACTCTGAGGTAACCTTTGTCACTGTCCACAACACCACCAATTTTGTTGTCATCTACAATTTTACTAACCAGACCTCCTATTCTCACATCCAAATCATTTATATAAATGTATAGTCACAGATCTCCTCATAGTCTTAATAGTTGTGTTTTATGAATTACTGTAACTTTTACGTAATTGCTATAATGCAATTAGCTACATGTTAGCGAGTTTTGAGAATTAGCTACGAGTTATTTAAAAGAGGAATCTCTTCTCACCAATAGCTATTCCTCTACCTAGGAGCAGTAGCAGCATTCTACTTGTGAAACTTGAAAGGGTTCAGAAAAGATTTACAAGGATGTTGCCAGGGTTGGAGGATTTGAGTTATAGGGAGAGGCTGAACAGGCTTGGGCTGTTTTCCCCGGAGTATCGGAGGCTGAGGGGTGACCTTATAGAGGTTTATAAAATTATGAGAGGCATGGATAGGATAAATAGACAAAGTCTTTTCCCTGGGGTTGGGGAGTCCAGAACTAGAGGGCATAGATTTAGGGTGAGAGGGGAAAGATATACAAGAGACCTAAGGGGCAACTTTTTCACGCAGAGGGTGGTACGTGTATGGAATAAGCTGCCAGAGGATGTGGTGGAGGCTGGTACAATTGCAATATTTAAGAGGCATTTGGATGGTTATATGAATAAGAAGGGTTTGGAGGGATATGGGCCGGGTGCTGGCAGGTAGGACTAGATTGGGTTGGGATATCTGGTTGGCATGGACAGGTTGGACTGCAGGGTCTGTTTCCATGCTGTGCATCTCTATGACTCTATGACTGTACCCACTAATATCACAACACAGGCTTTTAAATCAACACAAAAGTATTTCCATCAAAAAGCCATCAAACTCTCTGTAGATTATTCAAATTCTTTAGGTAAATATGGGAAAGCTAAATATAATTGAGCACATAACCAGAAGAAATAATCCAGCAAATAATCTGAAAGTACTTCATGATTCTTTTACATAACACAAAAGATGTTTCTTCATTCTGCTTCTGATCATAGCTGTACTATGTTTGCACAGGATGTAGACTGATTGACTTTGAAACAACCACACTACCAGAAGCTATGTGTGTACATGTGTAAACTCCTTTAGTAAGATGGTGTTGAATGCTCTTCCTGTTGGATGTTTGTGCATGCACTTTGGACCCTATTCTCACACAGTACAGGGCATCGAAGCACCTTTATTTTCTAATCAACCTGTTAAAAGGTGCTTTTACACACCTCTGCAGCAGTTGGGACTTGAACCCAGGCCACCTGGCTCATAGATAGAGTCATAGAGGTGTACAGCATGGAAACAGACTCTTCGATCCAATCAAAGGATCGATTTCAATCAAAGGACCCTTCATATCGATGCAGAGGGGATGGCTGAAGTATGGTGAAAAATATAAAATGAGTATGTTGAATCTGTTTTCAAAATAAGAAATGGCTGATGTGAAAGTTACATTAAAGTGGGAGAGAAAAATTATGGGCTAGATAGTTAAAAAAACTCAACAGGTTAATATTATATAATGAAGTGAAGTCACCTGATCCAGATGAAATATAACCAAAGTTTCCGAAAGAAACAAACTGAGGAATAGTAGAGGCATTGGTTGTTATATACTAGAAGGAAGCAGTATTTCAGCAGAGTACAAATCCACACTTTTACGTGAAAGCTTTATTTCAATTAACCACATTTCAAAAAATTCACATATCGCTGATTATTAATTCCCTATACAGCCAAATCACACCAGTTAATCCTTAATTAACATTTAATTACACGTTTCCTTATTCCAATAGGTTTTAAGCATTTTTAATGTAATAACATTGGTCACAATCTTTCCACTGTCATTAGATATGAGAGTAGGAGAGGAGTCTTCATAATGGTATGCTACGAAAAGGGCATTAAAAGGAAGAAGAATCAGTCATGTAAAAACAGTGCTATCACACATTTGTGGTGGGCAAGTTACCAGGAATTAATGCTTTGGAAAATATAAACCTTCATTTGGAAAATACATGGATTAATCAGAGAAAGCAAGTATAAATTCCTTGAAGGCAAATTATGCCAATAATTTGATTAAATTCTTTGATCAAGCAGCAAAGAATGATTATGCTCATAACATGGATGTTGCATATGTGGATGCTGGGAAGACAGTTGACAAAAAAGATGAAAGCTTATGTGATTAATAGAATGTAAATACAATGTCTGTGTGTCAGGAAGCAGAAGGTCATGATGTATGGATGTTTTTAAGACTGGTTTCCACAGCTTTCCCTAAGTGTCAATTTTGATTCTATTATGCCTCTCAGAGCAGGCAGCAGCTTTATAAAATGTTCAGATGGCAACGTGTCAAGATACTTTCGAGAAATAAGTATTGTTGTTGACTTCAGGATGACCTAGACAGGATAGTAAAATCATGGCAGATAAAGCTCAATGTGGAGAAGTGTAAAGTGCTGCATTGGGAGGATTAACATGGAAAGTTAACATGCAAAAAACCACACAGCTTAGAGAACTGCAGATGAGCTGAGAGCCTCAGCTTCCCAAACTTGGCACTCAATCCTCAGGTGTCACAGAATGACATACTTTAATGGTTTGCGAGCTCTGAGGCAGCATTGATTCTGAGACTGGGACTGATTCTAAGGTCCCATGATATGCAAAATCATTTTATTTTCCTGACCCACTGCAGTTTACTGACAGGAGAGTGAGTGAACCTTCAAGTGATCCCCTGTATGAGAGGGTGGCATTAGTCAATGGTTATCCCAATTGGTAAAGGTTGGGGGAGAAGGACATGCTCTAATTGGAGGGTTGTGGTGACAGGACGAGGCCAGGAAGTGACCTCTGTGTGCAGAGGTCAAAACTCCTCAATGACCATGGAGTTTCTCAAGTTTGGAATTAAACACACTGACAGTCATTCTGTTAATTATACAAAATGTGCAGCAAAAACTTGCCAAGTTTTTACTTCAGGCAGTGTGACGTCTGCTTTTTCTGAGAGAAGAAAATAAGAAGCTAAGAAATGTGTTTGTAACTAGGACGAGGTTTTTCTTGAGTATGAGTTTACAGTTGTTTGGGTTTACAATCTGTGTCACAACATAGAGCCACAGAGATGTACAGCATGGAAACAGACCCTTCAGTCCAACCTGTCCATGCCAACCAGATATCCCACCCAATCTAGTCCCACCTGCCAGCACCCGGCCCATATCCCTCCAAACCCTTCCTATTCATATACCCATCCAAATACCTCTTAAATATTGCAATTGTACCAACCTCCACCACATCCTCTGGCAGCTCATTCCATACATGTACCACCCTCTGCGTGAAAAAGTTGCCCCTTAGGTCTCTTTTATATCTTTCTCCTCTCACCCTAAACCTATGCCCTCTAGTTCTGGACTCCCTGACCCCAGGGAAAAGACTTTGCCTATTTACCCTATCCATGCCTCTCGTAATTTTGTAAACCTCAATAAGGTCACCCCTCAGCCTCCAATGCTCCAGGGAAAGCAGCCCCAGCCTGTTCAGCCTCTCCCTGTAGCTCAAATCCTCCAACCCTGGCAACATCCTTGTAAATCTTTTCTGAACCCTTTCAAGGTTCACAACATCTTCCCGGTATGAAGGAGACCAGAATTGCACGTAATATTCCAACAGTGGCCTAACTAATATCCTGTACAGCCGCAACATGACCTCCCAACTCCTGTACTCAATACTCTGACCAATAAAGGAAAGCATACCAAACGCCTTCTTCACTATCCTGGGAAAAATTTCTGGCTGTAACAGCTGCTCCTTTTTTGAGGTATTTTAGGTGCTGGAGGTGATTTTCTCGAATTCCAGGAGCAGCAATTACTGCTTTATATGCTGTTGCATTGTTTTGGAACTTTAAGAAAAAAAGTCAAAACAACAGCAGTTTTAAAAAGGAGAAGAACACGTAAGCCTAAGTGACACATTAAGCCTAATAATTAAGATAACATTTTCAGAAAACAATCTAAAAACACATAGTTTCCAATGTTTAAAGTTCAATGTGTGAACTTTAATAATTAAAGATTGAAGGTTATACTCCAGCTATTTTTATTTCTGCACCTCATGCTTAGAACAATAGCAGTCGAGAGCTAAAAAAGCACAGCAATTCGGGCAAAATTCCTGATGAAGGGTTTATGCCCAAAATGTTGATTCTCCTGCTCCTCGGATGCTGCCTGACCTGCTGTGCTTTTCCAGCACCACACGTTCGACTCTGATCTCCAGTATCCGTAGTCCTCACTTTTCCCTTCGAACCAAAGCACCCGTCCTGCATCCATGCCTCCTCCCATCCCTGCTGAACAACTCTCAAATCCCTAAATTTTCACACTGGTGTCACATGAAATCTCCAGGATGTTAAAATGTGTCATACCAGGAAAATGGTCAGAAAGCTCAGATTGAGACCTTGGTATCCGCACACACAACCACTGTCTCCTGATTCCAGCTTGGCATATCTATACTTGTGCTGGGCATCTGCAGTTTTGTTGTAAGGGCATAAACACATCGAGTAATCTTGTGAAGGTATCGTGGAGCTACACATCATAGACCATAAACGTCACAGTATTGGTGAGTTAGGATAGGCTGCATTCTACACTTTAGAAGGAATTTTGGAAACAGACCAGACCAGACTACAACATGGTGACATAGACAAGAAGAAGATAAGTTAGTCCTTACATAATCTAACTATAATCTATGATTACAATGTATACCTGTATTAATAAACAAAGTTATTTTAAAATCTGAGCCTGAAGTCTATCCTTGATTTTACTTTCTTCCTCACCAGTCTGTAAAAAACTCAAAACCCTTAATGTGCAATCAAACCACAGGATTAAAAGTTTTCCCATTAATGCTGAATTCAATTTTACCTCCCTGTTTTAAATCATTCTTAGGGATAAAATAAAAATTGAGATGATCAAGTAGTAATCAGATGCAAATGAATCAATTAATTATTTCTGACTAAACTATGGTAGTACATAAACCATACAGAAAATGTTATTAAATTGTGACATTAGTTTCTTACCAGCCTACATAAAGAAGTGTGCCCTCTGCAGTTATAACATCTCAAATGCAACCATAATTAACTTTAAAAGAAATTGGTTAAGGGTGAAGATTTACAGGATTACAGATTAGAAATATGGATGTGGGATGAGACAGAAATGCTCTTTAAAGAGCTAGGTCAAACATGTAAGAGGTCTTATGGCACAGTTATAGTGTCATTATTTCTCAGTAGGCAGCACTGGGCTTAATGGAAGCCCAGTTAGGACTTGATGGAATGAAAGGCATGTCACTGGTGGGCAAATAGATTGACTATCAATCTGTAACTCCTTGCAATATATCTACATCAGGCAGTAAGAGCCAGAGTGCTTCCTGGTCAGCCAGAACCATGTAGTAGCTGCAATGCAGTGCAATTGCCTCATTGAAATACTTCATGTGTAGGTTCTAGCTACGAGAAAGCATTATCTTTGTTCTGAGGCACTATCGCAAGTGCACAAACTGAATGATATCCTTCTGCATTGTATTTTCCTATGGTTCCATCATTTATGATAACCAGATAACCAGTCGAAATAAAGGCAGGTCACACAATATAAGGTAATGGAGATTGAAATAACTCCACAGATGCCAATCCCCTGTCACTAAGTCACTCTTTATTTGCACATGCATTGTACTTGACACTGATCCAGCTCCCTCAGAACCAGCTCTCAGAATGAACAGGATGTCTGACACTCCTGTTCTTATCTGTCAGCTAAGGCTCCCTGATTGGATCAGGTTAACAGCTCTAATCAGGGAACTCAGATTCGATGAGGCCCACCAGGCTGGCCTTGTTACAAAGATGTAATCCATAAGCCTATAGCATGTTGGAACAGGCGTAGACCACCCAGCTCAGTTTTAGTTCTGCCAGGGCCACTCAGCTCCTGACCTCATTACAACCTTGGTTTAAACATGGACAAAAATGCTGCATTCCAGTGTTGAGGTGAGAGTGACAGTTCCTTGTATCAAGGAACGCTAACAAAACTGGAGTTAATGGGAATCAGGGAGGAAGCTCTTCACTGTTTGAAATAATACCTGACACAAATAGTACTGGTTGTTGGAGGCCTGTTATCTGAACTCCAGGCCATCTCTGTAGGGCTTCCTTAGAATAGTGTCCTGAGCCCAACCATCTTCAGCAACTTTACCAATTATTTTAATGCTGGAAGTGGGGATGTTGCTGATAATTGCACAAAATTCAGTATGATTTGCATCTCCTCAG
The DNA here is from genome assembly GCF_037043375.1 of Chiloscyllium plagiosum. Taxonomy (NCBI): domain Eukaryota; kingdom Metazoa; phylum Chordata; class Chondrichthyes; order Orectolobiformes; family Hemiscylliidae; genus Chiloscyllium; species Chiloscyllium plagiosum. The sequence goes on from NW_028270166.1 coordinate 28,283,536, forward strand.
ATACTGAAGCAGTTTTTCTCCAATTGCAGCAAGATCTGGACAATATCCAGGCTTCATAGCTCACAAGTGACAAGAAATATATCACAGAATCATAAGTGTGGAAGCAGGCCATTAGGCCCATCAAGTCCACACTGACCCTCCAAAGAACATCTCAATCAGACCCACCACCTCCACCACCCCTCCCCCCCCCACCCCTCCCCCACCCTATCCCTGTAACCCTTCATTTCCCATGGTTCATTCACCTAGTCTGCACATTCTTGGACACAATGGGCAATTTAACATGGCCAATCCACCTAACTTGCTCATCTTTGGACTTTCGGAGGAAACTAGAGCATTCGGAAAAAACCCACGCAGACATGGAGAATGTACAAGTTCCACACAGACAGTTGCCCAAGGGTAAAATTGAACCCAAGTTCCTGGTGCTGTGAAGCAGCAATGCTAACCACTGAGCCAGAGTGCCACCCATTTGTGTCGAGCAATGACTATCTCTAACAAGGGAGAATCTAACTATTGCTGCTTGACTTTCAATGGTGTTGATTTAACTCCTATTAACATCCTGGAGTTTAACATTCACCAGAAACTAACTAGACTCACCATATAAATACAGGGGTGGAAGAGGAGGAGAAAATCGATGCTTCAGGCAAAAGCCCTTCATCAGGAATGCTGCCTGACCTGCTGTGCTTTTCCAGCACCACACACTCAACTCTAATCTCCAACATCTGGAGTCCTCACTTTCACCTGGTACAACAGGAGGTCAGAGACTCAAAATCCTGCAGTGAGTAATTCACCTGCTGGCTCTTCAAAGCCTTTCTACTACTTAGAAGGTTCAAATCAAGGGTGTAATGGAATATTCCCCATTTACCTGGATGAGTTCATCCTGACACCATCCAGGACAAAGCAGCCCACTTGACTGGCATGTCATCCATAAATATCCAACATTGATGTTCAATAGCAACAGTGTGTACTATCTACAAGATACAAGGTTCCTGATGAAGGGCTTATGCCTGAAACATTGATTCTCCTGCCCCTCAGATGCTGCCTGACCTGATATGCTTTTCCAGCACCACACTCTCAACTCTGATCTCCAGCATCTACAGTCCTCACTTTCTCCTACAAGATACAGTGCAGAAATTCACCAAGGCTTTTTAGACAGTACCTCACCTATGACCACTTCCATCTAGATGGACAAGGCAATCAGATCAAAGACCCCATCTAAGCCACTCACCATTCTAACTCGAAAATGCAATGCTGATGCTGATTCCTCTGGTCAAGACAGTGAAACTCCCTCCCCGACAACATTCTGAGTCTACCTACAGCACAAGGACTGCAGCAGTTCAAGGAGGCAGCTCACCAGCATCTTCTCAAAGGCAACCAGGGCAAAAAATGATACCATGAATGCATTTTAAAAAGAACCATCATTCGAATAGATTCAAGAGTAGCTTCTTTCCTGCTGTTAATAGACTTCTGAATGGATTTTTCAAATTTTAAATGTAATGTTGATCTCACTCTCTGTGCACCTTCTTTGCAGCCTTAACATTGTATTCTTCACTCTCTTCTACTATCGTATACAATTTGTATGATTTGCTGATCTAATAATCCCCAACTTTATTTTCCTGACTTTTCCCCATAACCCCTAAACAAATCTGTCTATCTTAACCATTAACAGCCCAGGCTTGACTGACTGCCCTCTTCAGTAAAGATTCAGTACTCTCTGAGGGAAGAAATTCCACCTCATATCTGGATTAAATGAGGAATTCCTTGCTCTGAAATTCATCAACGTGTACAAAGCTGTTGGACCCGTGCTTATGGACGGTGATTCTGAGAGGCAAAATATAAATAAGAAGAAAAGGAAGACCTAAGTCTTAGTAATGAGAGCACTTAAAAGCTGAGCATGCCAAGATTAGATTAGATTAGATTAGATTACTTACAGTGTGGAAACAGGCCCTTCGGCCCAACAAGTCCACACCGACCCGCCGAAGCGCAACCCACCCATACCCCTACATTTACCCCTTACTTAACACTACGGGCAATTTAGCATGGCCAATTCACCTGACCTGCACATCTTTGGACTGTGGGAGGAAACCGGAGCACCCGGAGGAAACCCACGCAGACACGGGGAGAATGTGCAAACTCCACACAGTCTGAGGCGGGTATTGAACCCGGGTCTCTGGCGCTGTGAGGCAGCAGTGCTAACCACTGTGCCACCGTGCCGCCCCACGGTGATTAGAAGATTAGTCCAGCTTCTCCTGCTACTGCAGAGGAGAAGAACTGAGAATAAATGGGGAGGTTCCAGTCTGTAAGTCATAGACAAAAGGAATGGGAGGAGGGCAGAGGCTTTCTTCTGCTGAGGTTCAGGAAGGTAAGAAAGATAACCTGCCACAGCAACAGTCATAAAAGACCTGCAAATGTGATTAAGGTGGTCTAAGTCTTTATATAGACAGGTTAAAGAATTCTTACAATGATTATATGATAACTGAGAGACCAGTGAACATAAATGAAGGAATGTATTTGAAGATCTTAAAGATATTGGAATGTATACATGAGGTAAATACTTTGCCCAAGAAAATGGGCAGTAGGGAAAGATTAGGTTGTGGAAAATACAGTGATGGCAGAATCTTGTGCTCTCTGATGGCAAACTTAATAGCAGATTGGCATCTAATCAGGCAGGAAGGTAACTGGGAACCCAGCCATCTTCCCAGATCTATGCAGATGAAGTCTGTGCTGGGAGGATGGTGGATGGCATTCTTGCCCGAACACCAAGCTGGCCTTGTGGACAAGTATCTCTGGTGTCTTATCTGCTTCTGAGAGAAAGGGATTAAAATCTAAAGCTGCCCCTTCTATCTCCTTTATGTCCAGATGTTGTTTCTATATCTCTCAACCACTTTTTCCTTCCGGCATCAATACTTGTATCATTTAATTTCCTTTATCCACCACATAATCATTCCCCCTTTCTCTTCTCTTTTATTCCCAGACAAGGCTTTTTCCCAGTTTAAAAGCTGTTCATTTCCAGAACCTTCCAATTCCAATGAAAGGCCATCATCTTGATGTGTTTCTCTCTCTCTTCCCGAGCCAGTACTGTCTGACTCGCTTAGTATGTTCTGCCTTTTTTTAAATTTCAGAATTTGATGGATTTGCCTGTGCTCTTGTTTAAAACATTATCTCAATCCTAGTTGCAATCTGTCTTCTTTTGTAAGACCTAATATTACATCCAACCAGCATTTCTGTTTTAAGAACGTTTTAACCCAGGGTCTAGTAAATATAAAGTACAAGTTGATAATGTATATTATTTTTATTGAAATATCTATTCTTTGTAATTTTAAGACACATGCTTGATGGATATGTGCAAAGTCTTCAAATAATATATCAGTTTGGCAGGCATATATTTAACTTCTTCCAGCGAACATTCTAGAAATCTAATGTACTTATTCCCTTCATGGTTTTCTTTCACTTGTAGAAGTCTACTTCCAGTTTGAGAAGTGTGAACCTACACCAGTGCAAGTTGGTTTTCTCAGAGGTGGGTTTAAGCTTTGCAGAGCATGAAACTTCTAATACAAACCAATATTAACACTTCACTACTTACTTTGATTCTCCACTTTGACCTTGTGCTCACCCTTCTGTCCTCAGAACCCTACATTGCTTTAATTAAACCCAAGATAATCTCAAATTTGGCATCTCGCCTTTTGATTAGGTACCTTAAGCCTTTTGGATTCAACGTTGAATTCAATCATTTCCCATTTTGTTTCCTTTCTCTTTGCATGATTCGGCTTTACTCTTGTATGGTTCTCTTAGTTTTGCTTTCAGGCAGCAATTTCTATTTTTATCCTGTGAAAACTTCTGACGTGCTAAATATGGCTAGAAAAATGAATACATTCCTGCTTCAAGCAGCAACCAGACTCTTTCTCTACACTAACAGAGACAACCTGATTCTTCATGAATGAATACCTGGTATTTGACAAATTTGAATCCCAGATAATGTTGAACTTAATGATGGACTTTTAATATACTGGAGGGTATGGGTTTGGGTAGCAGAATTAAATCTGGCAAAAATGTGAATGTTTCAAGAAGCCAAATTCTGCACGTAACTAGAACCTGTCACTCTACATGTATACAACCCACTTGGAGGGCTCTTATAGTGAAGTGGTACTGTTCTTGTCTCTGAGCTGGGAGATTGGGTTTAGATTTGCTTCAGAAGTATGTTAAAACATAACAGAACAGGTAGATTGAAAGCATCTACAGTAGATTCAGAAAAAAATGAATTGCTAATTAAGTATGGCAATCATTCAACTGGAGTGATATTTCAACAAAGGTTACATTTATGCCACATGAGTGGGATTCCTAGCCAAGTGAGATGTAAATGTTCAGTGTCGTGATGGTCTTTAGCTGTAACAAACAAGTCTATATGAAATGTGTTCATTTAATTCTGTCATTTAGAACATATGAAGTTAAGAAATGGGAGTAAGACTGGATCAGATAAGCCCAAGTCAATTTACAATACAATAAGACCAAGGCTGATAAGGCTGATAAGGCACCGGGTTTTCTAGTTAGCAAGACTTCACAAAGGTCTGCATTATATCTCAATTAACCACTGCATTCATCAACGGCTCAGATAATAGCTTGAAAGCTGTATATTTAACTTTGCTGATTGGTTACACAGAAATGTGGATTTGAAGGTAACATAGATGAACATGTAAAATTCAAAATGACAAATTAAATGAATGAGCAAAACTGGCAAATTGATTTCATGCAGACAAATGTGAGGGCAGGAGATTTAGGACTTAAAACAGGTCAAACAGGGCAAGGTCTGTATAGTTAAAAATTTCAAAAGAATGGAGATTCAAAGACATAAAATAAACAAAAATACACTTGTCTGAGTGTATTCATAAAAATATTATGAACAGGTACAGAAAATAATCTAAAATCGTAATAGAATGCTAACCTTTATATCTTGGCGAGCAGAATTCAAGAAGATAAAAGTTATGATTCAGTAATATTTAGTTGATCAGGCCAGACCTGGTCTACTGGGAGCAGTGCTAAGAAAGACAATTTGAAAAGAATACGTTCACCTTGAAAGAACTGTATTACATATATATATTAGAATAATACTTGGACTCCAAGGTTTCCATCGAAAGAGGGATTTATTGAATTGGATATCTTGAATTTAATAGTTTAAAGTGTGATTTCATCAAAGTTTTCAAGATGTTAAAGGGAGCAGATAGGGTCAAATGACAGAAATTATTTTTCCTATGAAATTACTCCATAAATACTACATCCCTACATGCAGGCCTGTTCTTTATCCTGTAGCTACTCCTGGGGCATTTTCGCACCATTTTCATCTGGTTCCTGTGACTCCGCTGTGCATACCTCTTGCACCCAGATAATCTTGGATGAAATTCCTCCTCTTCTTCAGATGGTAACTATGTAGGGACTGGGACATCTACCGTGTCTATCTCATCCTCAGACGTTTCTTTGAGCTAGGCAGAGGGGGAGAACCCATGGGTTCTGACAGCTTTGCCAGATGTTCTGAGGGGCTAGCTGTGTTTTGCTCCTGCCCAGTTTGTGAGGTTGCTTGTGATCCATGTGCTTGTTCAGGACCGCTTCTCCTACCCAAACTTTGTACATCACAGGACCTGCCCTCGCGTCAACCATGACTCTTGCCCATACAGGACCATCGTTTCGACACCAAACTTCGTCCCCTGAAGTAAACTGTCTCTCTCGCCTAGAGGAATTTGGTGTCCAGCATTGTCGTTCCTAATGCCGTTTCACCTTCCTCCCTTCCCTGGTCATGAAGATCAGGTTTAACCTGGTCAGAGTCTTCTCCCTAACAGCAACTCTACTGGAGCTGTCCTGATGTTGCCTGAGGTGTGGTCATATATTCAAACGGGAACTGGGACAGTTTGTTAATGAGTGAAGCTGTAGGCCATTTCTTGAAGTCTGCCATCAAAGTTTGGACAACTCTTTCTGCCTGACCATTGCATGATGGATGGTATGGAGCTGTCCTTACATGGCAAATGCCATTCGACATTAGGAAATACTCAAACTCACCGCTGGTAAATGACATCCCATTATCTGTGATCGACACCTCTGGGAATCTGTGTATTGCAAAAGATGTTCGCAAATTTTCAATCGTGTTTGATGAATTGACTCTTTGCACATCCAATCACTTTGAATGGGTGTCCACAATGACTAAGAACATAGAGACCATGAAAGGACTGACATAGTCGACGTGTTACCAAGTCCAGGGTTTAGTTGGCCATTCCCATAAATGTGGGGAAGCTGCTGGCGGTAATTGTGTCCATGTTGGAGTTGTGGTCAATGCCCCATTAATGCAACTATGTCAGCATTCAATCTTGGCCATCGGACCTAGCTTCTTGCCAACATCTTCATTTTGGAAACTCCTAGATGCCCTTGGTGGAGTTCAGCCAGTATCTGGCGGGGACCTTTGTTCAGGACAATTACTCTTGCTCCCCATAATAAAATGCTGTCCTCAAGGTGATCTAATCTTGCTGGGTACAGAAAAATTTCTGTTCTGGTTGTGATGGCCCTTTTGTTTTCCCCATCACCACCGGCTGTTTCAGTTTTGCCAGGATTGGATCTTGTTGTGTCCACAGTCAGATATTGTCAGCGGGGAATGGCAGGATGTCCAGAACGATTAAAACCAGAATGAACTTTTCCAGTCGCAACATTGTCGGTGGGGAATCCGCCAGTGGGAGGTGGCTCAAGGCATCTGTATTTGCCCCTTGGTCTCCTGGATGGTTTTCCAAATTGCTATTATATGCAATCAGAATAAGGGCCCACTGCTGAATTTGACCTGAAGCTACAGGTGGCAAGGTTATGTCCTCTTTGAATAGGCCTAATATGGGTTTGTAATCTGTTACTATTACAAATTTACATCCATAAATGTGTTGGTGGAACTTGCTCATACCAAAGATGATCACCAAACCTTCCTTCTCTATCTGGACATATCTTCATTTGGCATCAGCCAAAGTCCAGGAAACATACGCTATCTGTGTTCCTCTCTGCTGGGCCACCGGTGACCTAACACTATCTTCATACAGTACGGGAAAACGTCACATGACAACATCACATTTTACTTGGGACTGTAGTGTGCCATTACCTTAGATGATGATAGCTGCTTCTTTACTTCCTTAAAGAGTACATCTTGGCTATGAAACCATTTCCAAGGCTGACTGTTTTTCAGCAGTAAGCATGAGGGTACCAGAATGGAGGACAGATTACATATGAATTGTCTATAATAATTCACCAACCCAAGGAATGACCTAAGCTCTGGTACAGATGTGGGAGCAGGAACCTTTGATCACCTTCACTTTATCTTCCAATGGGTGTAACCCAGTCTTGTTGACTCTGTAGGTTATTTGGGGTATCTGGAAAACACATATTTCCCTCATAATGCGTACCCCTGCCTTGGAGAAATATTAAGCACTATGTCCAAGTTCCTTAAATTCTCTTTATTGATCTTCATGATTATTAACATGTTATCCAGATAAATGGCAACCTGGGGTAGACCTTGTAAAATGTTCTCCATCATCCTCTGGAAAATGCCACAGGCTGATGATAGCCCGAAAAGCAGATTCATATATTCATACAAACCCTTACGGGCATTAAATGTAGCATACTTCTGGGAATCCAATTGCCATTGCAGGCACACATGGCTCATGTCCAGCTCCTCTCCAACCAAATTTGAGTATAAATCTTCTGTGCAAGGGAATGGGTATTTAACTAGCTGCAAGAAACACTTTACTGTTTTTTTTTTAAATTCCCACACAGGCAAACCAACCTATTGGGCATCACAATTGGTCTGATGGGTGCTGCCCATTCGCCAACTGGACTGGTTTGATGATTGCTTCACTTTCCAGCCTCCTGATTTCTGCCTCCATGTTTGCAGCATGAGCAAATGGTACTGGGCAAACCTTGCAGAATCATAGAATTGCTTCCTGGTTAACTTGCAAGGGGTCTTGGCCCCTTTCTTAGTCCCTAGACTTTCCTGAAAAACATCTTGGTATTTAATTCGGAATTCACTCAGTTAGCCATTTTCTGATTTAAAACTGTTGAGCCAATCAAGTAGAATCGTTCTCAACCAATTTCACTCCATCAAGCTTGGGCCCAAGTCTTTTACTACACTTCGTGATAACTGAACTAGCTGCTTCTCAAAAGAGACCGGAACTGAGTTTATCCTTAATCTGGAAAGATTTCCCGGTATAGGTTCTCTGTCTAGCCGAGGTCTTATGCATACTTAAGGATTGGAGTCCAGAGTGAATTTTGGTAAAGATTTGTCTGCAATCACTGATAAACTGCACTGGTATTGATCTCTGTAAGAATTGGGTGACCAGTTAACAAGATGTTAATTTGATTGGTTCTGGTTTAGATGTTGCTAAGCAATTTAACTGTTCCAAACCAGAGGTAGGTGGAATTTCCAGGGAGTGCACTCTCCTGGATACCGGCCTATGAGTTCCCTTTCACAATTCAGTCCCTAATGGGACTCTTTTGCTGTCTCAAGTCCACATACCAGGAGCAACTACCCTGGTCTGCCGCCCTGGATCATTGATAATGTTTTAACCATTTGACCGAGGCTTGGCTTTGTTTTGGGGTTTTGCTGTGGGCTGACCTGGAGTTCCTCTGTTCAGGATATGTCCTGATAGTGGTTAAGTAATTGCTTTCACTCAAGTGGTGTTCCCCAAGTTCAGTCGGCCTGGCGAGGCGTCCACTTCCAATGGCACACCTTGTAACTCATAAGATCCACTTGCTGCATTTTCTAATGACAAAGCCTGTTGTAGTGCTGTTTGAAGTTCAGCTGAGCTTCAGCTTATAGGCTTTTGTGTGGTCACATCATTATTCCCATATACCAAATGGTCTCTCAGTATCTTACTTGGAGTTGAACCAAAATCACATGCCTCTGCCAGTCACCTTAACCTCGTCAAAAATCCCAATATGGATTCCCCTGGTTCATGAACTATCTAATAAAACTGATAGCATCTCAGAATTAGAGGAAGCTTGCGTAATATTCCTTAGCTAAATCTGTCAACTCTTGAAAGGTTTTAGTATCTGGTGGCTGCGGGAAAGTTAGGCTCATAATAATCAAAAAGCTGTGGGTCCACACACTGTCACGAGAATTACTTGTTGCTTTTTGTCTGCCCCCGTGTAATTTGCCCAGAAAAAATATCACGCATTCATTCCATACACTGGGTCCAGTGTTTAGTGGTAGGATCAAATGTGTCAAGCTTCTCAAAGATTGACATGATGTCAGAATGCTTACCCTAATTCAAAGATGACTGTTGCAAGCAAATTTCTTCAGGGGCGTGTTTTTCTCTCATCACCATTGAAGTAACTCCACGAAAGCTGGTATCCTGTCACCAAGTCATCTTTATTTACACCCTTTATTGGCACAGAGCCAGCCCTTAGAGTGAACAGACAGTCTGTTTATTTTTTCTTTTTCTTTTTTTTCTCTTTTTTTTCCCTTTTTCTTTTTTTTTTAACCCCCACACTACCACCTAAGTGCGGTAGTGCTTATTTTATCCCCAGCACCCATGGTGTGTGTGTGCAGGTGTGAGACACAGTGAGAGACACAAGGTGCACGAATCTTTATTCAAGACAGTCTGTTTATATCTATCAGCCACGCTCTCTGATTGGTGAAGATTAACAGCCCCATTCAGGGACCTATCTTCTGTGAGATCCATCTGGCTGACATCATTCCAATCATTACACCCTAACTGGAGCATCTGACATCAGTGAGTGAGCTTAGTCTAAAAATTAGACCCAGACCTTCAGGAGTGACTTTCAGAAAATATTACTTCACACAAAGGGTGGCTGAAGTTCACTCTCTTCCACAAATGGTACTTTAAGCTAAATCACTTGCAAATTTTAAAACTGAGATTGTTTGCTCTACAAAAATATATTAATCTTCAGGGATATGGAAAAAAGATGGATCAATAGAATTAGGTCGCAGATCAGCCATGATCTCATTGAACAGTGAAACAGGTTCAGGTAGTTAAATAGTCTACTCCTGATCTTATGTTTCTGCCAAAGTGGATAACTTCATTTTTTTCCAAATTATGTTTTATTGACCACATTGTCACCCACTCACTGAACGAATTCTCTCTCCAGTTACAGCAACTGTATTGACTTCTCACAGGTTACTTTCTCACCAAATATGTACTACCCGCAAACTTGGAATCATTGCACTTGCTTCCCTCATCTGAGTCATCAATGTATACTGTAAGTAACTGAGGCTCACTCAGCATCCTTCTTCCTTGCAGTATCCCACTAATTACAAGCTATCATCCTGAAAATGCCCCATTAATTTCAACACTAATTTCAGTTTGTTAAGCAATCCCCAATCTAAACTAACACATTTTCCTGATTTTCTTGATTCCAAATCTTATGTAACAACTTCTAGTGTGGCATGTTATTGAATAACTTTTAAAAACCCAAGTATACTACATTGATTGATTTCACTTTATATCACCTGTGTGGTACACATTAAGAAACTCTAATAGAATTGTCAGACACAACTTTCATAAAACTCTAGCAATTCTGGCTAATCATATAATGATTTTTTTACAGTATCATATTACCATGTTGCGTATACTATCACCTTGCCCACTATTACTTTTAGACTAACAGACTATAGGTGTGAATTTAATGTCCACTCCCTGCCCTTGATGGCAATTCCTCTACTAGTACACCATGAACAGAACCTTCCCATCTGCCAACAAATAAACTTTTCTTTCTCGGCTGCATGTTCAATTTGCTCTCCTAAAGCCATATACCATTCAGATTTGGGATTAGATTGACATCCCTTCACATTCACTAGAGCAAAAGCCTCTCATTTTATTATAGGTATACCAACATCATCTGAAATGTAGTGCTTCAAGATGGCAGCTATCACCATCATTTTGAGGGCAATTAGAGACGGCGATAATTGCTGGCTTTGGCAAAGAACCCACATCCCGTGAAAGAATAAACAAAATGTACACACTTTGATCAGTTATGGAGGCATGGTATCTGATTAGTTCTTTTTCTGTATTGTTTCCAGGGCAGAAATCTGACTGGAGTGGTTTAATCATGAAATTGCAGGGAATGGATTTGGAAGCTGACAGCCCATCAGAAACTTTGGCTTGGAAAAAGAAGTTTGATATGCGGCCATTTAAAAATGGAAGTTGTTGGATATACTGCAGGCCAGTTCACCTCTATGGAGAGATGATGTGGAGATGCTGGTGTTGGACTGGGGTGGACAAAGTTAAAAATCACACAACGCCAGGTTATAGTCCAATAGGTTTATTTGGAATCACTAGCTTTCGAAGCACTGCTTCTTCATCAGGTGGTCGTGGAGCAGAAACACAAGACACAGACAAAGCTAGTGATTCCAAATAAACCTGTTGGACTACAACCTGGTGTTGTGATATTTTTAACTCGATAGAGAGAGTAATGCAGTTCATATTTCTCATCAAGACTTTGCATCAGAATCTCACTAACTTGAATCGACATTCTTTTTTCTCTCTACAGGTGCTGCCTGATCTGCTGATCATTTCCAGCATTTGTTTGCTTAATTTTGAATTTTTAACAGCCACAGTATTTTGCATTTATTCTAGAGAAGGAACAGGTTTTGTTCATATGGACAGTGAAGTCAATGGCAGGTATTCTTGAGAAGAAGTTATGTTTTTAAAGAAAAAGCAGCAGTGGCTGAGGAGAGGGAACTATGTATAACATAGCAGCTTGGCTGACCGAGGACAACCCTCCCATCTGATAAGCTATAATTTTATACGTTGCGTAAAATGCAACAACTTTTAAAGCATTTCAGAATCTAAGAGTTTTAACAATACAGTGGCAACATATTCTAAACACATCAGAATAATAGGCTTTTAACTCATGTACAAAACATGAGACACATTGGATTTGTGCTCAGGAACTGTGTAGGCAACACTGTGGTAGCTTATTCATAATCGTTCAAAATGTGGCAGTAGGTTTGTGACGTTGTACAAGTATTGGCGTACTGCCATGATTAATTTTGACCATCAGACTTGGAAGATGAGTAATTCAGAAGTTTATTTATCATTTTTAATCCTATAAAGTTCAGACAAATTTTATTTATATAATTCCATATTTTACTGTGGGCTAAAAAGGCTATTTTAAAAAAAATCTTATGCCTTTTATTGGCTTCCCTTAGCTTTCTTGTGGTTTTGTTTTTGCAACTTAGACTGTTCAGATCTTTGTTGGGTTCTATTTGCCTGAATTTGAGGGATGTGGTTTGAGACAGAGTGGGAGATCTGGCCTATTGATATTCCTAGCAGTTTGCGTCATTTTAATGTTTTGAGCCTCCACAAACTTCTCCCCAAGTTGCATTATGAACTTTTAATGGGTGAAGTTTCCATTGGATGTGCATTTGCTCAGGTTGCATGTGTTTCAACTGTCTACTTTGCATCCTTGCAACTTTTAATGTGTCAATAAATGCGCAATTAGTACGCACAATTTTGGATTCACCATGCAGTTATATAGGTATTTCAAGTTGATCAATAATTGATCATTAGCACCACGTTTTACAATAGCAGTGACCGGATTGGTAGTGACAAGTGGGCCCAGCAGCGAGGACTTGAGTAGGTCCTAAAATAAGAACTTGAGTAGGCCCAGCAGCAAAAACTTGAATAGGCCCAGCAGTGCAGACCTGTGGCAGCAGCGGAGGCGTGTTTGGCTTCCCGGTGGCATCTACATCCAGCGCAAATTCATGGAGATGGCAGCGGAGGTGAATTTGGTTCCAGTACAAGACCCGGTGGCGTCAGCAGCATCAATGAGGTGGGCCTGAAGCAGATTCTTGGTGGCAACGGAGTAGAGTCTGGGCCGATGCAGTTTCTGGTGGTACCAGTGGCATCTGCAATGGTAAGGTTCAGCGATGACTCAGTGGCGAAAGTGTCAGTGGAGGTGAGATGGCGCCAGCGTGTGGTGACTTTTGTTCAAGCGGCGGCAATATGGTGAAAAGGACTTCCACCAGGCCCATGGCCAATGATGGAACACTTAACAAGAAGGACTGTAAAGTTGGACACTTTATTTCTCCATTTTTCTGCCTTCATAATCTGTATTTCGGTTTATTTTCCTGTGTTTTTAAGATGGCGCCAGAAAGTGCTGGCATTATACACTTTTCACTGCATTTCGTAACAAGATACACATGACAATAAATAACTCAAATGAAATCAAGTCTGAACTGCGGGCATTAAAAATTGAGATAATGTTTTTAGAAAATGTAATTTTCATAGAATAGATAGGCTCTTGACTTGTGACAGAAGTCTAGATGGCAATTTAACATTTGAATATGGATATCATCCATATTTCCTATCCATGATTCATTAAAATTATAGGCAAACTGTGCACTGAGCATATTTAGATATGAAATGTAATGCATTTCTGAACAAAGATTTAACTTTGTCAAAACATGTGCATTAATATATTAAGAAAGTGTGGCCATTTTTGACTCCAGGATTTCTGTAGAGTACCCATCAAAATTTTCTCTGCATAGGTAGAATCGTAGAATGTCTATAGTGTGGAAAGTGGGCATTCGGCCCATTGAGTGTGCACTAACCCTTCAAAGAACATCTTAACCAAACACAACCCACCACCTTATCCCCACAATCCCATATTTCCCATGGCTAATGCAAATAGCCTGCACATTACAGACAGGTTTGCATAGCCAATCCACCTAAATTGCACATCTGTGGACTGTGGGAGGAAACCAGAGCACCCTTGCTGTGGATTGAACAGAGAACAGGAAAGAAATCTGAAAGAAATGTTTGAAATTCTGAAGGGTTTTAATGCGGTAATATAGACATACTATCCCCAAGGGACATAAATTTGTAACAATCATAAAGAGAGAATGAAGGCAGAGGACAAGAAATGTAGAAAGTATGTTAAATGCCCAACTAGAAATAACAGTAACAGCTGAAAGAAGAAAGTAAAAAAAATGAAAGGATGTGGGGAACAGTAAGTGAATGTTACTAAACTATCGAAGCTAGCACAAACAAAATGGAACTGTTGCTCTCCTCAATGCTGTAAAATTTTATGATTCTATAATTCAAAAATCATTTTAAGCTCGATCTGAAATGTCAAAAATTGAATTAAATTGCATTACAGTTCTGTTTCATATTTGTATTTGAACATTGCAAATTCAGATCAAAATTATTTAAAAATAAATTTTCCCCCATTGTTCTAACGAGAAGACCTATGTTGCCTGTGCCTCTAGGCCTGCATAGAATTCACTGACATCAAATTAAAATGGTCAAAAATAGAAAGAAACAATGAATACAAAGCATCAAATCAGCTAATATTGATTGTGTGTTTGGAAGCAGTTGTATTTGTTGTAGAAATCACAATCTACAGACCCTTCACCAATACTGCACTGCCACTAGGTACTCCCATGAATCGACTGGCTGTCACTAACTTCCTGTCACTAAGATCTTAAAGATAAGGTAGTTGAACAATAAAGTGTTCCAAGTGTCTATATTATAAAATTATTTTTAGGTTGGAAAGTGTAATTGTCATATGTAGGAAAAGTTATAGATACCTAGTCTGAGAGGCTTCTCAAAGAGGCCTGAATTAACAGATCAAAGAATAAGTCCTATTATGTAGCTAGGATGCTGGTGAGAGATATTCAGACTGAGGATTATAGTGGTCTCACTGAATATCTCTTCCATCTGTGATCTCACAGTACAGCTTAAAGTTAAGATGTAAGCTAGTGAGAGCTGTCATGTGGTTTTCCTGGATTAGAGAGGTTTTGATGGCCACTGCTCAATAAGAATATGCTTTAAAGTATCCATATAGCCAGCAGCCATGCTAGTTGAAGGACTCTTGTTGTGCAGTGGCAGTGTCCCTACCTCTGAAACAGGAACGCTGAGTTCAAGTCTTACCTGGTCCAGAAGTGTGTAATAACATCTATGAACAGGTTGATCAGAAAATGTCTGCTGTTTACCAGCAAAGGAAGGGTTTAACATTAAAGTCAAATAATTTGCATTTCTATCTGATAATGTCTTATCTGAGATGGATGAAGAGAAAAGATCTTTCTTCACCTCGAGATGGTGAGCCTTGCAATTCTTTGCCATCAATAGCAATTGGGGGCAAAACATTCAATGTTTCCAAGAAGGATTTAGATTTAGCTGAGGCTAAAGGTACCAAAGGCCTGGGGTGAAAGCAGAAACAGGGTAGTGAATGATCACCCATGACCATACTGAATGGAGGAGAAGACTCGATAGACCAAATGGCGTTCTCCTGTATCTCCTATGTTTCTAAGATAGTTGTTTTGTTTTCATGTATCTCTACTATTTTCATTGTCTGTGAAGCAATTAGCCTGGATACAATCTAGAAGCTGGACACAACAGTATCAGAAACAGGGTATTTATGTGGGACATATACAGAGATTACAAGTGGAGTCCATGCTCAGAATGAAAGTCCACATTTATGAGAACATGAAGATTGCTACATTGACTTGGTGAAGCTGATGGAAGAGATTAGCAATAACATCCTTTCAGAGAAGGAGAGGCCTGGAAATCTCAATGCCAGACTGGGTAACTAATGAGAATCCCTAGGAGTTAAAATGTCCAGTGGTTTGGTTCCAGGAGAAAACTGAATGTACACTCAAAGCTCTAAGCTAAAATCTTGGCGGAGAATAAAGATAGTAATGATTTTGTTGGGGAGGACATAATATTCAATGGGAGGTTTTTCTACCACCTTCCTACTCACTCTAAAACTTTACTGAAAATTGGAGAGGCATTGGACAGCCTATTGAGGCTATATTGAATTTGAAAGTTTTTTTTAAAATTAAATTTGAAAGTTTTTTTTAAAAAAAGCGCGGAGCGGACCCGGAAGCTGGTGTAGCACAACCTTACCTGGGTAGGTTTTTTTTCCCTATAAAAGCGTGCAGGAGAGGATCTGAAGAGAGAGCTAAGAGCAGCAAGGAGGGGACATGAAAAGTCCTTAGTTGGTAGGATTAGGGAAAAGGAGAAAGTGAGGACTGCAGATGCTGGAGATCAGAGCTGAAAATGTGTTGCTGGAAAAGCGCAGCAGGTCAGGCAGCATCCAAGGAGCAGGAGAATCGACATTTCGGGCATAAGCCTGATTCCTGAAGAAGGGCTTATGCCCGAAACGTCGATTCTCCTGTTCCTTGGATGCTGCCTGACCTGCTGCGCTTTTCCAGCAACACATTTTCACCCAGGATTAGGGAAAACCCAAAGGCTTTCTATAGGTATGTCAGGAATAAAAGAATGACTATGGTAGGAATAGGTCCAGTCAAGGATAGTAGTGGGAAGTTGCTTGTGGAGGCTGAAGAGATTGGGGAGACACTGAATGAATACTTTTCGTCAGTATTCACTCAGGAACAGGACATTGTTGCCGATGTGAATACTGAGTCACAATTAATTAGAATGGATGGCTTTGAGGTATGTAGGGAAGAGGTGTTGGAAATTCTGGAAAGGGTGAAAATAGATAAGTCCCCTGGGCCTGATGGCATTTATCCTAGGATTCTCTGGGAAGCAAGGGAGGAGATTGCAGAGCCATTGGCCTTGATTTTTATGTCCTCGTTGTCTACAGGAATAGTGCCTGAAGACTGGAGGATAGCAAATGTGGTTCCCTTGTTCAAGAAGGGGAGTAGGGATAACCCTAGTAACTATAGGCCGGTGAGTCTCACTTCTGTTGTGGGCAAAGTCTTAGAGAGAATTGTAAGGGATAGGATTTTTGAACATCTGGATAGGAATAATGTGATCAAGGATAGTCAGCATGGTTTTGTGAAGGGCAGGTCGTGCCTCACAAACCTTATTGAATTCTTTGAGAAGGTGACTAAGGAGGTGGACGAGGGGAAAGCGGTAGATGTGGTGTATATGGATTTTAGTAAGGCGTTTGATAAGGTTCCCCATGGTAGGCTACTGCAAAAAATATGGAGGTATGGCATTGAGGGTGAGTTGGAGGTTTGGATTAGGAATTGGCTGGCTGGAAGAAGACAGGGGGTAGTAGTTGATGGTAAAGGTTCATCTTGGAGTGCAGTTACTAGCGGTGTTCCGCAAGGATCTGTTTTGGGACCATTGCTGTTTGTCATTTTTATAAATGAACTGGAGGAGGGGCTAGAAGGTTGGGTGAGCAAGTTTGCGGATGATACGAAAGTTAGTGGAGTTGTTGACAGTGAAGAAGGATGTGTCAGGTTACAGCGGGATATAGATAAGCTGCAGAGCTGGGCAGAAAGGTGGCAAATGGAGTTCAATGTGGGTAAGTGTGAGGTGATTCACTTTGGTAAGTACTGGGCTAATGGTCAGATACTTGGTAGTGTGGATGAGCAGAGGGATCTTGGTGTCCATGTACACAGATCTCTGAAAGTTGCCACCCAGATAAATAGTGCGATGAAGAAGGCAAATGGTGTGCTGGCTTTTATTGGTAGAGGAATTGAGTTCCGGAGTCCTGAAGTCATGTTGCAGTTGTATAAGACTCTGGTGCGGCCGCATCTGGAGTATTGTGTGCAGTTTTGGTCGCCATACTATAGGAAGGATGTGGAGGCACTGGAACGGGTGCAGAGGAGGTTTACCAGGATGTTGCCTGGTATGGTAGGAAGATCGTATGAGGAAAGGCTGAGGCGCTTGGGGCTGTTTTCATTGGAGAAAAGAAGGTTTAGGGGTGACTTGATAGAGGTGTACAAGATAATTAGGGGTTTAGATAGGGTTGACCATGAGAACCTTTTTCCACGTATGGAGTCAGCTATTATGAGGGGGCATAGCTTTAAGTTAAGGGGTGGTAGGTATAAGACAGATGTTAGGGGTAGATTCTTTACTCAGCGAGTCGTGAGTTCATGGAATGGCCTGCCAGTAGCAGTGGTGGACTCTCCCTCTTTATGGGCATTTAAACGGGCATTGGATAGGCATATGGAGGATAATGGGCTAGTGTAGGTTAGGTGGGCTTGGATCGGAGCAACATCGAGGGCCAAAGGGCTTGTACTGTGCTGTATTTTTTCTATGTTTCTATATAAGTAGCCAATTAATAATCACTTCAGAACCCCATTCCACTGCAGGCAGCCATTTATCCCTGGTGAAGAGAGAGCCACATAATGCAGAACCTTAACTTATTCTCCCAACCCAATCCACATCACCAGAACAGTTACCTGGGAATTGAGTGGAAAAGGCATCCTGTAATATCCAGCTTCCAAAATTCTTTCGAGCCAGTTAAGTCAAACGCTGTTGAACCTTTTCTCAAATTGCTATGACTTTGCTCTCTTAGTTGTGTCTCTTGCCTACTAAATAAGATGAGCTGAAGTCAGTTTGATTTGGTCATTTTATGAAACATTTGAAAGTTAAATGCTGCAGCTGTTCTTACCATCTCAATGAGTTGTTATTACTTCCAGTCATGATGATGAAGCCACTGTGTAAGCTAAAAGTGAAACCACCCTTAAGATTGATATAGTGAAAGAATTATTCCGATTGTCATACAGAAACATTTTGACAGGGCTAGAAATTGGAAGTTGAATTAGATTAGATTGAGAATTAGATTACCTACAGTGTGGAAACAGGCCCTTCGGCCCAACAAGTCCACACCGACCCTCCAAAGAGCAACCCACCCAGACCCATTCCCCTTATTTACCTCTTCACCTAACACTACGGGCAATTTAGCATGGCCAATTCACCTAGCCTGCACATTTCTGGACTGTGGGAAGAAACCAGAGCACCCAAAGGAAATCCACGCAGACACGAGGAGAATGGGCAAACTCCACACAGATAGTTGCCTGAGGTGGAAATTGAACCTGGGTCTCTGGCGCTGTGAGGCAGCAGTGCTAACCACTATGCCACTGTGCCGCTCACAACAGCCAACTTGTTGCATCTAGTTTATGGACTTGCTGTTGTTCTTAAGTGCTATTTCTTGAGCGTAGTTAAAAATCACACAACACCAGGTTATCGTCCAACAGGTTTATTTAGAATCACTAGCTTTTGAAGTGCTGCTTCTTCATCAGGTGGTTGTCTTGAGCTTTGTATTATTGAAACCAAGCAGATCTATCCCATTTATGAAAAGATACGTTTTTTAAAGTTATTGCCATGGAGACAGTGATAAATACTCTCCCCACTTCATTATATACTAAACAAAAAAAAACAAAGAACTGCAGATGCTGGGAATCTGAACCAAAAACAGAAATAGCTGGAAAAACTCAGAAGGTCAGGCAGCATCTGTGGAGAGAAAGCACAATTGGAGACAACATTTTGGGTCAATCGACTGTTTTCATTCAACATGCTGCCAGACCTGCTGAGTTTCTCCAGCTATTTCCATTTTTTTCATTCTATCCTAATTGGAAACATCAAATCCCCACTCTCTCATCCCAAGACAACCCATTGCAGTACGTGATGGTTTTTGGACAACTACTGCCAAGGCAAGCGTCTTGAAATTATTTCCTTCAAATCTGTGAGCTGTCTGTGGAAATGTGATAGATACCAATGGAATCGCCAATTAATGCTACTGAGGCACAATACCCAACTCAAGTCCGACATTGGGCATCACAGTATTTGAGCATGTTGTGGGTCATCACCTTCTCCAGACCTGAAACAAGGTAGCAACAAATTTACTCCATGAGGCACAATTGAAGGGTTTTTGATTTTGGTGTACATGTTAACCAAAGTAATTACTAATATATACCACATGTAAGGGTGTTGCTGACGTAATTTGATTTTACAAGAAAATAAATCTCAAGTAAAGAAATAATTATAAATATTAGTAAAATGAAATGAACAGGAACAGAAACCTAACAAGCCAGGTAGGATCTGGAATTTTCATTTTTCAAGACTAAGTGTGGAAGCAAGTGTAAAAGTCCAAGAAATTACTGTTTGGGAGTGGATCAGTTTACATACATGTTCAACTCAGCTCAATACACATTTAAGTGTGGGTAAAATGCCAAATTTAGTGGTTGCATTGGCAGGGAATTCTGCCTCCCTACCAGGATCTTGTAGGTTTTAATTTTGGGGTACCCAGACATCACCGGACTCTCTCCGGCCCAGGAGCACTATTCCGACCTCTGCTCATCACCCCTCATCCACCCAAAAAGTGATACCACATTTCAGCAATACCCCTGTAGATACTCTCTCGTAGATTGTCCAGGAGAGAACAAAAGTTCTTTTCCCTGTGGCTGGCAACAGCAGACCATCTCAACTGATGAAGACAACCTGGACAGAGGGAATGATCTCCTGTGTTCTGCCAGGTTATGTCCCACTGAATACTATTTCAGGTTGCCACTTGAGGACTATTAACCTCGTTTTGTGTCAGGCATTTCCTGATGCCCCATGTGCAATTAATATCTGTCACTTTGTTGCAGCTGTCAATGTCGCACTAATGGCAGCAGTTTGGTACTGCCTCTCAAACATCTGCCAGGGTTCATACTTAAAATATAAAAGGAGCCATGGCACTCAGCAGCCCAGTCACCATTTGCTCACTGACCTTTCATCCTAACCAGGAAAATGTACAAATCCTATGGCGTTTCGCCAAAGACTTGAATGAGTAAAGTCACAGTAACAAAAAATGGTCTATTGAATTCAATCAATTTTGAGTAAGCTCCATACTTCTGTCATGGTCAGATTTGCTGGCATTAGTCAGTTTGGCTCCTTAACTTGAGCAGGCTTTTAGGCATGGTTAGGCCTCACCACTGACACTATAAGCATTTAACAAGCATAAGATGATCTGCAAATGACTATGTCTTCTCATGAACTGATTAACTTAGAGAAACAAAACTAACACTTCAAACATTTGCTGAAAGAAACCACTTAGTTATGAAAGAGGCAAGTTACTGAAGGTGTCTGTATTCACTGGGGTTTGAAGGAAGATATCTACCCCACTCATTACATGCCCACATATATAATCAGCTTTGTGAACATACATGTTTCCCATTTTCTGGCTAACACGATTGTGCCCATGAATATAATTCCAACACATTGGAATGTTCATAAGTATTCATGAAGTGCTAATTAAAACAAACAGGCAAGCCAACCATTTAAAAGGCTCTGAGAATTTAATAACAAACATTAACCCCCTGTTGAGAAACTGAATTTTTGCCCCCACCCAATTAAAATGCCCAGCTGCCCTTCAAAAACATCAGAAAACCGAGTCCAATTTGAGCCTTTTTCTGAACTTTAAGAAAATGAAAGCTCAAGATTACAGTTTTCTATAATATTTTAAACATCTTGAAATACAGCCTGTCTTTCTATTAAAACTTTAATGTCAAAGTCTTCATTGTAAATAATTGACTCATGTTGTTCTTTGTATGACTAAGGAATGTATTAGACTTCCCTGGCTGCAAGCCAAACTTTCACATCTAAGGTCATAACTTAGTTTGCAGCAGGAGAGAAACCACTTTGGTCTTGCTTTTCTGCTTCTGAAAGGTGATTGCTATTGATGTTACCCCTTCTTGTGAAAGCAAGAGTTTGCCAAGGTATCTTGTCTCTGCTGAATGGTGAGAGGGTGAAGGGTGGGTGCAGTAAGCTATAAGACTTGTCCTAGGCATGTATTGGGCATTTCCTGTTTCTTTTTGATTTGTTTGATAAATGTTTTTGAACATTTTTGGTTAACTTTAGAATATCACTTTTTTGTTTCAAATGACTATTTGAGTATTAAAAATACTACATTGTGTTATTTGCGCAGAGGTATTTATGGAGCATCAATTCATTTGATGCAAATAATTCATTTGAAGCTAGTAAGATGATTCACTTCAATGGAATAGACTCCATTTTACAAACAAAATTATTTTGAATAAAGAAAGAGGGAGCTCAGCTTGTGTTAGTTGAACTTCAATCTCTATTATTCTTCACTTTTCTAACTTTCTCTACTTTATGATTCTTTCTGAATGTATGCTCTCACTGTGTTTTTTCACATACAGTCCATAACCCTTAGCAGTTGCTTTGTCTATAAATAGGATGCTTTCCTTTCTGGTTTAAGATCATATTCCTAAACTTCCAATCCTTACAGAGGTCAAATGTCCAGTCCTTTCTATCAGAAAATGCAGGAAAGAATGGACACTCAAATGAAGAGGCATATAGTCGAAGGGGTGATTGATTGGTTACTGGGGACATTTTAAGTATGTATTTAAGGAGAACAGGAAGCTTTTTCTTTGCTTGTTTGAGATTTGAGCGTTGCTGGTGTTGTCCGTGCCTACTTACACCTTGAGAAGGTGGTGGTTGATGAGCAGTCTTTGTGAACCACAGCAGTGCACGTAGCGCAGGTGCACCTATAGCACTGTTAGGAAGGTAGTCTCTGGTGATGGTGAAGCAGAGATTTTGTTCCAGGTCAGGATGGTGTACGACTTGGCACATTGAAGAAGCTTGACATCATCCATGACAACGTAGCTCATTTGATTGGCATCTGTCTAACAACTCAGGGCGGCACAGTGGTTAGCACTGCTGCCTCACAGTGCCAGAGACCTGGGTTCAATTCCCACCTCAGGTGACTGACTGTGTGGAGTTTGCACATTCTCCCCGTGTCTGCGTGGGTGTACTCCGGTTTCCTCCCACAGTCCAAAGATGTGCAGGTTCGGTGAATTGGCCATGCTAAATTGCCCGTAGTGTTAGGTGCAGGGGTAAATGTAGGGGAATGGGTCTGGGTGGGTTACGCTTTGGCGGGTCAGTGTGGACTTCTGGCACACTGTGACAAGTCTGTTTAGGCAGCACTTTTTAAACCCATTAAATCTACTGTCTAGAAAGACAAAAGGTAGCACAAGCATGGCCACGCCAACATTTGTATGTCCTCCTTCCAAACCACACCATTAAGACTGGATATTGTATCACTATTCCTTCACTGCCACTGGGTCAAAATCCCTGGGAGAGCCCCTTCCCTAACAGCATAATGGGTGTACCTAACTCCCATGGATTGCACCAGTGCTTTCACAAAGGCACCTAAGGATGAGCAATAAATGTTGGCCTAGCCAGTGATGTCCACATCCTGTGAATAAATATAAATAAAAAATAAGCACCTTTCAAATTTGCAAACTTCAAAACCTAGAAGAATAAGTGCAGCCAACTCATGGCACTGGATTTATTGGAGGCAATGAGTGTCTCATCCATTAGTGAGAGTGATGGCAATAGGCCTGCATCATCTATTTTAGGGAAGGACTGCTGAATTAAGTGGCGCTCAGGCACTTAACTGGTCAATGGTAGACCTTCCCCAGGATCAAAACCTCAGAAGTTGGAGTGGGGTGGCAGAGAAACCATGCGCCTAGAGCAATCAAGGCTGGCAGCTTCATTGAATGGCAGTGTCACTGGCTATTACCAATGCAGCACCCACACAAAGCCCAGAAGTGTCACTGGATCCTGAAATAACACTACAGAGGCTATTATCCCATCACCCTTCATTTCCACATGAAGCGCCCTTGACTATAATATTGCCTCATGGAGAGTCAGGCACCACAGCATCAGTGCTCCAACACTCAACATTTTTTTCCCTTTTTTGTGTCAGAGAATCCTGTTTTTTTTTTAATATAAGAAAAAAAGAGCAGAGTCCTTCACTCGCACTGATGCAGCTCCCTCAGAGCCAGGTCTCAGATTGAACAGAGACTCTGATGTTCCTGTTTATTTTTTTCTGCTTATATTTTCCCCCAGCACCATGTTGTGTGTGTGCAGGTGTGAGACACAGTGAAAGGCACAAGGTGCACGAATCTTTATTCAGTTTCCACCACCAGGAAGAAAGGAAACACCCAAGTGACCGGTGACAAGGAATGCCCTTCACATCAAAGGGCAATGCTGTGTGATCCAACAGTGAACACTCAACCTTTATTTTTCTCTTTTTCTTTTTTCTTTTTTTGTGTGTGTGCAACACTCAACCTTTATTTGTCAGCCAGGGCTCCCTGATTGGACAAGATTAACAGTCCCAATCAAAGAATTCATTATCTCATTAGCTCGCTGACCTCATTACAATGAAAACAAACCCAAGACCAGAGGCAAGTAATGGTGGCATGTGGGTCGCAGGGGAGGGAATTGCCACCTTATGTGTATCCATCTGAGGCTGTGTTTTTCTTTTCCTGATGCTACATCATTTGTTGAGGTGTGAGTACAATTGAATGAAGGATCCTTAAGCCTTCTTGCTAAGATTTACTTTGGCTATGTCAGCCGTACAACCATTGACAATCTATTGTTTGGTCGAGGTTAAATACAATAAAATTCATTCTCTTTTCAGAAACTTACTTGGAATCCTGTGTGTGCGTGGTTTAATAACTCAGTATTAAATAGGTAAATACTCAATTGGCAAGTATACCCTTTAACAGTAACCTTTGCAGCTAAATGAGAAGTGGAGCGATTCAGGCCCTCCTCACACTCTTAATGTCTGGTTATTAAGTTGGTTAACTTATCCCATGCAAAGGCTAATTTATACATTAAGGTCACATTAAGGTCTTTATGAAGACCTACCTCATTAACTGGTCAGTTGTTCACTTGTTACTTGTTGACTCTTGCTGTATGTGAGTTGGTTACCCATACAACAGTAATAATTGCACTGGCGGGGAATGGCATTGAAACTTCCTAAAGATATGAAAGGTGCTCATAAAAGCTGTTACTTACCTTATTTGTTTCTCTATTAAGGTATTGCTTTCAGCTTAGCTCACTCACTTCATATTGAAAGGGGTATTGGATTAAACCTCATCCTGGGTCTTCATGCAAGCTGATATTTCAGTACAGCACAAGGAATGTACTGCATCATTGCCACTGCACTTTTTCAGATAAGGTATTAAATCAGGTCACCATTTCCATGTTCAAGAGAATTTAGAAAATCCCTTAGCATAGGTACAGATGAGGAGGAACATTCTCTATTATACTCATCAACATTTCGCTCGATGAATCCCACTAGAAGTTATTAATAACTAATTTTCTTATTGTTGCTTTTGGGTTCATATCATCATGCAATGACTATAAGGGCACAAAATGGATTGTCATGGGAATTGAAATTCTGAGTGCCCATTTTTCATGTTTTGATTTTAGTTCCAGGCCAATAGATTGCATAGTCCTACCCTTGTATTCAATAGGTTGTTGGGGACTCCAGGTTGATTCTCTGATCTTGATTCTCCTGCTCAATTATGTCAATTTCTGCTATTTAAGAAGATAGCACATCTCTGGTCCCTTGTCAAGCTGGCCTCCAATGCTGACCTGGTCTCCGTGATGCTGTTTGGGTTTTGGGCACCTGCACCAATATGGCTGCAACTTAAGTTTCTCTATTGGGTCTAGGGATTGTGAAATATTGTGTTATGAGATATTGTGTTGAAAGCTATCTTTATTAACTCTCTCACCAGCTCGCTAGATTCATTAATACCGAGTTCCTGTTCATTCATTCATAACCCTTTACTAACCCCTTTATTTGCTATAACACGGTTTCATTCATTCATTTATAAAACCACGTTCTATAGCCATGAAATTGCATGAACGAATGAAATTCATACCAGTAAATAGTAAATGAATCTCACAACCCAGTTGCAGTAATCAGTTTAATATCCTTTATTCTTTTATTAAGTATAGGTACAATTTTAACTTATTTGGAGCCATATAGGTCTACAATTTTTACTAATCTTTACTAACTTAAAAGACAAAAGGACTAACGCCACTTAATTATGCAAGCTGACTGGACAGACGTCCCATAAGAAGTAGCACCTAGCACATGTTTTAATCCATCCCCTGCCTTCAAACCTTTGTGTTCTCGAGATAAAAAATGTAACACCACAGTCAATGAATTTTAATATATGTAAGAACTGCGTATAAAAGGGGCCTTTGTAAAAACTATATTTTGGGATTTTATTGCCACCTCGAACTTGTGCTGTGATTGCTGAATAAACGTGGCTATTTTTGCTACTCACCGATTCCGATCATTAGTTGAACATGATCCCACAACTTGGCGTAGTCGGGCAGGATCGCTGGGGACACCAGCTAACCTGACCAGTCACTGACAGTTCTTTAAGGGCAAGAAGCTTCTTTCTTAGAGTCGTGATCTAGTCCCTGAACACAATCCCCAATCATTCGTGCGCTGGCTATTTAATTTCGAATCCCCCGCGTCCAGACCTCAGATCAATTAACAGAGACGACAGCAGGGAATTGTCCAGGTCGCGTGAATTAGAGTGATCACAAGTGACCCCGGGAAACTGCCTACAACATCCAGAGGTGGGCTAACCCCTCCTGACATAACTGAGGAAGAAATGCTGCAGCAGCTACAGAACTACCTTGAGGTACAGTTCTCATTAGGGAAGATCTTAACCAAAATTGGGCAGAAGTATAATATGCCCCCAAAGACAGTGGACCCGAGAAGACATGAGGTGCGTCTGGGGAAAAACCACCCAATAGAAAAACAAAAACAGAATAAAATAGTATCTTGCATTAATGGGACAAATTCGCCAGAGAAATGAAGTCATGTCCCCATCAGCCCATGACCGTGAAGTAACTCAACTTAAAGAGCAATTAAAAGTAATGCATGAGCAGCTGCAGAAAGATCCAAACAGGAAACAGCTCACCTTAAAAGGCAGGAGCTTGGAAAAGAGAACAAGAAAGTGAAGGATGAGATAACAGTCCTGTCAGATTCTTCCCCAGTTCCCAAGCCCACGCAAAATTTGTACCCGACCATCCGAGACATCCAGGAAGCGATTCAGAAAAACAAAGCTATTGCCCTTGAGAAACACAGGGACTCTAGCAGAGAAAGCGATGAGGACTGTATATCCCCGATAGCATTCTTACAGCCCCATTTAAACCAGGAAAGTAATGATTGAAAAATGGTCAGACAGAGATTAGAGGATGGCACGGAGATGGATGTTCTGTTACTACACACGGAAATGCACAATGTGCATGGACCTGCGACTGCTGAGAATTTAGACAGGTGGGTCTAAAGAAATATCTCACCAGAAGGGGCCAATGGAGACATGGGAAAGCCTAGACTAGATAAGAGTATCTATGCTCCATCCCTGGGATGGGGTACAAATTCTGAACATTATTGTAACTAAAAGAGAATAACCTCCATGAGGCAATCAAAGGTGCTTTTGGAGAGTACAAGCAGGAGCTGCAAGCTGGCTGGACAGCAATAAAACATTGGTTACAGGGGTACAGTCCGCATAAGACTGACTGGACAAAAGTCACAGAAACCCACAGAAGAAGGAGTCGCAGAATACAAGGAAAGATTTAGGAAAACCTAGAAAGAATATGTAGGAGTTCCAAGTGTGCAGGATGACAGGGATTTTGGAGGTTGTGATTATAGCCCACTGAAGTCTGCTTTTGTGGCCGGACGTAAACCTGAGCTCACTAAAATGTTAAAGCTCACCAAACCAGACTGTGACCGGGAGGGGGGGGATAATTACTATGAATTGGTGAACCGAGCCCGCCAGCTCAACAGAGATATGGGCAATAACTTAAAAATGTGTTGCTGGAAAAGCGCAGCAGGTCAGGCAGCATCAAGGGAGAAGGAGAATCGACGTCTTGGGCATAAGCCTTTCTTCAGGAATCAAATTGCCTTCCTGAAGAAGGGCTTATGCACGAAATGTCGATTCTCCTTCTCCTTTGATGCTGCCTGACCTGCTGCGCTTTTCCAGCAAACACATTTTTAAGCTCTGATCTCCAGCATCTGCAGTCCTCACTTTCTCCTAGAGATATGGGCAAGCCCGACAGATCGAACAAATGGGACAGACCCTCAATAACCCTGGGAAGACCCAAGACAAACGCCCAGGGAAATGTTATGTTTGTGGAGAGGAAGGCTATTGGGCCAGGGGATGCTGGCAAAAAGGAAAAGGGACAAATTGCCTAATAAGCAATGAGGAGGAGGAGACCCTGGAAGCTGTGAGTAACACCCATCTCCTAGATTTAAAAATAAACTAATCACCCAGCAGCAGCATGTGCTGTTAAGGTTGACAAAAAACTGAATGAACCCACCCCGTGCCACTCTACACTCCTATTGGCATGATGTCAGCAGTGGGGAGTCAGCCTATAAGTGAACATGAGGGCGAGTGACCTGGACATTGAGTCCTTTTAGACACAGGAGCAGAGTTGATGTGCCTGCCCCAGAAGTATGAGACCAAACTTCCGCTAGACAGGACAGTGAGGACAGCTTATGGAGCGGGAGCTGACAGATTGAAATTAAACGGACCAAACCCATACACCTTGAAATCAGGCCCAACGAGTTGATAACCCTATACGCGGGTAGAACCTGTAGCCCAACCACTCCTCGGAATGGATATCCTCACCCAGCTGAATTCCTCTTTACAGTTTGGTGATGCACAAGTAATGTGGTGTATCAGAACCCTACAAGGTGAAGAATTAAAAGATCATCCCATCTAGACTAAAAACAAGGATGACTGTCGGTTACTAAAACTGGAACCTGCCACTTTTACAAGAACATCTCTACCTTGCACAAAACAGGAAAAAGGGACTTTGATGAAAAGCCACAGTACCTTGAACAGGCTGATGTGGCCTGTGCGAAAGGCAAGTGGGGAATGGATATTAATGACAGAGCACAGGAAAATCTGTGGATTGTCAAGACATCCAGCCCTGTCATGACATCGGAGGATCTGCACAGCCAACAAATTTACAGGCTCTGATTGAAGCCTGCAGAACAGCAGAGGATCAGTCTGCCAACTTTTACACAGACTCCCGCTATGCTGCAGACTGTCATCTTATTATCTTACTGTTAGGTATTAACCGATGCTGTAAAGTCTGCTTCCTCACAAGGCAACTGGATTCTTGTGAAAAAGGTCCACACAGAAGCCTTAGGTGTGAAGTGGGAAGGACCATTCCAATGCTGTTAAGGTCGAAGGAATGGAGGCCTGGATTCATGCCCCCCACATCAAATGGGCATCTCACAATACGGCAGGACCAGAGATTGACTAAGCACCATGATGCTTGTCATTGTTATTTCAACTGTACATGTTTTCTATTTGTAAAGTGTAGTGCCAAACTATTAAAAGTCTGTAAGCTTGGATAAGGATTGTGTGATTCTCTTCGAGAGGTCTCAGTAGAATCAAAAGGAGGGACTGTGAAATATTGTGTTATAGGCTATCTTTATTAAGTCATTCACCAGTTCGCTAGATCCATTAATACCAGGTTCCCATTCATTCATTCATAACTCTTTACTAACCCGTTATTTGCTATAACATGGTTTCATGCAACCTTGCATAAATCTCACAATCCACCGCAGTAGATTAGATTACTTTACTTACAGTGTGGAAACAGGCCTTCGGTCCAACAAGTCCACACTGACCCTCCGAAGAGCAACCCACCCCCCTAAATTTACCCCTTCACCTAACACTACGGGCAATTTAGCATGGACAATTCACCTAACCTGCATATTTTTTGGACTGTGGGAGGAAACCGGAGCACCCGTAGGAAACCCACGTAGACACGGGGATAACGTGCAAACTCCACACAGACTGTTGCCTGAGGCAGGAACTGAACCCGGGTCTCTGGCACTGTGAGGCAGCAGTGCTAACCACTATGCCACCGTGCCGTCCAGTAATTAGTTTAATATCCCTTATTCTTTTATTAAGTACAGGTGCAATTTCTAACTTATTTAGAGGGTATAGAATTAGTACTAATATTTACTAATTTAAAAGACAAAAGGACTAACACCTCCTAATTATGCAAGCACACCGGACAGACGTCCCATCAGAAGTAGCAGTTAGCACTTAGCACATATTTTAGTCCATCTGCTGTCTCCCAGGACAGAAGCCCATCAAACCTTTGGGTACTGGAGATAAAAAAATGTAACAACATAGTAAAGGAATTTTAATATATGTAAGAACTGCGTATGAAGGGGCTCTTGTATAACCTGTATTTCGGGATCCTATTGCCATCTTGAACTTGTGCCGTGATTGCTGAATGAAAGAGGCTATTTTCGCTACTCACCGATTCCATTCCTTAATTGAACACGATCCCACAGGATAAAGTCTGTCACTTGAACTTGTCCCTTCACCACCTCGTCCCCTTCTGCCCAGCTGTCTTTGGAGTAGGCTGTATGCCAATTCTTAAGATTATCACGATTCTAACTTTGGGAAACCCTAAAGCCTGAGATAAGCTTTAAGGTCACTCCCCTTAGTCATTCCTTAGTATAGGCTAAGACCCAACAATTCCTGTTCGTTATTCTGTTTACAGAATATTCTGTTGTAACCTTGCCTGACTTTCATTGGGAGTGAACAGGAAGTTTGATAAGTTTTTGATCACAATAACATACATGGTGATATTCATTGTTCAGACATGAGCACTGATGCTTCCATTATGTGATACTCCACAATATTTGCTAAGGAAGATAAATACTGGACGGATAGTTTTTAGAAGAATATTGCTGATCTAAAGCTGTTAATCCATTGAAAAAGGAGGAGCATACATTCACTGTGAACACTTCCATGCAGTTTTATCATATTTAGAGAGTGTGTACAAAAGCACAATGGATGTTCACAATGGATATTCAATATTTGTTCAAGGAGTCTGGAAAAATGCAACTTTTTTTTATGTTCATTCACAGGACGTGGGCAATACAAGCTCAGCCAGAACTTAATTGCCGTTCAGAAATTGGTGGTGAGCCTCTTTCTTGAACCACAGTAGCTCATGAGGTGGTGCCATATTTCTTACATTCCACAAGGACTCCTGTGAAAAATTGAGAAGCACACCAGTGCTTGGTTATGTGCAACTTGGCACAAAAGAATCAGGAAATTAGATTGATTTAAAATCTCTCTTTATTCAGCTAGCACCTATACTTTTAGAAGAATAGCCTTCTGAGTGATCAGTGCTATCTCCAATAGTGCAGTTCTTTCAACAGCTTCATTAAAAGGAAGTGTTCTCCACATGTTATTGTGAATAGCACTGAAACTTCACTGTTGTCGCCACAATATCATTTTTATGATGAACTGCGATGCCCTATTCTACTTTAAATTTCTTCTTCCAGAGAGCTATATGTCAAAATCCATGTCAAGCAAACCACATATATAGGTGGTATAATGAATAAAAGAGATGTTAATATTAATTTAGTCGTGGTAGGAGGTCTTTTACTGATGGGCCCAAAGTTGGCTGAAGTATTGGGTCTCCATTTCAGCGGTCAGTAGGACTTACAGGTCACTCTGCTATAACACAGATTTCATTAGCCAGAATGACTATAACACAATTGACAAATTGTGGGCATAGTTTGGATAACACAAACTTTCTACTGAACGGGTATAATGATTTTCTATTAGCAATTGTCTACAGCACGATCTTCTACAGCGGTTTTCTACAGTACAAGGTTGCGGAGGAACACAACTGTTATGCTTTATAGCAGAACACAGTGGCTCAGTGGTTAGCACTGCTGCCTCACAGCACCAGGGTCATAGGTTTGAATCCAGCCTTGGATGACTGTCTGTGTGGAGTTTGCACATTCTCCCTGTGTCTGCATGGGTTTCCTCTGGATGCTCCAGTTTCCTCCCGCAGGCCAGGTGAATTGGCCATGCTAAATTGCCCATAGTGTACGTGCATTAGTCAGAGGGGAAATGGGTCCGGGTGGGTTACTCTTCGGAGGGTCTTTGTGGACTGGTTGGGCCGAAGGGCCTGTTTCCACACTGTAGGGAATCTAATCTAAACAACAACCTGTAGGTCTAATTGATCAGAAGCAGGCGATAAGTTTATTGCCACCAGAATGACCACTCTGTCTATCCTCAAGAGCTACTGACCAATTAGAACTACTGGTTTGAAAGCCTTAGCAGTGTCAGTATCATGGTGGCCACTGCTGGAGCTGTACCTGAAGGACGGATCAATCAAGAGACTTCATTAAAGAATTGATTATTTTTTTCTTTTGACTCACAGGAAGCTTTGGCTCTTGAATTCTGGTTAAGGTTGTTGGCTGACCCCAGTGTTATTAGCCTTCACATACACAAATATTTGAGTTTAAAGAACTTTGGATATTTGGACTTTTTCAAAGATCAGTGAAAGATACTCAATTATTTTGGATAAGGCATTTGCTTGTAGTCAAATATTTAATGCAAACTGTTTGTTTACTAGAGACCATCTATCTGGGTTTACTATCAGGTTCCAGCTTCTGCTATTGTTATTGTTCAGAATAATTAGAGAAATCAGTACTTAAAGAAAAAAATTGCAGTTCAGCTTTTTATTTTTCCTGGAAATGCATTCTTGCTGTGGGTCCAGTGTTGTACCTGGAGCCCTGGTCCAGTACTGTCACATGCAAAGTCACTGAAAGAGTTTTTTAATATTTCCTGAATGATTGTGTTTGCAAAAGTCCTCAGTGACAAACACGTGTTCAGTGACTTCTGTCATTTGCATCAGAATGTCAGACTGACAGCTATCTGAAAATCACAGAATGTATCCTTTACCTTCAAGAACTAAGATGGATTGGAGAAAGTGCTTCAGTTTACAGTGAATCAGCAGAGAGTAAAAGTCATCAATGTGTTTGATCAGTATAGTTTGATGACTATAGTCGTATCAAATAATGGAATAAGTTCGACAACTATTCTGTTCCTGTCGTCTTAAATCAGCTTTCTTTTCTTTTTGCCAACTCTGTGTGCATGTCTATGCATGTGTTGAGTTGTTAGAGAAGTAAACATTAATATTGTCTTATTACAACTTGCATGTTAACCAAGTCTGCATCTTTGTAGAACATGTTTCATTTCAAAATTAATCAACAATGTTATTTTTATTAAAGATACCTGGTTAATGGATCTTTTTTAATGCAGAGATATTCTCTCTAATACAGAAAAAGAGCACAACTAGCCATATCAGGATCTGATTCAAACAAATTTATGTTGAGAGCTGTGGACTTGTCGACAGTGCATTCTTCCTGTCTTGGTCATAACACAGAATAGCTCCTTGGCCTTCACCTGAAGCATTTTGCAGTTAGCAGCTGGGAAGAGGGATTGTTGAAATACAAGTTGAAACAGAATCCCTGGAAACATTCTTTCCTTCTGCCATGATAGAGTGCATAATAATCTGCCCTAGTTGGCAGTTTTCTGTCTGGTTGAAGCCAATATGCTGGTGTTGGCATTTCACCTGTTTACTGTATAACATTCTGTCTATCTTTGCTATTCACAGACTTCTTTTCCAAGATGAGAAATTGCCAAAAGTATATCATTACCCTTTCTGCCAAGAACAGTTGGAGAGGACACTTCCTTCAAGGTTCAAATTCACCATTTTCTTTTCAATGATTTTAACGTTCCTTTATTTTTCATTCTGAGTGAAAATATTGATCTTAGAAGTTCAGAATATTTCACCATAAGAAACTATGCAAACTATTTATTGACAGGGAAAATTGTAAGTTTTGATCTCTTGCATGATTTCAAAATTAATATAATACAACATTGTCAAATAATTTTATCGATGCAACACGTGATAATTTTAACTGGTTAAAATGTTATATTTTGCAGCATTGCTTTGGAACAACCAGACAAATGTCCTGAATAATGCGAACATCAAAAATGTCACATTAGTAGATGCTTATCATTTCAGTTTTAAGAAGGACAAAAGTAGATCAACTATTTAAAAAGTAAAACGATTTGTTTGAAGTTATATCAAATGATTAACTAAAAGTTACACTAAATATCCAGGTTTATAATTACTTGAAGCTTTTATAGCTACTGCCTACAAGAACTCTCAAGGATAACAGAAACAGCAACATATTGGAAATGTCAATGTTTATGTAATATAATCCTGGGTATTTTATTGAACTTTATCTGTTGATACCTTCTGTGTTATCTGATAGTGGTAATTACACATTGTGCTCTCAACTTCTTCAAACCCAGGTCGATCTTCACACCTTTAAAAGCAAACATAATGGAACATAAATTGTTGATTTTGCAATTACAATTAAATATTCTGATGTGAAAATTCAATATTCCAAAGCTGGGAATCAATAAGGGAACAGAAATTTCACAACCTTAAGAAAATCATACTGACACCTGACTAGCTAAAGAAGCATAAGAGCAGGAGAAAGTGTGAAGCCAATGACTTCCATCAAGCAAAAGGCAATTTTTTTCAATTTTTTCGTGGGGTCCATAATGAATATTATAAAACATTGGGAACTCACACAATGTAGATTGTGTTTTAAGCACTTACATAACCATTAGTTACCCAGAAGCAGTTTCTCTTTGTGTGATCCTGGAATATCATCACCCTTACTCATTCATTGATTCATTCAGTCACTCAGCCACTGAGTAATTCATGATATGCATTTCAGGAGGAAGTAGCAGTAGCAGAAACCTATTGATGACAGGACCAACATTTTCGATTCTCAATCTATTGATTTGATGATTCAGGGGTGCGAGCATTGGTTAGGAGTGGAAGGAGGCTTGTTGTTCAAGAAGGGACACAGATGAGTCTACTAGTCACAGCTTTAAAATTAGCACATTAATGAATTCACTGGCTTGTGGTCTGTTACAAAGGAAGGTGATTGTAGTTGTTGGATGCTTAGCTCCAAGACATTTCAGGAGAAGTTCCTCAGGGTGGTATCCTAAGCCCTACCATCTTCATCAATGTCTTTCACTTCTTTATAAAGTCAGAGGTGGGGATGTTTGCTGATTATTGCGTCCTCAGATTCTGAAATAGTTTGTGTTCAAATACATCAAGATCTGGATAATATATGGTTTTTGACTAACAAGTGGCAAACAACATTCACACCACAGAAGTGCCAAGCATTGACCATATCCAACAAGAATCTAACCATTGCCCCTTGACAGTCACTGGAATTACCATCTTATGTCTTAAATTTTTTTAAAAGCTAAAAGCCACAGTGGGGGCAATCATATGAAAATATTTCCTGAATTGACAGCTGAATTCCAAACAATAAGTATCTTGGAGGCTACCATTGACCAGAACCGTACTGGACCATATAAATACCGTGGTTACAACAGCTGGTTGGAGGCTAGGAATTCCACAGCAAGGAACTTGTCTCCTGAGTCCCTAAAGTATATCCACACAAGTCAGGAATGTGAAGGAATTGCCTAGATGAGTGTAGGTCCAACAACACTCAAGAAGCTTGACACCATCCAGAACAAAGTAACCCTCTTTATTGGCATCACATCCACAAACACCTACTCCCTCCACCACTGATCCTCAGCATCAGTATTGTGTTCCATTTACAGGATGCACTGCAAAACTTCCCCAAGGCTCTTTAGATAGCACCTTCCAAACACACAACTAGAATTATTCAGAAAGACAAGGGCAACGATACATTAGAAAACCACAATCTACAAGTGCAAATCAAAGCCACTCACTATCTTCACTTGGAAATATATTGCTAATCCTTCAGTGTTGCTGGGTCAAAATCCTGGAACTCTGTCTGTAACAGCATTGCCTACAGCAAATGAATTGTAGCAATTCAATAAGGCAGTTTTCCACCACCTCTTCAAGGGCAATTAGGGATGGATAATAAATGTTTTTGGCTCAGCCAACAACATCCGAATCCCAATGAATGAATTAAAAAAAGATCAGGAAGGCCCCTGTGGCACAACCAATTCGTCATGATCTGCGCATTTCTTGTGAAGTGTAGACTGTCCTGAAAGGGCTGTCCAAACTTTGAGGGGTTTTGTTTTCTGGCCTGAATGTACTACACTATCATTTTGAGGGAAGCCCAAGTCAGGGAGTCACAAAGATTATTAGAATCTACCTTCTCCCATTGCAGAAGTGGGTATTGCAGATGCTGGAGATTAGAGTCAAGATGAGTGGTACTGGAAAAGCACAGCAGGTCAGGCAGCATCCGAGGAGCAGGCAAATCGACATTTCAGGCAAAAGCCCTTCATCGAATGCTGCCTGACCTGCTGTGCTTTTCCAGCACCACTCATCTTTACTCTTCTCCTGAAACAGCAACTCCTGGACCTGGATTAATCTATGAAAGGTGCAGACACATCAAGGTATAGAAACAGAACTTATGTCCTACTTTGTTTCCTCAAAACTAAAAGCCACAGTGGTGGTAATCATATGAAAACATTTCCTGAATTGAGTGCTGAGGTAAAACCTTCCCAAGGAAATTAGAAAACATAGGAAATAGCAGCTATAGTATTCATTCCCTAAAGTCTGCACCAACATTCAATGAGATCATGACTGATCATTCATAGAATCATAGAACCTCTACAGTGTGGAAACAGGTCATTTTACCCAACAAGTCCACCCAGACCCATTCCCCTACCCTATTATTCTATATTTCCCCTGACTAATACACTTAACCTACACATCCCTGAACACAATGGGCAATTTAGCACGGTCAATTCACCTAACCTGCTCATCTATGGACTGTGGGAGGAAACCGGAGCACCCGGAGGAAACCCACGCAAACACGAGGAGAATGTGCAAACTCCACACAGACCTCTAGGTCATTCTCTCACACTATCCCTATACCTCTCAATAGCTTTACTATCTTGAATACTGTCTGCAGTTTTGGTCTCCTTATTTAAGGATGCAAATTTATTGGAAGCAGGTCAAAGGAGGTTTACTAAATTGATATCTGAATGAGAGGGTTATCTTATGAGAAAGAATTTTTCAGACTGAGTTTGTTTCCACTAGAGTTTAGAAAAGTAAGGGGTGACTTGAATGAAGTCTATAAGACCCTGAATGTTCTTGACAAGGTGGACCTGAGAATTTCATAGGTTAATCCAAGTCCAGGAGTTGCTGTTTCAGGAACAAAATTAGTTTTTTTTCTCTCAAGGTGTTGTTTGACTTTGAACTTTCTGCCTGAAGATGGTATATTCAGGGGTATTTGAATATTTTTAGGCAGGGATGACCCTGTGTCTAAATGAGTGACAGTAATCCAACCCACTTCGTTTCTAAATGGCCAATTCTGCTGCTAATTTGTATGCTTATCAATCTTTAAATGTGTCCATCTTTGTTTTGAATAACCTCAATAATCGAACATCCACAACACTCCAGGGTAGAAAATGCCGAAGCATCACCACCCTAATTGGGAAGAACTTCCTCCTTATCTCAGTAACAATCACCTATCTGAATTGGACAGAAAAATAATTTTTCTGAACAAGAATTTGCTTGAAGAGAGACTAAAGCTCTGTTTCATAAATGCCAACTCCTTTAAAAAAAGCTCCTTTGACCATCTTTCTTGACAACCTCAATAGGAAATGTATTAATAATTCTGGAAATTGGACAATTATTTGTTGTTTACATCAACCAAGGCTTTAACTGCCAGAAGTAAAATTAAACATCGATCTTTGTGAAAAGAGGATGCCAATAGCTTCTTTCACTCTCATATAGTGCCCATCAGCCTCAAATATAAAGCCTGGTATTGCCTGTAGACTTTCAAGAATTCACAAATGTTTTCAAAGAATATTGTCGCTGTCAAACTCTAATTTCTCTAAATTGAATAGTGGTTAAATACAAATTGCCCCATCCCATGTGGATCCCTGGTTTAAAAATTTACGCTTTAGGTGATATTCTTCCAAAACATCCTTACAGTCAATCCCTGTTTACCTTCAAATGTCTGCTCCAAATAATGATTATTAAAAATTGTCTCCCATGAAATTAGTTAACATTAATTCCCTAGTTTTGGCAGCAGGAGAAAAGTTAAGCCAAATGTATTTATTTTGCATATTGCCATTGAGTGTTGCATGCATGGCACAAACTGTAGCGTTTCAGGAAGAGTCTGTTCAAACCACTGCACGCAATTCCCCTCTGCTAAACAGCCTTTTATTGTGGTAAAGTAGCACAACAGAGTTGTGACGTCCAAAAATAGCAGTGTGGACATGTAAAAGGTGTACTTTAAACAAACTGGATGATCAGAGATAACATGTTGCTCTGAAGCTCTCACATACAAAGAGGTTCAGGACAACTACCTTGATCATTTGTTTATGTTCCTTTCAACCTCTCATTGAGAAGTCTTGCCCTTTGTGTTTAGCAATCTCTGAACCAGGAGAATGCGACTAGGTTGGAGGGGTGTATAGAAGGCTCAAGCACTACCATTCTTCTACAAAGAAGGGAAACCCTATCCAAGTTATGTTCACAGGTTCTTTGAAGAGACAGCAACCCATGATTTAAAGGTTAGAATCATTTGTCAGCGAACCAACACTTATTCGTTGTTAAATTAGATTCCCTACAGTGTGGAAACAGGCCCTTCGGCCCAACCAGTCCACAAAGACCCTCCGAAGAGTAACCCACCCAGACCCATTTCTCCTCTGACTAATGCACGTAACACTATGGGCAATTTAGCATGGCCAATTCACCTGGCCTGCGGGAGGAAACTGGAGCACCCAGAGGAAACCCATGCAGACACAGGGAGAATGTGCAAACTCCACACAGACAGTCATCCAAGGCTGGATTCAAACCTATGACCCTGGTGCTGTGAGGCAGCAGTGCTAACCACTGAGACAGTGTGTTCTGCTATAAAGCATAACAGTTGTGTTCCTCCGCAACCTTGTACTGTAGAAAACCGCTGTAGAAGATCGTGCTGTAGACAATTGCTAATAGAAAATCATTATACCCGTTCAGTAGAAAGTTTGTGTTATCCAAACTATGCCCACAATTTGTCAATTGTGTTATAGTCATTCTTGCTAATGAAATTTGTGTTATAGCAGAGTGACCTGTAAGTCCTACTGACCGCTGAAATGGAGACCCAATACTTCAGCCAACTTTGGGCCCATTAGTAAAAGACCTCCTACCATGACTAAATTAATATTAACATCTCTTTTATTCATTATACCACCTATATATGTGGTTTGCTTGACATGGATTTTGATATATAGCTCTCTGGAAGAAGAAATTTAAAGTAGAATAGGGCATCGCAGTTCATCATAAAAATGATATTGTGGCGACAACAGTGAAGTTTCAGTGCTATTCACAATAACATGTGGAGAACACTTCCTTTTAATGCAGATGTTGAAAGAACTGCACTATTGGAGATAGCACTGATCACTCAGAAGGCTATTCTTCTAAAAGTATAGGTGCTAGCTGAATAAAGAGAGATTTTAAATCAATCTAATTTCCTGGTTCTTTTGTGCCAAGTTGCACATAACCAAGCACTGGTGTGTTTCTCTATTTTTCTCAAGTTAATCCAGTTATTAAAGATTGTGCAGTTTCCTGTTTTAGCTAGAACAGATGTTTGTGCCAAGTGCAATAGACCTATTGAGAAATTAATTTCCACATTGACTGTCATTTTGGACTGTATTTAGACAAATATAAGAATATATGATAATTGAGCAAATTATCGCATGTTATAACTTTTGACATAGAGTTTAACATACTTTATTGAAAACCATTTTGTAAAGACCTCTTAAAATATTACAAGCTTAGCATCTCTGCTGCCACAAAACCACTTCTAAAAATAATTATCAAGAGACGCATATAGTCAAGAACAGCACTGCCATGCGATTCTTGAATGTATGTATGCATTTAGCCACATATTAGAGATAAGGCACATTCCACACCAACATACTCCACTGTCACACATTTACTAACACCTCATTTGGATGTGAAACATGAAAAATGTGTAACTGTAATCTGCATAGAAATAATTACTTTTATAGGAATGTAAATGTTTTTTGTAAACAAGCTAAGTCAAGACCTGTGCAGGATCAAGACGATATAGTGACTCATATAAGATTGAATGAATAGCCTTTTCTGTCTAACCTTCTCATTTTCTGTCATGGTTATGGATGAGTTCAAAGTCTAAGAGACATTGATAACATTGGTTTTCATGACTTTACCTCAATTGCCGTCCAACAGCATAGTTCTTTGGGCTCCAGATTCTGCTTAATTCAGTAAAAAAATTGGAATCTCTGAACACTTTTATTACTACAAGTAGTGCAGCATTGATTTTATTTGAACAGAAGATGATGGCCTTGTTGTGCAATTTGCAACTTCTGAGTCTCATACTTATCACAAAAGAGATTTATTGCTGATTACCTGTGGCCAGTGAAATCAAGATTACATTCTGTTATATTGTTACAATTCTGCGAAATACGTAAAGAGGCAGTGTTGCAGATAACAAGCTGCTAGCGTTCTATCGCACATATTCCGATATTTATTTTCTGAATTTAGATAGAAAAAGAATTTGGAGTGTCCACAGTATCTGGACTGCTGCAGTTTGTAAGAAAGATAGAGAAGGAGCTGCCTTGCTTGGGACATCAGGCCATTCAGCAAGTCGTGCCTGCATAAGGACCTGCATCAGATCAGAAACAGAATGGCCAGCCGAGAAAGTTGATAATATAACATGTTTACATAAAGTCAGTGATCTCCACATTACATTAATGAAAAATAGAAAACAAACATATATGCACCAGAACTCCTTCCTCATAAAATATAACTAGTGTAACTCTATCCTATCCAAATGGTCCTTGATGATTAATGACTGAATACCTGTTCTGAGAGATTCATACAACTATCATTCACTTATTAATCTGAAGATGAAAATCGATTCAAACTTACTTGTAAATCCAACACTTCTGCATCAATTCATGCATTTCATCTGGGCACTCAGGAGGACGGTCCAATCGGCCTCCTTGCTCAATAAAACTAACAACTTCTGGGCCTTTCATTTTCTGCAAAAAAAGATTCAGATTTACTGCCTGCAGAAAATGACTTAAAAATTGAAAATCTGATTAATTTATAACCAGGACTTTTACAGTATATTCTAAATATTTTTCAGCAATGGGTTCCCACCTAACAGCAATCTAGGTTTGTTTACTATATCGCATCAGTGTATGATATTGATCTTTTGCTATAAATTCTGTGTCTTATGATCCTACTCCACTATCTACCTGATGAAGGAGCAGTGCTCCAAAAGCATTGGACAATAGCCTGGTGTTGTGTGATTTTTAACCTTGTCCAACCCAGTCCAACACCAGCATCTCCACATCATGGTGAGGAATTAGAAAGTGTTAGATGTGTCAAGGTACTTGGGTGCCCTTGTCAATAAGACACTGAAGCCTAAAATAAAGATGCAGCTAGCTGTTAGGTATGTTAGAATATTATGGAATGTTAGCTTTGATTGCAAGGAGGATTTCTGTTCAGAAGTAGTGAAGTCTTTCCTAAATTGAATAGGAGCTTGGTTAGACTACACAAAATGTAGACCTTGTGCAGTTTTGGTTTCTTTAGTTCAGGAAAGACATTATTGCCAAAGAGAAAGTGCAACAAAAGTTCATCAGACTTGGGTTGGCAGGACAGGCTGATGAAGAGAGCTTGTGTTCTCTAGAGCATCAAAGAGGTGGCCTCATTGAAATCTACAAAATTCTTAAAGGAACAATTAGAGCAGATGCAGGGAGTGTGTTTTCCCTGTTTGGGAACTTAGAGCTGGGGACATAATTTAAAAATAAGAGGATTCCATTTAGGATGGAGATGAGGAGAAATGTTTTTACTCAGAGAGTGATAAACCTTTGGATTCTGTACCCCAGAAAGTTGTAGGAGCTCAGACTTTGAATATTTTAAAAGTAGAGGTTGATAAAATTTTATCAATGTCTTGAAAATGTATAGCGATAGTGTGGGTAAAAGATATTGAAGTGTTGGGCCAGCCATGATTGTACTAAATGACAGAGGAGGTGCAACAGTCTTGAATGGCTCACTCGTATTCCTATTCAACTTTTCGCTCTTCGTGAAAATAAAATGGAGGAGGAAGATTGTTACAAGATCACTTGATGCATAGAAATGGTATTTTCCAGTCCTGAAGGATTTTGAATGGGAAGGAAGATACAATGCTTAGGAATGCACTGTGCTTGGGCGGCATGGTGGCACAGTGGTTAGCACTGCTGCCTCACAGTGCCAGAGACCTGGGTTCAATTCCCGCCTCTGGCGACTCTCTGTGTGGAGTTTGCACATTCTCCCCGTGTCTGCGTGGGTTTTCTCCGGGTGCTCCGGTTTCCTCCCACAGTCCAAAAATGTGCAGGTTAGGTGAATTGGCCATGCTAAATTGCCCGTACTGTTAGATGAAGGGGTAAATATAGGGGGGAATGGGTCTGGGTGGGTTACGCGTCGGTGGGTTGCTGTGGACTTGTTGGGCCGAAGGGCCTGTTTCCACACTGTAAGTAATCTAAATGCATCAACTTGCCTGGAGATTGTCTTAAGGAGTTGGGGAAATTTTTCAGTAGTTTTATTTTCTAACATTGGCCTCCATTTCATTTTGCTCTGCCTCCATATGGCTGCTTAAGATGATGTGAGCGATTGAACCCTGTATCTAACGGATTGCACGAGCATTGACTAGTTCGATGATGTTTTCTCAGCTTTATTGTTCTTTGGCTTAAATTAAAAATCTGATAGTTGCTATAAATAAGGTTATCACCAGACAGACAAATAATACTCATAAATTAATGGAACTGAAAGATATAAGGTCAGGGTGAGTGTGGTTGTGGCATGGTGGCAACGGAAAGAAAGCTAAACGAATATTTGCTTTAAAAACAGTAACAAGATAAATTTAACAAAAATTAGTACATAAATAGTTACAGTCACCTGAAAGAGCTTGAAATGATCTGATAATGTGCACAATGACCGATGCTTTGAGATCTGAATAGATTTTCTTCATCCCAGAATTACATTTAGATAATTACTTTCTAGTCAGTCATTTAGATAAATATAACTGTTTGTGCAAATTGAAAGTTGTTCCATTGGAAAAGAATTCAACTGCATTGAGCATGATCTGAGGTGAAACAAATTTCACTCACAAGACCACACAAACAGGATTTACCTTATATGGTTTTTGTCCATAAGTCAATGCTTCCCACATAGTAATACCAAAGCTCCAGACATCAGCCTTGCTTGAAAATTTTCGGAAATTTATACACTCTGGTGCATACCACTTGACTGGCCATTTCCCAGCAGTTCGAGCCTAGGACGAATCAGAAGTAAAAAGTCTAATTCGAAAGTTATTTCCCAAGTGATTCCTTTGTGAGACAGTGTGATTTCAGTATTTTGGGAGTTACTGAATTATGTGTGACAGAATAGTGCCAGTTTTAATCAAGGTAACATGATACAGAACAAATAGGTGAAATTGGATGTGATATTTATTGACTCGCCCATCTGAACTTTCTTTTGCCCACTTTGCTGCTCAGTAAAGAATATTGAGATGATACGTAATTTCCCAATATATTTCCCTTTCATCCACATGCAAAATATCAGAGATTCTGAAAATTTGTAACAAATGCAAAACAATTCAGATACACTCAGTATGTCCAGCAGTGTCTTTGAAGAACATAATTGAGTTAATATGACAAAAATCTGATGAATGGACATCAATCTGAAAAAAAAGGGCTGCATTTTACCCAAATAGTTGACTTTTTTTGCAGGTCAAGACTGGAATCAGGAAGGACCCTTCAGACAACCTGCAGCCTCAGAGTTAGAGGGTGGTTAAGTGGGATCTGGGGCCCTGTAAAGGGTAAACATCTATTCTTCCTCTGCAAGCGAACTTATTCCATATTAAAAGCATTATATGCATGCAAGTTGCTTGTCATATTAGAAGGT
The DNA here is from genome assembly GCF_037043375.1 of Chiloscyllium plagiosum. NCBI lineage: Eukaryota > Metazoa > Chordata > Chondrichthyes > Orectolobiformes > Hemiscylliidae > Chiloscyllium > Chiloscyllium plagiosum. The sequence continues at coordinate 28,326,894 of NW_028270166.1, forward strand.
GCAAATTGGCCAGGCTCTCATTTCCTTTACAATCCAGTGATCCCAGTTTGTGTGGATCTATGCTTATGGCACATGAGGACAATTGTTGTATACGATCATGTTTGAATAATAAGTACCATATTAACAAATGAACAAATCATCAGGTTAACATTTAAACAACCACTGTCCAAGGATCTATCCAATCTAAACAACTGAAAAGTTCCAAGACAGGAGCCAAGAGTATTGTTAGAAAAGCTTTTTCATGGTCTTAATGTCTTTACCTTCAGCAGACTGGACATTGAAGAAGAAACCTCTGTGACATTTGGGCAAACGGATCAGTTTATCCTCAGACAACAGGATACAATAGCCACAGAATTAGCCATTTTATTTTGTAAATATTCATACCTTTGGATTCATAATATTTTCTGAATACACACTGACAAGAATGAAGGGACCTCTGCATTGCACCTAGTGAAGTTTCCAGAACTACATTCCACAAAATAATGTCTAGTTATTCAGCCCCAGACACTCAGTGATTACTTTGACTGGATTACCATGAGGTTTACCTTGTAGTAGCTGTCATCAGCACCTATTGCTTTGGACAATCCAAAATCACTAATCTTGGCATAATGTTGATTGACCAGCAGGACATTTCTGGCAGCAAGATCCCTGTGCACAAAATGATTTTCCTCCAGATACTTCATTCCCATTGACACTTGATGGAGTAATTCGACAACATTGTCTATGTTGACCTTTTCTCTAATGAAAAAATAGATTAGGAAAGGCTTCTTTTTAAATAATCTGCTAGAAGTATTTTCTGCCATTGGCAAGTATTTGAAAGTTACCTTTGACGAAACAATATTTAATTCTCAATTGTATTTTTCCAGTTGTAAGATATTGAGAATGGACAATATACAAAATCAAATATTCACTGTAAAACCATGAAAAGACATAGACAGTTTGACTTTGGTCTAGAACATTTGCAGGACTCACCACAACAGAACTCACCCCAGTAATTATTTTAACTTTTCTGGGTTTCTAAGCTACAGACAATGTTAGTATGTGTGTCATCATTATGTAGCAAATGATAGGCCAGGCTAACATTAAAAATTTATATTTTAAAGTGCAACGTTATTACAGGAACACAGTAAAAACAATATGGAGATGTTGTAATAATTGAAAGTCAATAAAGCAGGAATACCAATAAGATCTTGGCAGCCCAAAAAAGATTTGATCTAGCTTGAAACTTAAGGGTAGACAAACATGTTGACAGTGTCACAAAGATTAGACGTATTAAACTGATTAAACAAAAGGGCAAACCAGCTATTCAGATCATTTGTGGTTTAATTTTCAGTAAACCACTGAAACTGACTCATTTGTAAGTTTTACAACATAATTCGAAAGTTGATTTACTAATCAGTGACAAACATACTTCGAAATTTGACGTTAGACACAAATGCTACTCAAAAAAGGGCCTTTCCAAAATATCTAGTCATTTGCTGATACTGGAGGATATTGGCCAATTAATTCTAATGTTTCAGACAAGATTGAGACTGATTATAAATGGCTGCTTTTATTATTTTTGTTTTGAAACCTGCAAAAGCTCCGAGTTTTCAAATGAGATGTATTTATAGCATTACATTCCTGAAACCAAAGTTCTTCCAATATATTGTTTTGGGGCTCACGATGGTCTCTTCTCTGCATCAGGAGGCTAAATCCAGATTGGATCAATAATTTACTTGGAATCTCTGCTATGCTCCTTCTGACTGATGTTTTTATCAGGCAGTGTAGCTAATCTAAACAAACACATGGCAGTATCATGGGGCTCTTGTGGCACAGTAGTAGTATCTCTACTTGAGCCAGAAGGCACAGGTTCAAGTCCATCTATTCCAAAGGTTTATCATAACACATCTGAACAGGTTGACTAAATAAAATCTACAGAGGTATGGAGTACAGCATACAATTCCAGTTGCCCCAATATTGGAAGGATGTTATTATTGGAAGAATATCCCTGAACTGGAAAAAGTGTAAAAAAAGATTTACAAGGATGCTACCAAAACTAGAAGGTTTGAGTTATAGGAAGAGGTTGGATAGGCTGGGACTTTATTCCCTGGAGCACAGGAGGCTGAGGGGTGACCTGATAGATGTTTAGAAAATCATGAGGGGTAGAGATAAGGTGAATAACCAAGTTATTTTCCCCAGCATAGGGGAGACCAAAGCTAGAGGTTTAAGCTGAGAGGGGAAAGAATTAAAAGGGACCTGAGAGGCAACTTTTGTCACACAGAGGGTTGTGCATATTTGGAGCGAGCTGCCAGACGAAGTGGTAAAGGCGGGTACAATTACAATATTTCAAAGACATTTGAACAGATACATGAATAGGAAAAGTTTAGCAGGATATGGGCCAAATGCAGACAAGTGAGACAAGTTCAGTTTTGGAAACCTGGTTGGCATATACGAGTTGATCCGAATGGTCTGTTTCCATGCTCTATACTCTATGACTCAATGATTCTCCGTATCCGTAATCAAGTGTCCACAGTATCAACTCAAAGTGACAAATATGCACCTCAACAATAAATTTGCCTGGTGATAAAACACTAACTGGGTCCTGTATGGACAAGCAATGGCAGCTTATTCGTGTCTGTTAAACTCCAATTGCATTCTTATGGTTTATCATGGAGGAGGCTTTTAACTTTTGCCAGACTTTGACTGAGCTCTCTATTCTTAAGAGTGCAGGATGTATCTCAATGAGGAATCTGTGTACTTAAAGCCAAAAATTTACTGTTAGCTCAAATGCTCACTTTTTGGAAGACAAAAATTTGTTGAGGGGACCTCCCGAAGCCATCTCCATCACCAACATCAGATTTTCTGCTTGACACACTCCAATCATTCGCACAATGTAAGGATTGTCCAGTTTCTGCATAAATTCTGCCTCTTTCATTAATTCTTCCTTTAAAGATTTCTCATTATCATTTTTCAGTACTTTAATAGCGACATCGATCTGTTTCCTGAATAAAAAAATAAAAACAGTAAATAGGAATTGAACAAGCTCAAGAAAAATGCACATGTACAAGATTGGAAATCTTTTATTGTCTTAGTCACTTCTGGTTTCTTTCTTTTAACCAGATTGACAACAACAATTTGTCTTTCTAATAAGTTTTATTGTTTTGTTTTTCCTTAGTACCACTTTCTCTAATGTTTTTTTTTCTCCTAATTTACTTTGTATCTACCTTGATCTGCTGTTATGCTGTTTACTAGACAGTCTGTCACCTCTTTGATCATTTAGTTTTCTGCCGATTGTTACATCTACCTTGACGGCCATGACAGATGCTGTGAATGGCGAAATTGTTAAGGTTATTAACTGAATCCTCAAGCTACTTTTCAAGGCTTATATATGTAAATTATATAGTTAAATTACTTACTTTCTCATCCTATACACTCCTTTCTTCACACAGCCAAAGTTGCCAGATCCTAGCTCCACTTCATCTATTAGTAGGCATTCTCTCTTCAGGTACAATGTCTTATCTTTTAACTCTTCAGGGTCACTGTAGGGGCTTACAAATGACTCTGCATCCATAGGAAGAACTCGTCGTCCTGTATCTGGAAAGTTTTTGGATTGATTAAACACTCGAACGGTAATGTGGTTGTACAAAACATGAATATTGCTGGAAAGAAAGGCATGTTCCCTAAAATTTTCAGGTTGTATTCATCAGAGCAAATGCAAGAATGCAAAGTTTCAAATGATCAAAATAATTTATATTCAGGAGATAAGGGTGTTGCCTGTTGACAGGTCGACTCTAGCAAAGTGACTGCAATGGAGAGCTATACCTCCTCAAGATCCCTGATAATGCAAAAAATGAAAGGGTTGCACATGTTTCTTTTTCCAGCCTCAGAAATAGGACATGTATAGCTCGTAATTTTCCAAAATTCCATTGGTTTTGGGGGCAAGTTCCACAGAATTGCAAAACCACAAATGTTGTATTTTTCTTCAAGGAGGTAACAATATGTCAGTTAGTCTACCCTCTGTCTTTAGGACAAATACGAGAATCTTTATTAAGGAAGTAGCAGCAGTACATTTAGAAAATCATAGTATGATCAGGATAAGGGCAATATGGTTTTGTGATCAGGAAATAATAGTTGATAAACTCATTAGCGTCCTTTGAGGATGCAACAAACACAGTTGATAAAGTAGTACAAGTAGGTGTGATGTATTTAGATTTCTAAAAGGAATTTGATGTGGTGCCGCATAAAAGTTTATTGCAGAAAATAACAATTCATGGTTTTTAGGTGATATATTAACATGGTTAGCGGATTGAGTAACTAACAGGAAACAGAAAGTCACAATAAACGGATAATTTTCAGATTAACAAAACCATAACAAGGAGAGTGCCACAGCAATCAGGGCTGGGCCTTAACTATTTATGATGCGTTTAATGACTTGGATGATTTATTGCAGCCAAATTTGCTGATGATACAAAGATTGGTTGGAAAGCAAGTTTTAAGGAGCATACAAAAAATCTGCAGAGGGATATGGGCAGGTTAAGTGTGTGAACAAAATTGTGACAGATCAAATATAATATGGGAAAATGTGAGTTTGTCCAATTTAGCAGTAAGAAGAGAAAAGCAGAATATTATTTAAATGGAGAGAAACTATAGAAAATTCATGAGACTGATTCCTGGAATGGGTCCTATGAAAAAAGGGTAAGTAGGTTTGGTTGATACTCATTAGTGTTTAGAAGAATGAGAAATTATCTTATGATGGACTTAGAAAAGGTAGATTCTAGAAAGATGTTAAGTGTTACGGGAATAAAATTAAGCTCAGTGAACGCCAGTAGACCATAACACCATAAGACAGGTGCAGAATTAGACCATTCTGTCTGCTCCACCATTTAATCATGGCTAATATATTTCTCAAACCCATTTCTGCCTTCTACCCATTACCCTTGATTCCCTTACAAATCAAGGACTACCTATGTCTGTCTTAATACACAATGAATTGGCCACCACTCCTACAATGAGTTCTACAGATTCACAACCCACTGGCTGAAGAAATTCCTCTTCATTTCAGTTCAAAAAGGTCATCCCTGCTCTAAGGCTGCACTCTCGGGTCCTAGTCTCCCCATTACTGGAAACAGTTTCTCCATGTCCACTCTATCCAAGCCTCTCAGTATTCTGTAAGTTGCCATCAGATCTCCCTTCACCCTTTTAAACTCCATTGAGTACAGACTCAGAGTCCTCAACTGCTCCTCATATGACAAGCCCTTCATCCCCAGATTCATTCTTGTAAACTTCCTGCAGACCCCCTCCAATGCCAGCACATCCTTCCTTAGATACGCGGTGCAAAACTGCTCATAATATTCCAAATGCAGTCTGACCAGATCCTTACAAAGCCTCAGCAGTACATCGCTGCTCTTTTATTCTAGCCCTCTTGAAGTGAATGTTAATATTGCTTTACCTTCCTAACTGTCAACTGAATCTGCATGTTAGCCTTAAGAGAATTCTGAACGAGGACTCCCAAGTCCTTTTGTGCCTCAGATTTCTGAAACTGTTCCATGTTTAGAAAATAGTCTACACCTCGATTCCTCCTACCAAAATGCAAACTCCACACAGATAGTGGCCCAGGGGTGGAATTGAACTCTCGTCGTTGGCGATGTGAGACAGCAGTGCTAATCACTGAGCCAGCTCTAACCAACTAATTGTTAACCATACTGGGTATCTAAACAACTAAAGATGAAATAATGCGGCAAAATACTGATATGCTTCAGTATTCTTTTTAAAAACATCTTTTATTTTGCCAATTATCTCCCTTTCTTTCTTCTTCTGACTGAACTGGTTCCATCCTCCCCAAGGGATTGCTCACATTTTCCCACATTATATTCCACCTGCCATTTCTTTGCCCATTCTCCTAGCTTGTCCAAATCCTTCTGCAGTCTCCCCCATTCCTCAACACTATCGGTCCCTCGACCTTTGTGTCATCTGGCAACTTAGTAACACTGCCCTTTGCCCAGATCATTAATGTATAATGTGAATAGTTGTGGTTCCAACACTGACCCCTGCAGAACTCCACTACTCACTGGCTGCCATCCTGAAAAAGAGCCTGTTATCCCTACTCTCTGCTTCTGCCAGTCAGAAAATCCTCTATCCCTGCCAGTACCTTGCCCTAACACCATGGGCTCTCATCTTATTTAGCAGACTTCTGTGCAGTACCTCGTCAAAGGCCTTCTGGAAATCAAATAGATCATGTCCACTGGCTCTCCTTTGTCTAACATGCTCATTACCTCTTCAAAGAATTTGAACAGTTTTGTCAGGCATGACCTCCCTTGGTGAAGCCATGCTGACTCAGCCAATTTTACCACACACTTACAAGTATTCTGCAATCTTTTCTTCGATTCCATACTGTCGGGAATCTAATCATTACTACTTCTCCAGCTTCATTTTCCAGTGGTCCAATGTCCACTCTTGACCTTCACTTACTTTCTAAATATTTTTACAAAACCTGTTGCAATCTTTAAAATTACTAACTAGCTTACTAACATTAGTTAAGTAGGATGCTGATACATTTCAACTCAAAGAAATAGTGGTAATTTGGATGAGAAGTCTTGTGGAAACCATAAGCAATCCCTTGGGGAGGATGGAACCAGTTCAGCCAGAAGAAGAAAGAAAGGGAGATAATTGGCAAAATAAAAGATGTTTTTAAAAAGAATGATGAAGCATATCAGTACTTTGCCGCATTATTTCACCACTGTCTGTGTGGAGTTTGCACATTCTCCCTGTGTCTGCGTGGGTTTCCTCCAGGTGCTCTGGTTTCCTCCCATAGTCAAAGATGTGCAGGTTAGGTTAATTGGCCATGCTAAATTACCCTGTAGTATCCAGGGATGTGTAGGCTTGGTGGATTATTCAAGGAAAATGCAGGGTTACTGGGATAGGGCAGGGAGTAGGATGCTCTCTGGAACATCAGTGTGGACTCAATGGGCTGAACGGTCTGCTTCCACACTGTAGAGATTCCATGATGATTCTAAGTAATCCTGTATAAATGTGCATAGACATCTAAACCATTTTCTTCAAAACACTGAAAACTCTTTTTCTGTGACTTTGTCTAATACCGAGGCTGTAAAGCCAGTGCAGAATGTTATAGGTGCCTGAACAAAATGGGCTGTCACATGGAATGTGTCTGAATTGCGTCAGACATTTAGCAAGGCTTATTGCAACGTTGAGAACAACACCTTACATGTTTTGATAATGATGTAGGCGTTAAGGTGTGATTGTCACTTGGCAGTGGCGGGTTGCCAGTTAATGCGGATTATTTGTTGCTAATTATAAGTTTGCAGATGACACCAAAATTGGAGGTGTAGTGGACAGCGGAGAAGATTACCTCAGATTACAACAGGATCTTGATCAGATGGGCCAATGGGCTGAGGAGTGGCAGATGGAGTTTAATTTAATGCAAGGTGCTGCACTTTGGAAAAGCAAAACTTAGCAGGACTTATATACTGAATGGTAAGGTCCCAGGGAGTGTTGCTGAACAAAGAGATCTTAAGTGCAGGTTCATAGCTCCTTGAAAGTGGAGTCGCAGGTAGATAGGATAGTGAAGAAGGCATTTGGTATGCTTTCCTTTATTGATCAGAGCATTGAGTATAGGAGTTGGGAGGAGTTGGGAGGTCATGTTGTAGCTGTACAGGACAATGGTTAGGCCACTGTTGGAATATTGCATGCAATTCTGGTCTCCTTCCTATTGGAATGATGTTGTGAAACTTGAAAGGGTTCAGAAAAGATTTACAAGGATGTTCCAGGGTTGGAGGATTTGAGCTAAAGGGAGATGCTGAATCGGCTAGAGCTGTTTTCCCTGGAGCATCGCAGACTGAGGGATGACCACATGGGGGTTTATAAAATCATGAGGGGCATGGATAGGATAAATAGACAAGGTCTTTTCTATGGGGTGGGGAAGTCCAGAACTAGAGGGCATAGGTTTAGGGTGAGAGGGGCAAGATATAAAAGGGACCTAAGGGGCAAGAGGGTGGTACGTGTATGGAATGAGCTGCCAGAGGAAGTGGTGGAGGCTGGTACAATTGCAACATTTAAAAGGCATCTGAATGGGTATATAAATAGGAATGGTTTGGAGGGATATGGGCCAAGTGCTGGCAATGAGATTAGGTTGGGATATCTGGTTGGCATGGACGAGTTGGATTGAAGGGTCTGTTTCTGTGCTGTATGTCGCTATGACTCAATGAACTGCAGATTTCATGTCATTAATATGCAGCTTTCTAGTTTATCATTCACCATGAGCAATCTAGATGACAGGAGTTCTTGATAAGGAAATCAGAATGGGTACCTGGTGACTATAATTAGCTGCTGGATGTGATGAGCTTCTATGTTGGTCACCATGCAACAGCATCTCAGGACATGCTCAAATGGCACTAGCTACCCACAGCCCACTTCCACAGACACTGGCAGCCAACAAGTGCCAACTTCAAGAACCCATATAGCACATCTCTGATCCACTTACATTTTGCTTCTGTACTTCAATGCTGCACCTCAGGGTGCAAAGGAAACTATCATTATAATGCTGCAGCAAGGATACTGCATACTCAGGGGTATACACCCAGCTCATGGAGCAGATCACATTGTATCCCCGAGTTTTTCTCTCGCTTTCATAGCGCACACCCACTCTGAGCCTGCCTGGGTACTTCTAGCATCCCTGCCTTACCTTGCCTTTTTGTATCTTACTCCTCAGCCAGAGATACCAGGTTCACAGTACTGCTGTACTACTATGCCACATAGTACAGATACAAACCCAGAAGCATGACATGGTTATCAGCAATCGTCAGTCAAATCAGAGTCATAGACTTATACAGCATGGAAACAGACCCTTTGGTCCACTTGTCCGTTCTGACCAGATATTCTAAATTGACCAAGTTTCATTTACCAGCATTTGGCCCATATCCCTCTAATCATTTCCTATTCAGGCACCCATGCTGATGCCTTTTAACATTGCAATTGTACGCGCCTCCACCTCTTCCTCTGGCTCATTCTATACTCCACCACCCTCTGTGAGAAAAGGTTGCTTCTCGTGCCCTTTTAAATCTTTCTCCTCTCACCATAAGCCTATGCCCTCTAGATTTGTTCTTCCTTACACTGGGAAAAAGATCTTGGCTATTTACTCTATCCATCCTGCTCATGGTTTTATAAACCTCGATAGGTCACCCCTCAGCCTCCGATGCTCCAAAGAAAAGATCTCAGCCTGCTCATCCTCTCACTATTGCTCAAATCCTCCAATCCCAGCAGCATCCTTGTGAATCTTTTCTGAACTCTTTCAAGTTTAACAACATCTTTCCGATAGCAAGGAGACCAGAACTGAATGCAATATTCTGAAAGTGACCTCACCAATGTCCTGTAGAGCTGTAACATGACGGCCCATCTCCTGAACAGAATGCACTGATCAATGAAGGCAAGCAAATGCACTGAGCCCTCAATCGGAGGTCCTGGGACATTAAGCTGGGCAGCCTCTGACATGAGTCCAGGGGCTTGGACAGGTCAGTTAGCCACTTGAGGTGTCAGGATCCTCTCCTCATAAAGGATGAGCAGCCAAATGTCAGGTAGCCCACCACCGTGGTCAGTTAAATAAGTGGGCAACAAGTTGGCAAATGGAGCACAATGTTAAAAAATGTGAAATTGTTCATTTTGGAACAGAGAACAAAATATAGTATTATTTAAACAGAGAAAAACTTCAGAAAGCTGAAGCACAAAGAGACTTGGGGGTACTTGTGCACAAAACACAGAAAGTGAGCACACAGGAAGGCTAATTGAATGCTGGCCCTGATTTCAAAGGGTTTGGAGTATAAAAGTGAAGTCTTACTGCATCTGTGCTGGTGAGACCACATCTACAGTGCTGAGAGCAGTTTTCGTAGAATCCTGGCAGTATGGAATCAGACCATTCAGCCCATCAAGTCCACCAACCCTCCAAAGAGCATCTCACCTAGACCCACGCTGCTACTCTTTCCCTATAACATTGCATTTCACATGACTAACCCACCAATCCTGCACATCCCTGGTCACATTGGGCAATTTAGCATGGTCAATCCACCTAACCAGCACATCTTTGAACTGTGGAAGGAAGCCAGGCATCCAGAGGAAGCGCACACAGGCACAGGGAGAATGTGCAAACTCCACTCAGACAGTCACCTGAGGCTGTGAGGCAGTAGTGCTAGCCACCGAGCCAATGTGTCACCATAATAGTCCCCTTAATTTGGGAAAGGTATAATTTCTTAGGATGCCATTTAGAAAAGGTTCACAAGGATGATCTCTGGTATGTTCTAATGAGCAAATGCCACATGTTGACTGTATTCAATAGAATTTAGAAGAATGGATGCTGATCGCATTGAGATATACAGGATTCTTAAGGGACTTGACAGGGTAAATGCTGAGAGGGTGGTTCTCCTCATGGGAGAGTTTAGGACCAGAAGGCATTGTCTCAGAATTGAAGAGCACCAACTTAACACTGAGACAAGGAAGAATTTCTTGTCTCAGAGGGTTTTAAGTCTTTGCAACTCTTTGTCACAGATAGTTATCAGGGCAGAGTGTTTGGATATATTTAACGGTGAAATTGATAGATTGCTGGTCAGTAGAGGAATAAAGGAAATGGGGAAAAGACAGTAAAGTGGATAGGAGGAACCATGATCAGCCATGATCCTATTGAGAGGTGGAAGAGGGTCACGGGACCAAATAGCTTACTATTGTTGTATTTCTTATAGTCTTAAGGTCTGTATTGACTCTTTGGTCTATTGTGGCCTGTTTTCATTTCTGAAATGAGGTAGAGGCTGGTATTAAGATATTAGGAAGTGCGTAGTACAGCTGTTCCTGTGGTAGCAGGTGGAGAGGTATCCTCAGAAAGTGCAAAAGTAGTGCTGGGGCTATGAAGGGTTAGTGATGCTGGGGGCTGGGGTTGGTGAAAGTGAGCGAGGGATGATGTTGCAAATAGTAGTGAGAGTGATGTAGCATGAGCCTTGGTGGGAGGTTCTTGCAGTAGCAGAGACAGAATGAACGTGATGTATCAGAGAGGAGAGAATGGCATTTATACTAGAGGAGTGGAGAGGGTTATTGATCTCCTTACAATGCTGTGCATTCCTCCAGAGAGCTAAGATGGCACTGACCCTGGCAGCAACCTTAGCCCAGGCTGGCATGATCTCAAGTTGTGACCTCCTCCACTGGTCTGGGGGGAACAGGGTCTCCCACCTCTGTATCATCCCATCCACAAAGACCTTCAACTCCCTGGCTACAAAGTGAGGCACCATAGAGTCATAGAGATGTACAGCACAGAAACAGACCCTTCGGTCCAACTCATCCATGCTGACCAGATATCCTAACCTAATCTAATCCATTTTGCCAGCACTTGGCTTGTATCCCTCCAATCCCTTCCTATTCATATACCCATCCAGATGCCAATTCTCCTTTCTCTGCCATGTCTGGGACAAATTGCAGCAAATGTGCAGGACAGCTCCAAACTAGCAGTACTTTTCCAGGTGTACAACAACCTGGTAAAGATAAAGGTGGCAGCAGGGACGCTGGTCAATTCCGGCATATTCCAGCCATGTTCCAGCAACAGTAGGTGGTAGAATGGGGCTAGAATCAGATGTGAATGGTGCCATAGGGGTAGGATTGGTAGTTAATGAGGCCATTCTGAGAAAAGGTCACTGGACCTGAAACGTTAACTTTGATTTCTCTTCACAGATACTGCCAGACTGCTGAGCTTTTCCAGTAACCTCTGTTTTTGTTTGAGTTAATGAGGCTGGTTTGCTATAATTCTGGTGTCAGAACCCTCTAGGACTTGTGGAGATAAAACCCTCCTAAAGCTGCACTCTCTAATTATTACTTTACAAAATGTGACCACAAAGAACACCAGCAGTCAAAGATCTGCCATTTATCTTCATAACTCTATTATAACCAACTTAATACAGAGCTACTCTGAACTCACCTCCAATTGGTTCTGGCGTGTATCCATCTGGGTTACAAGCAAGGCTGATTGCACTTTGTCGCTGAAAATGAAGGACAGATATTATCAAGTTTAAGCAAAGTCATCAACATTACTTATGAAGGGCTAGATGACCTCCTGTGGCCTTATTCACAGTTAGTTTGTGGTCTCAAGTACAGCTGTGAGGCTATGGCTGTCTTATCCATTTTCATCCTATTCTTTACTTAGGAATGAAGTACTGTGATAGCTGGAAAATTGAACATGAGGCTGAAAATAAATAATACTCTAAATCTCTTAAATTTGTGATAATTTAGATGGTGTATGTTCATTCAAGGCAAATAACTCTTAATTAATGCCAAGCAATGTTACTCCAAATGAGGATTCATTTTTACAAATCCAGACTTTATTCCCTTCAGATTTTGATTACTGTGGAAGGTTTACATTTTTTGTAAAATTCCCTTTTAATCCAGTATTTTGCCTTCGCCTTTAATTTTATTTTCTCTCCTGATTAGATTAGATTACTTACAGTGTGGAAACAGGCCCTTGGGCCCAACAAGTCCACACTGCCCCACCGAAGCGCAACCCACCCATATCCCTACATTTACCCCTTACCTAACACTACGGGCAATTTAGCATGACCAATTCACCTGACCTGCACATCTTTGGACTGTGGGAGGAAACCGGAGCACCCGGAGGAAACCCACGCAGACACGGGGAGAACGTGCAAACTCCACACAGTCAGTCGCCTGAGGCGGGTATTGAACCCGGATCTCAGGCGCTGTGAGGCAGCAGTGCTAACCACTGTGCCACCATGCCGCCCACGATTATATATAGCAATGAATGTTGTAACTGGCAATTCCTGGTCCAATCTCCACTCTGTGCTTAAAAACGATTTGAAATGATTAGTGAAGGACGTACTCAGGTGCTTGCCTTCCTTACACAGGTCCAACATCTCAGGGGACACTTGGCAAAAAACGCTTTCCAAATATTGCAAATTCCAATGTGGAATCCCGTTACAAAAAAAATTCTATTGGCAAGGGCAAAACGTAACCCATTCAGGACTGGAGCAGTAAGTCAAACTGAGAAAAATCTATTTACTTCAGTCATTACCAGAAACTAACAGGAATAAACATAAGGTCATCACCAATATAATGAAGGAAAAGTTGCTTGTCACAGATTTCTCCACCTGGAACAGTGGTTGAAACAAGATGCATAATAGTATTTATGAAAAGATGTTGATAATTATTGAAATTCTTTTTCAAAATTAGGAATTGCCATTAAATGAGGATTGTTTTCAAAAAGTCAACAATGCGACGATTTATTGGTTCTGTCAAGTTGTATGATCTCAAAGCACAAAGTTGAACATTTTACTATTATATTGAACTTGTACTTACATTAGGAGGAAGTGAAGGTGGTCTCACTGGTTCTGTAAGGTATAAATGAGTTAAAATGAATAAAGCTGACATCTTTTATGAGATTTTTCTGTTGTATGTTTCCTCAAACTTGCCTTTGCAAAGTTGTCATACTAGAAAATCCAATTGGAAAAAGTTCTTTTTTCTTCCTTTTCTCCCCCTCCCTTCCTCTCAAAAGCTGACAACTCCTCAATAGTCTTTAATTCTATTAAATCCTTCAAATCTTCAGTCGAGTGAGTGTTGTTCACAACTGATCCATACTCAGCAAAAGTTAATTAAATTCATAGGGTTATTGGCAAGTCATCAGGAACTCATACCATTTCTCTTCATTTTAAATCCTTTATGAACTAACATGGAAACATCATTACATATCATCCCCTGCATCTTTCCAACATAATGCAAAAGTTAATGTACTTCATATAGCTACTGTAAATGCGTACCATGGAATGACATTACCTGACTTCCAGGTAAAAGCTGCGGGTGTTTATATCTTAGAGAAGCAAGTTATTTCATAACCCGAGTAGTCTCTGTCCTACTTGAGAGGAGATAATTCAAAGAAAATATGTCTAGTTAAGGAAGTTCAGAACTGAGTTGATTCTCTGTCAGAACATTAACAATGTAACACATAAGACCAGGCATATCTACTTGTTTAAATGAACAGCCTGGCTGATTTATTAGAAATCCGATATTTCTCTGCACTAAGGGGAGCAATGTCCAACGTAAAATTTGTACTCCAAAAAAAGGCATGCAAAATCTGAGTCTGTGTGGTGGGCTTTTCAGTGACTTGGTTTTGCAACTTTTGTGCATTGTGATATGCTTTTACACGTCAGACCCACCGATGACAAAAAAGGAAAAGAATTTGATGACAAATGAGAGGAAGGTAATGGAATAATGCAACCTCTAGATTTCTAACAGTTTATCACAGATTCCTGAAATGTGGTTTCCTCTTCACAAACCCAGTGCTTTTTTCTGGGGGATTGGGGGATGATAAGGATTGACTTCAGGGCAGATTTCCTCATTGAAGGCAAAGGAAAGACATAAATCTGATGGCATGTCATGCATTTTCTCAGACCACATCAAAAGTAAGGTTGCTAGGTGTATGTAAGTAGCCTTGTTAATTGCTTCATTCTGTCTGGAGTGCTTCCAGAAATTAGGCAAAAGTGAAGTTGCCATAGTCCTACTGGTTGCTCTCTCAATAAAGAGAGGTGACTGGTGGTGGCTTAACATGAGGATCACCATATCTCAGATAAGGGAGATATTGAGAGGGCAGGCTCTTGATGATAATATGAGCCAGAGTGGGAACTGAACCAATATTCTAGCATCACTCTGCATCACAAACCAGCTATCCAGCCAACTGAACTAACCAACTTAGTCTCAAATGAATGTTCCGATGAAACTCTAGAGTTCTCACTGCCAGTGTTACCATTTGGTGTGGAAAATAGCTGAACAGTCAACAACGATGCAGCAAGGTTTAAATTGCTCAGCAGCCTGAAGAGATAGGCTTCCTCACTGTATTTTCTAATGCACAGAGCCAATATTTTCCAGCAATTACGTACAGAGGATCCACTGTCTTTCCACTTTGCAAATTCTGATGTGGAGGTGCTCCCTCTTGTGGAGGGAGATTTTGTTCGGGTGAGAATGTGGGCTGCTGGAAAAGATGTTTAGGGCAATTTGTGTCAACTCAACTGCGCCACATACAGTTATCCAACATTGGAAAATGTTTACTGGCCTTGCCAGATCAGAAAAGGTTACAGTTACACTTTCAAAGAATACACTGCATTGTACCATCTGACAACATTCTTCAGTATTGGTAAGAAAATCCAGCCTTCTAGGTCAGTGTGACAGCCACATGACATCCATGCTTCATGAACTCTTTACAATATTTGTTCATTTTACAAATTATATGGCCGATTTGTACTCTAACATTACTGTTGATCATTACTTTATTTTTCTAACAGAAGTAAAAGTGACGACTCCTATGACAGATGGTCAATCTATCTTGCCACAATACTATCCAGGCAACAAAGTCAGAAACTACCGCCAGCAGTGGTTCTTCTGTAATGGATAAACAATGGGAATATGGCATGTCATGCATTGCTATCCTCAGAATTCATCCACCACTTCTCACATAAACTACTGTTGTTATAAACAGTCAAAGAACAACCAGGACCTTATGATTTCAATATCCTAATTAAATGCAAAAAAGCCAGTAAAGATAAACAACTTTAATATTTTACAACTTGTGTACAATAATTAGCTTTAACGCAAGAGATGTTTGTACAGGTCTCCATTCCTCAAATATGAAAATCTTTCAAATAGTCAGTGGTTATATAATCTGCAAGGGCAACAGACCACTCTCCTCCATATGCATTAGGAGTATTATCCTCTCCTTCCATCACATATGCTTTCTTCCTCTCATCATTGAGATAGATCATCCTACCGTCAGGCCAATTTTGTATCCAACTAGCAAGGTCTCCCTGAATCTCAAGTGATCTAACTTTACTAACCAGTCTACCAAGTGGAACCTTGACAAAGGCTTCACTAAAGTCCATGTAGACACTGTCTACCACTCTGCCCTCATTTATCTTCTTGGTTACCTCCTCAAAAAACTCAACCAAGTTTGTAAGACATGATTTCCCACATACAAAGCGATTTCTAATCCGTCCTTGCCTTTCCAAATGCATGTAATTCCTATCTCTCAGAATCCCCTCCAACGTCTTACCCACCACTGACATCAGACTCACCCATCTATGTTCTCAGGCTACTCCTCACAGCCTTTCTTAAATAAAGTCACAACATTAGCCACCCTCCAGTCCTCTGCCACCTCACCCATGGCTCTAGATGATACAAATATCTCTCCTTGGGGGCACGCAATTTCTTCCTTAACTTACTATAATGTCTTGCGTTACTTGATCAGGTGATTTATCCACCTAAATGTTTTTTTCAAGACCCCCTGCATGTCAGTCCCAGTTCAGACAAATTAACTCAGCACAGAACAAGATCTTTCTTTTTCTCTGCGGCTGAGAACAAAATCAGTTATTGTATTTATTTTTAATACATCTGCACCCCTGGTATCTTGTTTATTTAATTAGTGAAGGTGAACTGAAGTTGCTTCATCAACATATGAATACCATGTTTTGACTTACCAGCAGGTTGACTTGGATTATTGCAAGCTTCACGTAATACGTGTATCACCCCATCAGACTTGAGCTTTAAATATTCCACCAGCTTTAAAACAAAAATACATAGCTTGGTGGCATTGAACAAGTATGTACAACTGAATCAACTTTTCAATTGATTGAAAACCGCAGCTCCAAGTTTAGCCACTTTGTGACAAATTTAGTTTGATGCTTCTTGACAATCAATTATAATGGGTTATGGTAGAAATGTAAAAGATTAACACAGAAAGAAGCAGGCTGTTTTTACTAGTCAAGAGGACAAGAACTGGGGAACTGTAGAAATAACTTGAAAAATTAAACAGTAAAACCAAGGTAAGGAGAAACTCTTATATATGAAGATCTAAAGCCACAGATTTTGTCTTTTTGAAGAACTCTAAAATAGTTCTAAGGCCATGAATACTACTTCTGTATTTTAAGTAATGTAAATCTCATATTTTTAACATGTTTCCTCTGACTACATAAACCTAATATTCACTTTAAAGGAAAACCTTCCATGAAAATGACAGTGAATACAGGGAATGGTTTCACCAAGTTTAAGTTTGTGGATGTGTAGTGGGTAGTGATACTGCCTCTTAACCAGAAGCTCCAGGTTCAAGTCACTCTCCATGATATGATGGACCAGGCCCTTCTTGCCCCCCAATGTCCCCTTACACCCTCCTGCCTGGTCACAGTAGCCCAGAAGACAGAAAGAGAGAGAGAGAGAGACAGAGACAGAGAGAGAGAGAGAGAACAACAAAGCACTGATGAAGAGGCCCCTCCACTAGTCTTGACACTGGAGTCACCAGCTTAGATACTGATACTAGGAGCAAATATGGGTTTTGGCTCAACACATCGCCAAGCATGAAAGGCTCCAGTCAAGGCATGGGCAAAGGTCATTTGCCAGCTCACCAGGAAGCCTAATACTGAGGAGTTCTGCTGTTGTGAACTCAGATAAGGAACTTAATGGGGGTGACATTCAGGAGATGGGCATACAAGGTGCTGCTCTGTCAAACAGCATCCTGTGACTGTCAAGGCATGTAGGGAAGTCTGTTGCCAGGTTGGCAGAGGGGATTATGCCCTTCCTGCAGCCTCTACTCTATTGTGCTGCTGATTCAGAGATGCTGCCACTAGAGCTGCCATATGTGTTGAAGCTTTTGTGAGCACAGGACAATTACTTCTCTACCTCATTAATGCAGCAACACTCTCTGGCAAGTCCACAAGCTCACCACAACTCCACCAAAAACCCTCCAGACACATTGCAACAGCAGAATTTTCTGAAAATCATTTTATCTGCAACTTGGGTGCTTGTAACTTTAAGTCATATCAGTGCCAGGGCCCATCTAGCAACAGGATGTCTGATGTCTGTTGTTTGCAGAGTAATCTGTGACTGTATTGTCTGGTCTTGTGTAGTCTAGCAATGCATTTACCACTTGGATAGTATGGCATCCGGATAATGTTAACTTAAAACTTCCTGATGCATAAGGCAGGCAAAGGCCAGTAACACAGGGAACTTCACTAACACAGCATCATGCAAGGGATTTCCATACCCAATGAGTTCAGAGTAATTATTGTATACCTGCCAAAGAGTATCAAACTTTGATCCATCAGGAATGGCAAACTTTCCAGATTTGTCTAAGTCTACAATGTAATGGTAGGCTGATTTTCCATATAATACAGAAAGAGCATATCCTCCAGCCTCTTTGCGCTGTCTCACCCTAGAACATAAGAATAAAATCTTAGAAATTAATTAAACAGTTATTTTTAAATGTTTAATATCATTTAGGAAAGGTGGAGATAAACTGTTTGCCATTGACAAGAAAGTAAGACTGAAGGTTTCAAAGTTAAAGGGCCTGAATTCATATTTTATCTTCCGAATTACATCACCAGCTCACACAAACTACAGATCAGGAGTGAAGTGAGGTGCCAGACCTATCTGGAACTTGGATTTTCCCAAGAGTAAGTGACTGCACACATGTTTTGTTTTACATTACCTCATTCAAGAAACAACAATATTTTGTAAGTGGAGGAATTTGAATCCCTGAATGATCAACTCATCTGTGACCTCAGGTTGCAAATAATTGTGTCTCACCCTGTTTCCTGGCAGTAATGATGAGGCCTTAGTATTGCACCAATCCTTAAATTCCCCTTGTCTTCAACACAGACTTACATATCCGACCGACAGTTTAGACATGGAGCTATTTACTTTAATATCCTGTGCCTTTATTTTATCATTAATACCTTCTGAAAATTTACAGAGGCATTTCCCATCCATTTATTTTACTGATGAACTTCATTAATACCTGAAGTTCTCCTCAATTTGTCAGATTTGGATTTTTTGTTTACAAATTCTTGTTGGCTTTCCTTTACTGGACTTTATTTGCCTAAACGAATATTAATTTTATCTCATTTTACACCTTCTAGAAATGATGCAAGGCTAGGTTTTTTTATTTATTCATTTTGTGGGATGTAGGTGTCATGGCTGGCCAGCACTTATTGCCTGTCCCTAGTTGCCATTGAGAGGGTGGTGGTGAGCTGCTTTCTTGAATAGTTGCAGTCCATCTGCTGTGGGTTGATCCAAAGGGAGGGAATTCCAGGATTTTGACCCAGCAACAGTGAAGGAACGACAATACATTTCCAAGTCAGGATGGCTTGGAGAGGAACTTGAAGGTGGTGGTGTTTCCATACATCTGCTGCCCTCGTCCTTCTAGGTGAAAGTGGTCATGGGTTTGGAAAGTGTTGTATGAGGAACTTGGTAAATTCCTCAGTGCATCTTGTCAATATTAACACACTGCTGCTACTGAACATCAGTGGTGGAGGAGTGAACATGACAAAGGAGGAGTGCTCCAAAAGCTTGTGATTTCAAGTAAGCCTGTTGGACTATAGCCTGGTGTCATGTGACTTCTGACTTTGCTCTTGCAGCCACTGTGTTCATGTGGTGAGTCCAGTTGAGTTTCTGGTCAATGGTAACCCCCAGGGTGTTGATAATGGGGGATTCAGTGATGGCAACACCATTGAATGTCAAGGGTCTTTTTTTGGTGATGGTTGTAGCCTGGCATTCATTGGCATGAATGTTTCTTGCCACTTGTCAGCCCAAGCCTGAATATTGCCCAGATCTTGGTGCATTTGGACATTGTTTGTGTCACTGTCTGAGGAATTGCAAATGGTGCTCAACATTATGCAATCATCGGCGAACTTCCCCACTTCTAACCTTATGATGGAGAGAAGGTCATTGATGAAGCAGCTGAAGATGGTTGGACCTAGGACACTACTCTGAGGAACTCTTGCGGAAATGTCCTGGAGCTGAGATGACTGACCTCCGACAACAACGGCCATCTTCCTAAATGTCAGGTATGACTCTAACCAGTGTAGAGTTTGCCCCCGATACCATTGATTCCAGTTTTATTAGGGCTTCTTGATGCTATGCTCGAACGTAGCTTTGATGTCAAGGGCTATCACTTCCACCTCACATCTGGAATTTAACTCTTTCATCCATGTTTGAGGTCATGAGCTGAATGGCACTAGTGGAACCCAAACTGGGCATCACTGAGCAAGTTATTGCACTGTTAGCACTGTTGGAAACACCTTCCATCACTTTATTGATGATTGACAGTAGACTGATGGTGCAGTAATTAGCTGGGTTGGACTTATCCTGGTTTCTATATACTGGACATTTTCGGATAGCTTGCAGTGCTATAACTATATTGGAAGAGCTTGGCCAGGGGAGCAGCAAGTGCTGGAGAACAAGTACTATTGCCAGAATGTTGCTAGGGCCCATAGCCTTTGCAGTATCCAGTGTCTCTGACCATGTATTCATATCATATGGAATGAAGACTGATATGTGTGATGCAGGGCACCACTGGAGGACGTCGAGGTGGATCATCTACTTAGCACTTCTGGCTAAAGATTATTGTGAATGCTTCAGCCTTCTCTTTTGCACTGATGCATTGGGCTCTTCCCATTGAGGATGGGAATATTTGCGGAACCTCCTTCTTATTTAATTGTCCACCAACATTCAAGACTGGATGTGGCAGGACTGCGGAGCTTAAATCTGATCTAGTTATAGATACTTGGCTTATCATTGATTCCTATTTTGGGTGAACCTGCTATATTGAAACCATCCTAGTAGTCCAAGAAAGTTCTGTAATTTAAGATGATGTGAAGACTTTGGTCAGAGTCCCTTCTCTTTTCTCTCAAACTTCATTCAGTATTCCTAGTTTGAAAACTATCGGAAATTTGCATATGGCACTAGTCTTTAAGCTACAAAAGAGTGTAAACAGAGTTGGATCAATCTCGGAAGGATCCTTTGATATCTGGATGATGGATCACCCAATATCTCAATGAGGTTCTCCATATTTTAGTTTGAAATGCTTGAATTCCTTCTCTTCAGCAATCAAGAATGATTGTTATTTGTTTCTTTCAGACTGTCAGCTTGCAATCTTTCTTTTTATGGTTAAGGGGTATTTTCTTGACTTTTTTTTTGCTGTTGCCCCTATAAAAGTTTGTTCCCCTTTTTTATGTTTCCAGTTTTGTTTAGCCACACTCTACAAAACTGTATGTTAATATCTTTCCCTGTTTTCCAGGTGCTTGCCTTACACATTCAGGGAGCTTCCTTTGTTCCTATTCCCTTGTTAATTTCAACTGCTCTTTGAAGCTGTATACCATTTTGAAGTTCCTCTTGCTGTGTCCTGACATTGCACTTCTACTGATTCTGTGTTGCTTCACCAGAGCAAACTGAAGCCAGTAACTTTACTGGCAATTTTTGGACTTTGGTATATTTCTATTTGTGGAAGTTCAGTAAATGAGGAAGAACATTGGAATATTTACTACAATCTTCCTCTGCAATCTTCCCCATTCTTTAAACTAAATGTCACTAAGTTCCCTCCTGGCTTTCTCGTTATTTGTCACTTCACATAACAAGGTTCGGAAATACTGGCCCCAGTATTTTGCGTGGTCTATTAAAAGTGTCTTTAAGCATCCGGTTTTCATTGGAAACCACATTTGAGCATAGTGTCTGTGCACTCAGAGTGACCTGAATACTTGTTTTAGCACTGGAAAAAGCTCATACATGTTGGCCCAATGACCTGTGAAAGGAGTTTAAAGTTAGACACTGATAGTAATGAAGGTAATTTTAGGGGCCTTACAATAGATGGTGGTTGTGCTGCTTGTTTGACGCCACCTGGCTTCCCTCCATAACGTCAGTTGTGCAGTTCCAATATCCATCACATGATAGTAACACTCGGGACTTTGGTACATTGGTACACTTCAATTCTATCTGTTGTGTCCAGACATCATTAGCACTATTCTGATCAGCCTGTGAATTGTATGGATCATGCAGTTTTGATGGAACTGTTCTGTCTGGTGTATGAGATGGTGTAGAGGTGTCCTGCACTACAGCAAAAGTGTCATAGCACTAATCCCTCAGAATCTAACCCATCACATGATTAATGCTGTCATTTAAGAAGAACTTTGAAAGTATAAGGAAGAAAGGCAAAACTTACAGAAATTTCCCATCTGGCTGTGCACCAAAGTATAGGCGTCGTTCTGCATCTCCACGACTAATGGGACCATGGTACCAGGCCATCTTCTCATGTGCAGTGCTTGCAATCAGCTTCTGTAATTGTGGAGCTTGACTGATAATTGCCTGTTCCAATGCTTCACCCTGAAAAGAGAAACAGAATAAAACTCCATTAAAATTCAATCCCAAATAACCAGCAAGCACTAAAAACTGTTAATCAATTGAGAAAGATCGTTTCATCCATTGGGAAGACGTGCAGGAGAAAGTCTGGGTCTTAGCATGCCTGACCTTGATAGCACAAAAGTGCTGGCTTCCCAACTAACTGCTGAGCAAATTAAGTTATGGGGGCTGTATGATACTTAAAGTGGCCTGACTTGAATTGACTTGTTTGCTGCAAATTATATCTTGAATCTGCTACAAGTCTTAGAGATAGCATTCAGGAGGTGCTATTGATGGAGGACGATGACTGATGTGAGGGGGTGACTCACTCTGAGTAAGCACCACCTCCAACTGCTCAATCACATGAAGCTCAATGGAGCTCCTGAGACAGGCAGCTATTTAGTGAACCAGACACCACAGGCACATAACCTTGGCTGAGTGCCCATCACCAGTCCATCCATCAGTCCCTCCAGGATTTTATGGGCAGTAGATAGGGGAGTTGATGGGCGCACAGCCCACCCATGGCTCAGTTGAGGCCCTAAAGTTGGCAATTAAGGATCGCATCTCAACATTTATCCAATCCAATAGGTTTCCCACCGGGATCCCCCGTGTCAACTGGGGAGCCACCGATGCAATTTGTCATCTTTTGTCCTTCACTGTCCAGAATTCTCTTCCTGTCCCTCAGAAGGGCCTATTGGCCTGGTTCGTACGAGATTTCAGACCAAACACTCAGTTTTGTCACTGACTGCCACCTCTTTGACTTACCAGCAGTGCAAGCAATAGCCAGCACTCCTGCTTAGTGCTGCCATTGTTCAGACACTCCAAGATCTGTCTGGTCAGGAATCTTTGAGAGTAAGGTCTTGCTGGGGCTGCATAGAAGTCCATCTTGGATTGTTGTTTAAAAAGTTAAAGTGGAGTGGAGGCCAAGTGGAGGCAGCCTGTCTGTTTAATTTCTTAAGGAAAGGTGCAAGGAGCCTGCATCAAGCGTATATCCAATCCAGTTCAAGAAGCAAAGGGGCACATTTTTGGGGACAGATACAGCAATCTGTCTAAGTTCCTGCAATAGACGCTTGACCCTGCAAGTTCTGGAGTGTATGTTGAAGAAGGCAGCATTCTGGAGCAGCAGCAAAAATGTGAGTTCTATTTATCCTTCAGAGTGGAGGGAGAACGGAGGTATCTATCTCATCTATCAATGCCAAGATGTCTCAGTCCCTTACATTGATGTTTACTTTGAGACAAAGACTAGTCAACAGCATGCAGCAGCCAATGAAGCAGTTCACCAAGTACCTGATTGTCTTCAGCAATAACTTGCATGATTAAAATGCCACCTAATCGACAAAAAAAAATTACCTAAATACTTCAGAGCCCGTTTGGAGGGCAGCAGAGTGATTCCCTGACTCTTACTCCATAGGAAATGCAAGTGAGCCATTGAAGATGAAGAATGAGAGCATGGAATTGGAAAATGCTCAAAATACCTCAACTTCTTGCATACCTCCCACAAACAGTGCAAGTTACAAATGCTTCCTCCTGTCCTGATGGCTACACCTGCACAGGTGAAAACAGAGCAACCTTTTCTGCACCCCAATCCCAAAGGGCATCAGCTGGCCAAGAACACATAAGGCAGTCAGACTTAGAATTCAAGCAGTCTGCCCCACGCTTTGTTGAAAACACATGGGCAGTATCACAGAAGGGAAAGGATTTCTAGTTACACTGTCACATTTCTCATTTAGGATCCTCCACAGTAAAATTTATTTTATCGTTCCCTCTTGTTTTTTTTTGTCTGGTATCTCGCAAAGTAGTTTTTAGTCATATGAATCATGAGAAAAACAAAAGGATGAAGATAATGAGTGAGGGGGATGAATTGTAGACTGTGTAGGTCTGCTTTCTGCTGGGTTGGTGGAGGATGACGTGCTTGGATGTAGCACTCAATGCAACTAGATTTTGCACTTTAACCAAACCTGAATCTTGCTTTCTCAGCCATCCCTGGCAGTGATGTGTTTGGCCACTGGTGTTCGTCCTTGCAGGGTGCAGAAGACTCATCTGTTTCCTGTTTCTGAAGCTCCAGGAATCGTTGCTGTGCAGGGTTGTGCAAGTCACAGCAGTCCAGTAACATTCAGTTAACCCTGGTTGACATACACTGAAGATCCATGCAGACCCTGAGCAGCTCCAGATATGCACATGGATTCAGCCTTTCAAACATGCCACTCCCACAGAAACTCACCCACCCGTATCATCTTAAAATTCCCCCTAAAGGTTTGCTGAAATTGCTGTATTATTAAACAGCATGAAATTTGAGGTTGCCATTTGTGCTCACACTGCAGATAGCAAGCTTGCATCGTCTCATTATACCTGTGATTTTCCCCTCCCACCAGCTCCTGATCCTTGTCAGTGCAAAGTAAGTGGGAGTAGCAGCAGTTTTGGAAGAATATGCACTTCTCCCCAGACGGTAGGGAAGCATTCTGAAACTAAAGAAGTGAAGGCATGCTGAGAATCTCTCCCAATACAGTACTAAATTTCAATTTAGATTCAGAGAAGAATGTTTCTGAGTAAATGCTGTGCAAAGAAAAGTGCCGAGGAAAATTTT
Organism: Chiloscyllium plagiosum; assembly: GCF_037043375.1. Taxonomy (NCBI): domain Eukaryota; kingdom Metazoa; phylum Chordata; class Chondrichthyes; order Orectolobiformes; family Hemiscylliidae; genus Chiloscyllium; species Chiloscyllium plagiosum. Next base: position 28,351,663 of record NW_028270166.1, read on the forward strand.
ATCAAAAAGCTAAGTCAGGCAATCTTCTTCAATTTAACATCTTGAAACTTTTCATTTAAGTGTATTATTCTCTGCTTTTTCCTCAATGATTGCAGCATTGGTGGGCGGCACGGTGGCACAGTGGTTAGTACTGCTGCCTCACAGTGCCAGAGACACGGGTTCAATTCCCGCCACAGGTGACTGACTGTGTGGAGTTTGCACATTCTCCCCTTGTTTGTGTGGGTTTCCTCCGGGTGCTCCGGTTTCCTCCCACAGTCCAAAAATGTACAGCTTAGATGAATTGGCCATACTAAATTGCCCGTAGTGTTAGGTGCAAGGGTAAATATAGGGGAATGGGTCTGGGTGGGTGCGCTTCAGCAGGTCGATGTGGACTTGTTGGGTCGAAGGGCCTGTTTCCACACTGTAAGTAGTCTAATCTAATCTAATTAGTTTGTGTAAAATATGCAATTATGGGTTGGTCAGACATTAACCACTTCGACTGACTGCAATTCCACTGACTGTATGAAAATGAAAATGGGAAGACCTGTTTAAGGAGCTTAAACTTGTACCTTTTTAATAGAATCCCCACAGTGTGGAAACAGGCAACTCAGCCCAACAAGTCCACACCAACCCAGTATCCCACCCAGACCCATCCCCCTACCCTATCCCTGCATTTCCCCTGGTGAACACACCTTACCTATACTTCCTTGAACACTATGGGTGACTTAGAGTGGCCAATGCACCTGACCTACACATCATTGTACTGTGGGAGGAAACCAGAGCACCCAGTGAAAATCCACGCAGATACGGAGAGAGTGTGCAAATTCCACACAGACAGTTACCCATGGTTGAAATAGAACCAGGTCCCTGGCGCTATGAGGCAGCAGTGCTAACCATTAGGTGCCCACAGGAATATTACCAGGGTAAAAATTATGACTGTATGCACTCGACCCACCTCCACTGTATCTTTTAAAAACTTGAAGAAAGGGGCAGGTCACTGACCAAGTTCAATGAGTTTGGAAGAATAGGATAGAAGATTAGATATGTTAAAATATAATGGCATGATGTGATTTTAAAAGCAGAATGATGACAGAAGATGGGGTAAAACACAAAGGGCTTGGTGGGGATGTCGGTAAGATAAGCATAAATAATTATCTCAGGGTCCATTTAAATTCCCCTGAATGAGGGCGCGATAGTCTTTTCAGTGATTACAAATCTGAAACAGGAACACAATCTGCTGACTTACCTTTAAAAGCACGAACTGCAGTGGAAGGATTGTAAATTGAGTACTTTTATTTTCTTTTTATTTTTATGCTGGATTTTTTTATTTGTTATTTTTCAATTTTATACAAAATGCTTAAGTATCTGTGCCTAGGTATCTCGTACCTAAAATGGCACCATAAGTGGTGACATTGCAAACCTTTCACTGTATTCATTCGAATGCATGTGACAATAAAGTTCATTCAATTCAATAATACAGTTGGGACAAGGAGTGGACGTTCCTGTTTTTGTGAAAATTTCTGTTTATGTGAGAGGATGCTCAGTGTATAATTGGAAATGAGGCTGTTGTTCAGATATTTTAACAAGTACCTCTATTTCCAATTCGTTTTGGCCTGGTTTCCCAGTTCTGGAATGTAACAAATGAAGGAAAGTAGACAAGCAGGGGAGGCTGGAAGAGCACATCAAGCCAGACAGCATCAGGAGATGAAGAAGTTAACTTTTTTGGGTATAATCTTTCTTCAGGAATGGAGGTGGGGTAGGGGGAGCTGCAGATAAAGAGAAGGGGGGGAAGGGTAATGGGTAGGGAGCGAGGCAGAATGGTGAGGTAGTGTTAGGTAAACACATCGCCAATGACCCCTGTTAAAACTTCCAACCACCATTTGATTTCCACTTCCTGACCATTCACTGAGATCCCCCCTGCCCAATCACCACCTGCTTCCCACCAGCTCACCATCGGGATTAACCCCTCTCCATGAGATCAGGATACATTGGTGATTGTTGAATCCTTGCCCCAGCCACTTTCTGCTGAAATCATCATCAATGGGACCACCTCTCATGCAATTGCCATTTAACATTAGCATCCACGAGTGACAAATTACATTGAGATTCCAGCCAGACCAACCCACCAAGGATCAAATATGGAGACAAAAGAGACCCCAAAATGCTGATTTGTTTATTTTTATGAATTTCCTTTTGGGGTCATGCAGACCTGCTCTTCATAGATATTCTCTGGGCCATGTGAATTTGCACCTCTTTTTACTGACTTCTGACTTCTAACAACATAGCTCTAAGTGAGGCCAGGAGTTTTCTACATGAGCTAGAAATGGCCATCAAAACTTTCCAAATAAAACTTGCACCTCACTTCAAATTGATGTTAGGATGTTAGCTAACACAGGACAAAATAAGAAAACATACGATGAAAACATTTGAGGGCAAAGAAAAAAGATTGGCTTCACTTCCTTTATTAAAATGTTTAAAAACCAACTTCTTTATCAAAATCGTTGAGGTTTTTGAGTGTTACCGTGCAGTGTAAAATACTGGAAAACCTCTGTTTGGTTGTGATGTATTCCTTCCATAAAGCCAAAAATAAGTTCAGAGCAGAACATATGTGGACTGAAAGTCCATGAGCCATGAGCCCAGTAACTGGGTCATAATTGTGTCTGTCAGTGCCCACTGGGCAGGGCAGCTGGGAGGGCATATACATGGCAGGCGAACTTTGGATTTCCACCAGCAAATCCCAGAGCCTGCCAACTGTTAGCCAAAGAAAACATAAAGATGGCCCCAAGAGTTCGATTCTAAAAGTTAGGTATCATACAGTGTGGAAGAAGAAAATTGGGTCCATTGAATCCACACCAACCCTCTGAAGAGCCACCAGACCCACCCAACTCTGCATTTCCCATGGCAAATTCACCTAGCTTGCACATGCCTTGACACTACAGGCAATTTAGCCTGGTTAATTCACCTAACCTGCACATCTTTGGACTGTGGGTAGAAACTGGAACATCCAGAGAAAACCCATGCAAACACAGGCAAAATGTGCAAATTTCACACAGACAACATAACAAGGTTGAATCTGACGATCTGGTTGCATCATAGTAACTCATCAATGGAACAACTGGGGACATTTGGTTCTACAGATGTCATTGATGAGGGATGAAGGCTCCTTTGGCAGCCAGTAAAGATTCCCTCACTAGAGTAATCATGTGTATCAAATTTAAATTTAATCCATATCTCTGCAGGTACAAGCTTCAAAGAAAATCAAAGATATTCAACGTTAAAATGCTCCTTCATTTCATATATTGAACCAAATAGGGTTTCTCATTTTTGGGGATCTGTGACCTTGGAGGAATTCCTGAGTCTCTCTGTAAGCTTTGTAAACTCTGTGCATGAACAAGATATTCACATAAGATTTGAAAAGTTGCGCTGCCAGATAGGACTGAGAGATTATCGATGCTTTGATTCCTGATATCATTTCATTGCCTGTACCTGAGCGACTCAAACATAGAATGAAGACCAGGCTTTTGACAAAACTGAATTCCATTTTGGAAATAGTTAAAATATAAATACTGCTTTGGCTGTGTTGCAAGTGGATATCCTGGTTCTTTTGATAGATACTTGTCTGCAACCCAAAGGCTGAACCCAGGTGAAATTACAGTGTCAGATTGAAGCTGCATTCGGGACTTAGAGCAGTGAAAAGAAAGTTTGTGCATGGGTGTACAGCAGTGAGGATATGCGCATGGCAGGATTCTGCATGCAAAGTCTTTAACCACGGGGAAGCCGTTATGCTACAGTTGTCACATGGTTCTGGATGATCAGGAAACTCAGATAATGAACTTCATGGTTACTGCGATTAAGAAAAAGGAGGAGTTTGGATTAGGGGTGATGTTTACTGGGGAATAAGGCAAGATACGTCTCACAACAAGGGGGTAGAATGTTTCTGTGAATTTTAGGGAGTTGGGGGAGTTACGGGGAGAGATGGTGGCACTACAGTCTCACAGCACCAGGGACCAAGGTTCATTTCCACCCGTGGGTGATTGCGTGGAGTTTGTGCGTTCTCCCCATGTCTGCATGGGTTTCCTCCAGGTGCTCCATTACCCTCCCACAGTCCAAAGATGTGTTACTTAGGTGAATTAGCCGTGGAAAATGCAGGATTGCAGGGATAGGGGAGGGGTGTGGGTCGGGGATGCTTTTTAGAGGGTAGGCGTGTACTCGATGGGCCAAATGGCCTGCTTCCACACTGCAGAGATTCTATGGTGAATAGAGGGGCAGAGTTCCTCTACAAACTAGAAGTTGAGTAGGAAGAGATGACATCTCATTGTAACAGAAATATATCAATTTCAGTCTTCAAAGTTTGAATTCAATCAGGACCCTCAGCCTTTTGAAAGCAATAGTTTCATTTTTCCACTACCCTTAATGTGAAAATGCTCTAGCATTATTGTTAAGAATATGTCCTTTTGTTCTGGATTCTCCCTTTGTCACTTTAAACACCCCAGTTAGATCGCCTCATGTTCCTCTGAATGTAAGGGAATGCAAGCAGTGCTTATGCTACCTGTCCTCATAATTTAAAGTGAAATAACAAATGCTGGAAATATCCAGTAGGTCTGACACCATCTGTAGGGAGCAAGAGATAGGTTAATTATTCAAGTTGATGAACTTTTACCAGAACAGAAATTAACCAGTTATCAAAGATCCTGCCTGATCTGCTGAGCATTTTAGATGCTGACTTCAAATTCCCAGAAGTGGCAGCATTTTATTGTTTTTGCTGCTGCACATGATTTAACTTTTCGCTGTAGGATTTTACAGATGATCTGTGTTCCATCATTTCTTGTCGCCAATCCTACCTGCAGGAATATGTGGCCAGGGACATTGGGCTCTCTTTCTCCCACCATCGTCCCCTTTGACATTCCACCATGTGGAAAATTATTTGCAGATACTTCCCAAAAGAGATTAAATCTGCTTTGGGATTGTTTCCAGATGCTTAAAAACAGTGAGCATTACTTCTGAACAGGAACTAGTTTAGGTAAATGAGCAAGGATTTGGGGTCTGTAACGATGATGAGATAGATCACATGCTGAAACTAGGGGTGGAAATTTTTTAAAATGACATAATTGAGAACTACAAGGAAAATCTCTCTCTGATTATGGAGTCACCTAATATTCTTCTGTTTACAACCTTGTTATCAGTTTACTGAGCACCTTCATCAATAAAAGACCATCACCTCAGGAAAATTAGATGATTCTGATTAGATTGTCTTGAATATTGTTTTTGCAGAAGAATGATTATTGCGAGTTCTTTAAATCATACGGCAGCAGAATAACTGCCATTGTGAAATGTCTTCCACTATATCTTAAACACGTTAAAGGATAAAATGGTAGGGAAGTTTCCAGCTTACAGCCCACAACTTGGTTCTAATGCGTTTAATTATTGCAAACTGACTGTCTCTCACTTTCTCTTCTCTTCACCTGCGTGGAAAATCCCTGACAGCACTGACAAAATAAGTAATCTGATGTTGATTTTGATTATCTGTGTCTGCTCTTACCAGCGTGGGTTAAGTCTCCCCAACTTCCCTCATCAGTGACCTTGAAGCTTTATTTTTTCAAGCTGCACTGGGAGCTTTAATATGAACTTTTCAGTTCCACTGGACAGCCTCAAAATCGTGCAGACACCTATCATTGAAACAGGGAGCCAACCTACAAGCTCTGCCAGTCAGCTGCCCAAGTGGAAAATAGATCTGGACATGTTTAGTAAGTTTAGGCAGTGAATCATTTCATAGAATATGGACAAACACAAATGAAAATGCAAACCTCAAGGTACATGACTTAAAGGGAACTATTGTGGTGCAGTGATAGTGTCACTACGTTGAACCAGGATGCCTGGGTTCAAGCCCCCACCTGCCCCAGAAGCGTGTCATAGGAATCAAAAATAAGTTAAAATAACCATGGGACTTAAAGATTATAATATTTGTACTCTATTTCTGCACAAGACAAGAAACAATTAGTATGCTCGGGATAATTTCACACAGGTCACCAATTTTCCGCAGAGCCTAACTTTTCGCCGATTCGGTCATTTCAAGTCCTCTTTATGAATATTGGGGAGCTCTGACTGGTTAGGCGAATATTTTGAAAGAAAACAATTTTAATAAATCAAGATGGGAATTAGAGTGTGAAAGAAGCACAATTGAATTTATCTTCTATTTATTCCTGCATGCTCAATCTTAAACAGTAAAATTATCAAACATAAAATTACAACTACTTTTTAATTTGAACTGTAGCTCAATGTGAACACTGGGATTTACTTGTTAGCTCACCAGAAGCACCATTTCTATTGGTTTGACAATTCTAATCAGGTCAATACAGAAATTTGAAAAATTTGCTGCAGATGCTCAAAGTAAACAATGGCTCCCTCTCCTGGTGGAAGATAGAGGTGACTGAGGTGGAGTGACAAAAGCCAGAGAAATGTAACCCCAGAAGGAACTGGTTCAGCTCATTGTATCTCTAACCATTGATTCCCGCAGCATTCCAAGATTAATCCACTGCCCCAGACTCTCACCATAACTCTGCATCCTCTTTTGCTTTAAATGTATACAACAGAAGTTCTTCATATGGTCCATGAGGCTAAATACTCCAAGTGCTGAACAAAGAAATTCTTCTAACCTTACTGAGGGCCTTAGTGACAATTTTAAAGTTAAAAAGCATTATTACTGGCCATGCAATGAAAGGAGATTCTCTTTTCCTCTTCAGCTTATTAAAGTAACATTTCTGTTTTTCCAAATAATGAGAAATATATGGAAATAATGAGGGCTGTGTAGAGACAATCCATGGCCTTCTTATCTGAGTACTACATGTTCCATTGTATGGAGGATTATGGTAACCTATCACTTGGCTGTGATGTGAATGCTGACTGCTCATATTGCTGAAAACATGTCCTGCTCCACTAGACTTAGTCCCAGGATAGCAGGACTGTCCAATGAAGAGAGATTGGATAAACTAGGCATGTGTTCACGAGAGTTTTTGAAGAATGATAGGTGATCTTGTTCAAACCTATGAATATTTAAAATGGATAGACAAGGTAGATGCAGGTGAGATGGTTCCCCTGGCTGAGGAGTCTAAAACAAGGGTGCACAGGTTAAAAATTAGGGGGGTGCCACTTAAGTCAGAGAGAAAGAAGAGTTATCTTACTCTGAGAGTTGTGACCCTTTGGAATTCTCTACCACAGAAGGTTTGTGCAGGTTCAGTCTTTGAGAATGTTCAAGGTAGTGATTGGTGAATTTCTGATAACCTGTGGCATACAGGGTTATTGGGATGGGGTGAGTAAAAAATATTGAAGCATTCCATCAGCCACAATTGATTTGAATGGGCGAGTGGACTTGATGGGCTGAATGGCCTACCCTAATTCCTGAGTTCTTGCGATATTTCCCACACAGGTTCACTGGAACCATGATCAATGGATGCAGCCACAGAAGGACTTACCATCACTGTGGCTGCTGGTCAGCAAAGGTGGAGACAAACTGAGGAGGAACAGAAGTGCCAGCAAGCCTGGGTCCAGCAGGAAACTCCAGCAGCTGCAAACAACCTTCACATGACGAAGTTGTAAAAGGAATTCTCTAATGATGAGGAACAAGTAACAGGAAGGCAAGAGTCTATTGCCTTCAATATCATTTCCACTGGATGAGCAAGGCACTGCATGCAGAGGAGTTCCAGGACTTTGTAACAGAACTCTGTCGTCTGTTGGAGCAGGACTTTCAATCCAAAGGGTGGGTTGTCACCTTATCCCAGTGGCTGTCAAAGTATGTGCTGGCAAGTTCTTCAATCTGTTTTTTACAATAAATTTCCCTTGTTACAGTGAACCTCGTATCTTTATCCAATCGTAAATACCTCGGTTTTCAAATTCCAATAAAAAGCTTACTAATCTCGATCAAGGTCATAAGAATGACCTCTGCAAAGGCATAAATTATCTTCCCATTCTCCACACTGTTCTGTTTGGATCTTTGTCTCAAACTCCTGCAGAAACAATGCTAAACAGCATGAAGGTTAGGAATAGGAATGAACAGATAGATTGTCATGACCTTTTTACATTTTACCAGGTTGTTCTTGGAGGATGCAGGAGACTCTTTATGTAGATGACCAGGATAACAGTGGTCTGGAGGTATTGAGAGCCCTGGAGCAACTTTATGTGATCAGCCTGAGGAAGGGTTGTCTTGAGGCTGTAGCTCAGATTTTGGAGAGTTCATTTAAACTTTTCATTATTCTAGGAGGCAATGGGAAGCAATATGTCCTATTGTCAAGGGATAGTTTAAAGTAATGGGGTTTAAATCACAGTTCTTGAACAGCCGGTTGGATTTTAGCATCACCAGAAAGTTATTGAACTTCAGAATGTTGATAGGAAGTGGGGGAGAGAAGAGAAACCTTCCTGATATTGTGCTTTGGATTGTCACCATGGAGAATTCCTGCCTTTTACAAGAAGGCTCAAAGGAATAATGCCAAAACTGCACAGTGATCGAGAAATCTTGTTGGCTTTTATCTAAATGGGAACATGGGTAAAGGAGCAAGAGTTCCTACTTTCTCCCAAGCCCTTTAATCCCTTTAGCCCTAAGAACTATATCTTATTCCTTCTTAAAAATATTCAATGTTTTGGTTATAACCTGTTTCTGTAGCAGAGAATTACATGGGCTCACCATTCCCGAGGTGAAGAAATTTCTCCTCAGTCCTGGATGGTCTATTGATGTGTCTTTAAACTGTGTGAATGCTGGTTCTGGACTCCATCATCATCAGGAACATCTGTGTGTAGTCCTGTTAGAATTTTAGAGGTTTCTATAAGATTCTCCTTTCATTTTTCTAAGCTCTAGTGAATATAGTCCAAAGAGATCCAGTCTTTCTTCATACATCAGTCCTGCCATCCCTAGAATCAGCCTGGTAAACCTTGATTGCACTCACTCCAAAACCAGAACATCCTTCCTCAGATAATGAGATGAATACTGCATGCCATACTGCAGGAGTGGTCTCACAAAGACCCTGTACAAACTGCAGCAAGGCATTCCTGTTCCTGTGCTCGAATCCACTTGAGTGAGTGGTAAGCACCCCAAAAGGGCAGGAAACTGTGTATTTGTACGGTCAGCAAACATTCCCAGATGGCTAACAACATTCTTTCTCAATGCCAAAGTGTCTGTTTCCATGTTGTGCATCTCTATGACTCTATGACTGACTGACCTGATCTGATTTTAATGTTGTATAGTAGATAAAATATAAGACACATAGCCTTAACTACTTACTCAATCAGGTTCCCACGACAGTCAACTATTCAACCAACATACCATTGAAGTTAGAGGTGAAATACTCAAATTAGAGAAATAAAAAAACATAAGATTGCAGAATGGGTGTGTAATTGGCAATGGACAACAATATGGATTCATGATGATGAGTTAACATGCGATGAATAAGGAGATTACATACTCTCTGACAAACCAAATTCTGCATGGGGTAGAGGAGCAAAATGATCTAGAGACGTAGATAAACAAATCATTAAAAAGTCGCAACACAAGTTGATAAGGCCATTCAGAAAGCAAATATTGCAATAGGCTTCATTTTCAGGGGAATAATATTGAATGACAGAGAAGATTTGTTAAAATTATATAAAACCTTACTTTTATGATCTCGGTTAGAGCACACTTAGAGTCCTGTAAAATTTCTGGTCTTCACATCAGAAAAGAGGATAATGGTGCACACTGAAGAGAAATGTATAATTTAGAAGAATGATACCGTATTGAAAAAATTATATCTATAAAGAAGGACTAAACAGTTTAATGCTGTTCTCTCTGGGCATTAAAAATACAATCTGGTGATTTCAGATCATGAAAGTATCTGATACATGTAGAAAACAGTTTCACTTCAATATAAGGCAGTCACTAAGAAATCAAGTAAGAAATTCAAAAGAAACTATTTCCATGCAAAGCGATTAGATGGGTGGACTTATTCTCACAAGGAATAGTTTAAAAGACGATAGTAGTTGGATTTAGATGGAAGAGGGATATAGTTGCATTGCAGGCAGTTCAGATAAAGTTCACGAGATTGATTTCACAGATGAGGGTTTGCCTTATGAAGAGAGAGTAAGCAGTTTAAACCTATACTGTCTGGAGTTTAGAAGAGTGAGAGGGGAGTCTAATTGAGGTATGTAAAATGTTAGAGGGGATTGACAAAGTAAGTGCAGAAAGGCTGCTTCCTCATCTGGGGCAATCTAGAATGAGAGGTCCTAGTTTTAGGATAAGGAGGAGCAGGTTTAAAATAGAGATGAGGAAAAATTACTTCTTTCATGAATCTGTGGAATGCACAATCCCAGAGTATGGTGGATCCCAGGACATTGAGTAACTTTAAGGAGGCGATGGACAGATTTTTAATTAGTGATGGGTTGAAAAGTTATGGAGAGTGGGAGAGTAGAGTTGTGACCAAGATGAGATCAGCCATTATCGTATTATGTAGAGTAGAGGAACTTTATTTGTCGTTTCTACCATATACAACTGGTCCAATAAAAACGAGACAGCCTTCCTCCAGGACCAAGGTGCTCTATGAACACACATACTACACGAGAGTACAGTCATACACAGGGCACGATAAAGTGCATAGAAAAGTGCAAAACATGCAAGACAGCACAGTAATTGAAGACAATAGGCACGTTGATGGACAAATTACAATGTAACAATGAATGATTAATAATAAAATATTGTTTTAACAGCAATTCAAAAACTCATCCAAAAATTGCAAGCGGAATAGAGTGTGACCATATGGCTTAGGGGAAGAAATTAAATGGCGGAGAAGCTGAATTGCCTGCGTCTAGTTCTCATGTGAACAAGTGTAATCCCCATTAATTGGCATCTTGCTGCAACATGTTTTGCTACTTATAAAAAGCATAAAAGATGGAGCATGATGATCTCCACATTGAGCTAGGTTTCATCACTCAATTCTGCCACATGTCCCCTTAGCTTACATCACTGAAACTCCATCAAACTTCACCTTCCATGTAGCATTCTTTTATTCAGAACATAAGAACTAGGAGCAGGAGTCGGGCATCTGGCCCTTCGAGCCTGCTCCGCCATTCAATACAACCATGGCTGATCTTTTTATGGACTCATCTCCAATTGCCCACCATCTCACCATATCCCTTAATTCCTTTATTGTCCAAAAAAATCTATTCTAGCTTCAAAAACATTGACTGAAGTAGCATCAACTACTTCCCTGGGCAGGGAATTCCATAGATTTACAACCCTCTGGGTGAAGATGTTCCTTCTCAATTCAGTCCTAAATCTGCTCCCCCTAATTTTGATGCTATGTCCTCTTGTCCTACTTTCACCTGCCAGTGGAAACATCCTCTCTACTTCTATCTTATCTATTCCCTTCATAATTTTAGATGTTTTATATATTAGGAAGCCTTTTCACTTAATTAGAACTAGCCAGTTTAAGGGTTCATTATCCAAATATTCTATCTTTTACCTAACTTCATTTGAACAATTGAGCCCATGTAAATTAACTGTGTCTAGATTCTGTTAAATTTGAAAAAAAAACTCTAGTTCAAAAATATTCAGTAATTCAGTATCTATTAATTTTAATGTGGCTTCCTCAAGATTTGGAAAACCGCAACATAACTTAATGAGGCAACTATCACAAAACTAAGATTCAGTAAGTCAGTTTCATTTCTGTCACAATGATCTCTTTCTATTCACATCTGAATTGTTGCAAAGATAACTCTCCAGGGGGCGCACCGACATAAGGTAATCACAAGATCCTGCCCTCAAGGGTACAAGATCTTCATGGTCGATCTCAAATGGTTAAATCAGTTGATAACGTCCTTCTGTTCTCAGAGATAGTTTGTAAATTTGTATGCACATAATATCAACCAATTAAGTGTGAAACATTCTTTTTAAGTAATGTGTACAAAACCGACGAGGTAGCAAGCTATCCTAGATCTGCTCCCGTGTAATGAGACAAGAATAATTAATAACCTCAGAGTTAGGGATCCTCTTGGAAGAAACAGTATGGTTGAATTTAGAATACAGCTGGAGAGTTTGAAGATAAAATCCAATACCAGGGTCCTGTGCTAAAACAAAGGAGACTACAATAGGATGAGGGAGGACTTGGCTAAAGTAGACTGGAAACAAAGACTTTATGGTGGGACAGTTGACGAACATTGGAGGACTTTCAAATCAATTTTTTAAAGTGCTCATCAAAAGTATATACATATGAGAAGGAAGGACTGTAAGAAAAGGGATAATCTGCCATGGGTGCCTAAGGCAATAAGGGAGGCTATCAAACTGAAAGAGAAGGCACATAAAGTGGCCAAGATCAGCGGGAAACTAGAAGATTGGAAAGCTTTAAAGGTCAACAGAAAGCCACAAAAAAAACTATAAAGAAAAGTAGTATAGACTATGAGAATAAACTAGATCAGGATATAAAGATAGATAGCAAAAGTTTCCAGAAATATATAAAATGAAAAATGGTAGATAAAGTAAACATTGGTCCATCAAAGGATGAGAAGGGGCATTTAGTTATGGGAGATGATGAAATGGCCAAGGCATTGAATAGGTATCTTGTGTAAGTCTTCACAGTGGAGAACACAAATAACTTGCCAGTTATTAATTTCCTAAACAAATTTCCTAAAATAACAAAGAGACGAAAGTAGGTGAGGACCTGGAAACAATCATTTTCACAAAAGAGGTAGTGTTGGGTAAGCTAATGGAGCTAAGGATAGACAACTCTCCTGGCCCTGATGGAATGTATCCCAGGGTAATAAAAGAGATGGTAGGAGAAATAGAAAATGGACTTGTGGTAATCTTCCAATAGTCACTGGACTCGGGGGCAGTTCTTGCAGATTGGAAAACAGCAAATGTGACGTCACTGTTTTAAAAAGGAGGTAGACAACAGATGGGGAATTATGGACTCGTTAGCTTAAAATCTACAGTGGGGAAAATACTTGAGTCTATTATCAATGAAGAAATAGTGAGGCATATAGATAGATATTCTCCCATTGGGCAGGCGCAGCATGTGTTTATGAAGGGCAGGTCATACTTAACTAATCTACTGGACTTGTATGAAGACATAATGAGCATGGTAAACAATAGAGACACTGTAAATGTGGTGTATCTAGATTTCCAAAAAGTATTCAACAAAGTGCTACACAAAAGGCTGCTGCATAAAATAAAGATGCAAGGTGTTATGGGCAATATATTGGTATGAATAGAGGATTGGATAACTAACAGGAAGCAGAGAGTGGGGATAAATGACTGCTTTTTTGGTTGGTGATCAGTGACTAATTGTGTGCCTCAGGGATCAGTATTGGGACTGAAATTATTCACAATTGACATAGATGATTTGGAGTTGGAGACCATGTGTACTGTGTCAAAGTTTACAATTGATGCTAAGATGAGTGGCAGAGCAAAGTGTGCAGAGGACTGTGAAATTTTTCAAAGGGACGTAGATAGTTTAAGTGAGTGGACAAAAGTCTAGCAGGTGAAATACAATGTTAATAATTATGAAGCCATCCATTTTGGTAGGACTAATAGTAAAAAAGGCTATTATTTGCATGGAAAAAAAATGCAGCATACTGCTTTGCAGAGGGACCTGGGTGTTCTTGTGCATGAATCACAGAAGGTTGGTCTGTAGGTGTAGCAGATAATTAAGAAGACAAATGGAATTTTGTCCTTCATTACTAAAGGGATTGAGTTAAAAGCAGAGAGGTAATGTTGCAGCTGTCTCGGGTGCTGGTGAGGCCACATTTGGAGTACTGCGTACAGTTTTGATCTCCTTACTTGAGAAAGAATATACTGGCATTTGGGGGGGCACAGAGGAGGTTCACCAGGTTGATTCTGGAGTTGAGGAGAGACTGAGTAAACTGGGATTATATTCACTGGAATTTAGAAGAATGAGGTGGCATCTTATAGAAACATATAAAATTATGAAGGGAATAGATAAGATAGAAGTAGAGAGGATGTTTCCACTGGCAGGTGAAACTCGGACAAGAGGGCATAGCCTCTAAATTAGGACTGAATTGAAAAGAAACTTCACCCAGAGGGTCGTGAATCTATGAAATTCCCTGCCCAGTGAAGTAGTTGAGGTTTCCTCAGGAAATGTTTTTAAAGCTAAGGTAGATTTTGTTTTGAACAGTAAAAGAATTAGGGGTTATGGTGAGAGGACAGTTAAGTGGAGCTGACTCCATGAAAAGGTCAGCCAGGATCTTATTGAATGGCGGAGCAGGCTCGAATGGCCAGACGGCCTACTCCTGCTCCTCGTTCTTATGTTCTTATGAATAATGACTGGCTTATTAAATGAGCAAATTGAATTAAATTCATTATATTGCAGCAATGTGTAAACAATTCAACATCAAGGAATGTTCTTATGAAGAGAAAAATAAGCCTGGTAGCTGATGGTGTGAATGATTCAGAAGATGATGCTGGCTTGCTCCAGTAAAGGCTTGTTCGTTATTACCAACATCTAAAGATGCTTAAGAGATGTTCTCTGATTTATAGTCCTAGTGTGGGCATGGGCATATTTGCTGACAACTGACTCACTGCCCTTCACCATTGAGAAACCCCACCGTATTGAGTTCCAATCAGTTTGTTCAGAGTTAACAGAGCTTCCCAGCAAACGCAGCTAGAATTACAACAGCAACCACCCAATACACACAAGAGAAGCTGCATTAGGACCCTGTTCAAAATGGCTACAACACACTGCAGCACTCCCGACCTGCAAAGGGAAAAAGAAGAACACCTCTACAGAATCTTCACCAAGAACAGATATCTCTGCAACTTCATCCTCAGATGCCTAACAGACAAACAACGTGACAAGGACATGCCACGACCTAACTCACTAGCCATGCTATTTTGTATAAAAGAGTCTCAGATCCGACAGCCAGAGTCCTCTGACCAGTGGGATTCATGACAGCCCATTAACCGACAGCCATGCTCAGATAACAACTTACCAGGACAAAAGACCTGATACCCATCATGTGCAAAACTAACGTAATTTACAAGATTCCATGCAAAGACTGCATAAACCAATATGTAGGACAAACAGGCAGACAACTAGAAATCCGCATCCACAAGCACCAACTAACCAGTAAATGCCACGACCAGCTGTCCCTAGTAGCCATATACATAGATGATAGGGACCACAAATTCGACTGAGACAATGCAACGATCATAGGACAAGATAAACAGAGGACAGTCAAACAATTCCTAGAAGCATGGCACTCATCCATGGACTCTATCAACAAGCACATAGACCTGGACCCAATACACCGGCCACTAAAACGAACAACCGCAACCGGTAACTGGAAGCAGCAGAAATGGAGCAAGATAAATTCCAGAAGTCACAATACAGCAGCGCTTCCC
This sequence comes from Chiloscyllium plagiosum, assembly GCF_037043375.1. Classification (NCBI taxonomy): domain Eukaryota; kingdom Metazoa; phylum Chordata; class Chondrichthyes; order Orectolobiformes; family Hemiscylliidae; genus Chiloscyllium; species Chiloscyllium plagiosum. Next base: position 28,367,015 of record NW_028270166.1, read on the forward strand.
AGGAGGCTCCAAAGCATTGAGGATTTCACACTGACAGGGGATGAAACTTCTACAAATCAACTTCCCAGTTTGGCGAACATATCCACAACCATGATTCATAGCTCTATGTGACGAAATCCTGTTTCATCAGAGGCTTGACCTTCACAGAGTCCGACAGCAAGAAAGTACGGCCTTTTCTTTCATTCTCATGCAGTTGGAGTTTCAGGGAGAGGGAATCAGGGGTCAGAGAAAAGGGTGAGGAGCGTTGCTATTGAAAGCCACAGCCCTGCCCCTCTTTCCTGTCCCTGATTTGCCCCAGATTGGCGCAAATGTAGGTTTCCCTGAACCAGGCAGGCACTCGGCAAACCAGCCACTTTTCTTACCCACCAGGAAGGCAGGTAATCAAAAACCAAAAGAGCTGCAGGTGTTGGAAATCAGAAACAAAAATGGAAATTGCTGGAAAAAGCTCATCAGGTCTGGCAGCAATCTATGGAGACAAATCAGAGTTAATATTTCAGATCTGGTGACCCTTCCTCAGAACCTCAGGCTGTGGTTGGGTGAAGCCCTTATGTGGCTGATAATTGGCCACGTAAGAGTCTTAATTGATGGAAAATTGAATCACTGGAGTCCATGTGTTGTAGTTTGACCCACAAATCCTTTGGCAAGGAACTTCAGGATTTTGACCCCATGACAGTGAAGCAACAGCAATATAGGTTTAAGTCAGAACTTAGAGTGGCACTTGCAGGTGGTGGTGTATCCATGTATCTGTTTCCATTGTCCTTCTAGATGGAAGTGGTTGTGTGTTTGGAATGTAAGGATCCTTGAGGAATTTTGCAGTGCATTTTGTAGGTATACACACTGCTGCTACTGAATGTCATTAGTGGAGGGACTGAATGTTTGTGGATACGCTGCCAATCATTTGGTGTCCTAGATACTTCTTGAGTATCCATCCAAGGAAGTGGAAAGTATTCCAAGATACTCCTCACATATATCTTGAAGATGGTGAACAAGCTTTGGGTAAACAGGAAGTGAGTTACTCACTGCACTATTCCTGCTCTTGTATCCAGTGTATTTATATGACTAATCCAGTTCAGTTTCTGATCAGGATGTTGTTAGTGGAGGATTCAGTAATGGTAACACCATTTCATGTCAAAGGACAGTGGTTAAATTGTTTCTTATTGCCAGTGGTCATTGCCTGGCATTTGTGTGGCACAAATGTTGCTTGCCATTTTTCAGCCCAAGCCTGGATATTGTCCTACATCTTGCTGCATCTAGATATCAGATAGTCTTCAGTATCTGAGGAGTTGAAAATGATGCTGAGCATTGTGCAATCAAGAGTGAGCATCCCATTTCTAACCTAATGATAGAGGGAAGGTCATTGATGAAGCAACTGAAGATGGTTAGGCCTAGGACACTACCCTGACGAGCTCTAGCAGTGATAACCTGGAGCTGAGCTGATCAACCTCCAACAATCACAACCATCTTCTTCTATGTCAGGTATGACTCCAACCAGCAGTGAGTTTGCCCCCTTGATTCCTATAGATTCCAGTTTTGCTAGGGCTCCTTGGTGCCACACTCGATCAAATGCGGCCTTAACGTCAAGGACTGTCACTCTCAGCTCACCTCTGAAATTTTGCTCTTTTGTCTACAATTGAACCAAGGTTATAATGAAGTCAGGAGCTCAGTGGCCCTGACAGAACCCAAACTGGGTGTCACTGAGCAAGTTATTACTGAGCAGGTGTTGCATGATAGCACTGTTAATGACACCTTTCATCACTTTACTGATAATTAAGGGTAGACTGATGGGATGGTAGATTGGATTTGTCCTGCATTTTGTGTACAGGATGTACTTGGGCAATTTTCCACATTGCCGGGTACATGGCAGTGTTGTAAATGGACTGGAACAACTTGGCTGGAGGTACATCTTCAGTATTATTTAAAGCCTTGTTTAGTGCTGTGTGTCTGTTGGCTCTGTTGGTAGCAATTTTACCTCAGAGTCAAAGGGTTCTTGACTCAAGTACTGTTCCTAGGCCTTGTGTTCGAAAAGCCAGGTGAAATTACAGTGCAGCACTGCACTGTTAGAGCTATTGTCTTTTGGATGTGACATTAAAATGTGGTCTAATTGTTTTCCTGGGTGAATGTAAATAATTCCATGCACTATATCAAAGGTGAGCAGGGAAATTGTCCCCAACAAAGTCAGTATTTATGCTTTACTCAATATTGTAAGAAACAACTTTTATGATCATTAACATACTGCTGTTTGTGGGCATTTGCTGAAGGTACCTGATTGGCGGTAAAGAGCTTTGAAATTTCCAGTGGTCATGAAAGGTTGCTATACAAATGAAAGTCCTTCATTTTTACTTCACAGTAGCATACTTCTTCTTTCCCTCTTTGCAACAAATCTTGTAAACCAACCAGTTTCAATTAGAATACGACAGTTGCATTTATATTGCAATGAGAGTTGAAAAGACTCTCAGACTCTCCTCCCCTCTCTGATCAAGAGTTGTCTTCCTTCTTCATCCTGATGTGAAAGACCTTTCCAGGTACAATACCAGTCGGACCCGGTACATGTTTGCAGTTGTTGTTGCAGTAATGCATGAACATTTAGCAATATGCAACACTGAGCATCGCAATTACAAATAAACATTAAACTGTGAAAAGAGACACTTGTGGTATTTCACATTGTTCTGCCCACAGACTAAGAAAATGAAAATGATTACGAATAGAACATCTGAAGCTTAATGATTATGAAGTATGACTAATAAATTTTCATAGTGTACAATAATTGCTAATGGTCTACTTTTAACAAATATCAGGGAGGAAGGGGACATGCAGAGCTTTAAAATTGGAGCATTATATTGCACTATGTCTATTTAAACTGTGCACTATTCACCATTTTTACAGGTAAGTTTTGGCAAATGAGCTTTTGTCCCTGGAGACAAGACACCTAGTGATATACAAAACACATGCAGAAATATTGATCTCACCAGGAAACTTGCACCACTCAGCAGCAAACCTTGTGGAGGATTGGGGTGATAAGTTTTTTTTTAATCTATAGTTTCCTTCTTAGCCTTGAGCAGCAGGTATACTCCCCCCAAGCACCATGAGGAAACATTGGACTCTCCTATGCTCTCGTCTTCCTACACCCATGGCCACGATTTACAACATCCCCTTCTCTTTAAACTTAAAGGAAATATAAACCCCAACCTTTTACCTTCTCAATCCACTTGTATGACAGCTAGTGACCACCTCTTTGTGTCTCAGCCAAACCACTTCTTGTTCCTATCTGTTGATTGGTCTGCACGTCAATCCCTCCATGTAAGAATCAGATGGGATATGGACCACAATGGCTTAAGAAGGCAGTCACCACCATTTCCCAAGAACATCTAGGGATGGGTAGTAAATACTGGCCCAGCTGTGATGCGCACATCCCATAAATGAATAATCCCTCCGTGCAGCTGGATAATTTAGTTCTTGCTTCACCTCCTTCCTTGGTGCACTTACATACTTAACACACTATTAAAATTGGGTCTTAAAACTGAGCTATCATTTACTTTAAAATCCTATTTTTGAAATTTCAAATTGCACAACTCTGTGTTTGCTTCAGTCAGTCATCAGGGACAGCAGGGTGTGATTGCAAGTGAGGCAAGTAGGGATATCCTGAGTTCAGGAATGGATGAGTCTCAGCTCTTGATCTTGTCCAACAGATATGAGACACTTGCTCCCTGTGTGGTCGAGGTAAAGGCTGTGGGGAGGATGAACCAGCTCACCACGGCACCATGGTGCAGGAAGCCATTCAAGAATGGGGAGTAAAAAGACAAGTGGTAATTCTCTAATTAGGGGGATAGATAGTATCCTTTGCAAGCCGGATCGGGAGCCCTGCATGGCATGTTGCCTGCCCGGTGCCAGGGTACAGGACATCTCTGACCAGCTTGAAAGAATATTGGAGCAGGAGGGGGAGGATACAGATGTTGTGGTCCACGTTGAACTATGAAGGAGGACCTGTTTGAGGATTATCAAGCACTACGAATGAAATTAAGGAGCAGGTCCTCAAGGGTTATAATCGCTGGATTACTACCCGAGCCACATCTGAAGTGATTTAGGGATAAGAAAATTAGGGAATTAAACACGTGGCTTAGGGAGTGGTGTGGGGCATTGGCATCAGTTTTGCAACAGGAGGGATCCGTACTGATGGGATGGTCTCCACTTGAGCAATCTGGAACCAATGTTATAAAGAAAAGGATAAATAAGGTGGCCACTAGGACTTTAAACTAGTGAGTCAGGGGGAAGGGAAGGAGAAAACAACGGGAAGTATGATAGTAAATAAAAGGGTAAGTAGTAGGTTAGCATGTGTGCAGGAGGTTTGACTACAAGGCAGACTGTGAAAGAAGTAAAAAGGAAAGATAACTCAGAAGATATTAATAGAGATGTTGGAAATCATGAGGATATGAAAGCTAGCATAAGGGCACTTTACCTGAATGCTCGTAGCATTCGTAACAAGGTCGATCAGTTAATGGCACAAATCATCACGAACAAATATGCTTTAGTAGCCGTTACGGAGACATGGTTACAGGAGGTCATGACTGGAGTTAAATATCCAGTGGTATCAGACTATTCAGAAGGACAGACAGGAAGGAAAGGGAGGTGGTGTAGCTCTGATATTCAAGGATGACATTTGGGGGGTGGGTTGCTAAGCGATGATGCAAGTTGGATAGAGCATCTGTTGGGTGGAAATTAGAAATTCTAAGAAGAAATGTCACTGATAGGCATAGACTATTGGCCACCAAATAATAACATAACATCGGGGTGAACAATAAACAAAGAAATAACTAATGCCTTTAAATATGGTATGGCAATTAACATAGGGGGATTTTAATCTACATGTCAATTGGTCAAACCTGCTCACTTAAAGTAGCCTTGAGGAGGAGTTCATTGAGTGTATCTGCAATAGTTTTCTTGAACAGTATGAAATGGAACCAACGAGGGAGAGAGCTAGCTATCCTAGATCTGGTCCTGTGGAATGAGACAGGAATAAGTAATGACCTCATTGTTAGGGTTCCTCTTGGAAGGAGCGATAGCAATATGGTTGAATTCAGAATACAGAAGGAGAGTGTGAAGATAAAATCCAATAATAGGGTCCTCAGCTTAAACAAGAAAACTACAATAGGATGAGGGAGGACTTGGCTAAAGCAGACTGGAAACAAAGACTTTATGGTGGAACAGTTGACAAACAGTGGAGGACTTTCAAATCAATTTTTCAAAGTGCTCATCAAAAGTATATTCCAGTGAAAAGGAAGAACTTTAAGTAAAGGTGTAATTTGCCATGGGTGTCTCAGGAAATAAGAGAGACAATTAAATTGGAAGAGAAGGCATACAAAGTGGCCAAGATCAGCAGGAATCTAGAAGACTGGAAAAGCTTTAAAGGTCAACAGAAAGCCACAAAAGAGAAATAAGATAAAACATGAGAAAACACTAGTACAGAATATAAAGACAGGTAGCAAAAGTTTCTGTAAATATATGAAACAAAAAAACATGGCTAAAGTAAAAATTGATTCTTTAGAGCATGAGGAGGGGCATTTGGTCATGGGATATGATGAAATAGCCAAGACATTGAATAGGTATTTTGTGTAAGTCTTCACAGTGGAGGACACTAATAACATGTCAGTAATTAATAAAGAGATGAAGGTAGGTGAGGACCTGGAAACAATCATCATTACGGAAGAGGTAGTGTTGGACAAGGTAATGGAGCTAAGGATAGTCAAGTTTCTGGACCCAGATGGATTGCATCCCAGGATCCTAAAAGAGATGGCGGGAGAAATAGCAAATGGACTTGTGGTAATTTTTCACTATTCACTTGACTCTGGGGCAGTTCTAGCAGATTGGAAAACAGCAAATGTGATGCCATTGTTTAAAAAGGGCAGCAGACAAAAGATGGGGAAATTATAGACCAGTTAGCTCAACTTCTATAGTGGGGAAGATGCTTGAGTGTATTATCAAGGAAGAAATAGCAAGGTATATAGCTAGAAATTGGCCCACTGGGCAGATGCAGTGTGGGTTCACGAAGGGCAGGTCATGCTTAACTGATCTTTTGGAATTCTCTGAAGACATTATGAGTGAGGTGGACAACAGGCACCTAGTAGATGTGGTACACCTAGATTTCCAAAAGGCCTTCGACAAGGTGCTGCCCAAGAGGCTGCTGCATAAGATGAAGTTGCATGGTGTTACAGGTAAAGTATTAGCATGGATAGCAGATTGGTTGACTAACAGGAAGCAAAGAATGGGGCTAGATGAGTGTTATTCTGGCTAACACTCAGTAACTAGTGGTGTGCCTCAGGAACAATATTATTCACAATTTACATGGAGGATTTGGAGCTGGGGATCACGTGTAGTATGTCAAAGTTTGCACATAACGCTTAGATAAGTGACAGAGCAAAGTGTGCAGAGGACTGTAAAACTTTGCAGAGGAACATAGATACTTTAAGTGAGTGGGCAAAGGTCTGGCAGATGGAATACAATGTTAATGAATGTGAAGTCAGCTATTTTGGTCGCATTAACAGTAAAAAGGACTATTATTTGAATGGCAAAAATTGGCAGCATGCTGTTATGCAGAGGGACCTGAGTGTCTTTGTGTATGAATCGCAGAAGGTTGGTTTGCAGGTACAACAGGTAATTGGGGTGGCAAATAGAATTGCTAAAGGGTTTGAGTTTAAAAGCAGAGACGTTATGTTGCAGCTGTATAGGATGCTGGTGAGGTCACACCTGGAGTACTACTTGCAGTTTTGGTCTCCTTACTTGAGAAGTGATGTACTGGCATGAGAGGGGGTACAGAGGAGGTTCATTAGATTGATTCCGGAGATGAGGAGAGACTGAGTAGACTGGGATTATATTCATTGGATTTAAGAAAAATGAGGGGTGATCTTATAAAAACATATAAAATTATGAAGGGAATAGATAAGATAGATGCTGGGAAGCTGTTTCCACTGGCAGGTGAAACTAGGACAAGAGGGCATAGCCTCAAAATTAGGGGGAGCAGATTTACGACTGAATTGAGAAGGAACCTCTTCACCAGAGGGTTCTCTGGAATTCCCTGCCCAATGAAGTAGTTGACGTTACTTCAGTAATTGGTTTTAAAGTTAAGAGAGATAATGTTTTGAACAGTAAAGGAATTAAGGGTCACAGTGAATGGGCGGATAAGTGGAGCTGAGGCCACGGAAAGATCAGTCATGATCTTATTGAATGATGGAGAAGGCTCAAGAGGCAAGACGGCCTACTCCTGTTCCTCATTCTTATGTTCTCACGCTCTGACAGTTAGTTTGTTACATGAACACACAAGGCTTGAACACTGCACCAACTTCTCACCTTTTGTATCAGGCACTTTGAAATTTGATCAATGTTGTGGATGTTGTCCTGACTAGCTTCCGGGTCAGTCTTAACGGTAGCTTACAACCAGAATCTGATTATCATTTTGCATAATTTGTGGATTTTCAAGTTCTGGCTTTCATTTCTTGTGTTTACTTGCTGCGCATTTAACTTATTTATTGCATTGCACATTCTTTCCATTAGTCATTCTTAATCCAAGTTATAGCCTGAAAGTGAGAACAGTTCAAACCTAATAGAATCTGTAAATTCTACTTCAATAATTACCTCAAGATTCCAAGTCTGGCGAGCATACTCTCGAAGCATGTGTTCTCTAATGCTGTCAAAAACTCCAGGCTTAGGCTCAACACCAGTTGGTCGAAGGCAGGGTTTCAGAAGTACACAGCAAAGTCCATCCGCATCTCGAGAGTAATATGCACAGAGCTCTTCAGGGCCACAGTGAGATTTACCACCAGCAATGGCATAAGTTCCATTTAGCTGACGTTCAATTGAGTAATGAAAGACCTTCATTTCATAGACAACTGATAAAACATAACCTCCAAGATTTCGCAGGCATAGGCGCAACAGGAAGAGACCATTAGACATCCCTCCCATCTTTAGGTATTCATCAGCTTCAGAACGGGATATGCTGCCATAAAAAAATGGCAGGTTGCAAGCAACGTCACGCATGGTCACGAGGTTTTCTTGCTTTAGTTCAGCGCTTCTCTGTCTCTGGACCTCTTGTACCTGAAAAAAAATAGGATCAGTATGCAAAGGAAAAGTTCAGCAGAACACAATTTAGATTTATTTTAGATAGATTTCGACATCTGAATTTCGAATAACATTATAAACAATGCAAGAATGAGAACCATTTTAAGGTAATTAAAAAGCAAAAGTAGATTTCAAAACTTTTGGAAGTGGCCATTGACTGCCATCATTTTAACATAATAAAGAGATCATTTCCTCTTTTCAACCTCACCCTCTGCCTGAATCCTTTCTTGACTAATATTAGCCAGACAGTTGCTGAAGTAAGCTTCACCTTACAAGATTGCCTAAATTACTGTGGTTCAGGCCATCACTCTGGGGCGATCATTATGCTGAGTAAACGGTGGCTTCCTTGCAAGTTTCAATTTTTTGACATTACCCATGCGCTTTGCTCTTTCAGATCCTTCATTTCAAATCTATTAAAAACTTGTGTTGAAATCTGACAACCATTGGGTTCTTGATACAAGTAACCAGCCATTTTACGTCAATGAGTTTAAACATTGAGAGCTCTGTGGGCTGTTTGACAAGGGGCTGATCACTTCCAAGCTTGTACTCACACTGCTAGGGTCATGAATTGATAATCAAGGGAGGGAACCCAAGATAATTATTGTGTCGGCTCAGTTTTTGGGTAGACTTGACAAATAATGGACAGATTACTGAGATTAAACATTTTCGTATGAAGAGTGTATCGATATGTTGTGATATCCAGAAAGTGAATTAAATTGTGTTTGAACCAATTATGCCACTTCAGTTTTATAAATAACTTGCTTAAATTTATTTGTTTTTGTTCAGAGAGAAGTACATTACTTTAAATCTTCGTCTACCTCTGATGAATTCGGTTGAGATAATGAATAATCTCTACTTAGGTCATACAACCCTGACCAAGTGAGTGATGAATTTCTGATTTTGACAATCTCTTCAGGGAACTAGCTGGGCCTTGTTTAGTATTTTCCTTCAGAAATGTACATTTGTTTAGTTGGCATTTCGGTCTGTTGTGCTCATAAAATGGAACACTTATTTTCAAAATTTTATTGTTCAAGATATATTTCCATCTGTTGTGATTTTACTTTGTTATAAAGTGAAGAGAGTTGAATTAGTTCCCCTTCATGGTTGGCCACAACAATGATATCACAGTGCCAGACATACAAATGCAGTTATCCAAAGTCAACTGTATAATTACAATGTTTAAAAGGCATCTGATGTGTATATGAAGAGGAAGGGTTAGAGGGTTATGGGCCAAATGCTGGCAAATGGCACTAGTTCAGATTGGGATGTCTGGTTGGAATGGGTGAGTTGGTCTGAAGGGTCTGTTTCCATGTTAAATGACTCTATAAGTTCCCCAGACACGCGCAGAATCAAGGACAGAAATCCAACTCCACCTGAAGGTCTTTGACAATAACAACTCCAGCCCCAAACCTTGGTTGAAGGCCTGAAAGGCATAAGTCAAACTTTTTCAGAGCCGCTGCGCCTTGATTTCCGCTCTACTCAGATGCTCCAATCTGAGCTGGGCCTAAAACTTAACATCCAACTTCCAAATCCAACTGCACCAGAGCAAGCTTGCAACTGGACTGTGTCAGCTGTTGGAAAATGAATAGAAGCTAAGACAGAGGGAGGAAGGCAGTCACTTAACTTCCTGCAGAATATTTGTATTTTTTGAGATATGTTTTGTCTGGTGCTCCAGCCCATGCTTTGAGGGTACTCTATGTTTTAATATTGAGTCACTGTAGACCCTTCCACCAAATCCTGAAGACTGGAATATAACAGGTGGATCCTCTTTCTTTCTCGTTTATGCAATGTAGGACGTTGCTGGTAAAGACAGCAATTGTTACAGTCTAATCTTAATTGCATTAAATGGGAAGGGCAGATAATCAACTACATTTCTGTGGATCTGCTGTTACATGTAGGCCAGGTGAGAACAGTAGATTTTCTTCCTAGAAGGATATCAGTGAACCAGATGGGTTTCTTTTTAAGAATAATTGATTCATGATCATCAGTATTAATGCAATGTTTCAGTTCCAAATGTTTTTTCTTTAATTTAAATTCTACCAGCTGTCATGTGTGAGATTTGAACCCATATCATCACAGCATTAACCTGAGACTCAGGATTATTACTCCTGTGACATTACCAATAGACTCCAAACTCTCTTAAACAGCATTGGGAAAGGTACACAGAAAGCCTTGATCCAACTGACATAAGGACATTTCACTTTGCCAAGACTACCATTTGGCAGAAATAGGTATGACAGCATGCCTGAACACATGCTCATTCACATAGCCTGCTCATTTACTCAGAAACATTTGGACCATCACATTGCAACTGAACTAAATTCATCTCCGAGGTCAGTCTCATATTTATATCTTCCATTTCTCCAAGTTAGACAAGTAGTTGAGCTACAATACTAATGGTGTCAGTGTGCAGTTAAAATATTTAATTGTCCCTGACCTTGGGAAATGGGCTGGAATCTCGGAAACAAAAACATGGGATTCAGATTGTAGTTAGACTACAGAAAAAAGTGAAAGCAGCTGTTGTCTGCTCACTCATTGAAAAAATACAGCTGGAGGCAAATTGAACCTGAGGGTCACCACAACTCAGGCAAGGAGCAAAGTTGAGAGGTGGGACTTTCTCAGTGACAGGAAATGAACCTGGACTGTTGATGTCAGCTTGCATCATAAACCAGCCATCCAGCCAAATGAGCTAACTGACCACCAAAACCACTGTAATTATGTTACAAAGTGAACCTCTTTGCATTGACACTCCAGTTGTAATTACATTTGTAATGTAATGTACTCTTAAATGAATTTGTATTCACATGTACAATTTAAATTGCCATTAACTAGCCTCCAGGGCACCAATGAAGTAATCATAGTATAAATAGAAAGCAGGCATTTTCAGCATTGTTACCAAGTAGGGTAACGAAATGTCTGGAAATGAACCTTCCAGCTCAGTGAGCAAACCTACATCCAAAAGTAATCACTTCTGTTTTGATGATGGTTCTCTCTAAATAATCTAGCTCTGTATCAACCAAGGTCGGAAGGACAAAGGAAAATGTCATCCTTACTTTTTCCAAAATACACATTACTAATATGAACAGTCATTACAACCTCTGCTCTTTAATCAAAAAGCAGAATATTGCAGCTGCTGGAAATCTGAAAAAAAAAACAGAAAATGCTGAAAATGTTTAGCAGGTCAGGCAGCTTTCATTGATCTTTCATCAAAACTGAAATGTTTCTCTGTTTTTCTCTCTCCACAGAAGATGCCTGACCTGTTAAATGTGTTCAGCATTTTCTGTTTTATTTCCATTAATCCTCCCCTTTTACAAGTGTTGTTTTCTGGACATAATTATTTTCTGTACCTTATATTTCTTCTCAAAATTGTAGTAAATGTTTATATCCACACTTTCAGTTTGGAGGATTGAGATGATTTGTCAATGATTACCATTAATGTGTCTCACAATTTAGTGTCAAGGATATATATGCAAAGAAATGAAACACCTTTACCTTTGGAAGATTATTTATTAGATTCTTTCTTACTATTCCTGGTATTTACAAGAATAAATAATTCCATTAATTGATCTTTTTAAGATGAAGAGAAAGTACGAACTAGCGTGGTAGGTCGATTTGATGTCGTCATGTGTAACAGTATCCTGATAGCTGCACAAAGTGGTGACTTTCAGCAATCATGCAATCTTCATTGGGACAAACATACTTTTTAATTAACGTATTTCCAAATCAGAAGGTTCTTCATTAGAGCTTATCAGCACATGTGAAAGTGCTTATAAGTGGGGATAACATTACCACGTGTCAGCAGGAAACCAAGAAAAGAACTGATCTTTGATAGTTAGAATGTGACAATTGGTTTCCTGAGAGGTCTGTACTGGAACCTCAGCAATGACTTAAATGAAAAGTTAAAGTTGCCATGATCCTACCAGAACATAGGGCTGCTCTCTCATTAACCTGAGAGTCACCACAACTGAGGTGAGAGGAAACGTTGAGAAGGAGAGTCCTTCACAGTAACCTCAGACAGTGCGGGAATACTTAGATACTGAGAAGCTTAGGCAAAGAAATAGGGAGTGATTATGTGCTTATTTGCTGATAATGATCAGTTAAAAGGAATAGTAAATTGTGTAGATTGGAACAAAAGAACATAGACTCAATGAATAGACAGAACTCTGAGAGTTGAAGTTCAATGTGAAGAAGTGTGACCTCAACCACTTTGGATTTGAGAACAACCAATTATATTTTGTCTTCAGTTATATGAAATTAGGAGCTGTGAAAGGAGCAGAGGAATTTAGGTGTCCATATACACAAACCACTAAAAGCCGGTGATCAGACACAGGTAATCAAAATAATTGATGAAAACATCAGCCTTTATCTCAATAACCTTGAACTCAAAGGTCAGAAAAGTTTTCAGTTCATGACAGTGACTTGATCAGGTCTTATCTGAAAGATGATATACACCAAGTTTCAAGCAACAAATCCCAGAAAAGATAAATGTCTTTGATTTACATTAATTCACCAATACCATAGAAGGACTCAAAACTTTAAATTATGAGTACAGTTCACCTGATGTTGCTTTGTTATCTCTTAAATTTAGAAATGTAAAAGCATAATTTAACCAAGGTGTTAAAGGATTTTACACAATTAATAAAGCGGAACTATTTCCTCTGATGGGAGATCTCGAAGAGGAGAACAGAATTTTAAAATTACAGCTAAACGATTTTACAGTGAAAACAGAAGCATTGTTCTCACAAAAAGGGTAATGGAATATTGGAACTAATTTCTCTGAAGTGCTGTGGACTCTTGAAATTTTTTAACACCAGTCATGATAGACTTTTATTACATCAGCATATTTAGAGATATCCAAGGATAAAGGAGTTGAGGTAAAAAAAGTTATGTCCTATTTGAGTAGCAGTGCAGACTCAGGGCATTGAATGGTCTACTCCTGCTCCAAAATCCTTTGCCGCAGACAGACAAATTAGGATCAAATATACTATGCCTGATATGCATTAATTTAGGTGTGACTGTCTACTAAAACTAGAGGAGGGACAGGAATGGTTGTTGCAGATTCCAGGATTTAGATGTTTCAGTAAGAACAGAGAAGATGGTAAAAAAGGAGGGGTGGGTGGCATTGTTAATCAAGTATAGTATTACAGCAGTTGAGATAACATTTAAGGACTCATCCACTGAGGTTAGAAACAGGAAAGGAGCGGTCACTCTGTTGAGAGTTTTCTATAGGCCTCCAAATTCTCCAGGGATGTAGAGAAAAGGATAGCAAAGATGATTCTCGATAAGAGCGAGAGTAACAGGGTAGTTGTTATGGGGGACTTTAACTTCCCCAGTATTGACTGGGAATACTATATTTCAAGTAGTTTAGATGGGTCAGTTTTTGTTCAATGTGTGCAGGAGGGTTTTCTGATACAGTATGTAGGCAGGCTAACAAGAGGCAATGCCATATTGGATTTGGTACTGGGGAATTAACCCTGCCAGGTATTAGATTTGGAGGTAGGTGAGCACTTTGGTGATAGTGAGCACAATTCAGTTATGCTTATAATAGCAATAGACAAAGATAGGTATATAATGCAGGGGAAGAGGCATAACTGGGGGAAAGGCAATTATGGTGCAATTAGGCAAGATTTAGGATGGATAGAATGGGGAAAGAAACTGCAGGTGATGGACACACTTGAAATATGGAGCTTATTCAAAGAACAGGTACTGTGGGTCTTTGTTAAGTGTATGCCGATCAGGCAGGGAGGCAGTTGTCGAGAGAGGGAGCCATGGTTTACTAAAAAAGTGGAAGCTCTTATCAAGAGGATTAAGAAGTCTTATGTGAGGATGAGGCATGAAGGTGCAGTTAGGGGGCTTGAGAGTTATACATTAGCCAAAAAAGATCTAAAGGGAGGGCTAAGAAGAGCCAGGAGTGGACACGAGAAGTTGTTGGCAGATAGGATCATGAAAACCCTAAGGTCTTCTATAGGTATATCAGGAACAAAAGAATGACTAGAGTAAGATTAGGACCAATCAAAGATAGTAGTAGGAAGTTGTGTGTGGAATCCGAGGACATAGGGGAAGCGCTTAATGAATACTGTTCATCAATATTCACATTGGAAAAGGGCAATGTTAGTGAGAATACAGAGATACAGGCTAGTGGATTAAAGGGGATTGCGGTTGACAAAGAGGAGGTGTTAGCAATTTTGGAATATCTGAAAATAGATAAGACCCCTGGGCCAGATTGGATTTATCCTCAGATTCTCTGGGAAGCCAAGGAGGAGATGCAGAGCCTTTGGTTTTGATCTTTATGTCATCATTGTTGACAGGATTAGTGCCAGAAGACTGGAGGATAGCAAATGTTCCCTTGTTCATGAAGGGGAGTTGGGACAACCTGGTAATTATAGGCCAGTGAGCCTTACTTCGGTTATGGGTAAAGTGTTGGAAAAGGTTATAAGAGATAGGATTTATAATCATCTGGAAAGGAATAATTTGATTGGGGATAGTCAACATGGTTTTGTGAAGGGTATGTCATGCCTCAATTACCTTATTAACCTTCAAGAAGGTGACAAAACAGGTGGATGAAGGAAAAGCGGTTGATGTGGTGTATGTGGATTTCAGTAAGGCAGTTGATAAGGTTCCACACGGTAGACTATTACACAAAATACAGAGTTTCGGGATTTAATGTGATTTAGCGGTTTGGATCAGAAATTAGCTAACTGAAAGAAGACAGAGTGTGGTGGTTGATGGGAAATGTTCATCTTGGAGCTTAGTTGCCAGTGGTGTGCCGCAAGGATCTGTTTTGGGGACACTGGTGTTTGTCATTTTTATAAATGATCTGGATGTGGGCGTAGAAGGATGGATTAGGAAATTTGCGGATGACACTAAGGTAGGCAGAGTTGTGGATAGTGCCAAAGGATGTCATGAGTTACAGAGGGACATAGATAAGATGCAGAGCTGGGCTGAGAAGTGGCAAATGGAGTTTAATGCGGTAATGTGTGAGATAGTTCACTTCGGAAGAAGTAACAGGAATGCAGAGTACTGGGCTAATAGTAAAATTCTTGGCAATGTAGATGAACAGAGAGATCTCGGTATCCAGGTATATAAATCCCTGAAAGTTGCCACCCAGGTTGAGAGGGTATTAAGAAGGTGTATAGTGTGTTGGTGTTAATTGTAGGGGGATTAAGCTTCGAAGCCATGAGGTCATGTTTCAGCTGTACAAGACACTGATAAGGCCGCACCTGGAGTACTGCGTACAGTTCTGGTCATTGTATTATATGAAGGAAGTGGAAGCTTTGGAAAAGGTTCAGAGAATTACTAGGATGTTGTCTGGTATGGAAGGAAGGTCTTACAAGGAAAGACTGAGGGAACTGAGACTGTTTTCATTGAAGAGAAGAAGACTGATAGGTGACTTAATTGATACGAATAAGATAATCAGAAGGTTAGATAGGGTAGACAGTGAGAGTCTTTTTCCTTGGATGATGAAGGCTAACGGGAGGGGACATAGCTTTAAATTGAGGGGTGATAGATTTAGGACAGATATCAGGGATGCCACCACCAGACACATATTTCCCTTCCCTTCCTTGACAGCATTCTACAGGGACCATTCCCTTCAGGGCACCCTGGTCCACGCCTCTTCCACTTCCAAAGTCTCCCTGCAGCCTCACGGCACTTTTCTATGCAGTCACCATTTACCCATTTGCCTCCTCCCTCCTAACTATCCAAGGCCCCAGCACACTTTCCAGGTGACCAGCAATTTACCTGCACTTCACTCAATCTAGTCTATTGTATTTGTTGCTCACGAAATGGTCTGTCTAAATTGGGGTGACAAAACACGACTAGGGACAAAACACTTTGCAGGACACTTATGTTCTGTCTGCAAAAATTACCCTGTTTCTCACTTTAACACACCACCCTGTTCCCTGGTCAACATTTCTGTATCAGCCCTGCTTCAGTACTCCAGTGAGGGTCAGTGCAAGTTGGAAGAACAGCATCTCACTTTCCTCTTGGGCACCCTGCAGCCTTCAAGACTTAATATTAAGTTTAATAATTTTAGAGCCTGGACACGTTCTTCCACGTCCTATACCCAGCGACACACCACAGGCCCTGTCACAACATGGACTGCTTTCAGAACAGTCAACACTTTTGTACCTACAAATGATCTCTATTATGAACGTTCCTTTATCCTGACATTCTAACATCCATCCCTTTGTCTACCTAACCACCATTCTCTCGGTCAGGGTCCCATCTCCATATATCTGTTCACTCTTTTACCACCCACAGCTCTGTCTTCAGCATATATACCAACCTTTTCCTCGCTATAATCAGTTCTGAAGAAATCAGAATTGACAGTCAGTGGACTCAAACTGTTACCTCTGTTTTCTGTCCACAGATGATAGCAGACTTGCTAAGTTTATCATGTAATTTCTGTTTTTGTTTCAAAAATTATCAAGTTTTGAGGCAATGAGTTTAGATGGAAACACCATTTCAATTGCTTCTATTTCAATTCGCTTGCAACAGAAGGGAGAGGATCTTTTTGACTGAACTAAGTGGAGATGCCTCTCTCTCTCACTCACTCTATCGTCCAAGAAGAAACGGTTTCTGGAGACTATGTGGATTTTAAAACAATTAGAGTACTGAGAAATAGAAGGATAATTGCAATATTCACTATTGCTGATGTTCCAGGGCACTGAAGTAGGGGAATTAGGGTATTCGGTGGTTGCTGGGATCGTCTCAGATGTGGGACAGTGGTCCTCCACTGAAGCAGGGATAGGAGGACAGTGGAGTGAAGAGAGAGGACAGGGAATGGGATGGTCTTTTCAGTTCCTGGCTAAGCAGAGGTCCGTATGGTGTGTTGTGCGGATGTTCCGGCTGAGTGGTGTTGCTTCAGGTGTCGGGGAATTGGAATGAGATGTTAGGGGTGATTAGCTCGCTGCCTTGATAAAGACACCCTATCCAAACCACAGTAGCATAGTGAGTTTCCAACTGATATGAGTAAACAGAGCAGAACAGCAGCAGACCAGAGAGTGTTTGGGAACAAAGGATAAGACATGAACGGGTGACCACATAAGCGAACAGACACCACGTGCTGGAAACTGATTAGTAAGTGTGTAATGTACAGCGATTTGATGAAATTAACTGTACAATAGATTTGATGTAATTAGCCACATAGTTAATGGTTAGCTTGTAGACTCATGTGATTTCCATGTAAAAGTGTATAAAGGTAATGTTGCATGGGTATTCTGCAGAGTGAACTCAATTGTCCTGTGTGATGATCTTGAATTCCTCTCATTACTGCAATTGATTGTTCATTGAATAAACCACAGTTCCTGCTGAATTCCCGGTGCTCTCAGAGTCTTCTTACCTCGTAGACTTAGACCACTCCAACAGCACAAACTAAACAACCGTGGTCTCAGGTTAAAACCCTATATCTCAGGGACACTCGAAGGACTTTAGACTGTCTATTCCTTTCATCTTCCTTTTGTACCTGAGAACATGAAAACCCAAAAGCTTGCTATCTTATCTTTTTCTCGTAATATTCTTTGCAGGGTCAACAGCTAATAACTCTGGCCTTTCCTTCACTCACAAAATGCTGTAGTTGGCTTCCTGCTGACATGGTAGAAATTAGTTAACCTCATTTTAATTGGAGAGAAGTGTAGCCTCATTCTAAACAGGACAAAACGTTTTGTTGCAGCCAATGAAGGAGGTTCAAAAGACAGGAAGAAATTCAGCTGACCTTACTGCTTACAATAGTACTGAGCACAGGAGATATGGAAGCAGATGTTCAAAAGCTTTGCCAAGGGGCTAAGTTTTAAGAAGTGCTCAGAGGAAGAAAGAGAGATAGAGGTGTGTCTCTTTAGGCATGTGAATTCCAGAGTTGTCAAAGATGGAGTGATTTAAGTTGTGGATATACAAGATGCCAGAGTCAGAAGAACACAGAAGATCAGGGTCACTTTTGTGGACAGAACATTAGAATAGATCTTGAAGGGTCCCGAGGATGGAGGTAACTATAGAGAAAAGGAAAGAATGAAAATATGGATTGATTTGAAAGCAATTATGAAAATATTAAAATTTAATTGTTTTTGGACTGGAAGCCAATGCATATCAGTGAGTCCAAAAACGATAGGTAAACAAGAATTGGTGTGGGCTAGGATACAAGCAGCAGAGGTTTGGATGAGTTCAAGTTTATGCAGGGTGGAATAATTGGAGGTTAGCCAGGGGAGATTTGGAATAGTCACATAGAGAGTAACAAAGATTTGGATGAGGTAAACATCAGAAATTGGACTGTAACAGGTACGTAGAGATCTACAGAGGAACCTCAATTATCCAAATACCAATTATCCGAAAATCGGATTATCTGACGGTGATCTTGAGGTCCCCTGAGAAACATTACAAGAAAGACGTCTTTCCAGCAGTGATTGCGTCTTTTGTTTACAGTGATTAAACAGGCACCGTCTCCAAATGACTGACCTCCCGCCCTTTCTCTCTCCTCACACTTTCCCTGAAGATCTACAGAGGAGTGCATCCTAACAATGCGCCCCCCCCCCCCACCACACACCCGTTCCCCAGATAAACTCTCCAACACATTGTCCTGTACAGGGCAAACGTAGAACCTGTCAAAAAGCTTCAGTAAAAAGCTGTCTGTGTGTGTGTGCTATTTGGAGACTTAACCCTCGAAGGCAGCAGTCTTATTGTTAGTGTCCAGTTGGGCTGCCCCGGAGAGCGGGCGGGGGCAGTGCTGGGTGGGGATGGGGGCGGAGGTGCAGTGTTGGGGGCGGGGGCAGTTTTGGGGGGACGAGGGGCAGTGCTGAACGGGGTTTGGGGGGGCGGGGTTGGCACAGGGGCGGTGTTGGACGGTGTTGGGGGCGGGGGCAGAGGGAGCTGCTGCATGGATTGGGGGCGGGGCGGTGTTGGGAGGGGGGGAGCTGCTGCCCGGGTTGGGGCAGCGGAGGTGTTGGGGGCGGGCGAGGTGCTACACGGGTTGGAGCAGGGGTGGTGTGTGGTGCGGGGGGAGGATACGGACAGGGTCGAGGGCGGGGAGGTAGTGTTGGGGGTGGGGCCTCGTGCGCTGTGTGCTGCTGCAGTCTCCTGAACAAGGAGCAGACTTAAGAACCTCCGAGCCCCAGAGGAAAAGCATTTAATCGATTAACCGAGTAATCAATTATCCGAACAAAGCAGTGCCCGCCCATCACGTTCGGATAAGTGAGGTTCCCCTGTATAATGTGATGGAATTGAACATGGAAGGAGAGGACATGATTGGGTTAGGAGAGCAACTGAAGGGAGATATATATATTAACTGCTCAGGCAGCCAACAACCTTTGAGGCAGTTTACCTTGGGGTTAGAGGAAGGGAGGGATGCAGCAGAAACAGGTGAATAGATGGTCTCAATCTTAGTGAGAAAGAAATCCATGAGATTCTCACACTTGTTGTTGGAGGGAAGGGTGGAGGAGATAGGGAGAAAAAAAATCATTGAAATGAATTTCAGTGGAGAGGAGAAGCTAAGAGTTACTGTTGGATTCCAAAAAACTTCTGGAATAGTGAGCAGTTTGGTCAGTGGAGAGCAGGACCGGATGGTATTTGATATGGTCCAGTCATGTCAGGTTTAAAATATCAACAAAGCTTAGCAGCTAACTGTCAGTCATCATTGACTGGTGCATTCTTTATGGCAATGCCTCTTCCAATCACAGTCCACTTGCCAATAGCACTTTCTTTTCAAGCAGTATAAATGTGGTTTTCCTTTAACTTTAGTATTTCATTTGAATTTTCATATTAAGTTCTCGATGAAAAGCTTCGATAAAATGTGATTTTTTTTCAGGATTACAGTTATTTCCCCCGTACCCATGGGAGATACTTTCCAAGACCTACCAGAGAAGCCTGAAACCGCAGATAGGAGCGAACCCATTCACTTAAATGGGAAATTTAGCTTCTTGGTAACCCCCTCATCCCCAGTTCTGGGATGTTCCCTGTAATATGTTTGGGCTGCGGTAAACCGCCAGAAACCATGGAAAACTATTCCATGGATACGGAGGTCGCCGGTACTCACATTACTTGTTGATCAAAGGAAGCTGGCCAATTTGTTTCTGATACTAAGCCAGAATCATTTAGATATATAATTGCAATATCACCACCCTGTTCAAATTCAAACTTTGCTGTGACCATTGGAAGAATGGAATAAGAAAATCTTAGAATCCCAACAGTGTGGAAGCAGGCCATTTGGCCCATCAAGTCCACACTGATCCTGTGAAGAGCATTCCACCCAGACTCCACCACTCCCATCCCTGTAACACTGCATTTCCTTTGACTAACCTACTTAGCCTGCACATCCCTGGACATTATGGGGAATTTAGCATGGCCAATGCACCAACACCAAACATCTTTGGTCTATGGAAGGAAATGGGAGCACACAAAAGAAACCCATGCTGCAAACTCTACACAGCCGATCACCTGAGGATGGAATCGAGCTTGAGTCCCTGGTGCTAAGAGGCAGCAGTGCTAACCATGAACCATCATCTCTCCTAATGCTTACAAAACTCAACTAATTTCCCTTCTCTTAGTAGCTGTTTTTTTCATTGGCCTCGTGTTTTACTCCTGGGACTGCAGTATGACTGGTGACTTTCAGTGAAAGAGACTGCTTATAATCTTACAGGATGCCATTGAGGATAGATGGCCTGTCTTTTGGATAGGAAGAATTACACCCAAAACATTGACTGCTCCACCTCCTGATGCTGCCTTGCTTGTTGTGTTCTTCCAGCCTCCAACCTGCCTTTTGGATAGCCAGAAAGAGAAGAAGGTGGGAATGTGCCACCATTCCCAATAGTTTCACCCCTTCCATAAGTAATGGCCTTACTGATGACTCTAGAATTGTTTCTATGTAAAGGAGCATACGCAGCAATGCCTGGCCCTGTTGGTTAGATGCTGCTGCTTTAAATTATGGATTACCATTTCCAACATGAGTGGGCAAGGTTGCCAGTGAGTATGATGCATTGTATTTGGATGATGTGCCTGTCACAGTTTAGTAGCTGGCAGGGTGTGCTAGCTGTGAGATATGAGGGTACAGTTTGCAGTCATGTGAAATGTCTGAGCATGAGATGATGTTATGAATCTGGGGTATAAATGGTGTTAGATAGAAATTGTTGGCAGCTGAGAAAATCCAGCTTTGTGTCAGGTATATAGTAGAGTTGTTGAGGAATTTAAAAATGTAATTACAGATTTTGACTTGTCATGGGAAACCATTGAACCTTATGCGTCCCTGCAGTGCAACAGCTGGCATTGACTATGAGGCCTACCTGCTCTCATTAACGGCCCACTGACTATGAGGCCTACCTGCTCTCATTAACACCCCACTGACTATGAGGGCTATCTGCTTTCATTAACACCCCACTGACTATGAGGTCTACCTACTCTCATTAACGCCCCACTGACTATGATAGCTACCTGCTCTCATTATCTTCTCATTGATTATGAGAGATACCTGCTCTCATTAACGTCCCACTGACTATGAGGGCTATCTGCTTTCATTAGCTTCTCATTGGTTATGACAGCTACCTTCTCATTGGTTATGAGAGATACCTGCTCTCATTACTTCCCCACTGACTATGAGGACTATTTGCTGTCAATATCTTCCCAGCAAGTGGAAGAGATCCTCGCTCCCTGAAGAAAAAAATATATTCTTCAGTTCTGAATTGAAGATATTAGAGAGCATTCTCTGTTCACTGACGCCATTCTTTAAGCTTGTTTCTGCATTATCCCATCACTTACATCTCCTTCAGAAGCCAGAATTCATCATGCATAAATAGGGCACACTAGTTTTAATTAGTGCTAGCCTACCGAGCCCTCAGAAGAAGCATGTAACCATTGAACAGTACCTCCACTTTTGGCTGTGCACCACTATGATTATAGTCAGCTGGCCAAGTTTGTGCTTGGTATAAATTAATCACATATTGCAACCCTTGTATAGGATTACAAGGGCAATTGAATGTTTTGCTTTTTGTTCTTAACAAATATTACAGCATCAAAACTTTTCTTCAAGCTAAGTTCCTTCAGTGTTCTACTAAGAAATGCAAACATTTTGCTTACAAATGGAATGTTTCTGTTAAAACCCAGTAACAAGTGTTGCACCTGCATTTCACACATCACATTAGATCAACCACACGTTTCTGAGACGGGGAAGCCTCTTGCTACTTCCTGTGTTTTGGTTTCCTGCAGGTTGCCAAAAGACAGCTTGTTTTTCTGATATATCATGCTTCACTACAAAATACATTTGAGTTTATTTTAGTTGCACTCAGTCTATTAACGCAGAGCAATATTTCCGTAATATAGTTTTACCACATATTCAATATATTGACCAAAACATTATGGAACTTGAATTGAGTTAGGTACTGCTTCTCTGGTCATTCTGATTAAAACTGTGCACATTTCAGAAGTAGAAACAGAGAAACGTAGCAGATGTGAACAGGAGCAGGTCATTCGGTCCTTTAAGCCTGCTCCACCAATCAACTTGATGATGGCTAATTGTTTAACTCCTTGCCTTTTCCACTTAGCCATGAGAACTATATCTAGCAGCCTTTAAAAACATTGTAACATGTTATTACACATTGAAATAGGGACAATTAACACCAGAAAATCAGTCTATAAATCAATTCCATTCATAATGAGACAGCAAGGATAATATATTATAATTGATGGATTTCTTAGGCAGAATCATTGCGGTCAACTAATATGCCCCATGACTCAGATCAAATTCTTCAAAAATGGATTTCAGCAAAATTGGAGAAGTTCCAACATTTATTTACATTTTAATTTTGATCGTGCTTGGTCAAACATCAGAGTGTTCCTCAGCAGTGGAGAGACACTGAAATTCCTGAGGCTGAAATAGTGCGCTTTCTCTTTCCGGGAGCTGTCTTGGGCCCTTTAAATTCTGGTGGGGGCACAGATTAATATTAAGTCTATCCCTTACATTAAGTAGATTTGTTGGGTAAGTTCCTGAGGGTTCCCAGGGAATTGCCATCTCCAGGCTATTAAAAGGCACAAATGAAACACAAAACAATTCACAGTATGTCTGAGTCCCTTTAAGTCTTTCAGAAAAGCTCCATACCTTTATTAGATTAACGTAATCAATTTGAGTAGAAAACAATGATCTTGCTTGGAAGTTAAATGGTTCCTTTTACAGTTAATATGCAAAGAATACTGATTTCTCAATGCAAATTACAGTGAACGCTACTCATGTGTTCTTGCAGGGACTGGGATGCTGGTGAGGGTTAGTTGAGATGAGCTAGGAATAGGATGCCAGATAACAAGTACAACAATGTTCTTCTCTATATTCGTGAAGGGCGATGGGCAAATCTGGCTGTTTATCATCTCCATCCCAGAGACTGAAGAATTGGCATCCAATATTTTCTGTTTTCTGGTCATACATGATACTTTAGTGAAAGTAAGGTCGGCCTGCTTGCAAATTTTTTATATTACATCTTCACCAAAGGTATCATGAAGCAAGACAGGTTTTGCCTACAAAGTACTGAGTAACCAGTCAGAAACATATGCAAAAAAATCATTTTCAACTATCTGTTGCATAACCCCTAATGCCAGGCTGTTCACAGAGGCACCGACAAAGGCTTAAAGCATTGATTAATTCAGCTAATGGAAGGATATTCCCAAAGACTGGCAGATCAAGAACCAAGGGTCACAGTCTCCAGATATGGGTTAGGCTATTTAGGGAAAAGGAGAAGAGAAATTCCTTCACCCTCAGTGTGGTGAACCTGTGAAATTCTCCACCTCAAAAATCGGTGAAGGATAGAACAGTGAATGTTTTCAAGATGGAGTTAGATATAGTTGTTAGAGCTAAAGAGGTCAAAGGGTATGGAGAGAAAGCTGGAACAGGGTACTGAGTTGGATGGTCAGCTATGCTCATATTCAATGGCAGACCAGGCTTGAAGGGCTGAATGGGCTACTCCTGCTCCTATTTTGTATGTTTACATGATGTATGAAGTCCAAGAAAGAGAAGGAAACTACGTAGAAAGAAGCAATCCGAGCACCATGATACAATATTTTAAGATTTTGAACATCAAAGCCCACATTCACAACAATAAACTCTGCAAATGTCCTTTGTGCTTCATTCCTAACTACAAGTCAGATCACTTCATATCCAAATTGCCTTATATTTTACTTCAACAGCAATGCAGAACTATTTGCTGCCAACACAACCAGCTGTACAATGTAACTTTGCTATAATACATACAATCAACATGTTTGTGGTTACCATTGACCAAAACCAAGTGGACTCGCCACATAAATACAGTGACTACAAGATCAGGTCAGAGGCTAGACGTGCTGTGGTGAGTAACTCACCTTCTGACTCCCCAGAACCTGTTCAACATCTACAAGGCATAAGTCAGGAGTCTGAAGAAGTACTTCCCAAATGCCTGGATGAGTGCAGCTCCAAAAATACTCAAGACGTTTGGCAATACACAGGATAAAGCAGCCACTTGATTGATCCACAGACAACCACTCCTACCACTAACACTCAGTAGCAGCAGCGTGAGCTAGCTACAAAATTCCCTGCAGAAATTTAACAAAGATACTCAGACATCACCTTCCAAACACATAACCACTTCCATCGAGAAGTGCAATGAAATAATACCATAGAGGCTGGTATTCCATCACCAAGTCACCTTTTATTTACATGTGGAGAGCCCTTGACATTGACACAGCTCCCTCAGAGCCAGCTCTCAGAGTGAACAGGGTGTTCGACACTCCTGTTTTTTTTCGTTTTTTTGTTTAATAGAAAGTCCTTCACACACTGAATCCAGCTTCCTCAGAGCCGGCTCTCAGAGTGAGCAGAACCTCTGACACTCCTGTTTATTCTTTTATGGAGTCAAGCTTCTTGAGTGTTGTTGGAGCTGCACACCCAAAATCACTCCACAGAGTCCAGTATTTCATCATCAAGCCACTCATTATTTGCATGTGCAGAGCCCTTGACACTGACCCAGCTCCTTCCGAGCCAGCTCTCAGAGTGAACAGGATGTTCGACACTCCTTTTTTATATAATAATTTCACAGAGGCCGATATCCTGTCACAAGTCAACATTCATTTTCACATGGAGATTCCTTGACACTGATCCAGCTCCCTTATAGCCAGTTCTCAGAGTGAACAGTTTATTTATTTTTTTTATTTTTTTTTAGCCAGCTCTCAGAGTGAACAAAAGCTTTGAATCTTCTGTTTTTTTTTTACTCCTGGTTTTTTTTTGGTTTTTATTACTCATTTTTTTGTTTTTTTTGTTTTTTTTAACTTTTTTTTGTTTTTATCCCCCCACACTACCGCATAACTGCAGTAGTGCTTATTTTTTTCCCCAGCACCCATGTTGTGTGTGTGCAGGTGTGAGACACAGTGAAAAACACAAGTTGCACGAATCTTTATTCAAATTTCCACCACCAGGAAGATAGGAAGACACCCGAGTGGCCAGTGACAAGCAGTGCCCTTCACATCAAAGGGCAATGCTGTGTGATCAAACAGTGAAGGGGAGTGCAGGGATTAAATCAAAATATAATTGGAGGGGGAAAACACTCCTTTTTTTATCTGTTAGCCAGGGTTCCCTGATTGGACCAGATTAACAAGTCTTATTCTATGAATCCACCTGGCTGACCTCATTAGAATTACTACAGGGAAGGGCAGCAAGTTACCACCAACTGCAGGGTCTGCTCCCAGCCATTCACCATCCTGACTTGAAAATATATCGTCATTCCTTCACTGTCATTGGATCAAATTTTAGAACTCACTGCCTGATGGCATGGTGGGTCTACCTACAGCACATGGACTGCAGCAGTTCCAGAAGGCAGCTCACCAGCGCCTTCTCAAGGGCACCTAGGAATGGGCTATCAGTACTGGCTACCAGTAATGCTCATGCCCCCCAAATGAATGAAAAAGAGGTTTTTAAATCGCATTTTATTCCATTTTTCTCAACATCTGGGAACAAAAGACCTGTTCCTGAAAAAGTAGCATTCGAACTTCACTCCATTCAGGAAATGACAATGCACTATTTTCTACTGGTAGAACTAGAGCTACTTCAAGATTTCACTTGTATGTTTTTGTTAAGACTGCTCATTGAAACTACCATTTAAACTGTAAGCACTTTAGGGACTATACCTCATCCTCTGAAATGCAACAAATGAACAGATAATAAATTGTCCATCTCTGAAAATTATTCCATTGGCTGTGACAAGAAGGTGTGCAGTTAATTTTTATTGCCAATCACCTGATTATCAACCTGATTATGTGGATCAGTGGTTAGCACTGCTGCTTCTCAACACCAGGGACCTCGGTTGAATTCTAGCCTCAGGTGACTGGCTGTGTGGAGTTTTTACGTTTTCTGAATGTCTGTGTGGGTTTATTCTGGGTGTTCCAGCTTCCTCCCGCAGTCCAAAGATGTATGGGGTAAGTGAATTAGCCATGCTAAATTGCGTATAGTGTCCAGGGATGTGATGGCGAGGTGTCTTAGCCATGGGAAATGCAGGGTTACAGGGATAGAGGAGAGGGTTGGTTCTTCGGAGGGTTGGTGAGAACTCAATGGTCTGTCTGTCCACTTCCAAACTGTAGCGATTCTATGTTTAAAAGCTTGGTTTCATCTAATTAAAACTAAGTTTTAAACTCAACACACCATAATTAAATATAATAATACATATATATTAATGGCAAAATATTCCTTTTGTTGTAGTAAATGAACTATATTCAAGGTTTTAATAACTTCTGTTTGCATAGGATATTTTTGCAGTAAAAATACAAGATGCTTCATAAATGGGACAAATATGCACGAACATAGTCACTGCATCAGACATAGATTTGGATGGTGACTGAAAGTGTTGCCATTAATAATGGTCTACAAAGATTTTAAAGAGGGAAACATGAAATGTATGGTTTGTTGGAGGATATTGTACCATCACATGCACCTGAAGAATATCACACCTCACTCATTAATAATTGCAATTGGCATCCTAACTATCTCAAAAGCATTCCACTACCTGAAGCAGGTGGTAAAGAATGGGAATGCGAATTCAATGGAAAGATCCTGAATTAGGTGAAGAAGCACAAAGACCTGGATTTCAATTGCATCTTAAGGAAAGGCAAATAATTCACGGCTTAGAAGATTCAGGGCTGTAAGAAAAGGTCGGGACAGTGAAATGAATTTTGGGGTCATCAAGGAACCTTAACTGGATCAAGGTCTGCCTCACTTCGATAATTCTTCCTGATAAAAGAGGAAGTTTAGCAAACTATTAACAGTTAGAAAACCTTTGGGGTGGCACAGTGGCTTGGTGGTTAGCACTGATGCTTTGCAGCACTAGGGACCAGGTTCGATTCCAGCCTTGGGTGACTGTCTATGTGGTGTTTGCATATTTTCCCTGTGTCAGTGTGGGTTTGGTCTGGTTACTTCCCACAGTCCAAAGATGTGCAGGTTAGGTGAATTGGCCAAGCTAAATTGCCCATGGTGAGTAGGTTAGGTGCATTAGTCAGGGGGAATGGGGCTGTGTGGGATACTCTTTGGAGGGCCAGTCTGGACTTGTTGGGCCAAATGGCCTGTTTGCACACTGTAAGGATTCTGCATTTAAATATATAGGTGTATTTTTAGGGGCAACATGGTGGCTCAGTGGTTAGCACTGCTGCCTCACAGCACCAGGATCCCAGGTTCGATTCCAATCTTGGGCGACTGTGTGGAGTTTGCACATTTTCCCTGTGTCTGCGTGGGTTTCCTCCGGGTGCTCCGGTTTCCTCCCACAGTCCAAAGGTGTGTAAGTCAGGTGAATTGGCCATGCTAAATTGCCCATAGTGTTAGGTGCATTTGTTAGAGGGAAATGGGTCTGGGTGGGTTACTCTTCGGAGGGTCGGTGTGGACTGGTTGGGCCGAAGGACCTGTTTCCACACTGTAAGGAATCTATGTTAAAATACATATCAAGTTTCATATAATACTTCATACGCATGTAGAAACATAGGAAGGAAACACAGTCCAACAAATCTGTTCTTTATTCAAGGATCAATATCAACACCATGGGCGGCACGGTGGCACAGCAGTTAGCACTGCTGCCTCACAGCGTCAGAGACCCGAGTTCAATTCCCGCCTCAGGCGACTGACTGTGTGGAGTTTGCACGTTCTCCCCGTGTCTGTGTGGGTTTCCTCCGGGTGCTCCGGTTTCCTCCCACCATCCAAAGATGTGCAGGGTCAGGTGGATTGGCCATACTAAATTGGGTAAGGGGTAAATGTAGGGGTATGGGTGGGTTGTGCTTCGGCGGGTCGGTGTGGACTTGTTGGGCCGAAGGGCCTGTTTCCACACTGTAATCTAATCTAATCTCACTACGTCCCTCAATCTCTTTGAATGTTTCTTTGTCCATTATAAGACTTCACATCTGTCTTCAAATAGTAATGCAACAGAATTTAATTCCTAAAAATAACTTTAATTTATATAACATCTTTAAAATTAAAGAATATCCCAATCTGTTTCACAAACAAGTTTTAATTAAATAGCCATCAAGGAATTTAATTGGGATGTGTGTTTGTGCGTGCGTGTGCATGCGTGTCTGTGTGCATGTGTTGAAATTGAAGGTCTGAAGATTGAAAATATGGCAAAAAATGTGGTGAGACCTACCAAAAATGGAATGCAACCATATACCAAATTGTGAGTTCACAGCAGTCTTTTCATTTCTGATATGCATTTCATGAACCAAGGCGGAATCTTTTAACATTTCCATCTTTCCATTACACCCAATGAATGTTACCCTGGAAATACAAGAAAGGGGGCTGCTTCCACACAATAGAGTAAGAAGGAATAGACTAGTGACAGGACAATTTCGAACTGATATCAGAAGGGACAATTTCAGCAATTAATGCTGGAAGTTTTGATAATTTTCAATGTGCAAATGTTCTTCTTAATATTTGCTGTGAATTTTCCACTCACCACTTTAATCTTCGTCCTAGAAAGGGCAGCTCGGAACAAAATAGCCCGATATCGTTAGATAAAAAGGTGTTGAAAGATTGAAAGTTCTTTCATCCCAAAAGACAAACTAACTTAGACTCACATCTGAATTTTCATCACAGTTGTCCAATCTGGAACTTTCTATTTCAACGCAAGAACTTTCATAGAATCACAACGTTATAATAGCACAGAGGGAGGTCTTTTGAACCATTGTGTCTGCACCACTTCTTCAAATGAGCATTGCACCTAATACATTCTCCAGCATTCTCCCCCAGACACTGCACTTTCTTCGTCATCTAGTTCCCTTTTGAATACCCTTATTGAACCTGCATGAATGCTTGTATCACTTTTGCTTCCTTTGTTAATTATTTTAATTCTGTGCATCTCATTCTCAATCCTTTCCCAAGATGGAAAATGTTCTCTCTTTTTCCTCTGTCCAGACCTTTCAGGATTTTAAATATTTCAACTATATTTCATCTTAGCTTTCTCTTCTCCGGGGAAAGGGTCCCAACTCCTTTATTTCCATAATTAAAATTCATCATCCCTGAAACCTTTCTCATAAACCTCTTCTGCACTCCCTTGGATGCAAATACTTCCTTCTTGGAGAGTAGTATGAAAATCTGGATACAATACTCCAGCTCAGACTGAATGAGTGCATTATATATGAGTTCAGCATAGCCTCCATGTTCTTGCACTTATTGCTGTATTCATAAAGCAAAGAGTTATGAATGCTTTATGGATACATTTTAATACACATGGCTTATATATGCTCAGGTTCCTCTGTTCATGAGTGGCTTTAAAATTATACAATTAACTTTATATTGTTTCTCCATGTTCTTCCTACCAAAAGCTATCACACCACACTTCAAGTTGAACTTCATCTGACTATACACTCATACTACCAACTTCTCTTTATCTTCTTGAAGTTCAATGCTGCTGTTTTCACTTTTCCAAATCATCTACACATCTTGAAATTGAAGATATAGACCTGTAATTTGTATCAGGAAAAGCAATTTTCCCAAAGTCCAAAGAACATCCATTAATCATTATTCTTTTCCTGTCACTCAGCCAATTTTGTATTGATGTTGCAACTGCCTTTCTTATTCTGAGCTCTAATTTTGCTCAGAAGTCTGCTATGTGGCACTGTATCATAGGCCTTCTGGAGGTTCATGTACCGGATCAACAACATTGTCCTGATCAACCCTTTCAGTTACCCCTTCAAAAAATCCCAAGTTAAGTAAACATAATTTTTTAATAAGAAATTCATACTGGATTTCTATGTGTAACTCACATTTTTCACTTGCATATTAATTTTGTTTCAACTTATTGTCTCCAGAAATTTCCCAATCACTGATATAAAACTGATTGGTCTACAGTAGCCTTATTCTTGCATTCTATTTTTGGACAAAACTGTCACATTTTCAGGAAGCACAGTGAAGATAGAAAGTAGAGCAGTGGTTCACTGACACAGTCCTGGAGATCTAATGCAGACGATAGACAAGGGACTTTCCTTCCTGGCAGGAGACCTTCTAACTAGTCACAGACATAACAGTGAAAGTAGACAGCCAATGGAAGTAGACAGCCATTGCTGCTAGTACATAAAGTCTAGCTCCAAGGAACAAGATGGAGAACATGAATATGCTAAATGACATTATACAAATGGTCAAGAACAGTGAATGTATTTTCACAAACCATATTTTCACTATGGAGCCATTAACCTCACACACTCCTCTATTCATGATATAGTGTTAATTGCAACTACTAACAATATCTACCAGCATAATACATTCCTGGGAGAAGACAACTGATACATTCCCAATTCTGGATAGGCCAATAGGCTTTATCACCTTATTGAACCATGGCACCACTGAACAAAGCCATAACTGTCCAGTCAGCAATATACATACACCTTATCTCCTCTCTGTCACAGACCATCGCAATGTCTTCTTGATTCCAACATCTGCAGTAATTTGCCTTAATACATTCCTAGTACCTGTAACTTCACCATACCCACACCATAACTAGAATTACTGCAGGGCTTGACCTATGCCTCTCAGCTTGTACCCTGCTAGTTATTCAACTATGATCTGTACTTCACTGAAGCAAGTTACACTATGTTCACCAACATGTTTCTGTCTGGACAGAAGAAGAGAAGGTTAAGTAGGCACATAACCATAGATAGGGTTAGAGTGGTGCTGGAAAAGCACAGCAGGTCAGGCAGCATCCGAGGAGCAGGAAAATCGAGGTTTTGGGCAAAAGCCCTTCACTAGTCAGTACTCACCTCTGCCTACATAACAATAGATAGCTAAATCCTAACTAAAGATGTCCTTACCTCCAGGGAGTAAATGGTGCTGGTCACCATTGGACTTGACTATGACAGAGGCTGTGACCAATGGCGAGGTGAGATTATGCAACATGACAATGTGCTCCCACCTGAACCATCTTCTAACATTGCACTTTCCATGAACTGAAAAGGATATTGATGATGATGAAACTCTGTCCTTGGATCCAAAGGTCTGCTTAAATATGGGCATCAGGCATTTTTTGTGGGCAGTATTAAGCAGGACCTTCATCTGGTAAGCGAGGGCCTCAGTAAGGCTAGAGGTCAAGGGTCATGCAGGTGCCAGCCAGAATGAGGATGCATAAGAGTGCTGCAGCAGAGATCTCGGGTGAAGTCTGATAGAGTAGCATGCAGAAAATAGTTGATGAGCACACATCACAAAATTTTTGTTGTATCCTGTATCGTGAGGCCTTTCAGAAAGATTGTTGCTATTGTCAAGAAGTGAAGACCCTCCTTTCTATTCTTGAATTGTCAGCCAATTTCATGGAATACACAATGTTCAGTTTCCAATGACTCCATTGCAGCATAAACAGAAGCCACCTAATGTCTGAATGTTGGAGTAGAGGCAGAGGTAATGCAATTTCAGCTTGTTGTGAAAGGTCAATGTGCTCCAGACAGACTCAGATTGTTACCATCATGGCTGCAGTTACCACTAAGCAAATAAAGTTTACAGTTTTCTCAGTAGTAACCTGTCTTCCCCCAATGGCTAGGATTGCAGAAGCGCCATGCTGGGAAACTAGTGGCTCTTTGGAGCACAAACCTGCTTCTGGATAACTGTATTCATCTTATAATTGTGGTATTTTCCCAAATGATCATTGTTGGCATGTGATGGTATTTGTTACCTCTATCAGTATAAGGTACAGGGTAAGGGTTGTTCGAGATCATTCACTGCCACTAATCATTCTTTTTATTTACTTTGCTTTGGGCCCCTCTTATGAATAGCAGTAGAGATATTCCATCATTGAATATCTACAGAAGAAGCATTGTTGAGAAATAACAAGTAGGTTTATTTCATGTTATCAATAAGTACATTTGGTCACATTTAGGGATGGACAGATTCATTTGCTCCCTCTAAAAGCTAGGGTAGCAGTCCTTGTCTTCACCAATGCAGTGTGTGTGACGACAATCAGATATGTGGAGCCAATGTAACATGAATACTATCTCGTCCAAAACTAGTAAACCAGACACCAACCAACCATCATAGCTTCTCAGTCAAATCAACTGGTGTCACTGCTCAAAGCCAGGCCAACTCAGCCCAGAATTGCTTGTGGGCATGTTGCAAGCAAACCTAGTTGCAATCTCTCTAGCTGACAGCATAACAAGTACATCTGCTACACTGACTGAGTAACGCTACATGACAGCTACAAGCCAGAAAAGCACCTTAAGTCAAGCGCTAGGGAATTGCACAAGAGTAATTTGATGGTTTTTCTACAGAATATTGAATATTGCTTGAAAATTTGACTTGAAACTATTATTTTGTGATCGTCTTTGTTTTAGCATTGTCACCAAGAAGACATTGTGATGGTCTGTGACAGAGAGGAGATAAGGTGCATTTAGATTGCTGACCGGACAGTTATAGTTTTGTCCAGTGGGGCCATGGTTCAATAAAGTGATAGCAGATGGCCTATCCAGAATTGGGAATGTATCAGTTGTCTTCTCCCAGCTTCATAAAGCTATTCTGTTTTGTCGCTTCACCTTTAGCACTTGGAAAACAGTGGCAGGATCAGAAAGAGTCAGCATGGATTTACGAAAGGGAAATGACAAATAAACTGGAATTTTTTCAGTTGAAAAGGGGAACCAGTGGGTGTAATTTATTTGAACTTTCAGAAGACTTTCAACAATGTCCCACATAAGCAATTAGTCTGTAAAATGAAAGCGCATGGGATTGGAGGTAGTGTACTAATGTGGATAGAGAATTGGCTGTAAGACAGAAAATAAAGAGTGGGAGTGAAGAGGTTATTTTATAAGTGGCTGCCAGTGACTAGTGCAGTTAAGACAAGAATCGGTGCTTGGGCCCCAGTTAGTTATAATATATATTCATGATTTAAATAAAAATTCAAAGTGTAATATCTCCAAGTTTGCAGACAACAAAAAGCTGGGTAGGAGGGTGAACTGTATGGAAAATGAGAAGATGTTTCAGTGTGATTTGGATAAAATGAGTGAATTGGAAAATATATGGCAAATGCAATATAATGTGGATAAGTATGAGGCTGTCCTCATTGATACCAAAAACAGAAAGGCAGAGAATAGCAATAGATTGGGAAAGGAGCAGATACATGAGATCAGGGTGTCTTTGTCCACCAGTTACTGAAAATAAACATGCAGCAGGCAGTGAAGAAGACAAATGGTATGTTGGCCTTCATAGCAAAAGAGAATTTAAATACAGGAGCAGGTATGTCTTGCTGCTCTTGTACAGGGCCTTGGTGAGACCACACCCAGGGTAGAGTTTTGATCTCCTTATTTGAGGAAGGATATTTGGGCTATGGAGGGAGTGCTACAAATGTCTACCAGATTGATTGTTGGGATGGCAGGACTGACATATGAAGAAAGACTGGATTGCTTAGGACTATATTCACTGGAGTTTAGAAGAATGAGGGGAGGCTCTCTCAGAAACCTATAAAATTCTAACAGGACTAAACACGTAAATTCAGGAAGGGTGTTCACATAACTAGGAAGTAGAGAACTGGGGATCCAGGGTTACAGTCTAAGGATAAAAAGTAGACCATTTAGGCCAAGATAAGGAGAAATATCTTCACCCAGAGAGTGGTGAGCCTATGCAACTCTCTGCTATTTCTGTGAGGTTAAAACAATGAATGTTTTCAAGACAGAGATAAATATTGTTGTCAAGATCAAAGGGAATGGGGTGAAATCAGAAAGAGGGTACTGAGTTAGATGATCAGCCATGGCTGAATGGCCTACTGTTGTTCCTGTTTTCTATCTTCCACCTTTTCCCTTCTCCTCCACACCTCTCCCTCCACCTCCCTAGACATCCTCCACATCAATTTATTGCTTTAACACTGACTTTTCTCTTGCTGAGCTGATTTGTTTCCCAAACACTCGCTTTTTCTGAAATTCATGTTTATTTTTGCGCCAAGCCAAATATCAGGCTGGATTTCTTGCTGAAAGTGAATGGGGGACTATAAGAAAGTCTGACTGCTTTTCGGAGGGCTGGCAAAATTGGTTATTTTTGCTCCAATAGAAACATGATGTATTGAGCCAAAGTCTTTTGGGTGTTGCTGTCCACATATTGCAAATGACCAGGTTCAAAGAAGAGGAAATGGTTGCATAATATGAACTGCCAAGTTGTTTGTAATTGTCTGACAAAGCAGTGGTTTTAATGAGTATCATAATGAAACCTGAGCTGCTTCGGACTTTACAAAGAGGCTTTGATTTCAAAAGACAAGGACTTTTACAAAATCTGTGTACAACATTTCAACGTCAATTCTGGGTGTCCAAAGGATGGGGTTGGAGGGAGAGTGTACAGGGGACTTGAGTAACAGGAAAAGCACAAGAGCTAATGATATCTCTCCCTAGCTTTGGTGTATGGCAGCATGAAAGTTGTATTTATATCAAAATATCATCAGTCATACCAAAGCTGAAAGTCAATTTTTATAGCTCAGGTGTCCACAATTACTACTTGGTATTTCAGTTGAATTTAAATTCCACCAGTACAGGGAGATTGAACCCTTACTCCTAGAGTGGTAGCTTCATTATTATTATTACAATTGAATTTACCATAACTCCACTAATCTTATCTTGGCTATTCAAACATTATTGCTGACAGACACAGCAAGTAGTGTGACAGGAAGTGTACCTTTCCTGGAAAACTTTGGTGTAACCAGGATAGGAGTTGCATTAAGTTATTTCTTCCAAGGATATTTACACATAATTAACTAACAGCCGTTTTACACAAAAAAAAATTGTTACATGCACATTTCTTCAACCGTCGCTCAACCATCAACACCACTTTTGGGATATGACTGACCTTTTAGATAAGTTTCCTGTTCAAATACATTACTCCAGCTCCATGAGAAAAGACCAGCTTAAATAGAATTTTTCACTTAATGCATGCCGTAGAGTTACACTCTAAAATGCAGTTGCATGGTGACTCCAGGTCCACCAATATCAATGTTACTTGTGATTTCCATAGCGTTTTTTTCAAATTTTTGTGCACCACTATGCTTAATCAAAGCGCTGCCTGTCTGATTGTAGATCCACATGCTGATCATTTCTATTTCTTGGGAATATTGCCTTTTATTTCTCATTCAATAAACTAAGAGGTAACCCTAATCCTAACTGTATCGCACTCTGACACACATATGCAGACACGCACGCGTGCACACACATACACAGAACACCTTCTGAGGAACGGTCATAGGGTCATATATATATACAACACAGAAACAGACCCTCTAACTCATCCATGCCGACGAGGTATCCTAACCTAACCTAGTACCACTTGACAGCACTTGGCCCATATCATTCTAAACCCTTCCTATTCATATATCCATCCAGGTGCCTTTTAACTGTTACAACTATACCAGCCTCCACCACTTCCTCTGGCAACTCATTCCATACACATACCACTCTTTGCATGCAAAAGTTTCTCCTTAGATCCCTTTTAAAATTTTCCCCCCTCACCCTAAACCTATGCCCTCTTGTCTGAACTCTCCTGTTCCAGGGAAAAGACCTTGTCTGTTTACCCTATCCATGCCCCTCATGATTTCATAAACTTCTATAAGGTCACCCCTCAGCCTCTGATGCTCCAGGGAAAACAGCCCCAGCCTATTCAGCCCCTCCTTATCGCTCAAATCTTCCAACCCTGGCAACATCCTTCTAAATATTTTCTGGACTCTTTCAAGTTTTACAACATCCTACCAATATGAAGGAGACCAGAATTGCATGCAATATTCCAAAAGTGACCTAACCAATGTCCTGTACAGCCACAACATGACCTCCCAACTCCTGTACTCTATGTTCTTACCAATAATGGAAAGCATACCAAACGCCTTTTTCACTATCCTGTCTACCTGTGACTCCACTTTCAAGGAACTATGAACTTTCATTCCAAGGTCATTTTGTTCAGCGACACTCCCCAGGACTTCACCATTAAGTGTATAAGTCCTGCTCTGAATTGTCTTTCCAAAATGCAGCAACTCGCATTTATCTAAATTAAACTCTATCTGCCACACCTCAGCCCATTGGCCCATATGATCAAGAGCCTGTTGTACTCTGTGGTAACCCTCTTCGCTGTCCACTACACCTCCAATTTTGGTGCCATCTGCAAATTTACTAAATATACCTCCTATGTTCACATCCAAATCACTTATATAAATGATGAAAAGCAGTGGACCCAGTACTGATCCTTGTGGCACTCCAATGGTCACAGGTCTCCAGACTGAAAAACAACCTTCCACCACCATCTTCAAGCTTCAAGCCAGTTCTATATCCAAATGGTTAGTTCTCCCTGTATTCCATGAGGTCTAACCTTGTTAATCGGTTTACCATGAGGAAACTTGTCAAATGCCTTACTTAAGTCCATAAAGATCACATCCACCACTCTGCCCTCATCAATCCTCTTCATTACTTCTTCAAAAAACTCAATCAAGTTCATGAGACATGATTTTCCACGCACAAAGCCCTTTTGATTATCCCTAAACAGTCCATGCCTTTCCAAATGCATGTAAATCCTGTACCTCAGGATTCCCTCCAACAACTCTGTTATAAGGTCAGAAGTGGGGACATTCACCAATAATTGCACAGTGTTCAGCACCATTCGCAACTCCTCAGATTCTGAAGTAGTCCGTGCTCAAATGAAACAAGATCTGGACAATATCCAGGCTTAGGCTGACAAGTGGCAAGTAACATTCGTGCCGTACAAATGCCAAACAATGATCATCACCAATAAGTGACACTCTAACCATCGCCCCTTGACATTCAGCAGTATTACCATCACTGAATCCCCCACTGTCAACATCCTTGAGGTTACAATTGGCCAGAAACTCACCTGGACTCTCCACATAAACACAGTGGCTACAAGAGCAGGCCAGAGACTTGGGATACTGCGATGAGTAATTCACCTCCTAACACCCCAAAGTCTATCCATCAGCTGCAAGGCACAAGTCAGGAGTGTGATGGAATACTCCGTACTTGCCTGAATGGGTACAGCTCCAACAACACTCAATAAGCTTGACACCATCCAGGACAAATCAACCCACTTGATTACACCACATCTACAAATGTATAACCCCATCAACATCGGCACTTAGTAGCAGCAGTGTGTACTATCTACAAGATGCACTGCAAAAATTCACCAAAGATAGTTGGACAGCACCTTCAAAACCCACAACCACTTC
This sequence comes from Chiloscyllium plagiosum, assembly GCF_037043375.1. Lineage (NCBI taxonomy): Eukaryota > Metazoa > Chordata > Chondrichthyes > Orectolobiformes > Hemiscylliidae > Chiloscyllium > Chiloscyllium plagiosum. The sequence goes on from NW_028270166.1 coordinate 28,404,751, forward strand.
CATTTAGAAGGACAAGGGCAGCAGGTATTTGGGAATACCACCATCTGCAAGTTCCCCTCCAAGCCACTCACCACCCTGACTTGGAAATATACCGCCGTTCCTTCACAGTCATTGGGTCAAAATCCTGAAATTTCCTCCCCACCGGCATTGTAGGTCAGCCCACAGCAAGTGGACTTCATCAATTCAAGAAGGCAGCTCACCATCTCCTTCTCAGGGACAAATAGGGATAGGCTATCAATGCTGGCCAACCAGCGACGCCCAAGTCCCAAAAATGGATTAAAAATAACTTAACCACCATTAACGTCAGTCTCATCGGTCGATAGTTCCCTGGCTTTTCCTTAACAAATTTCTTAAACCGTGGCACCACGTTGGCCTACCTCCTATCTTCCGGCACCTCACCTGTGACTATCAATGATACAAATATCTCAGCAAGGGGCCCAGCAATCACTTCCCTACCTTTTCACAGAATTGTAGTGTATACCTGATCAGGTCCTGGGGATTTATCCACTTTTCGGTGTTTTACGACATCCAGCACCTCTCTGTCTGTAATATGGACATTTTTTTAAGATGTCACCATTTATTTCCCCACATTCTATATTTTCTATGTCCTTCTCCACAGCAAACACTGCTGCAAAGTACTCGTTTGGTATACCCATCCCCATCTCCTGCGGCTCCACACATAGGCTGCCTTGCTGATTTTTGAGAGGCCCTATTCTCTCCCGAGTTACCCTTTTATCCTTAATGTCTTTATAAAGTCCCTTTGGATTCTCCTTAACCTTATTTGTCAAAGCTATCTCATGTCCCGTTTTTGCCCTCCTGATTTCCCTCTTAAGTATACTCCTACTGCCTTTATATGCTTCCAAGGATTCACTCGATCCCTGCTGTCTATACCTGACATGCTTCCTTCTCTGTCTTAATCAAATCCTCAATTTCTCTAGTCATCCAACATTCACTACACCTACCAGCCTTGTCTTTCACCCTAACAGGAATAAGCTGTCGCTGGACTCTCGTTATCTAATTTTGAAGGCTTCTTATTTTCCAGCCATCCCTTTACCTGCGATCATCTGCCCCCAATCAGCTTTCGAAAGTTCTTGCCTAACACCATCAAAATTAGCCTTGCATGAATTTAGAACTTCACCTTTTAGATCAGCTCTATCCTTTTCCATCACTATTTTAAGACTAATAGATTTATGGTTGCTGGCCCCAGAATGCTCCCCCACTGGCACCTCAGTCGCTTGCCCTGCCTTATTTCCCAAGAGTAGGTCTCTAGTAGGTACATCAACATACTGAATCAGAAATTTTTCTTGTACTGACCTAACAATTTCCCTCAATCTAAACCCTTAACACTATGGCAGTCCCAGTCTATTTTTGGAAAGTGAAAATTCCCTTTCATAACCACCCTATTATTCTTACAAATAACTCAGATCTCCTTACAAATTTGTTTCTCACTTTCCTGCTGACTATTAGGGAGTCTATAATATAATCCCAATAAGTTGATCATCCCTTTCTTATTTCTCAGTTCTACCCAAATAATGTCTCTGGATGTATTCCCAGGAATATCCTCCCTCAGCACAGACATAATGCTATCCCTTATCAAAAACGCCACTCCCCCTCCACTCTTGCTCCCCTTTCTATCCTTCCCGTAGCATTTGTATCCTGCAACATTGAGCTGACAGTCCTGTCCATCCCTGAGCCACGTTTCTGTAACTGCTGTAATATCCTAGTCCTATGTTCGTAACCATGCTCTGAGTTCATCTGCCTTACCTGTTAGGCCTCTTGCATTGAAATGAATGCAGTTTAATTCATCAGTCCTACCTTGTTCTTTACTTAGTTCCTGCCAGCCCGGACTGTTTGACTTGCTCCGTTTCCCACCTGTACCAATTTCAGATTGATCTCTTTCGTCACCATTTCCCTGGGCCTCCCCACCTTATTAGTTTAAATCCTCCCAAGCAGATCCAACAAATCTCCCTGCCAATATATTAGTCCCTTGCCAATTTAGGCGCAATCTGTCCTTCTTGTACAGGTCACTTCTCCCCCAGAAGAGATTCCAGTTATCCAAAAATATGAATGTTTTCCCCTGCACCAGCTCCTCAGCTATGCTTTCATCTGCTCTGTGCTCTTATTTCTACCCTCACTAGCTCGTACTACCAGGAATAATCCAGATATTACTCCCCTTGAGGAGCTCCTTTTTAAATTCCTGCCTAACTTTCTATATTCTCCCTTCAGAGTCTCATGTTTTTTTCTTTCCTATGTCATTCATTCTAATATATACAGCAACCTACTGCTGGTCCCTCTGCTCTTTGAGAACATTCTACACCCTCTCTGATCCTGGCACCAGCGAGGCAACTTACCATTCTGATTTTCCACTGTCGGCCACAGAAATGTCTGTCTGTGCCTCTAACTAGAGAGTCACCTATCACAATTGATCGCTTGGAACCCAACGTACCCCCCCCATTACGTTAGAGCAGTTCTCGGTACCAGAAACTTGGCTGTTCGTGCTACATTCCCCTGACAATCCATCACCCCCTACATTTTCCAAAACAGCATACTTGTTTGAAATGAGGATAGCCACAGAAGACTTCTGCACTACCTGCCTACCCCTCCTACCTTTCCTGGAGTTAACCCATTTACCTGACTGTATCTACAGCTTTTCTCCCATCCTATAACTGCCATCCAATACAACACCTAGCTCCTGTAAATTCCTTAGCGCCTCTAACTGCCACTCCAACCGATCCATGCGATCTGATAGGATTCACAACCAAAGGCACTTTCTGCGGACATAATCATCAATAACATGGAAACCCTCCCGAAAGTCAAGAGTGTGCTGCTGGAAAAGCACAGCAGGTCAGGCAGCATCTGAGGAGCAGGATAATCGATTTTTCGAACATAAGCCCTTCATCAGGATTCCAGAATCTCACTCTCTTCTAACCCTCCCAAAACTCCCACATCCAACAGGAAGAACACATCACTCTGCTCAAGGCCATCTTTGCTCCTTCACAATCTACAGACCCAGAAAATTACACCAACTTATTACTCTTTAAAAAACTGCTCCAGCCTAACTTAATACTTATGGTTTATATTTTTAAAATCTAATCAAGAGACAAATCTCAATAAAACATATATTCAAGAATGAACCCATTTTGCTCACTATTGTAGACTTACAGCAAGGTTACACTTAAAAACTATGCACTTATCTGTTCCTGTGCTGTGAGCTCTCCCACACAGGTTCCTCTAAGGTCAGCTGTGAATTTCGCTGTTTGTTAATTTTTCCTTGACATGCTCTGATGTCCTGAGATACTTGGACTCAAATAGCAAAGGCAGTAACTGTGCAGATATAATGCTGTGTCAGGCAGCACAGTAGGTTTCCCACTCAACCTGAAACATTAACTCTATTTCTCTCAACAGATACTGCCAGACTTGCTGAGCTTTTCCACTAATTTCTGTTTTTGTTTCTGATTTACAGCAACCATAGTTCTTTTGGTTTGTATCACACTCCAACCATGGCAATCCTAGGGACAGCACGATGGCTCAGTGGTTAGCACTGCTGCCTCACACTGCCAAAAACCCTGACTCAATTCCCACCTCAGGTGACTGTCTGTGTGGCATTTGCACATTCTCCCCATATCTGTGTGGGTTTCCTCTGGGTGTTTGAGTTTCCTCCCACAATCCTGTTCAGGGGAATTGGCCATGCTAAATTGCCCATAGTGTTAAATGCATTTGTCAGAGGGAAATGGGTCTGGGTGGGTTACTCGTAAGAGGGTCGGTGTGGACTTATTGGGCTGAATGGCCTGTTTCCACACTGTAGATAATCTAATCACACAACTGGGTGAGTAATTTTATTGTGCAGATCCCAAATATTAAAGATATAACAACAACTTGTGTTCATGAACTTCAAAGTTAATGTGCCAGAGTAGTACATAGTAATTATAGTTCAATTTCACTAACAATATAAAAACTCTAGAATATCCTATCCAGGTATATTTATGTAGCATGAGTTATATAGTATGAGTTCTACTGGGAATACTGTGGATGCTCAGTTATTTCACTTGCATGAATAACTAAATTTAATGTGGATTGCTCTCTTTTTCTGCTTTCAAGGTAGTAAGCTGTGAGATGTATAATTATTTTGATATCATTTATTTTAAGTTTGGATTTCTGGTTTTTGAATTAATTATTAAAGTATGTTTCCTGCATGTCTGAAATTAATATTTAACTTGTTAGAATTTCTGTAAATATGGTGATTAATTTCCATATTTGAGGCATAGCTTCAGAATGAATGGGTTCTTGTGTAGATTGGTAGAGTTTTGTGCTGAACAAGACACACAAGCTCCCGTGTGGCCATAGGATGGCTGCGTAGAGGAGTGCCCCTGAGAACAAAGAACAATGAAAATTACAGCATAGGAGCAGGCCCTTCAGCCCTCCAAGCCTAGATCCTCTATTTAAATCTGTGGCCTATTTTCTAAGGATCTGTGTCCTCTGCACCCTGCCCATTCATGTATCTGTCTAGATACATCTTAAATGATGCAATTATGCCCTCCTCTACCACCTCCACTAGCAACATGTTCTTGGCACCCACCACCCTCTGTGGAAAGAACTTTCCATGCATATCTCCCCTAAACATTTCCCCTCTCACTTTGAACTCGTGACCCCTAGTAATTGAAGGGAAGGAAATATAGTGAACTAAGTTACCTTCAAGTTAGGAGTTAGTGTTAGTCCCATACTAGAAATATTAGGATAAAACCTGAAAAGGCTACTTAAAGCTGAGTACATTGAAGCTCAGTTGTATGATGGCTCCAGGGAGGAGCTGTCTACTATTCAAATCTATAAGTTGAAGTCACAAGGAACTTAAACCTACTGAGGTGCTACAATCAGGAAGTCTAGTATGAACATTAGAGTGATGTTTCGGGTACTATATCAGAATTATGTTTTGGGTGCTATACAAACCTGTTTTGTTTCCTTTCAATTTATAAAGGAGTTTTTTCGGCTGAATGAGATTATATTTCTACTATGTGTTTAACAACCTTTAAATTCATATTAAAGGTATGTAGTTTGCATTATTCTATTTTATCTTTATTTCATTTGTAATAAAGTTTGTGTAGTGATTGTAGTGAGATAAGCCAGGTGGACCTCATAGAATATGAGTTCCCTGATTGGGACTGTTAATCTGGCTCAATCAGGGAGCCCTGGCTGACAGATATAAACAGGACGGTCAGGCATTCTGTTCACTCTGAGAGCTAGCTCTGAGGGAGCTGGATCAGTGTAAACGACTGTAAATAAAGGGTGAGTTGGTGACGGGATACCCACTGCTGCAGGGTTATTTCACTTCTGTCTTGTAGTTGAAGCAAAATCTGCAGCAACAAAGCATAATATAATCTGTCAAGCTATGTTCCAGTGTAGGATCTGACTTGTCTGGGAATTAAACCAACTGTGATCATAATATCTTACAATTAGAGAAATCAGGGCTGGATTTTCTCATTTAGGATAGGAAGTGGAATTGAGACTACCAATTTTTGGGGGGAGACTTACTCATTGGAAGTTTCACCAAGGCATTCCCATCACTTTGCATCACAATAGGCTCCCTGTCAAAATGGTAGTATCAGGTGCATTCTTGTAGTTGCAAAACCAACCAGAGACGCCTCCATTACAGGAGTAGCAGGCTGCAGTAGAGGATAAGTCATAAAAACAATGCTTCAACAAGACAGCACCCTCTCAACAACCTTTTAGAAAGTTGAAGTTGAAAACAGAAACACTACAATGGGTAGAAGTGGAGGGTGGGGATAATGCAGCCACTCCCAGAAAAGGACTACGAAATATATGAAAACAAAACATGCTGGAAAAACTCAACAGGATTGTGGCAGCATCTGTCAGGGGAGGAACAGAGTTAGCATTTCTTGGTAAATAAATTCTGAAAGAGAGTCATATCAGACTTGAAATGTTAACTTGGTTTCTGTCTCCACTAACCCTGCCAGACCTGCCGAGTCTCTCCAGCATTTTCTGTTTTTATTTCAGATTTCCACTATATTTTGCCTCTAATAGAGAGGATTGCTAAGCCTCATGATTTTCTGCATGTCTTCACTGCGCACCTAGCTCCTAGTGCATTGAGAAACTGGATGTTGAATAAGATTTTGCAGCCTGCTTAGCAAGGCTTTTTGCAAAGCTAATTAGCACCATCCTTGTGGGTTTGGGTGGACCTGCTGGACATAAACTTGCTCCGCAAAAAATGACTGCAGTTGAGTGGGAAATCTGCTAGTGGGTTGCCACACGAATTTTCAGCCTCTGCCCATCTCTGTTCCACATGTCAATATGGTTCACTGTATCAGCAAGACATTGCACAGCATTACGAGTGGAATTATGTAAATGAATTGCAATTGTGTTTTCTTTAAGGACATCTTAAGTGACATTTAATTTTACTGAGATCAGCTTTCAGCCACATGTTGGAAAGCTGAGATTATCTCAATTACATCACACCAGCTTCATATCTTCTGCACCCACACAATAATATTTTTCCCCACATGACATTAAGTGGAAGCTTCCAATTAAAAATTCAGTTCTTTCACAAAAGAAGGGCACTGGAATGTACCATTATCCAGAGAGAGACAAAAACAAGTTAAAATCACCATCAGGCTAGCTTTATAAAGGCCCATGTGCCGACCTTCAGAGAAACACTGGGTGATGAAAAAGAGAAGGGGGGAAATTTGTCCTTAATTTTTAATCTGGTTTCTTAAAACCAATTATCCTTCAATGATATTAGATTTGAATGGTTTTAGAGATGCAGTGACATGCGAAATATAAGTAAGACGTGGAGCTCTAAGGAATATATTTTCATGCAATAATGAGCCATAAAGAAATGTGCAATTTAGTGGGTTAAACTGGCAACCTAAATACCAGGAAATGCTGAATAAATAACATAAAATTGCATAATCTAAGGGAAATGTCACAAAATGTGTGCCAATGGTTTACAGATATCTACTTTTGAAATGTTGTGGTCACAAGGAGGATGTTGCTGAATGGAAAATATATTTTCCCCAACTGAAATAGTTCAAGGGCATAGCACCTGTTTAAAGTTAAAACTATGTAAAGCATGGCAAGAAATATAATTTGTCCTGTAAAACTAGAAAACACAACAATATTAATTAAAATGTATTACCTTTCAGGGATTCTATGACTCTATGATTAGTAAAAGTAAGAACACAGTTCCATATATCAATAGAAATGAAAGCTGTTAAGTTTTGTTTAAGAATTTGAACATATTGGAATAATACAGTTCTGAGGAGGTAAAGTACAGGCACTTCATCAGTAAGCTTTGTCACGCTACCTTCCTAAACCTGCCTCATTACCTTGCACCCAGTCAAGTGATGGCAGTCTGCAGCTATCCTGAACAATTTGCTTTATTTGCCCAGGATAGGTCAAACAGAAGGTAATTTTCACTCCACTTTGCCAGTGGGGATCTGCAGGATGGTGGGGGTGCAGTGTTGGCATGCAGTTGTTACCCATGGAGTATATCCTGAGATATTGCTGACTGAAGAAGTTCCCGAGGAACTTGCAGTGAGCTGGAGTCAGCAGGTTACTGCCTCAACTCTCGGGAATAGTTGCTGCCAAGTTTCTTGCATGGGAAAATGGGAAACTGCATATCAATGATATAATAACATACATACTCATACATGAAAACAGTCTTTTGCCACTCTTCAATGAGGATCTTGTCTTACCATTCAACACTTGGTTGCAGAATGGCGCTACTTGCTCGTGATAGTGGGAAACTTCTCACAGCCAATCTCGTGTGACTGTCCCATCAAAGTACACACCATTACGGAGCTGGGAAGGTTCTGTCTGAAGTCTCAAGCTGCAGTGTATGCAATATTCAGTGCTTTGATCCTACATTTTGATTTCACTTTTGAACTGAGAATAACCCAAATTGAAGCGTTTCACTTAAATGTTCAAATTAAATTATGGGTTGTGCTGAGGGCTGACAGAAAAGTTGTTTTATGTAATTTCATACTTACTTGAGCACACTATAAGCTACCATATGAAGCATACTTCACAGAATCCCTCCAATGTGGAAACAGGCCATTCAGCCCATCAAGTTCACACTCACACTCCAAAGAGAACCCCACACCCCTGCCCTGTAACCTTGTATTCCCCATGGACAGTCCACTTAACCTGGACATCTTTGGACAGTGGAGAAAGCCAGAGCACTCGGAGGAAACCCATGCAGACACAGGGAGAATGTGCAAACTCCACACTGACAGTTGCCCGAAGCTAGAATCGAACCCGAATCCCTGGAGCTATAAGACAGCAGTGCTAACCACAGATCCACTGCACCACACATGATTCTTAGGTATTGTCCAAAAAGCCATTACACCATACTTAGGACAATTGAGCAGTGCTCCCCATTGTGAAATCAAATAAATGTTGATATAGTGACAGGAAAAGGACAGCAATATAGTTCCAAATTAGGATGCAGTGTGCCCTGGAAGGGAACTTGCAGTTTCTCAAGTATCTACTGCTCTTATGTAGAGCTCATAGGTGTGGAATGTGCTGTCAAAGGGGCATTGCAAAGCGGCTACAGTATATCTTGTAGATTCCACTATGTGTTCAGTAATGGAGGAAGTGAATGTTTAAGGGTGGGGTGCCAGTCAAGTGGGCTGCTTTGTCCTAAGTGGTGTTGGGCTCCTTGAATGTTATTGGAGATGTATGCATCAGGCAACAGCAACATAGTCCATCACATTCCAGGCTTGTGCCTTGTAGATGGTGGACAGGCTTTGAGGAATCAGGAGATGAGTTTGTCACTAGAGAGTTCCAGCCTCTGACCTGCTGTTGTAGTTACAGCATTGATACGGATCAATGATACTGCCCCAAAATTGGTGCTAGGAGGAGTGGTGTAGATTCAACAATGTTAGTACTATTAGATATCAAGGGGTAATGGTTAGATTCTCTCTTGTTGGAGATGTTATTTGCCACTGAGTAGTCCAAGCTTAACTATTGTCCTGGTCATGCTGCAAGCAGGTACAAACTCCTTCAGTAGTTGATGCATTGTGAATGGTACTGAACACAACAGAATCGTCAGTGACCATCCCAGCTTCTCATCTAATGATTAGAGGGCTGGTCATTGAGGATATAACTGCAGATAGTTGGGCTGAGAATGCTCCCTGCAAGACCTCTTGCAACAATATCCTAGACTCCAATAGTCAGAGTCATCTTCCGTTATACCTGATATGGAGTCACACAGAGTTTTACTCATCCCTACTGACATCAATTTTGCTACACCTCCTTGATGTCACACATGGTCAAATGCTGCCATGATATCAAGATCAGTCACTTATCTCCCCTTTAGAATTCAATTGTCTTGTCAATGTTTGGATAAAGGTTGTAATGAGAATCAGACTGAATGACTCTTGCAAAATAAATTGAACATTGGTGAACACTTAATGGTGGGTAAGTGCTACTTGATAGCATTAGCAATGGCACCTGCTATGAATTTGCTGATATTTGAGAGTAGTCTGATTGAGCAGATTCAACATCTTCTGGATTTACTCTGAGGGGGTATGCCATGAAGATACAACAATAATGTCCAAATCAAACGTTGTAGCATATTCACGAATCAGACATTACAGAAAGGGTTGAAAATACTCATTAGGTTTAGAACATCTTCAGAGAGAGAAACAGAGTTAACTGTTTGAGTCAAATGTGAACCTTCAACTGAAGAACTCTCTCTCTCTCTCGCTCTATCTCTCTATCCAGATGCAGTTAGACTAAGTAACTGAGTCCCTCCTATTTCTAATTCTGGCATTCACAATGTTATGCTTTTACACTACATAATAATATGTAACATGACTCCCACCTGCAAGGATAGGCAATGCTCCAATCTCTTTTTTAGAAGCAAACAGAAATTAGAAATACAAGCTCTTGTTATTTATGTTGCCTTTCCTTCATCCAGAAAATTCACACTCTTATCCTTAGTGGAGTAATAGTAGTTCAGCAACTGTAGCATAATTCGATCGATTTCTCCCCTGCTGTCTAATATTCATTTGATTTTAAAATTATTCTGTTATTTATCTTGGTTAATGCTGATCTCTAAATGGTGACTTGCATCACATTTTTATCAAATCCCTCCTGGTCATCCTCTTGCCCTTCTGTTTCCTAGATGTTTGTGGCCTCCTCATGCTATTTCTTCTGGGCGTTTGTTTGTTTTTACTTTTTTGTCTTCCCCCATCTCCCCTTTCTATTCTCATAATATCCCTGATACATTTATTATTGAACCCAGATACTGTATGTATAGTGGTTCTGAGGCAATTGCAATTTAACCTGTGAAACTTTCTATTTCTAGGGGGAAAACAGATATACTTGAATGTGAACAAATTGGGTGCACTGGAGCTGCATTTTAAAGCAGAAAGACCTGCCAGAACAGAATCTGACATTTGCAAATAACTGATTTTACTTTCTGGGCAATGATGTCATTGAAAGTCAACACTTGTTTTTCACTGAATTATAGTTTTTGCATTCTGTCTAGCTCTTTATAGTGCCTGGTAAGGTGACAATGGTGGGAGTGCAGAGTATTGATGGACAGGCTTTTAGCCCTCAGAAATTCACAGCAAAAAATTAAACATATTTTATCCACTTTTAACTATTAAAGAGTTGCAAAAGAGATAAAGGATGCCTGTGTAACATTTGTTCCTGGAGCAATCATCTTCTGGCCTACTTCATTCACAGTTCTGCGGCTGGGTCTGCGCTAACTAGAGCAAAGAAATATTTGCTTTTTACACAATAACCTCAATGAGAAACTATAAGGAACACAAGTGCTCCCCTGGGTCAACAGTTTCTCTAAACAAAAACAGAAATTGCTGGAAAAGTTCAGCAGGTTAGGCCGCATCTTTGGAAAGAAATCAGAATTAATGTTTGGGTCCGGTGACCCTCAAAACTGATGGCAGCAAGGAAAAAGTTGCTTTTTATGCAGAAGATAGGATAAGATAGGTGTGAGGAGATAAGGAGTAAATGATAGGTCGGGATACAAGCCAAATAGAGAGAAGACAATTCAAAAGACAAAGGAATGGATAACTATCTGGCTGAGGCTGGGGGGGTGGGAAGGTGGGGAATAGCTGTTAATAGGGACTGTTAGGGGCTAACAATGGGTGGTGTGTAATAGCAGACCATGTGATAACAAGTCTAGATTAGAGTGGTGCTGGAAAAGCACAGCAGTTCAGGCAGCATCCGAGGAACAGGAAACTCGACGTTTCGGGCAACAGCCCTTCAACAGGAATGATAACAAGGCCTGGTGTGTGGGAGTTGGAGCAAGGACATGAGAGAAACTGTGTCAAGTTCCTTCTAAACATGTACTCTTGTGATTTGCTTCAACCATTAATTTTAGAAGTCTGGTTAGGATAAATTACCTGAAGGCAATTGCCTGCCCAATTTATTGTGGTGAAAGTGAAGACTGCAGACGCTTGAAGGCTTTATGCCCAAAACGTTGACTCTTCTGCTCCTCAGATGCTGCCTGACCCCTTGCGCTTTTCCAACATCACACTTCTTGACTCTGCCCAATTCATTGTGCCAGGTTGATTTTTATCATGAAGCAATCCCCCTCTGGAAGTGAATTACCGACCAGCAGCTCAGGTAAATGTCAGGACCAAGACTGTGCACTCCTCGAGTCCTTGACCTGGGCATGTGCTGCACAATATTCTCGCACTAAACATTTGCCCATTTCAAAATCTACCCCATCAAGTGTGTAAAGCGAGCAGATTAGTGACTTTTTTTCCTTCCTAGCACTCATATCAACATAAACTAAAATATATTGACCCTGTGATTTTGCATGGAGCTCCACTGGATTTGTAAGGCTTTCTGGAAGATGTAAAATTTAATAATAGAAATTGATTACTGCACAAGATGCAATAAGCAGAATACAGGAGAGCGATTGAAATTCTGTACGAAATTAAATCTAGTTTAATTTATTTAAAAAAGTCCTATCATGACAGAACTTAAACGCATGAAGTGAAATTTTTAACTCATGCAAATCTACTCACTTCCAGAACTAAAAATTGAATCCATAATCTAAGCTAACGCTTCAATGCATGACGGAGGAAGACTTAGCTTCCTGAAAATGTTACCTTTTGGATGAGGCATTAGGCCAAGCCAGTCCACTGTTCGAGGTGAGGTAAAGAAAAATGCATGACACTGTTCAATTAACATCTCAGCTAGAGTCCTAAGCAACATTTATACCTCCATTAATGCCTAGAAAATAACTAAATGGCTATTTACTTCATTTGCTATAAATACAACTTGAAGTATATGTAGTGGCTACCAAGCTTACCCACAAATACAAAGCAATTGTATTTCGACATAGATGATTGATTATGAATGACTTTGAGTTATCCTTAAGGAATAAAAGATGATATATCTTGCAAATTAATTATTTCTGTAACAAAAACTGAAATTGCTAGCGAAACTCTGTAGGTCTGGCAGCATTTGTGGTGAGAAAGCAGTTAACATTTGAATCTGGTAACCCTTCTTCACAACCATAGCAGCCAGGAAAAGGCATTTTTTATGCTGAAGACAGGGAGGGATTGTAGGCCATGGAATGGGGGAGGATTGCAAGATAGCAAAGATGGAGCCCAGAGAGAGAAAGAGAGAGAGAGAGGACAACAATTAGAGAGACAAAGGGATGGACAATAATATGCTCAGGAGTAAGAAACGTTAATTTTGGGAACCATTCTAAGTTGGAAATGGGTTGACTGTGCTAAAAGTAGCCCATGTCATGGCAAGACCTGGAGTGTGGGGTGGATAAAGGTCATGGAAGAAAGCGCTTGGTTATAGAACTATTTAACTTGAATTTAAAGGAGAAACTCCACAGATCTGGCAGTAATTTCTGTTTTGGTTTCAGATTTCTAGCCTCATCAGTTCTTTGCTTTAAATTAATTATTTCTGACTTGTTTTCTTCCTATTTATAAAATAGATTTCTGCCTTCTGGTTTCTGAAGGTGGCTTCCAAAGATTATATTCAATTAGTACATATTTAAACACCGAGAGATAAAAATTATGTTTATTTCATTCAAATTTGGTAACTGCTTTCAAATTGTTGATACTAATCAGTACCAAATTGTGTGATATTTGGACTGAATGCTCCTAGTGAGGTGTGGACTTTTACACGACATTAAAAATTTAGGTTTAAGACCTAACAGTCAACTATGGTAACTCACCACTGAAATCTAATTTCAAACAGTTACTGCACGGGATTTCACAGTTTTTTCACGGTAACCTTGGCACAAGATCAAGAAAAAAATATGCCTACAGTTGAAACAGCCATTTCTTCAGGCCCTCAGCTTATCTCCCTCTGAAGTTACATGAGGAATTTGAGACAATCTGCATCAAATTTCAGGACCGATAGTTTTAATATATTGCTTTGTTATAAACCTTGGACTTTGATAGTATGAGGTGGAGCCAGAAGCCTAAATTTTACTGTCAATTATAATGATGTGCATGAAATACTTTGCACAACCAATCCTGGGTGAAACATTATTAATAATTTGAGAGAGCAAGCAGCAAGATTGAACTTGCTACTAACTATTAAAAAGGAGAGCGTATCCAATTCACACAAATTCTTAAGACTGAAAGGTTGGCTTTAAATTAGACTGCTGTTTTACATATATTCGCATCAATTCCAAACGGTGTCACACTAATTATTTTTTGTCATCATTATGTTCAAGAATAAGTAAATTAATATCCAGTAACTTTATTTATTTTGTTCCTATATTACATGCTGGTTATATATTAATATGACATTTCTTACAAGTGCCGAACAACACATCATAAGTACAACCTCTGAGTGTGAGAGTGTAGAACATGGCAGCTGCACTGACTGTTGCTGTTTGTAAAGCCATTTAAGCCTTTGTTTCAGATCAAAGATTCCAAGAAAAGGATACTTGTACTTACATATATGTATTCAAAAAAATATATTGTTGTGTGCTAAATGTTGTTATAATTCATCTTCAATTTATTACATGTATTCATGTGTTATATTACAGTATTGTTAATGTGACTAGCCTATTCTCCGGAGAAAGAAAATGATGTTTCATACTTATTTGAATGTTCATCTTACCAACTTAACTGATACAGTTCTGCAATATTACTTTTGAAATCTCGTAAAAATACTTCAAAAATGATGATCTCCAATTTTAGAATTTCTGTGCAATAAAACAAAGCAAACAAAAATAACTCTGATGATTGGTGAAAGGCAGACAGACATGTTATACAATGTTCAAATGGATCTGAGACACAACTTTCTTAAAACATCATGAATGATATGATCATCCCTTATGAAAAGCATTATTTTTTATTGAACAAAATGTCAAAATCAACCATTCCAAAAATTGTTGTCAGGTCTTCTTGTATATTTGGTTTTCATGAAAATAATTTTATGATTTAATCATGGAATTTTACTATACTCAGAAATTTAAAGTTAAGCTCGTTTCAAATTATAGGTTACATTTTTGCCTACCATTGAATAATTTTAAAGGGATTACATTTTATGTTAAGGATTTTTCTAGCTGTGTACTATTGCTGTTTTAATACATTGCAAATATCAAATGATTCAACTTTGCAATAATAACATTGTAATCTGAAAATAATATTAGCTAAGTAGCAATAGTTGCTGCTTTGGAAATAATTGAAAATCATAATTTCAAAACAGGCATACAATATATTTCTGGCATTAAAAACACATAAAAAGATAAATTTTTAAATCATCAGAAGTACTGGACATATAAATACACAATGTATCTGAATATACAATAAAGCTTACCTCCTGAATCGGTTAGATCCTACGTCATTTATAACTTTGAAGTATTTTCTCTGTACATCACTCACTTTGTCTCTTAATCAAAGGAATGATAATCTTTCCAAAACCTGTAAGTATTGTGAAAAGTATTCCTTCAACTGTGACAAATAAAAGCATTTGTCAACTAAAGCAGCTTTATTCAGACATAATCAGCAAGATCAAACTTTTAATATGCAAGTACAGAGGTTACGTGACGGAACTTGTAGGCAGATTCAAGGAGTATCTATTTCTCGGAACTGTGACCTACTTCCTTGCTGCAGTACTATCAAAAGTACTAAACATGATGTTTATTATTTAATGTGTCCAAAAGGTTATAATTTTCTTTGCACGTTTATTGATGGTATTGATTTTTCTCAGGATGGACTGTATTTCTGCTCAAAATTTAGCACCTGTGCAGTGGTTTCAACTTGCACCATTTCTGTAAAACAGATGTAAACCAAACTCCTGAAGCAAAATAGAGTGAGAGTCCCTCCTATTGAGAGGAGAAAGTGAGGACTGCAGATGCTGGAGATCAGAGCTGAAAATGTGTTGCTGGAAAAGTGCAGCAGGTCAGGCAGTATCCAAGGAGCAGGAGAATCGATATTTCGGGCATGAGCCCTTCTTCAGGTTCCTGAAGAAGGGCTCATGCCTGAAACGTCGATTCTCCTGCTCCTTGGATGCTGCCTGACCTGCTGCGCTTTTCCAGCAACACATTTTCAGCTCCCTCCTATTGAGATCCATTGCTTTTCTCCAATGCTAGTCTGAGATTTGAGTGGGAATTCAGGATGCAATTACATTTTAACCATATCTAAGACAATACAGGTGGACAGCAAGCATACCATAAATGTCCCACGTTAATCTTCTCACAATGGATCTGTGTAATCTGCATTACTGATATGTATTTTGCATAGCATTGAATAATCTATTACTGTATATTTTATTACTGTAAACTCAGCTTTTGTACATTCTGTGCCAGAATACACTAAATTTTGTGGGTATAAAATTGGGATCAGTCGTACTCACTTCCTTGGCATTACACGTTACAGTTTGTTTCCAAAATTGCATTTTCAGTTCATCTGCATGCTTTTGGTGTCAGTTGTGCCAATTATAATGCCTGTGAGAGTGTCAGCATTGGTGCAGGGTCTGAGAGCCATATGTAAAGGAGGCAGATTGTGATGTCAACCAATACTGCCATTTTGAAGCTCTGTTCTCAAGTTCATACTCTAGACACCCCACCTATTGCTATTTGAAGGGATCATCAGTTGCCTTCAAGTTAATGGGTTTTTGTTTTCTTACTGTGATTGCAATATATTAAGCGTAACACATTACCAGAAGCAGGCAAAGAAATAGAAGAATTCTAGTACAGAAATCCAAACCTGTATAGGGTTTTTTGGGAACAGATCCATCGAAGAACAGATTTCTGTTGTTCTGTGATGGTCTGGAGGTTGCTTACGACACTGGTGCCTTCCACTGCTTTAAGAAGAATATTATTACATTGGAGAGGGTTCAGAAAAGATTCACAAAGATATTACTGAGACTGGAGGGGTTACATTACAAGGAGAGGCTGGATAAGCTGAGACTTTTCTCACTGGAGTGTAGGAGCTAGTGAGGTGACCTTATAGAGATTTATAAAATTAGGAGGAGCCTCGATAAGGTGAACAGTAAAGGTGTATTCCCCAGGGTTGGAGAATTCAAAACTCGAGGGCATAATTTCAAGGTGAGAGGGAAAAGATTTAACAGGGACCTGAGGGGCAACTTTGTCACACAGGGTGGTTCGTATGTGGAATGAACTGTCAGTGGGATGTGGTAGAGGCAGGTGCAATTGCAACATTTAAAAGATATTTGGGCAGGTACATGAATAGGAAAGGTTGAGAAGGATGGTAGAAACAGACTGTGCAGGTTTGGGGAACAATAAGGTGGATGGGAAATCTCCCAAAGTGATGAGGATGTCAATGGTCTTGGAGATGGCAAGTGGGGTCGTGATCGAGGGGGCAGTAGGAGGAGGTGTCAGCAAATTGGTCTCTGGCCTCAGAAAGGTCAGAGTGCACCAAGGACTGTAATTTCCCCTCCCAAGTGATCAACAATGCCCTCAATCACATCTCCGTCTCCCACACCTCTGCCCTCAAACCCTTCCCACCAACCATCTCAAGGACAGACTTCCCCTGATCCTCACGTTCCACCGCACTAATCTCCAAATCCAACTCATCATCCGCCACCATTTTCGCCACCTGCAGGCTGACCCCACCACCAAAAACACACTTCCTTCCCCACCCCTATCTGCTTTCCATAGAGATCATTCCCTCCACAACTCCCTCGTTAAGTCCACACTCCCCACTAACCCCTCCTCCACACCTGGCACCTTTCCCTGCAGCAGCAGAAGGTGCAACACCTGCCCCATCACCTCCCCCTTCACTTCCATCCAATTGCCCCAAAGAATCATTTCACGTCCAGCAGAGATTCATCTGCATTTCCTCCAAACTGATTTATTGCATCTGTTGCTCCCAAAGTAATCTCCTTTATATTGGAGAGACTGAGTGCAAACTCAGGAACTGGTTCAGGGAACATCTGTGGTCTGCATGCTCCAATCAACCCCATCTCCCCACCTCCAGCCACTTCAACTTCCCCTCACATTCCCACTCCCCCAATGATGTGTCCTTCCTGGGCCTCCTCCACCATCAAAATAAGGCTACACGCAAACTGGGGGAAGGACACCTCGTCTTCGACCTTGGGAGCTTAAAACGTTATGGCTTCCACATAGAATACACCAGCTTCCAAATCTCCCAATCCCCCACCTCATCCCAGTCCCAGTCTTCCCTCTCCACCCTGCTCCCTTGACCTGACCTTACCTGTCCATCTTCCTTCCCACCTATTCACTCTACCCTTCCCATTGGTCAGTCTCAATCACCTCCTACTTGAATCCACCTATCATCATCGCACCACGCTCCCCCACAAGCCCCCCATTCCTCCTTCTATTTATTTCTCAGCCTCCTTCCCCCTCCCCTGGGTCCTGCCTGAAATGTCAACTCTCCTGCTCCTCTGATGCTGTTTGATCTGCTGTGCTTTTTCCAGCTCCACATTTTATCGACATGGACAATGGCAAAACATGTGGTAGAATCGAGGGAGAAGCCCAGTGAGGCCTATCTCATGCCAGGGACAACTTACCGCACCATTCCAGACCTTGAGGTAGGATTCGGGCTAGACTGTGGTAAATTGCCTATTAAGGGGCTTACTGCTTGTTAACCACCTCATTAACTGCAAATCTCACCTCATCAGTATGAAGCTGTCGATTGCATTATCTGCTATGAGCAACTAAGATGCTAAGAATTCTCGACTTGGATGTCAGAGCAGGTATGTGGCAACTACAGCTGGGCACTACTGCGGAGGTTCCAGAAAAACTGAAAGAACTGTGGATATTGTAAATCATAAACAAAAGTAGAAATTGCTGGAGAAGATCAGCAGGTCTGGCAGCATCTATGAAGACAAATCAGAGTTGACATTTCAGGTCCAGTAGGCAAAAGTGAGGACTGCAGATGCTGGAAACCAGAGTTTAGATTAGAGTGGTGCTGGAAAAGCACAGCAGGTCAGGCAGCATCCGAGGAGCAGGAAAATCAACGTTTCGGGCAAAAGCACTTCATCAGGAATGGAGGCAGGGAGCCTCCAGGGTGAAGAGATAAATGGAGGGGGGAGGGGGTGGGACTGGGGAGAAGGTAGCAAAGAGTACCATAGGTGAATGGAGGTGGGGATGGAGGTGATAGGTCAGACAGGAGGGTGGGGGAAGGTAGCATAGAGTTTGCTACCTTCCCCCACCCTCCTCTCTGGCCTATCACCTCCATCCCCACGCCCATTTACCTATTGTACACTTTGCTACCCCCCCCCAAGCTCCCCGCCCCCATTTATCTCTTCACTCTGGAGGCTCCCTGACTCCATTCCTGATGAAGGGCTTTTGTCCGAAATGTTGATTTTCCTGCTCCTCGGATGCTGCCTGACCTGCTGTGCTTTTCCAATACTACTCTAATCTATTTCAAGTCCAGTGACCAATTCTTAGAACTGCAGATGTTCCATGTTCATCACCATGCAGCATAGTTTCAGAGCATGACCTGTCAGCACAAAGCACATGTATCCCTTATTCAACGACATTGGCACTTAATAATTGCCAATCCCTCAGGAGCCGAAGGTAACTCGTTGATCTATTCGCGGGATGCTGAGGAAGTTGAGAGCCCCACACTGCTCCATGCTCTGGCAATTGCCTTTGAAAGCCTGCTGCACACTCACCTCATTTGCTGGGATTATCATGGAATCCCTACTGTGTGAAACCAGCCCATTTGGCCCATCAATTCCACATCAACCTTCTGAAGAGCAGCCAACCCACCCACCTACCATATCCCTCTCGCCCTCCATTTCCCAGGGCTAATTCACTTAGCCTGCACATCCCTGGACACTAGAGCCAATTTAGCATGGCCACTCCACCCAACCTGCATATCTTTGGACAGTGGGAGGAAACCGGAGCATCTGAAAAAAACCCATACAGACACAGGGAGAATGTGCAAACTCCACAAAGACAGTCTCCCAAGGGTGAAATTGAACCTGGGACCCTGGCACTGCTAACCACTGAGCCACTCTGTCACCCCTGGATAAACATAAACATCAATCCATGTAAGGGCATCACATTAGGCATCATGTTGGCACAGTTATATTCAGGAATAGACAGATACTCCAACAGATAGATATAGTGAAAAAGTATTAATGTTTTTTGAGATGTGGGCATTGATATACAGAGGAATGTCATTGTGCCACTACTGTGCCCTCAAAAGGTTATCTTTTTTTCCATCTGTCCCACCTCGGATCAGTGCAGTGCCAGGTTCCCTTCCTGGGCAGAAGGGAGCCTGCTTTACTGTGGATCTTATTATCCCTGGAGGTTTGATTGGATGACACCAGTGGTATCAGTGTCTAAATAGCACAGACATGCTGAGTGTCTCCTGGCCAAAACATGTGGGCTGTCCTAGGTTTGAACTTCCAAGTCAGAGTTGGGCAGCAGGGTGGAGGTGTCAGGTCTCCTCAATGGAAATGGGGATGGGTGGGGGGAGTGCTGGTTATGGTTCCTCCTTAGGCTGGGTGCCTCCTGCTACCACCCTGTCTCCATGTGAGAAAGGGGAACCTGGAGTGGGCTCAGATTTCCCATCCTCCAGCCACCTTGCCTTTGGCCATGAGGGACAATGGCTAGAGTGGGGAAGCATAGGTCTGTGTACTTTTATAGCAGACTCAGATAGACCTGGCTTTCCACAGCAGCCACCAACCTATAATTAGAGGTAGCCAGAAGAATGCATGCTTGAGGCAACTCCATCCCCATAGTATAGCTGCACTACTGCAGCCTCTGGATTATGAGAGCCATCGACTCCCACATGCCTGCCTGCTGCTCTTGTGCCTCCTTGTGCATTTTACTAAGCCTCTGATTGCAGATCCCCTCCTGCCTGGAGCTGAGCAGATATGTGGTCTCTAGCATTCCTCATGTGCCAGCGACCTGAGGAATTTCTATCTTGGTCGGCTTCAGAGCTGTTGCAGTGAGGTGCTCACCAGCTTGCTTTCCCAAAAAGTCTATGTCTGGAGTTCCCACCAAAGTGTCAGGATCTGAGCTGGCAAGGGGTGCAGGAGGCAGCCTTGCCCATACGTCCTCTGAAGCCTCAGAACTCCCATCTTTGGATGTTGAGAGGGTCATTCCTGGCAGATCAGACTATTTCTCTGTCATGGTAATGACCAACCCGCTAACGCCTACAAATCACAAGAGAAAAGGCGTCACTGCCAATGGCTGGAAGTGGTATGCAATCAATGGGCAGCAGGTTTAACATGAGAGTTCAGTGGAAATAAAACTGATTGATGGGACATGGGAATTTCAGCATGTCTACAGAAGCAGTCCCAATCTTCTCTTTTCGAGTGGGTGAGGAGCTGAACATCCAACATCTCACCACCCATCCTGCCTCTTTTTGCCCTGCAAAAGGCTGTTCTCTGTTGTAATATGAGAAAGGGAGGACCTAAGTATGGTGTAAATGGCGAGTACATTTAGTGCTAACTTGTTCTTGAGCATCATCAATGTTTTTCATGCTTCATTCATCAAAGTAAGTGATGAGTATTCCATCACACTCCTGAATGCACCTTCAAATGATGGATGGACTTCAAGAAATCAGAAAATGAGTTAACAATGAAGGTAGTTACAAGAATACATAAACAATTATATTTCAGGTTTTTGAGTGGAGCAGAGAAAGAAGAATGTTAGATTTGTAAAAGCAGAACTTTAGTCTAGCTCTGTCTTTCCTGCACCTTCTCTCAGCCTCTCAAAAACAGTGCTCAGTGAAAAGCAAATTTGAGAAATATCAATTTACCATGAGCTCAAACTTATCTACAAATTTCACAAGTGAAAAATACAAGTCATCAATGGCCTTAAGTTAAAATTAACTCTAAACACTTTTTAACCTGCATAAACTCAATTGTTTTTGTACTCTCTTTATTAAATGTTACATATAATCTCTTATCTGTATTTGATGTTGCATTGTTTTAGAGTTAGTAATAAAATTCATTATTTTAACTCAAAAGTAGATTGCAACTGGCTCCTTAATTTTGACTACCTTTCCTTCTGATTTCTATTGATTTCAATTTTATCAGGATTCCTTTGTGTTACATTGACTCAAAAACTGTCTTAATGTCAAGGACAATCGTTGTCACATCATCTCTGGAATTTGGTTCTTCTTCTCCACGTTTGACTCAAAGCTGTAATGAAGTATGAAGCCAAATGGCCTTGGCAGAACCCAAACTGAACATCAATGAGCAGATTGGTGCTGAGTAAACACCTACGGCTAGTTAACACAATCAAGTAACACCTTTTACCACCTTGAAATGGAGAGAAGACTGATGATATAATAATTGATCAGATTAGATTTCTCCTTTTTATGGACAGGACATACCTAAACAATTTTGCACATTGTTTAGATGATAGGACCTTGTGTTGTCAATGTATTCAAACAGCTTGACTAACACAGCTAGTTCTGCAACACAACTCTTCAGTGTTATTATTAAAATGTGCTCAGAGCACACTGTCTTTACTGTATCTAGTGCCTTCAGTCATTTCTTCATAGCATTGGTATCATCCTACTGTCCACAGTCCAATTTAAACCAAGAAACAATTAACAATGTGTTAAAATAGAACAAAGATTATTGGAATTAGAAGAAAATGCTCAGGGTGTCAAGCAGCATCTGTGGAGAGAAACAGTTAAAATGTCATATCTGTGATGAGGATCATCAATTTTAAATGTTCACTCTGTTTTACTTTCCACTGATAATATCAGACCCACTGAATATTTCCAACATTTCTAGTAATTAATCACATTTTCCAGCGTCTCTAGAATGTAATTAAAATTACAAGAGTTGCAAACTCGTCAAAGGTTAATAAGATCATGGCGTCATCATTCAACAATGCTGACATTTGTGAATACCTGAACCACGGAAGAATAAAACCGAAAAAAAAGTTGGCCCTGATCATATTAAACTTCGAAATTGTGAATGAGATTCTCATTTTTTTTTGGTATGTTCAAAAGGAAACGAATGTTAACTTGCTTGGATATGTGGTCTAAAAGCAGACAGTATGTGTGGACAATTTGATCATAAAATATCTACAGTGTAAAGCTGATAATATTTCTTTCTTCATTCAGTTCTTCAGAAAGGACTTTGACTTGAAACATTAACTCTTTCCACTGATGCTACCAGACTAGTTGAGTATTTCCAGTATTTTCTGCTTATTATCATCAGACAGTATATAGATTGTCATGAAGGATGTAAAACAAGGAAGGCATTACCATGATTGTTATTATGTTTTGGGGATATAAGAACACAGTTGAAGTGATTTTGAGCTGGAGGTTGAGCTATCATGCCAGAAGATACCAGCTGCGCCAGGCACTCTTCCGAGAGATGGAAAGGGATAATATCATTTTCCTTTTCTATAATTACTGCTGCAATATCAGTGCTCGTAATCAACAACTGTTCCACCAAATCTGATGTCACCTCTAGATTTTTAACACATTGTCCACCTCTAGAGAATTTTTTTACCTGACAATAGTTTCCATTTCCTCAACGTTGTCTACACCTACACCATTACCAATCTCCACAACATATCTCAACTCTGCTCCACCATCAAATGCTCCGATACAAAAACACTTTCATGTTATAATCACCTCAGAGTCACCTATGCCAACAGTCTCCTTGCTGGTCTCTAAACCATTTATTAGCTAAAATGTGTTCAAACGTCTGATGTACTATCAGATCTTAGGCCCAATTCCCTTTTTATGTCAATTCTCTTAAAGCTACAGAGGTCTACAGCACAGAAAAAGACCATTTGGTTTATCAAGTCTGTGCTGGTCAAAAAACACCACTATCTATTCTAATTCCATTTTTCAGCACTGTCTCATAGGTATGTATGTCTTGGCATCGCAAGTGTTTATTTAAATACTTCTCAGGGAACTATATTAACTCCCCACCCATCAATGCTTTACATCTAAATTTTATCATTTATGGTAAAATCCTTTACTGCCTTTGTCCTAATTTCTTGTATTGCCTTCCCAAACCCCCTTGCCTCCACTTCTCTCTGACACTATGAATTCCTTCTCAAAACCCAACCCTGTGACCACTCTCTTGCTTGCTTCTTCAAATTCTTTCCTTTATTTTCCATTAGCCTCACAGATGAGCCAGATTTTCACATTGATAACATTGTCTAACTGGTACTTTTTTTTATTTGTATATATTTCACACTATGATAAACTTTGGATTACTGTATCCCATCTTATTTTGTTTATGGCATAATAGGCCTTGTGAATAGAATGTTGGTCTGGAATATACTGACTTTAGATTCATTGGGAGTTCATCATAATGTCCAGAAGCTAAATTAGACCCAAATACAAAGTTGGTGGCCTCCTTCCTAATCTTTCTTCTTTTATAGTTATTCTGTACATAAAGTCTCATTCACAAATAAGACAATAGATGATCAGTTTCCTGTTTCTGACTGCACACTCTGACCTATTTGCAATTTGATCTTTTTCACTATCTATCCTTGGGAAACCCTCTCAACTCCTTGCAATTTCCTAACTCTCTCATCTTTGTCCTACATTCTATTGACACTTTTGCAGCTACCATACATTGTGGCTTTAATGATCGAAAGGTCAGTATTCCCAAACTCCTCTCATTTGTTGTGGCCTGTTGAAAATTTTACACAATGTGTATTATTATAACTTTTGAAAAGAAAATAATCTTGTCTTTAAAATGGACATACAGAAATTTACAAAATGGCTCCCAGATGTCACCTGAGTACTCTTGCGGATTCAACTGGTAAGAAGACCAGACTTTATCTATCTCAAGAAATTGCCAAATAACTTTTAAACATCAATGAAAATTTCTAAGTGCAAACATCAACTCCTTGCAGTGTGAATAGCGTTTTCCTACTTCATCTCAAACCAGACAGATGAGAATCATGCATGCTAATAGTTGAAGTAGTTATAAAGTTAATCATTTTGACTGAAAGACATTGGATGGATTTATGCCCCAGTCCTAGGTTAATCTAATACCTGACATGGAAGCATGATTTTACCTTTCTGGGATAACAGCTATTTTAAATTTTGATCTGTATTAAACACTGACTGTGAGCAACTATTTGTGCAGAACCACCAGGATAAATTCTGAGAGACATCATCAGAGATAAGGTCTGCCGTCAAAGGGAGCACAAGAAGGAAAGCATATGAAATCAACTACTGTTCCACTGAATGTATCAAGATAACTTGCAAGTGCCATAACTGCAGAACAATAAGGGATAAAAAAAATACTTTCTCTCTCTCTAATATCCTACTGGCCTGCTAAGTTCACATGTATAAGGCAAATATTAACTATTTGACTACAGAGCCATTGCAATGTGAGCTTGACTTCAAATTTCAACCCCTTCACTTCAGAAACTGAAATTACAAGATGTAACAGGCCTGCAACAGTCTTGTCCTATTTTTAATTTTTGTATATGTATGTTAGCTAATAGCATTATCACTTTTACTCTAAGAACTACAAAATAATCATGCAATAAATTAACATTTTAACTTGTTTACAAATTGAGGTGTGCTGCTGTTTTTAAATTGAAACACACGATCTAAAAAGGGGCTGTAAACACTTATTAATGTAATAAATGAAATAATCAGTTTATACAGGACTTCAACACAATCTGACATGCGGTCATGACAAACTGTTTTGCCATTACCCATTATGACTTCCAGACTTTGTGTTTGTCCACTCTGCATTGCATTAACTTTACAGTTTATGCTTGTTCTATACGTTTGATCAGTGTGTACAATATTGTTTGCAGTCTATCAATTTTGCTACTTCTTGCAAAATTGGAGACTTTTGTTTCTTCCCTATGATCAAGTGACTGACATATTTTAAAATTAATAACATCCATAGTGATTACTGAGGCACTCTGCAAATTTGTTGCTTCAATCCCAAATCACATCCTAAGAAATTATACTCTGCTTAATTTCTTTGAGACTTTTTAAGAATTTATTTCAACAGTGTTTCAACTGTGCTATAAGTTTCAAATTTAGGTAGCATTACCAAAGCATCACTTTAGCAAAAGCTTTGAAGAAATTGCATTTAAAAAAATTCACTTAATTTATACGATGTGTCTTTGAGGTACAGTTTGAATACGTTGGTGAACGCAAACTAAAATAGATTTATAAAACGAAGAATAAGAAATAAATCTGCTTCTTCTTTCTCTTCATAGCACTTCTATTTCAGTTCCCTCTTAAATATTGTTTTCCCTACGTACATAGCCCTCAAAAGATCGAGATTCTTCTTAGACTGTTTTTTGAATTCCTTTGAGTTCTCACTACTGGTTTTTTTCTTACTAATATTCTTGGATTGATCAGTGCTGCATTTATTATAAATTTGTTCTTCATAAGTAGCTATTGTTGCCCCCTTGATCTTGCAGCATTTCTCCCCATGCTTCAATAGTCATATGTTTGCTATGCATTAGATCTATTCTACGACAGATATCAACCTACAAAATAATTGAACAGTACAATGCACACCTTTGATTGGAGCCTGGATCTTGTACTGAACTCACTAACAAAACAGTATGCTGAAATTTATCATCTGCTCCTCATCGAGTTGATTATTAATGTTAAATGAAAATGCGTTGGACCATCATCCACTTACTTAAAATTATAAAAATAAATGCAAATGTAAGTTCGTAAATTAAGCAATCTGATTCAAAGTTCTTCACATATTTGTGAGAATATTGCATTCAGTTTTAATGTTTAGTTTCTGATATTAATTCTCAAAAGTTTTCCATGGAGTAGCTCAAAGTTGTGGTCTTTGTCTAACTGTTAAACTGAAGACTAGAATGTTCACAAGTATACAGCTACTCCCCAATACCCAGTTTACTATCCAATTTTGTTAAACTGATAAATACTCATTCTAGTGTAATATTATCCATGAGTTATTATGTTGTTTACTGAGTGATTACCAACGCAATTGATTTTTTCATTGTTGCTTGTGTTCTTATTTTATATTTTACTAGAAAATTAATATTAGACAAAGGTCATTTTAAGATTCACAATTTTTGAAAACAGATAACTTGTGCAGAAGCTAGGTGCCAGCATGATCTGCTGTACTGAAATTATATTTCTGTAATGGTGAACAGTTTATTTCTGTATTGTCTAAAATCTTGTAACTCAAGAAACTATGCCTCAGTACAAAGTTAAAAATCACACAACACCAGGTTATCGTCCAACAGGTTTAATTGGAAGCACTAGCTTTCGGAGCGCCGCTCCTTCATCAGGTAATTGACAACCACCTGATGAAGGAGCGTCGCTCCGAAAGCTAGTGTGCTACCAATTAAACCTGTTGGACTATAACCTGGTGTTGTGTGATTTTTAACTTTGTACAACCCAGTCCAACACCGGCATCTCCAAATCATGCCTCAGTACGTTTGCATCTAAGTCAGCATTGTACCTGGCGATGAATTCCACTAAAGTCATTGAATATGTGACAATAAAGGCTATTCTATTTTGTTCTAAATCCAAACTTACAGTTCAGTCCAGCAACAGACCAAAATTTTCCAGTGACTATTCTATGAGCTGCATTTGAAATTAGATGATCAATTATACGGCTCATAGTAATCTCTAAAATGTTATGCCAGTATTCTGTATCTATGATAACTTGATTCTATCATTGGTTGGCAATATCAAATTTCTGACAGTCCTGATTTCTTTGGATAAAAGGTCATCCATCTGAAGTGTTTAATTTCTCCCCAGAGTTGCATCTTGTCCTGCTGAGAATTTGCAGAATATTTTTTCAGATTTCCAGTGCATGCAATATTTTGCTTTAGTATCAGATTTAGGAGAGTGTTTTTCTACATGGACATCACATTTCTTCTCCACACAGCAAATCCTGAGTCTATTCAGAGTGCCTGCCCTTTCAATATAGTTTAGAGTTCTAAGAAAAGGCTAATGACCTGAAATATTAACATTGCTTCTCACTTCACAGATCTTTCCTTATCTGCTGAATATTTCCAGAATTCTCTCTTTCTTCTTTCAAATTTCCATTATTCACAATATATATTTTGCTTTTGCTTCAATCAGTTCTACAATAGTTCATGAAGTCCACTGGATCCCCATAGCACTTTGCAATGTAAATTTGATGCTGTACAGTAACTATATATCAGATGTGTCAAAGCCTAGTAAATGTAACACTGACATGTCAAGTGGACCTCCCAGCCTGTGCCCGAAACGTCGAATCTCCTGTTCCCTGGATGCTGCCTGACCTGCTGTGCTGTTCCAGCAATAAAGTTTCAACTTTGATCTCCAGCATCTGCAGACCTCACTTTCTCCTCTATATAGTCAGGTCAAGATCCAAATCTGGAATTATACTGCAAACTTAATGCAACTGCAAAGATAAACCATTTAACAATGATCCTTAAGTTTCAGTATAGTTGGTCACAACAGTACTTGAGCATTTTGTTATGATTCTTGTTGCTGTTGTTTTTCTCAAAAATTAATTGTAGATAACATTATTTTTGCAGAAGCCATGATATTTCAATCTTCACAAATTCTTTGGTCTGTGATTGACATTAAACACCATCATGAAGTTTATATTTATCCACAGTGGACAAGTTAAATGACCTCAGAAAGTGCATCTTTCAAAGCATTTTGTACTTACCCTTCTTGATTTGGCCTAGAATCTCACCATATCAGTTTCTAGCAAGTTACACATATTAGCCAACTGGCACGATTATATATATTAGTCATTATATGCTGTCAGCATGCCACATCTGCAATTTGCAGACAGTCAGAAATGTGAGGCATTCACCAGCGACACTGCTTATGAAACGATTGACATGCATGACGTATTACCAGAACCCTGGAACACATCCTCAGTTTATCTGCATAACAGGTTCTAAGTTTGGTGTTCATTTTTATAGGCTGCAATCAGTAGTCTTTTTTAAACTGCAATTGTGTAAACATAATTTTAAAAATGCATGAAGTGTTATTGGAAAGACCTCCCAAAAATACAGCAAATAAACTTGCATATCTATTCCTTTTCTGCGTTTTTTGCAAATAGAGCTCTAAACTCATGGCTTTGTATCATATTACCAAGGTACACTATGAATGAGTTATTTATTGTCACATATATCTAGAAAGATACAGTAAAAAGTGTTTTGTCGCCACAATCCAGCACCATTTTGAGTTACAAAAAGAATGAAAATAAGTTATATCAATAGATTTCATCTTCTGTAAAAGGGGTCTTCAAACATAGCTCCATGGCTTCTGCAAGGTCTATGCGCAGTGTTCCAGGCCTCAAAGAGTCCCTGCTCCTGGGCACAGCGATGCTGACACTGCCAAGAGTGTGCATTTCAGGCACACTGCAACCAGGACTCCCCTGTCCCAACACCGTCACCACCTTAGCCATAGACCAAACACCACCTCACCCTAACTGAATCGCACGCAGATCTCAGAAAAGTTCACTGAATTCCTTCAAGTGAGAACTGGACCTGGCTGAAACTGTGATAATTCTGTATAAAAAGCAGGTGTATTATCAGAGAGATCATGATCACATGGATTAGTTTTGATCATTGAAAGTCAAAGAACATCGAACATAGAACAGTACAGCACAGTACAGGCCCTTCAGCCCTCGATGTTGTGCTGACCTTTTATCCTACTCTAAGATCAAACTAACCTACATTCCCTTCATTTTACTATCATCCATGTGGTTATCCAATAGTCGCTTAAATGTTCCTAATATATTTGACTCTACTACCACTGCTGACAGTGCATTCCAAACACCCACCACTCTCTGAGGAAAGAACCTCCCTCTGACATCCCCCCTAAACCTTCCTCCGATCACCTTAAATTATGACCCCTCGTGATAGCCATTTCCGCCATGGGAAAAAGTCTCTGGCTATCCACTCTATCTATGCCTCTCATCATCTTGTATGCCTCTGTCAAGTCACCTCTCATCCTTCTTCGCTCCAATGAGAAAAGCCCTAGCTCCCTCAACCTTTCTTCATAAGACATGCTCTCCAGTGCAGACAGCATCCTGGTAAATCTCCTCTGCACCCTCTTTAAAGTTTCCACATCCTTCCTATAATGAGGCAACCAGAACTGAACACTATATTCCAATTGTGGTCTAACCAAGGCTTTATAGAGCTGCAGCATAACCACGTGGCTCTTAAACTCAACCCCCATGCTAATGAAAGCCAACACACCATGCGTTCTTAACAACCCTATCAACTTGGGTGGCAACGTTGAGGGATCTATGGACATGGACCCCAAGATCCTTCTGTTCCTCAACACTGCCATGAATCCTGCCTTTTACCCTGTATTTTGCATTCAAATTAAATGTTCCAAAATGAATCACTTCACACTTTTTCAGGTTGAGCTCCATTGTTACTTCTCAGCCTAGCACTGCATCCTGTCAATGTCTTGTAGCCTGCAACAACCCTTGACACTATCTACAACACCACCGACCTTTGTGTCATGAGCAAACTTACTAACCCACCCTTCCACTTCTTCATCCAAGTCATTTATAAAAACTACAAAGAGCAGAGGCCCAAGAACAGATCCCTGTGGGATATTACTGGTCACTGATCTCTAGGCGGAATACTTTCCATCCATTATCACTTGCAGTCTTCTTTCAGCCAGTCAATTTTGTATCCAGACAACCAAATTTCCCTGTATCCCATACCTACTAACTTTCTGAATGAGCCTACCATGGAGAACCTTATCAAATGCCTTAGTGAAATCCACATACACCACATTCACTGCTCGACCTTCATCCTCAAAGAACTCAATAAGGCTTGTGATGCATTACCTGCCCCTCACAAATCCATGCTGACTATCTCTAATCAAACTGTGTTCTTTCAAGTAATCATAAATCCTGTGTCTCAGAATCCTCTCCAACAGTTTGCCAACAACCGACGTTAAGACTGACTGGTCTAAAATTCCCAGGATTATCCCTATTCCTTTTCTTGAATAAGAGAATAACATTTGCCACCCTCCAATCATCTGGTACTACTCCAGTGGACAATGAGGATGCAAAGGTCTTTGCCAAACATGCAGCAATCCTTTCCCTTGTTTCCTGTAATAACCTTGGGTATATCCCATCTGACCCAGGGGACATATCCATTCTCATGTTTTTCAAACTTTTCAGCACATCTTCCTTCTTAACAACAACCTGTTCGAGCATATCAGCCTGTTTCATTCTGTCCTCACAACTGACAAGGTCCCTCTCACTAGTGAATACTGAAGCAAAGTATTCATTAAGAACCTCCCCTACCACCTCTGTCTCCAGGCACAACATCCATCCCATATCCATGATCAGCCCTACCCTCACTCTATATTCCTTATTCCTCACATAAGTATAGAATGCCTTGGAGGTTTCCTTAATTCTACCCACCAAGGCTTTTTCATGCCCCCTTCTAGCTCTCCTAAGTTCATTCTTCAGTTCCTTCCTGGCAACCTTGTAACTCTCTAGAGCCCTGTCTGATCCTTGCCTCCTCAATCTAAAGTAAGCTTCCTTCCTTCCTTGTCTTGAGATGAATAGACAAATAGAAAGATAGCTTGCTCCAAATATTTTGTGTTTTTGTAAGGTTTTTCACATTTCCCAGCACATTGCATAGAATCATAGAATCCCTCCAGGGTGAAAGCAGGCCATTCAGCCCATCAAGTCCACTGAAGAGTATCCCATCCACACTCACCTCCCTACCCTAACCCTATAAGCCTGCATTTCCCATGGCTAATCCACATAGCCTGCACATCCTTGGACATTATGGGCAATTTAGCATGGTCAATTTATCTAACCTGCACATCTTTGGACGGTTGGAGGAAACAGGAGCACTCGGAGCAAACCTACACAGACACGGGGAGAATTTGCTAACTCCCCCCACAGACAGTCGCCCAAGGCTGGAATCAAACCCAGGTCCCTGGTGTTGTGAGGCAGCAGTGCTAACTACTGGGCCACTGTGCTGAAACATGGTTTTGAGTGGCATGTTTATCGAGTGTAGTGCTCAAATCATCACAATGTGATCATGAGGCTAGATGGGCAAAACAGTCTTTCACTGAGGGCCGCTGATTATTTCTATCAATTAACTGTTTTTCTTTAATTAAAAAAATGTTTCCTGAGGATCCATAAATCACAAACTCAAATAAATTAATCATCAAAACATGAAAAGCTGCGTGGGATTTTTAATGGCCTATTGACAAATGCGGGCTGAATGCAGCTCAAACTACAGCAACAGAAAAAAAGAATGATGAATGTTTTTCCATACTGTGTGGTATCTATGCAATTTTATATCAGCTTTTAGTACAGCAAATGGTATAGATGTTGAAACATAATGAATTTCACTTAAATTATTATTTGACAACTTATTGTTCTATAAGTTGCTGTAGGAAAAAATATTGTTTTGATTCATTATAATAAATTCATTCTTTGACATATAAAAACCATCAGGCTGAAAAAAAAGGTTGGGAACATTTTCATTCTGTCTTTCAATGTTTACTTAGAAATTGACAATCTTTAGCTGATATAGAAATATTGAATGGGCACAATTAGGTGTATCAGAAATCCAGTAAATCAGAAAACTTCCTTCTTTCAAGCCGAGCTGAAAATCTACATAAAGTGAGTGCATTTTATGGCAGCCCAACATGAACTTTATTTCCTTGAAATAAGATGCACTCATTTTCAATTTATATTTTAACTGTTAAAAATACGTTTCTTAAAGATAAATATTAAACCATTAATTTATGGCTGATAGTTATTGATATGGTCTTGTTTCTGAGTTCATGGAAAATTCTAGTTTTTCACAGAATGGCTGTCTTTTGGAATAGATAAAATAATTGATCAATATTCTGAAATGTGCGTGACAGGAAAAATATATAAAAATGAAGGCACACTTAAAATAACATAACTCATGGTGAGGGGGGCATATTTAATTTCTGTCAGAACCCAGCCAACCATTTGCAATCCTTTCAAAGATCTCACAACAGGTAATACTACTGCCACATGTTTAACTCAATATTAAAAAGATAAAAAACTTTAGAATTTGCAAATATTTCAGTCTCAAATTAATTAATGACTACAGAATCCATATTTTCCAACTGAAAGATTTTTCTTGGAACAGTTCAAATCTGATTTTGATTTAAATTTCATTAATTTAAACAATGAAACACAACAATATCAGAAAACAACATGTTTACTAAGACAATTTTTCAAAAGAATTTGTATTAGAAGAAAAATGGTGCAGACCATATCAAGGATTCATTCTGATGTTTTGCTGCCCAGTAAAATGCTTTATTAGCAAAATACTGCCGCTGCTGGAATCTGTACTAAAAACAAAGAATGCTGGAGGTCACAGTGGGTCAGGCAGCATCGGTAGAGAGAAAGCAAGCTAACACTTTAAGTTTAGATGACTCTTCATCAGAGCTGACATGAAGTGCAGAGGGGGAAGCATTTATGCTATAATGGGGAAGTGGAGTGCTGGTGGGGAAAGGGTGCTGAAAGTGCAAAGTAAAATGCTTTAATTGTCAGAAACTATTCTCGTTAGCATATTCTTTTCTTTCCACACACACGCCCTCC
The DNA here is from genome assembly GCF_037043375.1 of Chiloscyllium plagiosum. Classification (NCBI taxonomy): domain Eukaryota; kingdom Metazoa; phylum Chordata; class Chondrichthyes; order Orectolobiformes; family Hemiscylliidae; genus Chiloscyllium; species Chiloscyllium plagiosum. The sequence continues at coordinate 28,437,697 of NW_028270166.1, forward strand.
CAGATACAATTTTCTACGTTTTATGTTTTGTCATTAGATTAATTTGGAAAGTGCATACCATTCTTAATTCCAATCTCATTGTTCCAGGTCTTGAAAATGTTGAAGCTGCAGTGCAAAAGGTTTGATATAACTTGATAAAGCTGCACTTACAGCTGTATACCCGGTGGGCTGTATAGTTCAAAAGACACTGATTTTGGATCTGATTTTGCAAAACAATATCACTAAAATGGCAATGTAAAGACTACACCATAAGATGTTCTGACATTAAGCGGCTGTCAAACCAAGAAGACACATCCCGCCATTTTTATCATAATGTAGGTGCTGCAAGTGGTTTTTGAATTCAAACGGAACTTCAGAGCAACTGTGGCATAAACAAAATGTCCAAATATGTATAAAATATCGGCGATCAGTGGATGTCATCTTGAAAAAGATATGAGTTAGAAAAATCCAAAGCGGAAACCGAAAGGTAATGTTGTGTACCCTACAAGAGCTGCAATGCCGCAAGTGAAATTTCATTCTATCAATTTGTTTTAAGTTGAATGTATTTGAATGAATAATTACTTATTAATGCAGTCCAGCTTGAAAGCCTCACAATTTAACATTCTTAGACCACAAATATGGTGTTACAAAATTTGGTTAAAATATACACAACTACATGACAAGATCTGCATAGCGATAGTATTATAAGTAGTGATTAAGATAGTCGGAATGTAATCTTGCTTTTTTTTTGTCTTTTTATGCAGTGTTGGTTTTTTACGCATAATATTTGCATGAGTACGGTTCTCACATTCTTGTGACAGCAATTCAAAAATGAACTGCTGGCACTGATGTCATTAACAAAAGAAAACTTCAACAATATTCTAAAGAAAGCAATGATTTATGTGAATATTTCTGGTTAAAGATATGAAAATAATAATATAATAATTTATAAAATAATCACCTTGACAGCAGTATAATTCTAACTTGATTTCATTTATTTCAAATATTAGTAAATACACATTTGATGTGCCCATAATAATTACATTTCTTCAGCTTTTTTTTTCCATTAATTCATTCATTTTTCTCTATTTGTTTAAGTTCTAAGAGAGTTTGGAGATTCTCATTCTTGGGGATTAGAGGTATGTGCTGCTATTATTGCTTCTGTTCATTTGGTACTTCACTGACTTCATTATCGCATCTTTTATAAGATACCAAAACAGAATTGAATTTTTAAATTGTACAGAAGCTTGTGCCTGACAAGTGAAGAATTTTCTTTTAAATTTGGCATCAAGCAGATACCTTTGTTGAAAATAACCTTTAGGATCAGTAGGAGGAGGGGAAAAAAAAAAGGCGCATTTAGATTCCTTCCAATCTTTTTAATGGTTCTTTCAAAGAGCAAACAAAAAAAAAATTATGTTTTCCAATGGCAACTGTTTCATACTATACAATGTCTTACATTTTGCCTTCAAATAGTCATCAAATTAGAATAGCCATGTTGTTTTGCTGTTAAAGCATTATTCAAAGGAAAATGTCAGCACGGCAATATTAACTTATAAAAACTATGCAAAACTAGCACATGTTGTCAACATAAAATTAAATAAGTTGCTAATATCACTGAAATGATAGCAATATTTCTTTAGTGGCAGTGAAATGATTATAAGCATTAGGCAATCAACTTTGGTTACTCGACTTTGCATTGATCCTAGTCAACAATCAATCTTCATCCCTATAATTAGGAACTTAATGTACAAGAGAAAGCATTTTGTCAGGAAAGTATACAGTTCCAATTCTGAACAATTCTTCACAAGTTTGAGACTTTATCCTTCTCTCACATTTAACGATCAAAAAGTTAACATGATCTTCAATAGCCCAAAAATATACATTTCATCAACAAGTTTTTCTAATGCACAGTCAAATTTCGGTATGGAAATAAATCAAAGTAAAAATTCTTGCGTAGTATTATTAAACAGAACATAACTCATAGACATTAAGTATTCAAATGGTCTCCTCTGCAAGCTAAATTTATAAATAAACTTTAATTCTTACATAGAAAATATGTTTCCTTAAAACTCCTGGTATCTATAATACTAAAATTTTCTCCTTATATAGAGCAGTTAAGATGTGTAGAATTACATAAAAATATGAATTTAGGTAAATAATGTTGAAGCATTTTATATTGATTTCCTTGACCTTGTCATCACGCTGTACAGTAAAATCACACTTGGTTATGGTCAAGCTATGGATCTCATGATTGGTATCATGTCTGAATTTATTTGTAATTTTCTACAGAATTATTTTAATTAAGTTAAGTTATTAAAAGCACACTAATGAAAATGCATAATTTAAACATGCTCCAAAAGTGGAAACGCATTAGATTTCATTCTTCCTAATTTTACAAAAATATAGCAAAGTAGAGTAACAAATGAAACTTACACCGTAATAAGACTATTTTTTTGAAGTAAATAGTTAGCTGCAGAGTCTATTATGATAGTTTAATGTTCTAGTTTTTTTTAATGTGAGACTTTAATTTTTCTCATGTTTAGAACATGGGTGTAGGTGAAATCACAGAATGGCCTGACTTTTGTCAATTACAACTTAAAGTGAATAGTGGAATCTGTTGTACATTATTTATTTTTTGTTTAACTTTTAATTATAAAAAGTTTAGCTCTAGCCATGGCTTTTAAAAGGTGTCTCAAGGGAAAATAATGAGGTGAAAATACACAAGAGTTTAGTTGGGGAAATTTGGACCATATGGATTAATGTGTCTAAGGGTATGTACAAGAGATCAGAGTTGGACGGTTAGTTCTGCAGGGTTAGAGGGAAGGGACCATGAGGCTGATGGGATGGAGTGACAATATGAAGAGATTTTGAATGCTTGAAATGGATGGTAGCCCTTCCAAGTCATGAACCCTGATAACTTCATTCAAGGCATGAAAATAAGTTTTAAGGTGCTTTTACACAAATGAACTTAATATCTTCATATACGCCTGTATATGACCCAAGCTCAACCTCACCTTCCCAATACAAACGGTCAGACAGCCTCTCGAAATGAAGGCCATGACAAATGAAACCGGGCAAAGTGTTAATCTGATATTTGATTCATATCCGCATTTGGATATTTTTTGCACAAATGTATCATTTTAAAGGCAACCTACCTTCCTTTGAAGATTAAGGTCTAATGTTTTCATGTGTAAATCTGGTGGAAGTACTGACTGTATCAGACAAAAAGTTTGTAACTCTAAATCACCATTAAACCCCTTATTTGTGCTTGGAAAGGGAATATTGTCTCAATCAAAGAATTTTTTTTTTGCCCCATTTCGATATGGCAGACAGTATGCTTCTGGCTTAGAATTAACACACACTTCTTGTCTGCTGCTTTGGAAGCTTGGCAACCTTGAATAATGCTATCATGTTTTGAAGCTTCAGTGTCTAAGATGTTTTATTATGACCCACATCTTATAAAAGTCAGTACCTTTGTTATGCCTTTTAATAAATAGTCATAGGTATAAACATTCTAATGCACAATCTTATTGAAAATGTCAGCCACTTAAACCGCTCATATCTGTAACCATTCCTCTTACTGCCAGCAGATGGCATTCAAAAGCCTTTCCAGTGAGATTTTGAGAAATGTGCCATGCTGTTCCTGCCACAGAGGATAGTGAAGAGCTGATCTGTGTCTTCATGTTCTTCAGACCATGACCTTTTTTCCACTAATTGCTCGAAGTGATTTCAACTACTTTACATCACAATTCTTTTCAGTGAGGAATTGTCGAAATTAAGCATGTAAACAAGGGTATCACAAAAATGTGGTCATTTACCCATCAGACTGTATTTCATATCTTTTAATGTTTAAGTTTTTGTAAGCTGTCTCAAAAGCTTGAGCCTCAGCTTTTACCTCACAACAATTCAAAGAGACATAGTGATCATATCTGCACAATCTGAGCATGTGCTGTCTACAACATTTGGCAGTGTGCAATCTGGTCATCGAAAGGAGTTGAAAGAGAGTAGGGTGGGTCGCCTCATCCTGTGAGAATTTGAGAGTTTCTTCATTTTATTTCCAGAATTTGAAAGAAAATAGTTTTCATGTTTTAAAGCTGTCAAGGGACTAAAACTATCTTTAAAAGAAAGATATTATCTTTATGCTACTCTGTTACAACCTTTGTAAAAACACCGATATGCAATAACAACTATTTCAGTGTAATGAACAGCAGGAATAATGAATATTATAGGGCCATTGCCAATTGTGACAAAATGATTTTATGACAAATCGCTGCTAATTAATCAATTACTCTTTTGGTTTAATATATCCATAAAGTTTCTATCAACACCCTCAAGGTTTTTAGCAAGAGGTGGGTACCATGGGGTGTGGAGTGTTTATTTCCCACTCAGATTCTATTTCGATTTGATCCCTACCCCACCGTTACTTCACTTTTTCAATCACCTAGGCATTTGACTTGAAGAGAAGGGCACTGCATGTCACTGGCCACTCAGGTGTTTCCTTTCTTCCTGGTGGTGAAATATGATTAAAGTTGTCTGCGCTCGTTGTTTTTTCATTGTGTCCTACACCTGCACATACAGGACATGGGTGCTGTTTGGCGGTAGTGTGCGGGTTTGTTAAAAATAAACATCTAGCCATAAAGTTATAAGGAAACTGTCCTGAACCATTTTTAAACTCGAAGAAATGCTTCAATATAAAATAGGCATCTGTATAAACAGTATAAACAATGAACTTTTGAGGATACAATGATTTGTGATATTTATGCTCATTAGAAATTTAAACTCAATTTTAACAGGGATGAGAACTAGACAGGTCTCCACATGTCTCCATGAGCTGGCCAGTTTGAGAAGCCAATGATTCAAGACCCAAGCTTCTATATACTACATATAGTGGGTATCTGATTTACGAATCTCTGACTAAGGATGCTCACACATATGAATACAATATCTTACAGGAATGTAATTTTAAAGAACCAACATCTGAACCAACTTATGAATGGCTATTGTCCTGCATTGTGTTCCAATTTGTGCACAAATTGACTTGCAAACAGACGCAAGAATGGAATCCGTTCACAACCCAGGGACCGTCTTGATATAAAATAGGTTATACTTTTCTATATATGTGTGTGCATGCATGTATATGTAAAAAAAATAGAATGAATTCTGCAATTAAATTTAATATGATGCTTCAATTCAATATGGTCCTCATGTGATTACATCAGGAAAGCTTTAAAAAGGGAAGTTCCAAGCCTAGTTTTCAGATTTCGTATGGTAGTACGGCAATGAGAGCTATCTCTGATATGAGTCCCAGGCTTGACCTTAGGTTTTCACATACCTCACCTTCAGGTGCTGTTGAAAGACCTCAGCACAGAGAGAGAGGGGTTGAATTTTCCCATTTTCAGTTCAAATGTTTTATGGGATGAGATTCTTGGCACCCAATTGGCCATGCAGGGGATGACTTTTCTCATGCAATCTTCTGCTCATCACCTCATTAACCATGGGCTTGATGGCTCCCTTCTCATGGAACCACATGGCAGGAAAGCAGGAAGTGCTCACCACGGCCAGGACCTTCCAGCTTCTCATGATCTCTGGCACAGCAATCCAGGCACTGCTCCTTACAATTATAATCAATACTATGGTCCAGAAAGGGAAGCTGACAACCGGGAACAGCAGGGACCTGGATGTGCTGGTGGAATGTGTGGTGGAGAGGAGGGCACTGCAAAATGGGCGGCACGGTGGCACAGTGGTTATCACTGCTGCCTCACAGTGCCAGAGACCCGGGTTCAATTCCCGCCTCAGGCACCTGACTGTGTGGAGTTTGCACGTTCTCCCCGAGTCTGCGTGGGTTTCCTCCGAGTGCTCTGGTTTCCTCCCACTATCCAAAAATGTGCAGACTAGGTGAATTGGCCATACTAAATTGCCCATAGTGTTAGGTGAAGGGGTAAGTGTAGGGGAATGGGTCTGGGTGGGTTGTGCTTTGGCGGGTCGGTGTGGACTTGTTGGGCCGAAGGGCCTGTTTCCATACTAAGTAATCTAATCTAATCTAAAAGAAAGCCAAGCCAGCAGATTCAGCCAATCTGAACTGAGTTGGCAACCTGCGTCAGTGTATAGCCGTGGGTGAAAGACAATGCACAGCAGTGCAGAAAGAAAGTCAATGATCTGCATGCAACAAGGTGGTACTACCTTCTCTCCATTACCTCTCTTACAGTCACAGGGCCACCACTCACTCTGACCCTGCCTCTGCACCAAGGCTCATGCGCTACAGCTCTCATTATTGCACACAACATTTCCACTCGTCAGGTCTGATCAACCTCAACCTCCCAAACGCCTCATCACCTGCTCTGATCCTGCATCACTGCTAACATCTTCCAGCCATTTGCATCATTCTCAACCTGTCCATTTGTGTCGTGACATGAATAAATTGTATCACAAGAGTGATGGCAGGATGGTGGACATCAAACTCCTCACTCCGTACAAAGGGAAATTTCTTGAGTTAGCTGGATCTTAAGTAGGCCTAAATCCTGTTCCACTGTGGCCCTGATGGAAGTGTGAGCAATGTATTCAATCCTCCTCACAATAAACATCAACAATAGCTTTCCTACTTACTTGTTGTACGGGCACCCTGACCTTAACAAAAACACCATCACAGCCTTTTGTGATTCATATACTTGGGCACAGCTTTTCAGAGCTGTGCACTCTCTCACCATTTAGATGATATATTTTGTTTTATTCCTACTGCCAAAGTAGACAGTTTCATACTGTCCCACATTACACTTCATTTGGCAGATCATTGTCAACTCACCTAATCTATATAACCTATCTTGTACCTTCCTTGTGTCCCCTTCACAACTTAATTTCCTAACTATCTGCCATCAGCAAATTTGGTGGATATTGACAGTTCCTTCATCCAAGTCATTTTATATAAATTATAAAAAGTTAAGGCCAGCACTGATTCCTCTGGTATACCATTTCCCAACCAGAAAATGAACCATTTATACCTATTCTCTTTTCTATTGGCTAATAATCTTCTATCTATGCCAATATATTACCCACTACACTGTGAGTTTTTGTTTTCAGCAACAATCTTCAATGTGGCATCTTATCAAATGCTTTCTGGAAATCTAAGTCCACTACTTCCACTGATTCCCCCTTATCCACACAGCACATTACTTCCTCAAAAAGTTCAATAAATTGGATAAACATGATTTCTCTTTTACAAAACCATGTTCACTCTGCTTGATTAATCTAAACTTTTCTAAGAAGCCAACTATAACATGTTTAGTAGTAACTTTTGAAGTCTTACCTATGATAGATGTTTGATTAGATTAGATTCCCTCCAAGATGGAAACAGGCCCTTTAGCCCAATAAGTCCACACCGACCCTCCAAAGGGCAATCCACCCAAAACCCATTTGCCCACTTTATAATTATACCTGACTAATGCACCTAACATTATGGGCAATTTAGCATGATCAATTCACCTGACCTGTACATCGTTGGATCGTGGAGAAAACTGGAGCATACCCACGCAGACACAGGGAGAATGTGCAAACTCCACACAGACAGTCACCCGAGGCAGGAACTGAAGCCAGGTCTCTGGTGCTGTGAGACAGCAGTGCTAACCACTGAGCCACCATGCCACCCACAATGTGAAGCTAACCATTCTGTAGTTTCTTGTTTTCCATCTCCCACCCTTTTTAGAATAAATCCGTTGATCAACTATTTTTATTCTAATGTTTGATCCACTATTTTGAACGCTGCCTGAAACAAGGGAATTTTGGAAATTAGATCCATTACATCACCTATCTTACTAGCCACTCCTTTAAAGACCTTTGGATACAGTCAATCAGAACCCATCAAATTGGGTGTCACCCAACAGTTCCAATAGTCTTCTTAGGAATACTTCTCTGGTACTTGCAATTTTCTTCAGTTTCTTCTTCTCTTCCATTTCTTCATTTACACCTTTTTCTGGGATATTACTTGCATCCTCTATAGTGAAGACTGATGCAAACTACTTGTCCAATTCAACTGCCTTCCCTTTATTTTCCATGATGAATTTATTTTTATATTACTAGCCATCTTTCTTTTGTTCTGTAATTTTCATGATTCAGTTAATCTTGGAGTCATAGAGATGTACAGCCCCGAAACAGACCTTGCCCATGCCGACCAGATATCCTAAATTAATCTAGTCCCATTTGCCAGCATTTAGCCCATATCCCTCTAAACCCTTCCTATTCATATATCCATCAAGATGCCTTTTAAATGTTGCAATTGTACCAGTGTCCACCACTTCCTCTGGCAGTTCTATATACGCACAACCCTCTGCATGAAAAAGTTGTCTCCTGTTTTTTTTTAATTTTTCCCCTCTCACCCTAACCTATACCCTTCATTTCTGGAATCATCCACACCAGGGAAAAGGCCATGCCTATTTACCCTGTCCATGCCTCTCATGATTTTATAAACCTCTATAAGGTCACCCCTCAGCCCCTGATGCTCCAGGGAACTCAGCCCCAGCCTATACAGACTCTCCCTTTAGCTCAAGCCCTCCAACCCTGGCAACATCCTTGTAAATATTTTCTGAAACCTTTCAAGTTTCACAACATCCATCAGACAGGAGGGGGACCAGAATTCATCAGACAGGAGGAGGACCAGAATTGCACACAATATTCCAAAAGTGGCCTAACCAATGTCCTGTCCAGCTCCAACATGATCCTCCCAACTCCTATACTCGATGCGCTGACTAATATTGAAAAGCATGCCCAATGCCTTCTTTACTATCCTAGCTACCTGTGACTCCAGTTTCAAGGAACTATGAACCTGCACTCCAAGGTCTCTATGTTCAGCAACACGCTCCAGGATCTTTTAGTCATTTTTAAAAAATATACTGCCTCATCTTTAAGTTTGCTACTATCTTTAACTATTTTTGTTAACCACAGATAGTAAGCCTTCTCCTCTGAATATGTCTTTTTCTTTGGAATGTACCTCTTCTGTAATTTAAAACATCCCTTTAAATGCTTGCCACTGCCTCTCTATTAACCAATCCTTAACCTAATTTTCAGTTCACTTTCGCTAGCTCTGATTTCATGTCTTTATAATTGTCCCTATTTACGTTTAAAATAGTAGACTAGGACCACTCCTCTCTCCCTCAAAGTAATTGTACAGTTTAATCATGACTGCTGCTGCCAAGGGTCACCTTCTCTGTGAGGTCATTAATTAATCAAGCCTACTTTGTTGTGCAATACCAGATCTAGTCTATCCTGCTCCCTGGGCAGCTCCAAAATATACTCTTCTATAAAGCTTCACAAACTTCCCTTATAATATAACTTTGCCTATCTGTCATGGTGGGACTGCCAAAAACTACCTTTACCTCTACCTCTACCTCTACCCCTCCTACCCTTCCCCTTGTGTGGCAGAAGGTTCCAACTGGGATGCCAGAGATTCCTTACGATGGTTGACCTTTGTCATGGGTCAAAACACTCCCAACAGCTTCAAGCAATTTTGCTGCTCGTTTTCCCAAGGATATCAAAGATGTTTCAAGGTCACTATCATTATTCAACAAGGCACCAAGCCCAAAGGATCGATGTGAGCATAAAAAAAAAGGCTTGCATTAGAATGACAGTGAAAGGAGAATTTGGAAAAGCAATTATCATGATTGGAACAAGGACCAGGTGGCTCTCATTGACAATGAGATCCTTGATTGGGGTTGTTAACCCTGGGCCAATCAGGGAGCCCTGGCTGACAGACGTAAACAGGAGATTGAGTGTTTTATTTCCCCCTCCAACTCTATTTTGATTTAATCCCTACCCTCCCCTTCATTGTTTGATCACGCAGCATTGTCCTCCCTCAAGAAGGGCACTGCTTGTCACTGACCTCTCGGGTGTTTCCTTTCATCCTGGTGGTGGAATATAAATAAAGATTTACATACTTGTTGTTCTTCACCTTCATACACAACATGGGTGCTGGGGGAAAATAAGCACTACCGCTATTAGGTGGTAGTGTGGGGGAAGGAAAAAAAGAAAAAAAAAAGAAACAGAAATGTCAGAGGTTCTAAACAAAAGAAATAAACAGGAGATTCAGAAGGTCTCCTCAGTCTAGGGACTGACTTTGAACAGGCTGGTCAGAGCCAATGTAATGTGCACGTATAAATAAAGGGTGACCGTGATGGGGCATCGGCCCCTGTGCACTTATTTCAGCAATGCAGTAAATGGAAATGATAGAGAGAGTGAGTGCGTGTGTGAGTGAGTGACAGTGTTTCCTCTAAACTGTGCAGGTGTACATTCATTCAGCAACCCAAATGTACCACACAGGAAACAAACCAGTTGCACAGAACCAAAGTACCCTTAAGATTTTAAAGTGGCCACGCAGCAATCTTCAAGGAAATGAGCAGTGCAACATATAGACTACACACAACAAAGAGAAATTCGACGGAGTATTGGTGAGCACCAAAGTGAATGAGAAAGGTTGGAGCAGTGCTTTTCAACAATGTTAAGAAAGAAGACATACTGTTCCTACAGTGGACATTTATAGTTTTACCTCTAGCCTCCAAGATCTCAAGTATCTCAACTTCTAAACAAATTAACAGCATCTCACTCACACACACACACATCTGAGGAAGAGAGGAGATATCAAGTTATCAGAAAATCTGAACCCAGGACTCTTACCACAAGCAACTCAACCATCTCTGCACAAAACTGTGCATTTAATGAGAAAAATATATGCTTCATAGACAGTAAGCCTCACACATAACTAAGCCAGAATAGAGAGGCACAAGAAATTTTATGGAGAATGAAAAATCATACAGGCCGAAACTAGCTAGCTAACTAGACATGATTGAAAGGGAGAGGCCAACATGCCATACTGCAGTTAACTAAAAGTCAAGCTTCTAGGACTAAATTTTTAGTCAAAAATAGAGGATCTGACTTTTACATGAATAACATTTTGGGGGAATTTGAAGTCTACCCTCTCCCACTACCTCACTATCACAGCTGTCACACTGGAGACAATTCCTGTCAAAACTGCCTGAAAAAGTCATATAAAAGGAGATAAAGGTATACATGTTTTAAAACTCAATTGGTAAGTTGGCACAAGTGATGCCTAATGAAATTAATCATAAACAAAGTCCATGTCTAAAACGACATACAATCTCATTCAGTTCTCACAGTGTATAAAATAATGGTCAACCGCAGCATGCACTGAAACTAGAAAGATCACCCCCCGTTTCATGATAGAACCAAATAATTTCTCTTAATATGCTCCTCTAATGACCTTATCATATGAATCATTGACATTACCTTCTTCATGATTCATCATGTCATCGGCCCCATTATTCCATAAATAATCACCTCCTGTGCCATCAAATGCATGAAAACCCCACATGTTTTGAATAATTTGATGACAATCTCCATTTTGATTTCATCCCAGCACTCTGCAACCTATATAGGATTTCCAGTAAAGGACATATCTAGGCATAGCACAACATTGTATGCACACAGCACATTGAGTTCATGAAGGTGAACTCTCTTAAAGGCAAGATACACACTTAACAACTCCTAAGCCCGTTAGGAGTCAACAACACTTCAAAACATCAGCACTAATATATTTAAAGACAAAAAAACTGCAGATGCTGGAATCCAAGGTAGACAAGCAGGAGGCTGGGCAAACAGCAAGCCAGGCAGCATCAGGAGGTGCAGAAGTCCATATTTTGGGTTTAATCATAGAGTCATAGAGATGTTTGGCACGGAAACAGACCCTTCGGTCAAACCCGTCCATGCTGACCAGATATTCCAACCCAATCTAGTCCCACCTGCCAGCACCTGGCCCATATCCCTCCAAACCCTTCTTATTCATATACCCATCCAGATGCCTTTTAAATGTTGCAATTGTACTAGCCTCATCTACTTCCTCTGGCAGCTTATTACATAGATGTACTACCCTCTGAGTGAAAACGTTGCCTCTTAGGTCTCTTTTATATCTTTCCCCTCTCACCGTAAACCTAGTTCTGGTCTCCCCCACCCCAGGGAAAAAACTTTGTCTACTCATCCTATCCATGCCTTTCATGATTTTATAAACCTCTATAAGGTCACCCGTCGGCCTTCAACACTCCAGGGAAAACAGCCCCAGCCTGTTCAGCCTCTCCCTATAGCTCAAATCCTCCAACACTGGCAACATCCTTATAAATCTTTTCTGAACTCTTTCAAGTTTCACAACATCTTTATGATAGGCACGAGATCAGAATTGCATGCAATATTCCAAAAGTGGCCTAACCAATGCCCTGTACAGCCGCAACATGACCTCCCAACTCCTGTACTCAATACTTTGACCTATAAAGGAAAGCATACCAAACGCCTTCTTCACTATCCTATCTACCTGTGACTCCACTTTCAAGGAGCTATGAACCTGCACTCCAAGGTCTTTTTATTCAACAACACTCCCTAGGACCTTACCATTAAGTGTATAAGTCCTGCTAAGGTTTGCTTTCCCAAAATGCAGCACTAAGCATCCTTCTCCATGCACTAATATATTGGCAATATGAACAGCAAAACTCCTGTCCAAAGTGGCATTAAACAGCAGTTTTTTTGCAAATATCTGGCAGCTTCAAGGTCACTAATATTGATTTGAATATCCTTTTCAATTTTAGATTAGTTAAGCAATATTCTGCTTCAGTCCTGATGAAGGGTTTTGCTCAAAACGTTGATTTTCCTGCTCCTCGGATGCTGCTTGACCGGCTGTGCTTTTCCAGCACCACTCTAATCTAGACTCTGATTTCCAGCATCTGCAGTCCTCGCTTTTGCCCTAAAATATTCGCCACCATTCCTCATACTTACCTCAGTAATAGAGAGCATGGTGTTCACACTGAAAGACTATATTGTCCCTCCATCTGCCATTTGGACAAACTTGCAATGGTTCCAGCCTACCCAGGATAAACTGGCTGATGAATTGAAGGTGGAAGAAAAAGGAGGCTTTCATGAGGATGAAATGCCTCAAGTAATTACATAACATACGGAATTGGAAGAAGGGAAGCCATGAAATTGGGGTTTCACAGCTTGAATTAGCTAAGATAAAGATAGGAAATAAAAATAAAATGCTTGCCTTAGAGAAAGAGAATGAAAAGATTTGAGTTAGTAGAAAAAACAAAGGAAGATAGCAAGTGAGGAAAGATTTTAAAAAAGACTAAGGGAAAGTGAGGAAAAGTGAAGCAAATAGTATTTGAAAAGGACATAAAATTAAGAATTTGAAATGGAATGGGAGGAAAAGACAAACAGAGGCAGATGGATTTTTTAATAATTAATTTCAAAGATAGAATTTAGACAAAGTGAGTTGGTCAAATTGTAAAGAAGGAAAAAGAAAGCAATAGTTAAAAGGATGATTCTGATTTCAATGATGGATTTGATTGAGATAAGAATTTATGTTTAGTGCCTAAATTTACGAAGGGTTGAGTGAAAAGATATTTTATCTCATATGATAAGGTAGCTGTACAAATGAAGTAGCTAAAAAATGTTTGGACTGCAGAGTATGAAGCTGTCAAAAAAGCAAATTTGAATACTTGGAGAGCTTGTGCCTGAAGCTTATCAATTAAAATTTAGGACCAGAAGAAAGAAACCTAATCAGACAATTGGAGAATTTACAAGGGAAAATAAAAAGCTTAGAAATAAATAATATGTTTGTGACAAAAAATTCGCTCAGTAAGCCTAATAGTCTGGAAGGACAGTTGCAGTACCTGTTTTCTAACAATGTCAATCATGTACAATCAATGGTGGGGTCTTCGGTAGAACAGAGGGACCTAGGGGACTAGTTACATAATTCGTTGAAGTTTATGCCACATATAGACAGGGATGTTAAAAAGGCATTTGGCACACTTCCCTTCATTGCTCAGTTCTTTGATTACAAGAGTTGGGAAGTCATGCTCAGGTTGTACAGGACATTGGTGAGGTCTCTTCTGGAATACTGTGTCGCACCTTGGTTGCTCATTTATAGGGAGGATATTATTAAGCTGGAAAGGGTTCAGAAGAGTTTTACTAAGATGTTGGTGGGTATGGAAGGTTTGAGTTATAAAGAAAGGCTGTATAGGCTATGACATTTTTCACTGGAGTTTAGTTGGTGAAAGGCAACCTGATAGAAGCTTATAAAATAATGAGGGATATAGACAGAGTTAATAGTACTTGTCTTTTCCCTAGATGAGGGATTTCAAGACAAGGGGATACATTTTTAAAGTGAAAGTACAGATATTTTAAAAATGACATGGGGGCAATTTTTATACACATGGGGGCAATCATTTTGCATGTGGAATGAACGTCCTGAGGAAATGGTGCATGTGGGCACAATTGCAACACTTAAAAGACATTTGGATAAGTACACAAATAGGAAAGATTTGGAAGGACATGGGCCAGGGGCAGGCAGGTTGGACTAGTTTTGTTTGCGATTACGTTTGGTATGGTCTGGTTGAACCGAAGGGTCTGTTTTCGTGCCATATGACTCGATGACTCTATGAGGAAAAAAAAGCTGTGGAATCAATGGTTTAGATCACTCAACCTAGAGAAAGAAAGTGAAAATGTATATGGAAGAATTCTGAAATTGCATTCCTACTACCATAAGAACTTATTTAGATGGGCATCGAGTATATATTGGCAATAGCAAAATTCACAGGAGAAACAGGAAATCTGCGTAAAGAAGAGGTATTAGTTTTATAGAACAGACAGCAGGATGCCAATGTAATAAAGAGAAAGAGTAGAATCAAAAAGCAATAGAAAGAAATCTGGAGATATCAAAGCAAAATGCGAGAGGTTTAATAGGAGACTGATTGCGGCAGTTGGATGTCTAAGGAATCTTCAGAAAAGGGAGCACCAGGGAAGGAAATAGTTATTAAACCACAGCTGCAGTACAAAGAGAAAATGTTTACTTAGAATGTACTAAGAAGGGAGAGATGGCTCAGGCCAGTCATGAAGAGTTTTATTTTCAAACATTGACAAGGAGAATCAGACCATTTGAGGTTCTGAGTATTTTGTCTCAAAAAGCAAGGTATTCTCTTATGCTTCCAATCCAGAAGATAAAGCAATAAAGATATTGAGGCACACTGGAGCAGGTCAGTCACTGATGATGGTTGATGGTATTATTATCTTCTTGAGTGGTTCATGAAGAAGAAAATATTAATTGGAAGTATACATGGAGGTTACAAACCAGTCTCCTTATGCAGATTTGCGTTAAAGAGTGACTTAGTAAGTGGAGAATTTCGTAGTGGGAGTAGGGAAACTAACTCCTGTGGAAAATTTGATTTTATTGTGAGAAACGATTTGGCAGGTTCAAGGATATCAACTTCTAGATTGAGAAGTCGTAGTTTTAGGCAAGGGGGTGGTAGATTTAAAACAGATGAGGAGAAATTACTTCTCTCGAAGGGTTGTAAATCTGTGGGATTCACTTCCCCAGAGTGCAGTGTATGTCAGAACATTGAATAAATTCAAGGAGATAGACTATCATTTAATGAGTAGTGGGTTAAAGGTTTATAGGAAGCTTGAGTTCCATCTGAGTATTGTAATGAAATTTTTACAAGTGTCTCATGAAGTTCCAACGGCAGATCACAGGTATTAGGAAAACAGACTGAAATATTAAAACATCTTTATTGGTCAGGATTCCATAAAGATGTGTGTGGTAGTGGAGAAACCCTAGCCCTCAATTAAACCTTTAATTCCAATACCAGCTTTTGAAGAAACATTTAGCAGGAACATAATCGATGGTGTAGGTCCTCACCTAAAACCAGGAATGTTAATCTGTACATTTTAATTAGTATGGATGTTTTCACAAGATTTCCTGAAGAAGTGGAACTTTAGGAAAAGTTGCTACAAAAATGGTAGTGGAAAAGTTGGTTCACAAGACATGGATTACCGAAAGAAATACAATTAATCAACGTTCAATTATTAAGTTGCAAATATTTAAAGAAATGATTACTAATTTGGGAATAAAGCAATTTGCATCTTTGTTCATCACCCACAATCTCAACAAACATTGGAAAAATGGCATCAAACTTTGAAGGGCATTATTGGAGTTTATTGCCAAAAATGTCCTAATGACTGTAATAAGAGAATTCCATTTTTACTGGTTGCCATCAGGGACAGTCCTTTTGACCCAATATATGAACATGAGGTCAGAGGACAATTTAAATTGAATTATTTAAATAAAAATTGCTAAGTGCAAAATTCAAAGATTATGATTCGAGCTGATATCTCATTTTTCAGAGTGAAACTAGCCAAAGCATGTGAGATGGCTAAAAAAAATTTGAAGGGTACTCAGCAAACATGAAAACTAGATATAATAAAAAGGCCAAGGTGCAACATTTTTGTTGCTAGGGAAAAGGAGCTGGTGTTGTTACCTGCCTCTGGGGAGCACATAAAAGCAAGGCTTGCCCTGCTCGATCAATTCTATTGTGAGTACTCAAGTCAGGAGAAAGAATCATTGAGTATGGCAGGTGAACATGTTCAAGGGATCATGACCAGATGAAAAGTGTACTTAGAGTAGTGAAAGACATAGAGAGTGAAACAGAAAAACCAGAACAATCAGAGAATTAATTAGGAACTGAAAATGTGAATGTTGACCCTCCAATAATCAGATTGGACAATTGGAAAGTGCTTAAAAGTTGAGATAGGAACATGGTTAATCTTCCAAAAATCTATCAAAATGACCTATGCAGGAATTATGGAATTATCAATTTATTTGTGTGGGTAAACTGGGAGAATTTTTTTTGTGACGTATTATGTTAATGTGGGAACTGTCTTAGCTGCAAAACAACATTCATTTGGACGTGAGGTTAGCTCACGTGAGAGAAGATTTTTTTTGAAAATGGACAATGACATGATTGCACAGAATCATATTAGCTGGAGCTCACCTATCATGGTGGCATTCAAGCAGTCTATTGCAAAATTTCTATATTAATTATCACAATGTCAACATGGTAACAAAAGCAGACTCATATGCTATCCAGGATTGGAGTAATGCATTGAACAAATTAGACACACGTGATTCATCACAAAAAATGACCTCCTAAAAGGTTATCAGTAAGTTCCATTGACTAATTGAGCCAATCAAATACTATTTTAAGACCAGGTTGACTTTGTCAATGCAAAGTCATGCTGTTTAGAACAGAAAAAGCATCAGCACATCCCAACAATTCTTTTAGGTTTTAGCCAAACCTTGGGAAGAACATGTATATTATTTGACTGAATGGTTTGATTATGTACAAAAAGCCAGTTTGGTTATGAACCTGATTCGAAGTAAATTTGTCAAAGCAAAAGTGATTTATTTGGACCACAGTATAATACAGGGTCAAGTTGCTTTTTTTGATGTGAAGATAAAATCTATTTTGGATTTTCACGTGCCCAGGACAATTGTGAAATTTTGCATTATGTTGTCATCAGTGGATTTTATTGCATGCTTATCTTGAACTTCAGCGCTCTCATTGCACTATTAATGATTTTGTTGAAGTAAAGCAGAAAATTTGAGTGGATGCACGAGGGTCAGAGGGACTTTGAAAAACTTGACAATAATGCTGACAACCACACTGCTTTTGGCACTGCTGGCTCCAGCTGTTAATGCCAGTGACATTGGTAAGGGTGCTGTTTGGCAAACTTGGCATTGAAGGCAGCTAACCATATGTCAGTAAGATTATTCAACAATTGAGAAGGAGACATTGGGTCTTATACGTATATATTGCCAACAGCATGGAAGAAACTGTTATTTATACAGATGACAATCATTTGATTCTCTTGTAAAATGTTTAAGACAACGGTTTACCATTGTGGGGTCGCACAGTCGCTCAGTGGTTAGCTCTGTTGCCTCACAGTACCAGGGACCTAGGTTCGGTTGCAGCCTCGGGTGACTATCTGATGGAGTTTGTACATTTCTTCCTGAGTTTGCATGGGTTTTCTCAGAGTGCACCAGTTTCCTCCCACAATCCAAAGCTGTGCAGGTTAGGTGAATTGGCCGTGCTAAATTGCCTATAATATTCAGGGATGTGTAGGTTAGGTACGTTAGTCATAGGTAAATGTAGAGTATTAGGGTAGGTGAATGGGTCTGCGTGGGTTACTCTTTGGAGGGTCAGTGAGGACTTGTTGGGCCAAATGGCCGGTTTCCACACTGCAGGGATTCCATTATTGTTTTGGTTTTTCTTGATTCTCCAACTGTTAATTGGAAAACCATTCATGTGCCTTGAAAGAAAATGTTGTACTAAATACTTTATTAAGAGTATATTTGAAGCACACAGAGTGAAATGCCCATTGACTTATGTAAGATAATTGCATTGCAACTCATTATATGCTTAAAATCAACATTTTATTACTACTAATGTGATATAAAAATAGTGCTAAGGCATTGTTGATGGGTAATGAAAATTCTTCCTCAAGATACATTTTCACTTTTCTTTGGGCTAGGTGTGACTTTTATAAATATAGATATATTAATATAATAATTTATTTTAGATTTTTGTTTTGAAATAATGGACTGTGAGTTTTGATCTATATGTAATGAGGGGGGTTTAATGATTTACTTGTTGTTATTTCCTGAACCCTAATTTGTTAAAAACCAGTATGAGAGAAAGAGTCCCTGGAATGCTAATGGGACTTGTTTTCATCGTGACAGGTTTACAATCAGACAGAGTAAATTTGGAGAAGCATTAGGTTGCTTTCTGTTTAGAAGAATTGGGAATTGATTTTTTTTCTTTTGCTTATAGGAAACATCCATATCTTGGAAAGCTCTTGGTCAGTTTCCAAAAGGTTGATTGTAAGGAACACTTTCACTCCAAGAGAAAGTAGTCCAAAACAGTTAGGAAACAGTTAGGATGTTTCCTCAGTATAAAGATTTTTTGTTTGATATTCCAGACCAGAATTCAGAGTCTTAGAGTCATAGAGTTATACAGTACAGAAACAGTACGATCCAACTTGTCCATGCTGACCAGATATCCCAATATAACCTAGTCCCATTTGCCACTATTCGGCCCATCTCTTTCTAAATTCTTCCTATTCCTACAGTCATTAATTTTTGTTTGACCAACTGGCAGGAATCAAATTAAGAAGCTGAGCCAGTTCGTTCCGCCTCACCCAGGAGTATAACCATTTCGAAGTATTCATTTGGAATTGTAACCAACTGAAGACATTCACACATGGACTATAGAGTTTTCGAGTCAAAGAGATGAAGAGCGCAGAAACAAACCCTTTGCTCTAACTCATCCATGTCAACCAGATATCTTAAATTAATCTAGTCTCATTTGCCAGCATTTGGCCCATATCCTTCTAAACCCTTCATATTCATATACCCATCCAATATATCACCCAATTCCATAAGCCCTTATTTTGCCTACTTTCCTTGTGTGGCACCTTATTTAATGTCTTCTGAAAATCAAGGTATATTACACCCACTATTTTCACTTTATCTCCCCTATTAGTTACATCCTCAATAATTCTAATAAATTTGTCAAGATATTGTAAAACCACAGTAACTTGTGTTTCAATGAATGACCACAATATTAAAGATAAACAAAACAAAATGTGATCCATCTAGTCACATTTCAGTCTGGGAACTGACTTGTCTGGTAGTAGTATCAGCTGGGATCAGAAAAGAAGTCATTATTAATGCTCTATTCTAACAAAACAACTATAAGTATTAGCAATCAAAGCCTAAGTAAGCAGTTCACAATAGAATAGGTGCAGTTGTTACTATTTGAATGACAAGTCTCACCTGAAATAAACCATTGAAAACCACTAAAAATAAACCATTGAAATAAACCATTGAAAAGTCCCAGTTTATTTTTGGGGTGAAATAAAATTAGGTAAACTCAAGTGCTTTTGGAATGAGACAGTTCACCTCTAATCTCAACTCAGTAACTTATTGTGCAAATAGGCAAATCTGAAAACTGAGGCAGGCTCAACATGTACAACAAGTCTCTTCGATTCTTCTCTGACACAAAAAGTCCAGTCTTTTTAGGAATAGCTGAGACCTAAAAGAAAGAATATGATGGAAAGCATTAAATGACACAAGGAGCTATCCAAGCTATACACTGAAATCATGTTAAAGTTAAAGCTGAGAATTTCTGATTTTGTTTGACATTTTGCTTTGGAGATTAGCAACTTCAGTTATTGAGAACTGGCAGAGGGAAGCATGGGGAAATTAAACGGAGATAATGGCGCTGTCACAGAGTCATTGATCAGATTAATATTAGCAGTTTTATCAGGTCTCCACCTATAGGCATTACAGTAGAATAGCAAAGAACCGGAGATGTTAACATTGTAATTTCAATGGCAAACATTGAATGATTTTAATGGAGCAGGATTAATCGGGGGTTCTTTATAAAGAACTTGTGAAGAATTGTTCACTGCAAAACTGCAGGACAAAATAAGTAAACCCAGAAGTATATACTCTTTCTTAATTCAGAATACACATCAAACGTATGACCTTCGGAAAGCTCCTGACGTAGCCTTATTATTGCAGCTTCCATTATGAATCGAATCCATTTGCAGCTTTACATGCACGTGAAAAATCCCAGGAGGACACAAAAGCGTACTGTCAACCGTTCTTTAATCAAGGTAG
Organism: Chiloscyllium plagiosum; assembly: GCF_037043375.1. NCBI lineage: Eukaryota > Metazoa > Chordata > Chondrichthyes > Orectolobiformes > Hemiscylliidae > Chiloscyllium > Chiloscyllium plagiosum. The sequence continues at coordinate 28,458,236 of NW_028270166.1, forward strand.
CTAAACCGGATTATCGGACCATGAGCTGTGTTGTACTTCGGGAATCCTGATGCGTGCCTATGGGTCACCACATCTGTATTTTCACCTAATCGAACTGTTCAGAGATGATATTCCACACGTGTAGAGCAGACTTGAACCCAGACCTCCTGGCTCTGGGGTAAGGTGACTACCACAAGGGACCCTAGCCACAGCTCCTACAATGACAGCACTCGCTCAAATTTCTTCATTGGTTGTCTCGGAACACGCTGAGATACCCTGAAACCTGCTCTTGCCAGGTATCCCTCAATGAAAGGGTGCGGGGTAAAAATAACGTTGAAGTAATTGGTAAGATATTACCAAGTGGGCGAGTCACCTACAAATGGGGTAAAAAGTGAAGTTTTTTTAATGTTGGTCTCATGACGTCATTACGTTAAATATAGTTTATTTAAAGAAGTTGTCAGGGATTAAGGATGTGAACGAAAGATTTCCACACTAGGCGGACCCCTCCATCGCTGCTCACTGCTTCAGCTGGCGTGCTCCATGGAGAGCGAGTCTCTGCAAATCGTCAGTGTGTGAGCTAGCGGTAGAGCAGTTCAAACCTCAGAAACTTGACAAACCTGAAGAGAAGCTTCAAACAAATACTTGGACTGGAAGAAACAAGAGACGCCAAAAAGGTGGAGTGTGTCGTGCTATCCAGTTAAATCTCTTAATATTTATTCATGTCAGAATATTATAGGGTCAGTTCATAACTGCAGTTTGCAGAAAGGTAACTTGCTATTTTTCTGAAAGTCGGCGTCGTGACACTTACTGAAATGTGTCTGTTTTTCAAACTAGCCTTAGATGCTGTCAGATGAATAGAGAATTAATACTCTTCATTTCCAAAGTTGGAATTCAGGTGACTTTTAAGAATGGAGCTTTGCAGCACATCTGCCTGTTCCTACTGTTTGTACCTATTAGGTTAGGGCCAGCATTGTGCTACAATAGTTCTTTTCATGAATTCTCAAAGTCAATCGGAGCTCGTTGAAAAAAAAGCAAAAAAAAACTAAATAGACCAGTATTCACTTTTTTTTTTGTAATTCTGCAAATGCGTTCAGGCAACCGGCAAGTACTTCAGTGGCAGAAAGCCATGTAGTCTGGGTCACGTTTAACTTGTGCCAAGCGCTTCATACTCCTGTCTGGGAATAGGTCGAAGAGTTTTTTTTTTAACTTTTATATATTATAGCATGAAACTACTACCGAAATATTCCTAAGGAGCTATTCATACAATTTAACTGGAGACCTGGAAGATAATTCTTCAATGTAGGTTGAAAATAAAGATTTACAAATCTCAGTCTGAAAGTTTAAGCAAACATTGATGTGATTATTAGATGTACCTAAATGTATAAAACAGCAATGTTTCAGGTATATAATATTTTCTCCACCTAATACTTCTAGATATACATATAGTTCTATTAAATGTAAAATTGCATAAGAAAAAAGAACATTTTTTAAAGTACAGGTTCCATAACTAAATATCTTTAGTTGAGTTTTGCAGCATTATGTTTAGGTATGCTTTCTACAGTAACTATTAAAGCAAATTATTATATGTAAAAATCACTACACATCTTTATAAAAATACTAAAAAGAAATTGCTCAATTTCCACTTCATTTTCTAGGAGGCCTCTTGGAACTTGCCTTTTCAGACAAATTATTTCTCCATCTGCTCCCCATTACCTTCAGATACAGCTGGCTGCCAGCCACCAGCTGGGACTTAACACAGTTTTGTCTGTAAATGTGTTGTTCCAAGTTATTTACCATTATGATAATTTTTCTTCAGGTCTCTTCAGTGTCTGCTTTTGCTTTTTAGTTATATAAACATGATTTCTAAATATAATTCAGAAATGTGCTTGACAAGGTTTTTCTAAAGCTTGTTTTTTGTGGAGATGAGATACATAAGTAATGGCAAGTTCATCTCTGACTGCCTGTAACAGTTACCAGCAGTTCTGGAAAGGAGATGTCTAGGGGGGTCTATGCTTCTGACTTTGTGGCAAAATGCTCATAACAAAAGGTTATTCAAGGTGTCAGTCTTCGAATGCAGCCAAGGCTACATACATTACAGTACATCCACAATTTCACTCAAGAGAAAGATATTCAGTTAACTTGGGCCAAATTAAATTACTCTTTTAATTTATGCTCAGATCATTACCACCATAAAGATCTACCTTTTAACTGCATACTTAGCAACTAAGATTGAGCGCTCCTTCACAATTGCAGTTTTTAACATAATCTGCAATGAAGTGTGTTTCAGAATATATATAGTACATAGCTTAATTTTAATTGTGAAATCCTTAATTTCTATGAATTTTATCTATATGCCAGAGTCCTTGGATGAAAAAGTGATTTTATGTCTATGCAAAATTCTCATCTCCCATGAATGTAAGCTAATTAGCTTTCCCCAGAAGCAACTAACTTCAGTTTAAGATATCATGAGCTATAATTTATTAATTTCATAAAAGAAGACATGAGTAATATGGCATATAAAGTTGGAAAAAAAGCTAATGAATTACTTCTAGTTTGGTGCTGCTCTGGGATTTCCTAAATCCCCCCAAAATGTACTAATGAACAAAAGTGAGAGGCAGAGCTGATCTTTGTCCATGGGATGAATAAATTATGAATTCAAACAGTGTTTTGTAAACTGCAGCCAAATCAAAGAGAAATGCTACATCAGAGCTGTAATTAATGAATTCAGCAAGGGAATATACTTTCCTGCATTGGTACAGCAGTGACATAAGTGACCAGCACATAGAAGGTTTCTTTTTGGCAGAAGCCATGAATATAGTGGCCTTTGTAGTTACATCAAGTGGAGTGGAAGGAGGCAGTGACCTAGGAAAGCAAAGGTATAAGACTTGCACCAGGTATTGCACTAAACAGAAGATTAGCATAACAGGATCAGATAGCAGGGCATGAGGCTAACGGTCAGTCTTGCAAAAGCAAATATAAGAACTAAGTGCAAGAGTAGCTAATTCAGCCCCTCGAGCCTGCTCCACATGACTGAAATGTACCACTTTGTCAGCAATCGATATCAGAGTGCCAATGAACTTAATGCTAAGGTGACAGGGTTTTCAGGAACCATCACAGCATGATGCTAGGATCATCTTTGCCTAATACAGAATGAAAGAATCATAGTTGAATTAGATTTATTTCATAATGTAGCAATAGGATCCATAAATTTAACATGCTTCTCTTGTGTGCTATTATTGTTTTGTTTTAACTTATGTACTTTGTACAAAATGAAGCCCAAATTACAGTAGTCATACTAAGAGTTAACTGACAAAGGAGACAGTATTGTATCTCAAACTCACCTTGAAATACATGTCAGTGATCTGCTTTTCTATGTACAGTCATTGTAAGCTCAGGACAAGTGCTACATGTTGAAACCAAATTACTGCTGACATTGGTTCCAGTTAGCAGCCTCAATGGTCCAAGGGACATGATCACTGTAGGAGGACATCCCTTGCTGAGCTCCATAAACATGTGTGATCTTAGTGTGGTGGTAATGTGTTAGGTGTCAGGAACTTAACTTCATAGTTGCCCATAAATATTCTCCAAACAGATGAAACTAACTGGAATTTTATCTTTATGTTTATAAACCCTGCAGCTAAAACATTTGTAAGAGATGCTGCCATTGTGCCTTTATTGCACATATCCGAGCCGGTCATAGCAGGGATATTGCTACTTTGTCAGTGCTAGACAACAATGTCGATTCATTATTCTCAGCATCATACGTGAGGGTGGCAACTTAAATCTGGGTATTAATCTGACCATTATCCTTCACTGTGAACAGAAAGGGAAACAATACATCAATATAATTTCTCTACTTCAACAGCTTGCACATAATGTTTGGTGTGAACTACTGAGCCCAATATTAACTACCACCACTTACAATTGCTTACCAGGTTCATTTTTAAAGGCGGGGGGAAGAAGGCTTGGGTTTGTGTGGAGTTATATCCCCAAAAGTGGCATTGGCTCACAACGGAAAAATCATTCCTCCCTTTTCTTTCATTATCTTTACTACTACCCCTCAAAGTTCTGACTTCTCAAATGCAAGTGGTCTGGCTTTTTCACAATTTTTTTCCAGAATGCACTGTACTCAGACTTGGAAGAATAGATCTTTGCTTGTGGATTCTTGACTTTGTTCTGATCCATGGATCATTTCTCCATTGGAGGATCTTCTTTTGTTCAGATTTTTTTATGAACAATACCATTCGTTGTAGAACTTGCTGTTAGTCCATTTCTTTCTCTGTTTCTCTGAACAGCGGCACAGTGGTTAGCACTGCTGCCTCACAGCGCCAGAGACCTGGGTTCAATTCCCGCCTCAGGCAACTGTCTGTGCGGAGTTTGCACATTCTCCCTGTGTCTGCGTGGGTTTCCTCCGGGTGCTCCGGTTTTCTCCAACAGTCCAAAGATGTGCAGGTTAGGTGTATTGGCCACGCTAAATTGCCCGTAGTGTTAGGTGAAGGGGTAAATGTAGGAGAATGGGTCTGGGTGGGTTGCTCTTTGGTGTGGACTTGTTGGGCCGTAGGGCCTGTTTCCATGCTGTAAGTAATATTGTATTCATTGGAGTTTAGAAGATTAAGGGGAGATCTAATAGAAACTTACAAGATAATACATGGCTTGAAGAGGGTGGACACTAGGAAATTGTTTCTGTTAGGCGAGGAGACAAGGACCCGTGGACACAGCCTTAGAATTAGAGGGAGTAAATTCAGAACAGAAATGCGGAGACATTTCTTCAGCCAGAGAGTGGTGGGCCTGTGGAATTCATTGCCACAGAGTGCAGTGGAGGCTGGGACGCTAAAAGTCTTCAAGGCAGAGATTGATAAATTCTTGATGTCACAAGGAATTAAGGGCTACGGGGAGAATGCGGATAAGTGGAGTTGAAATGCCCATCAGCCATGATTGAATGGCGGAGTGGACTCGATGGGCCGAATGGCCTTACTTCCGCTCCTATGTCTTATGGTCTTATGGTTTTATGAAACAATGGGCTGAATTTTCCCATTTTCAGTTAGTTTTATGGAGTGTGATTCATGGTGCCCAATCTACCATGGCTCCCAACAACTTTTCCCTGTAATCTTCCACTCATCTCAACTCTTTGGCACCAGACTCATGGAATCAAGTAGCCCCGAGAGGTGGAATTGTTTGCTGCTGCTGGAACTTCCAACATTCACACTGCTGCCACTATATTTGAAGCCTAATCATATTTGACTTCAGACACTGCAAGTCAGGGGCTGACCCTCACACTGGGGTGCTCAACCTTTATCACCAAGGACTTGTCAAAATTCACTCCCTACTTTGTGGATGGGGGCATGCATGTGCTAATGGCCAGGATGGTGCAGAGGACGGCAGTTCTTTTTCCAGCAGATTTCCAAAGGAGTCCAGATCAAACCAACCTTGACCCACATAGCAGCCCAGGTCAGTGCTGTGACCCAGATTAAAACAAACAGTTATGCAGGAAGAATGTTAATAACATTCTGTACCCTGGAAGGATAGGTACCACCATTTTCTCTCTCCTCCCTCATATGCTTAGGGTTACCACTCACTGTAACTCTGCCACCGCAAACTCAGCTGAACAAGGCTCATACTACAACTCTCACTGTTGCATCATCATAGTCGCTCATGGCTCTCGCCAACCTCATCCATCCAAACTACTAGTCTTGCTGTGCTGTGTGTTCACCTTAGGGGAAATGTCATCAGATCCCTCCCTCCTAAATCACCAATAACTGTTCTTTCATCCACTTTCAGCATACCCTGTCCCTTCCTACAACATATTTTGGGGAATAAAATGGCCCAGCCTTCAGACTGATTTCTCCACAGCACCCCAACGGATCGACCTTAATCCCAGTCTGGTAGCTCTTGACTTAGAGGACTGATGTGGCTAAAGCTCCAGAATTGTAAGAACACAGATGTCTAGACTCTGGTAGGATTGAGTGCCTGAGTGACTGTAGCCAATTCTTTGGACTGGAATAGGACTGACCTACTGCAGCAATACCTACAGACTGATCATAGTTACCCCTGAACCCACTAAGTACTGCTTCCATTATACTTTAACAAATACCCATTTGCTTGAATCACAAGCAGTGTGCTTGCTGCATAAGCAGTTGGCTCCTGCAGTGTACGTGTGACATTGATCAGGCACAGTGTCATTCAGCATCAGTTGTTCAGTGCTACCCATGGTCAGAGGCTGCCTGTTTCTTCCTCTGTGCTACAGTACAAAGCAACCATGGAGATGACCATCCTCCAAGTCATTCATTGACTTAGTGTTGACAAGAAGTCAAGCTAAGAATCATTAGCTGCATTGCTTAGCTGCGTGAGACATGTGTATGTATCCATGTGCTCAGTGATGTGGCAAAGGCATGGAAGTCCTAGATGTTCCTGAGCTCCAAATTAAAGTCTGAAAGGCTGAAGTTGTATTTGAGTTTGACTGGGAGCAAATATGTAGGGTCTAGCAGTTTGGGCATGCTGCCTTGCATGGATGAAAGGTCGGGTAAGGACATTGTATGAATACAGAGTTGGATGAACACTGGAGCAAGCTGCAACTACCAGGTACCCATTCTGATTCACAAGTCTGAGAATCTGCACTGTCTGGTTTCTCAGGGAAGGTGAGGGGAATTGGGTGATATAGAAATGCAGTAAGTTGAGGGTTTAATGAAGTACCAATGCATGGAAAAAGATAGTTACTCTCCAACAGCGAGATTCTGAAGTCACCATTTAAAACTTGAGAAAAATTAGTCATTTTTCTTTTTTCTTGATGTCGAGGTTCCTTTTTTTTCATTCTTAGGGTATTTTCTTGACTTTCTCAGCATTTCCCATTACCCTCCAGAGAGCAATAAATTCCACTATGTCTTGCACTTGCATATCTTCTGGAAGTAACCCACAGTTTTACAAAGGTCCTTTGTTACGGCAGGACACTGTCTGTACCTGTAAGGCCTTGTTGGTCCACAGCACTGACACTGTCCTTTGCACATGGTATTTGGTTTACTTTGGGTTTGTCTCTTGAGGGTGTACATACTTTTAAAAACTAAGAAGACTCCATTTATGTTCTGAGGTAACAGAGATTTTCTCCTCTCAGGATGTGTCAGTGTCTTTCTAGTTTCTGTTTCTAGCACAATTTTGATTGCTTTCTGCAGCTTTAGGTTTTTTCTGGACTGTAATAAATCTGGCTTTTCATCAACAAAACCACTAGCAATTCTGTCTCTTACAAATTCTGGTTTCAATATTTCATAGGAACAATTTTTCACTAATCCGAAAAGTCATGAATTAGATGTTCATGGATTCCCTTTGAAGGTGAATTCTTCTGTTAAATCTTACTTGTTCAAGAATTTTATTTGTTCTCAAATTGAAATTATTCTGAAAGACATTTAGAACGTCATTAAACGTATCTGTGCTCTGTTAAATATGTTTTTAACTAATAACATCATTTGAAGTAGAATCAATTGAAAACAGTAGTATGTTGACTTGTCCTGCTTCAACTTTAGTGTTAAAGTCTGAAGCAAATCTGTGTCTTAAGAACTGTCTTCACTAAGAAGTCTAATCTTTTATCATGCATAGTCCATCTTTGACCTTGATTTCTTGAGGACTTGTTATTATGTCCTTTTCTATTTCTTTTCAATGTGCTTATTAATTCTTTTTGCTATGAAACCATGTTAAATTTGTATCATTTCAAAACTCTTTATAATCTGCTGTTATTGGTGATATTCTTGTATTCATCAATGCTGTTTTACGTTTAATTATGGTGGGGCTTGCTCAACTCTGCAGTGTTTGATTTATTTGCCAGTCCTTTCAAAACCTGTATTGCTGTTCTGCTGTACTAAATTATTCAATAGAGCTTTAAATTGTATTACCGGCTGTTTTGTAATGATTAACTGTTTTTAAACATTCAACATTCTATTTCTTTGCAATATTGTTTCCTTGTACTGCATACTGGATTTTCCACTGTTTTCTAGATTTTCATATTCTGTAGCCAAGGTGTTGAGTGCTCCTGGTCCTGGGGAGGAAATAGATATTATTGCACTTTTTCCAATTTAAAACACTAAGCATTTTCTTCCAGAAATCATTTTTAAATGAGGTCCCTCAGCTGTGGCTTTTATAAACCTTCCTATCAAGTTGTTGTTTAAGTATTGAATGATTGAATACAGCAATAGATTGACTTGTCCTGCTTCAGCTTTAGTGTTTCAGTTTGAAGTAAATCTGTATCTTAAGAACTGTCTCCATCTGGAAGCCAATTCTGTATCACATATAGTCCATTTTTCTCCCTGATTCCTTGAGGAATTATTACTATGTCCCATTCCATTTGTCTTCAATGTGGCAACTCCAGTTGTTTTAAAGCTTTAGTTATTTTCTATATTTTCTTCCTTTGAGAGGTTCTCTTACAAGATTGCTTTGAATTTGTTCTTAAGCTTATTCACTTCTTTAAGAACTCATTTGTTAAGTAAGGCTTCGCAATTCTGTAGTCGAAATTACTTCTCTTACCTTTTTACTGTCCTTTGCAGTTATGCCTCATGGAGACAATGCTCAGTCGTGGTGATGCTCCAAGTGAGAACTGTCTTTTATACATGCCTTCTCTTTCTGATCTTTGTGTTGTTTTCATAAAGTCATCCCTCTTTCCTTAGGAAGATTTAATTTTACTCCCAGATTCATTTCTTATTTCTGAGCTAATGTTTACTGTATTTTTAAAATGTAGTGGGCTTTTTCTCTTTTCTAAGCCAGTATTGACCTTCTTAACAGCGTCTCAGTGAAGGTTTATCTTTGGAGTGCTGAGTTTGTGCTGTTGCTGCTTCCATAACTGCTGTTTTCTCTCTCTCCCTCTGTCAGTAATTATATTTCTGTTGCTGATTGTCTTCTTAAAGCAATAATGCTCTTAAAGTGGTAAATTACCTTGCCTTCAAAAAAATCTTTCTTGCTCTGGATTTTTCTCATGGTGGGATCTCTGCATGGAATTTAAATCTCCACTGTTGCCTATCATGTTGCAATGCTGGCATTTTGTCGTATCGTCCATCTCTACTAATATGTGACACAAGGTAAGGGTTGTTGAGGTAATTAGGCCCCACCAATTCTTCTTTGACAATACTTTGTCTAGAGCCTGTCTAATTATCGTTATAAAGAATAGACCATCGATGAATCTAAACAAAAGAGACACTTGTCTCAGGTAGATATGATTTACATTACTAGCCAGGCATAATTAGCAAGGACTCTTGAGATCTCTACAGATACATCTGCTCCCAATGAAGATTAGTGTAGAAACCTTTGATTCTACCCAAAGACTGTGTAACATCTTAAGATTGAGTAGAACTAATAAAATTCAACATTTACTCTTTCAGAACTCTTGCCTTACAGATGTGAGAATACAATAAGATGAGGGTGAGTGTGAGAATTGTGTTCAGAAGGGGATTTCAGGATCCCGGAGAGAGGAATAAATGCAGCTGCAAGATGTATTGAGCTGGAGAGGATTCAGCAGGAGATTGCAGGGAAAGTCAGAGTATGGGACTAGATACATGAAAGTTTTATGGCACTCTCCTTTCCTTCCATCCTGAGTTCCTGGATTCTCTTGGCATACAGTCCCCAATTTGGAGAGAACATCCTTCAGCTCTTAATTTCCTGACTCACTTCCATCTCCATCAACTGGATGGAGAGACAGCAACCCCTTAGATTCCACTGAGAGGATGGCTGTTGACTGAAACATTTACAGGCAGACAAGTTATTCCAACCCATGCCAGGATTCATTTGATTATAAGTCTGTTTTTTGTCAGATCCATGATGCGCCCAGCCCACTCTTCCTGGTTGAAAAACCAGAAAGCAGGATGTTAGTGCTATGACTTAGTGAAATCCCTGGCAAAGTACATAATTGGGCTGTGAGAGTCACCAAAGATCATTTTAGTTTTCAAATTGCACTTATTTCTTCTTCTGTAATATGCATACAAATGTTCAGCTTCAGTTGGCCCCTCAGTGAGTTAATATGTAGTACACATCATTGGATAGCTAACAATTCATTACCACAGATTTGGACTTATTTCAAAACTTAGCAGGTCCACATTCGCATGCTCCCAGACACATCTATTAGAGCTGATTAAAGGACCATTATAATTCCACATTTACAACTCTGCACATTAGCTTTACAGGATCTATAGCCAGAGCATCTGCTCTCTTAAGATCTGCAAGCATCAGTGCCTCAAAAGCTCAAGTTTTCAAGTTCAAATTATTGGATAATTCCCTAATACTTTTATTAACAAGTTACTTGCTTTATCAGGGATTGACTACCAAAGTTTTGCCCCCAAATTCTCAATTATAGCTGTTACTGACATACCCAAGATGTGGCTTCTTGAATGAATTAGAGTGAATTACTTTACTTAAACATTGTGTGTTATAGTTGTAATAGTTCTTTGACATTTGTCATGCTTCCCTCAGTTGTGTATTTGCTGCCAAGCTGTTTTTGTCTGACATCAAATCCTGGAATAGCCACAGCTTCCTGGAGCTCAATGCTGAAGACTGAGACCATTGTTGTTGGTCTCCACTAAAACTCCTATACCAGCATCTAACTGTTCTTTAAAGTTTAAATCAGACTGTTTGCAATCTCAGGTTGTTAGTCAATATCTAGGCTTTAAAGGGAGCCTCTGAAAAATGTCCACCTTCTTCTTCAGTCGAGGATTCTCCAGCACCATTGTCGACAGGGCCCTCCATCAGATCCGCCCCATCTCCCGTATTTTCACCCTCACTCCGCCTCTTCCCTCGAGCAACAGCGATAGGGTCTTCTTTGGCCTTGCCTACAATGCCACCAGCATCCACATGCAGAAGATCATCAGCCGCCATTTCTGCCACCTCCAATGTGATGCCACTATCTGACACACACTCCCCTCCCCTCCCCTCCCTTGTCCACTTTCCACAGGGACTGTTTTCTCTGGGATACCCTGGTCAACTCTTCCTTCACTCCCAACACTCCCTCATAGCTCCACGGCACCTTCCCCTGCAACTGCCAAAGGTGTAACATTTGCTCATTTACTTCATCCCCCCTCAGTACCCAAGGACCCAAACACACCGTTCAAGTGAAGCAACACTTTACCAGCATTCCTCACAACCTAGTCCACTGCATTCGTTGTTCACAATGTGGTCTCCTCTATGTTGGGGAAACAAAGTGTAGACTGAGTGACCGCTTCGCAGAACATCTACATTCTGCCCACAAAAAAGAACCTGAGCTTCTGGTTGCCTGCCACTTTAACACACCACCCTGTTCCGTGGCCAGCATCTCTGTTTCAGGCTTGCTGCAGTGCTCCAACAAAGTTCAGCACAAGCTGGAAGAACAATACCTCATTTTCCACTTGGGGACCCTGCAGCCTCAATATTCAGTTCAATAATTTTAGGGCTTGATTTCCCCCATGTCCTAGCCCCCTACCACACACACCAGACCTTGTTATCACAGAGTCTGCCATTACACACTACATATTGTTAACCACTAACAGTCTCCATTATCAGTTATTCACCCTCCTAGACAGATCGTTACCCACTCCTTTGCCCAACTGTTCTTCTGTCTCTTTGGGCTCTTTCCCGCCTCTGCTGACTGTTCCTTCTGCGTACAAACCAACATGTTCCTAACTACCATCAGTTCTGAGGAAGGGTCACCAGACCAAAACGTTAAATTTGATTTCTCTCCACAGATGCCACCAGACCTGCTGAGCGCTTCCAGCAATTTTTTTTGTTCCTGGGATTTAAATCTCTCATTCTTCCCATCAGTAAGAGTTCTTATTTCCGCCTTATCAAGATTACCTCAGCCCCTGCTGCTAAAAGGTTTTAAGTGCTTTGTTACTTCTATGCTTGACTGCTCCAATGCCTTTCTTTCTGGCTTTTCATCCTTCCTTCTCCCTGTATTAAGTCTGACTTGTCCATGCTAAAGTTTAATATCCAAAAGTAGAATCATTGAACCATGGTGGGTCCTGTTGCAAAGAGAAAGAAGAGTCTGTGAAAAGGAAAATTTATAATAGGGGATGACAAGTATTATACCATTCTTCAAATAACACCACCATCGGTGTGTAAATGTTTTACATTATTAGAGTTGGGGGGGTGGGGAGTTAATATTATTAAGTGTTTGGAGTAATGAATTACCCAAGATAATAATCTACTAGGTGAAATAAGCGAGAGGATGGATAAAAGATAATAGATAAAGGAGTGATTGCTGTTTCAATTGACTTCCAATAACGTACTTTATCACTTATCATCAAAGTGACTTGAGGGATATACAAGATCACACAAAGAATGAAAGTGATTCTGTGGTGAGAGAATGGTTAGAAAGGAGAAAGACAAGAGCCATAGGCTTTTGGATCAGAAGAGTGTGTAGGTATTGTTTGTGTGGAGGTATGTTTTGAATTCTTCGCTTAACTGCCTAGATATCTAGGAATTGATGGAGAAATATTCAAACTAAGTGAATTCTACCAAACTGGGGCATAGCAAACACTAAGAAAGAATGTAAAAGACTGCAGAAGAGCATGTATTGGTTTAAGATTTGGCAAAGTGGTGCCCAGTAGAGTTAGATGTATAAATCTATAAAAATGGAGATAAGTACCCTTCTGTTTTGCTCAAAGTATTGCAGATGTTGAAATAAAAACAGGAAATGCTGGAATATATTCTGAAGAAGGGTCACATTTGATTCAACATTCACTCTGTTTCTCTGTCTACAGGTGCAGGCAGATCTGTTGAGTCCTTTTGAGCATTTGTATTTTTGGCTCAAGTTTTCTAACTGTTGTACACTATGTACTCGGTATGAGGGAAACATATAAAGTATTTTAGTGTGGGTCTTATTGTTCAATAAAATATAAAAGAACTATGACCTAGGTCTTGAAAATTATAGTCCAGCTCTGTGTGAACATTTTCTTCACTTGACACTGCTCTACATTTTTCTGGGACCCACTGAGTCCAATTTTTCCAGAAAAGTAGTCTGCAATGTTCCTCAGTATCTCCAAATGGAATGGAATCAGAAAGAAGAGAGCACACATCCCCTTTTATGGCACTATCTATATTTAAAGGTCCAGTTTGGATTTTGGTGAATGGATGAGAGGATGAATAATGTGGTAACTTTCCTAGATGGTTGAAGTGTGATGATAAGACTAATGAAATGGCAGATGGGCAGGGTGAGTTGATAGTTGGTTGCGGGATATAGTCAAGTCATCAGGGAGCTTTCGTGGGGTCACAGACATAGTCAAGGATCAAAGAGGTTATTTGGGGGCAAATTGGGAGCTCAGTGCGAGTGATTATAGAGTCAGTTGCATGTGACCTGGTCTGGATGGTTGGAGACTGGATATAACCTAGAAGGTATGCTTGGGGACTCCTCAAGTCTCAACACAAGGCTACTGCAAGAACTGCCTGGGAAGATTGAAATTCCAAAGGGCAATTCTCCAGGGCCTCAGGACCCTCTATAAAGGTCTATGACTCTGAGTTAAAGTCAGAGACTTCAGACAATTCAGATTTACTAACCTCTATATAGTTACTCAGGAAATATTAACAGAAAAATCCTAGCCTGAACCCCTGATTCCACCCTCAACACCACCCAACAATCCCCTTAGCTTCACCACTATACTTTAACTATGCCCAGACTCCCAACTAACACTTGAATACCTCCTGAAACTCCAAAACACCTGTTGAGACGCCACCACCTGATTCCCGCTCTGACACCTCCAAATAAATACCTCTCAATCGACCTGATAATCAGCCCTGGTTCTCCACCCAATCCAGTCTGCCACATTATCCACCTATCTCCTACCCAGTCCTCCTACCTTACCAATCCTCTCCCCATACCCACTTGTCTTATCAAACCTACCTTCTTATCCAAGCAAAGAAAATGCTGGAGAAACCTAGCAGGCCTGGCAGCACCTGTGGTGAGAGAAAGAGAGTTAATGTTTCAATATGACTCTTCAGAACTGAATAATTACTGTCTTATCTACCCGTTACCCTTACACACATACGTTGCCTACTGACTTCCTTACACACCTAGCCTTACGTTCTTACCTTCTCTCTGTCGTTTTTCTAAGAAGCTTTGGGACATTTAAAGTCTTGACGTACCACTATATGTTTGCTCATGCTGTAAAAATGGAGCATGGCTTCTGCAGAGATTCTCTGCACTGCTCCTTTCGAGGTTTGCTGCATTAGAAAATGACTCAGAAAAAATTCAAAGGGCAATAAGTTTCGATCTTTTTGTCAGAGTTTGGATTTCTGATCCTGATCAGAAAATCTGGGCCTAGATTTTCTGCTTTTCAATAATTCCTGGATAGCTATCCAGTTAAGTAGATACTCCGAGTAGATTTGGAGGCATTTACTGAGTGTCACGGGAGCAAGGGAATTGGCTATTGGAAATGAAACTTAGCGGGAAATTCTGAGGACTTCTGTAGGGTCCCAACGTGAACCTTTGGACATATGTCCAGTCACCAATGTTTGAGAGACTGAAAATTTTGGACCTGTATTTTACTGTACAATATGTTCACTATTTCCCTGTTTATTTCAAAAAGCTAATAAACATATTATTAAGGTTTATTTAGATGAAACAAAACTTTGTCCTTGGGATCATATATTAATTGTAAACTAACAGTCTTGATTATGCTGAAAATTTAATTCATTTAATATTGAATACCTAGAAAAAGAGAGGAAAAGAAAAGAAATAAATTATATGCCTTCAAAAGAAATCTATTGTACATCAGAACAGTTAAGTCTTGCTAATAATTACAGGAAATGTCAGGGAGCATTGGTGGAGTAAGTTGATGACTTGACAATATTTCACTTGACCTGCTGACTATTTCCAGCATTTTCTGTTTTTATTTCAGATTTCCAACATCCACAGTATTTTGTTTTTGACATAGCCTAGTTATATCTGATATGACTTGAGATGCTTCCAAGCAAACTGTTTGCAAAGTAAACATTTGTAATCTGTCGGTATAATTGTGAACAGTGTGACTAGTATAAATAAGCTTCTTGAGATTCCTTTTCAGTCCTTTTTTGAGGATTCCAGTATTATTAGACTTTTATGTATTTTCTTTCTTGCAGAAGTTACATCACTGTGAAGATCTTTTGATGTTGCATATTGTATGGAAAAGTTACCACCTCACCAGTACACTAAGTGAATTAAGCCAACTGCTTTTCAGCAAACTTAGCTGTGCTCAGAAATGGAAACTGGGAAAGTAGAGAATAGCATCCAAACATAAATAGAGTTTGGAGAGAAGACATGTTGGCACAGTGTGATTTAGCTTGGCACAACACTCGCTGCTCTGATTCTAGTGTACTTAATTATGGAAGTTGTTTGGAGGACTGTAACATGGATTTTATGCCTCACGATGGCTCCTTCAGCGTTCCACAGTCTCTCAATTCACTCAATGAATTCACAAGGTAATATTTTTAATGATGTTTGATTTTACTGAGGCAAAAATTTAAAGGTTATTAAAAATAAAGTTGCATGTCATGGTTGTTAAGTCTGAATGAATCAAAACATTAAGTGAAACAGTGAAGCATTTACGCTTAACATGTTCATTTTCAGTTTGTCATCAATGCCAGTGTTATGGTAATTGAGACAGTTGTTGGTGGGAAACATGGAAAAAATTGGAACCAGAAATGCCATTCAGTCCATTAAAAGCCATTTCACCTGAATCATTATTTTATCAAGGACTTCTCTCCTACATCATCTAGATCTCTGGAGAGCACTAAATTATCACCTGAAAATAACATTAAACAAAGCTGTTAAATTTTACCAAGGCCCTCAATCCCATTTCTGAATTGGTGTCATTCAGCATTTTAAAAAGACATTACTTGATTCCAATTCAGTTTCCTTCTCAAGTGGTTGATTCCACAAATGCATTATCCTTAAGGGAGACTTTTCTTTAACCTTGCTCAAGATCTGAGTTTTATAGTTTGTTTTCCTTAACTAACAGTTGGAAGAGTAGTATCATTCCAAAATGTAATTGCAAATAATGTAACAAAACAGGTTATCACAAAATTGCATGTTCCTTTAGATTCCAAAACTATTCATATAATTATGCAGTAATGTGCCATTCAAATTCAATCGTGCTAAACAATAATCAACTTTTATAATTTACTGGAAGTACTACAATTTTTAACATGCACACAGCTGTGTACCTTTTCTGAGAAACTTTCCTGAACAGTCTGATGCAATCTGCTGCAGTTTGCTAAGGATACAAGGGGATAGAGGTTTCTCTGTGGCATTCTGAAATGTATTACATTATATTAGAATGCATAGGCAGTGTCAGTTCAAAACTGGTAAAATGAGCTGCACAACTGACAACTATTTAATCTCTCAAAACTAATCTTTATTTATATTTAATCTTGCTGTTTTTCAAAGAATGCATATAAATCAACTCAAAATAGCAGATCCAGACTTGGCAGTTTGCGTAGTTGAGAACTAAGTAGTAGACCAGATGTTTGATTCTACTTTTTTATCGTCCCACACATTTACAGAATTGACCTCGCGGACTGGGTGGATTTTGAGGCCCCATCCTATTCAGACTGGTCTGAGGTGGTCAAATTCATTGAACATCCACATTGCTAATGAAAATGCATTACATTTGTTTATTTATGTTTTGTATGTAAAGGAAAAGAATGTCCTAGCTGGGATGCTGCAGACCTTTTTAAAACATTAGGATTGCACTTACTTCAAACCTGTACACTGGTGATATTTCTACTTTTGGTAATGAAGCTAAATTATCTGTGCCAATCCATTGATGTCAATAATCTTACAGCTATATTTTAAGCTTGTAGTATTTTGCAATTCGTTTCAGTATGGTATTTAATGTTTGGCCACTGTAAAAGGATTGGGGCCCATTCAGATTGTTAGGTTTAGAATACATCAGATGTGTCTAGCCTGTTTCTCCAAGAATTACCTATGGATGAAGGCCAACTACTCTGAAAATATTGAGTTGAGGGAGCACCATTAGAAATAGCAAGACACAACTTCCGTAGAATAATTAACTAAATTCTGAGACATTCTGAACTTTGTAAGAAGATATATCAGGAATAATTGAAATTGAATTAACTTATACTGTGGGCAGCAATTCCTCCTTTGAAAAATGGGCAACAGCAGAATAGAGTCACACTGATGTAAAGTATATTCGCAATACAGGACATACTGTATATATTAAGTTTTGAGATGCAAAAATTCAGATTGGATTTAGTCCTAATGTTTCCATAAGTCCTAATGAATCAGTCCTATTGTTTCCATAATTATAAAGTTTCCTTTCTGCCTTTGAAATGGTTTAAATCACATTAAAGTTCTAAATCGCAGTAATTAATATTAATATTAATTTAGGTATTTGAATATATAAAGCTTGACTGTCTTGCATTTCTTTCTTTAAATCCAACTCTAATACTAATATCACCATCTCAATATCCCATTTACTGACTAATCTACTTACCTTTCATCTATCATTGCCCAATACACTGGTCACTTGACCACAATGCTAAAATTAACATTGCAAACCAACTGCACAGATGAAATTATGTCACACCACACATAAAAGCCAACTTTCAACCTTTGTGCCTTTCTTTGATAATTGCCTCCTTTGCTCATTCTCTTGCTCCTACTCAGTGCAACCCTTTGGCTGCTTTCAGTGAAGGAGACTGTGAATGACCATGCAGGATGAGTCCAAGTAGTCTTCAGTCTGGAAGACACAGCTGTTATACGACACAAACTAACAGCACGGGTCCAGGCAGAATGACAGTGTTGTGAGGATGAATGCTGTCTTCCTGAGAGAGGACAGTAAATTCATGCTCCATAGAGACACTAGCTATATCACAAGGCTTTACATGAGTTGACCCCCTGCAAGGCTCTGTCCACATTGAATCCTACAGCCACAATGGCATCAGTCTAAGCTTGTATAGCAGTGAGCTGATCTTTCATGACAGCAGTTTAATTTTCTACTACAGCATGGTGGAAGATGAGACATCAGCCATCAGAGACTGCATTGTGATTGTGTTCAAGTATACAAGTGGAGATAGATGCCACTTCTGTGCTGATCCAGATGGGTTCCAAGCTTTGTGCAAAGCCCTGTGCCAAGCTAGCTGAGAATTACAATGCTTTCTCACAGGCTTCCAAATACATGCATTTCATTGCGTATACCAATCAACCATATACTGCTCCATCAACCTCCTCAACTGCATTATTTGTGCAGGAATCTGCCAATGACTTGAACCTTTGGTGAGCTAGTACCTGCATTATCATTGGAATGTGACTGTAGCCACGTGTAATTGTTGTTTCAATGCTACATCAGTGCTACCTTCCAAATTCTCTATACCGTCATAAAAGTTGCAAAGCCAATGACATTATATCCCATCCACGAACATAAAAAGAGATATCTGAACTGCTGGCTGCAAATATGAAACCAAGTCATAGTTCCTCTTTAATATCATTGCCTTCTAGTTGGTTTTCAGAAAATGACTACGTTTTTGGGTTTCAGAATGGAGAAAGGCACAAGTTTGTGTTTGATGAGAGAGAATGTGGGGAGTGTTGGGGAGAGGAGGGAGGAAAGCAAAGGTGTATGCTTACAGACGCAGCATGGAAATCCAAATTCCAGGTTTAAGGAAGTTGAGAGGTGTGAGGATACTGCTATCTTCAATAGTTTGACCTTGAATTTCAACGTGGCCATTTTACCAATGAGTACTACCTTCTCCATGAAGTAAAGACATGTGTTAATACATGTTCCCAGCCAGTGAGTGACTGATGCCTCCTGTAGTGTAACACCTTTTCCTGCAAGATACAGAGAAGTGTGACATTGAGTGTAGTCCCGTATGGTTCAGATGTGACTGTCATACCTGAATAGCTAGTGGTGCTCACACACTGTGAAATATTGGATTTGGGCTTGCAATATTGAATGTATAAGGGAAACTGCATCAATGAATGTCCATGGTTGAGATTGCTTGCAGGTGGGTATAATGCATTGAGCATTGGCTGGTTATAATAGTTTACTATATCTGTAAATGTATTTACTGACCTTGACCACTCATGTCAAGTAAGTGAACTTTTCACAGACTGGTTTCCATGTCCTTGTGGACTCTTGTCACTGACTGCCGCAATGCTCTGCTCCTTCTGCTTCATAAAGTTTATCTGGAGAGTCTTTTGATTGCCTGTGCATAAATGGCAGCTCTCCTCCTATTCACCCTCTGTACCAATTTTCAATCTGACTTCAGAAAATCATGGAGTCCACTCTCTTCCATGTTCTCTAACTGAAAACTTCCCTGCTTCAAAAATCACTTTGAGAACAACTTCTTGCACATGCTCCAATTAAGATACACCTTCCCTTGTAAGAGCTGAAGGCTAGCTGTAAGTAGCAATTAGCACAGGTCTGTGGTGTTGTGGTAGTTTTCCTACTTTGGGGCCAAGCGATCTCTGTTCAAATCCCATCTGCCCCAAAGGTGCATCATAACATGCCCTAACAGGTTAATAAATACAAAAAATATTTGCAGTACTCTACAAGAGGAAACAGAGTTAATGTTTCATGTCTTTGATCTTTCACAAGCATAGGCAGCCTCATGCCTATTGTCATCTCTCTCTCAATCTCTTTGTGTTCCCTGCTTTGATGTGCAGCTTAATGCTGATTATACAGTATAATTATTGAAATCAGCAGTACACAAGCTTTATGCATTGGAAGCAACAGGTTTCAGATGAACCCTACATCATGATACACACACCAGTTTTTTTTATTTTCTCCTATTTCCAGCTGTTTGTCTGCTGTTATTAAATCATTTACACACTGCCTGATGTATTAATCTATGTGACATAGATCTGTGAATAAATGGTAAAATGAAATTGTACAATGCAGCAATATTGTTTAATGTTTTTATGCCTGTCTTTCTGTCTCAATTCAGGATAATAGAGAATGAAGAAAATCAGAGAAAGTAAGTTTAGGGTACTCATGCTTAGTTGGTACCCCCAATGTACATTAAATTAAAAAATATCAGTAGCATTGAAATTTGGTACAAGATTTTTATTTTCAAAATAAATGTTAACATTGGTATGAAGGTCCCTGCCCCAGGTAACATCACAGACAAGTGCTATTATAGAGCATCTCCATAAGAATTAACAAGGGAAGAGGCTTTAAACTTGCCTAAGGACTATGAGATATCAAGGAATCCTTGCTACACGTTGAGTTCCCAACCTGGTGGTTTCCTAAGATTAACTCCAGGCGCACTCTTAAGTCATTGTAAAATCACTGACTCTGCTATTTCATATTGAGAAATTCTACAATATTCCCCAAGGGCAGCATTTGTTGCCCATCCCCAATTGTCTTTGTACTGAGGGCACTTAAACAGTCAGTCACATTGCTGTGTGTCTGTGTACAGTGAAGATAGCAGATTTCCCTCCCTAATGAAGCTCAATGAAGGGATGGCTTTTACAACAATCAATGCAAGTTGACATGGTCACATTACTGAGACCAGCTATATTTTCTAGAATTTTGTTTTGTTGTTAATTAAATTTAAATTCCGCAAGCTGTTAGGAACTGGTGTGCTTACAGCATTAATCTGAGGCTCTAACTTACTGGGCTAAGATGCTACTGAACTATCACTTCCTCAAAATTGAGGGAGTCCATATCAGTAGGAAAATAAATATTTTCTTGTGTGAGAAAGAGAATTGATCGATCAGTTACTTTTCTGTACATTTCTTCAGCAAATTGTTGATTTAATGTCGTACAGAGTCAATTCCAGAAATCTAACAACAATGGATAGTTTTTCTCTTCTTAAATTATGGTCTAGTAATTAAATTGCAAAAACTTTTGAAATATGCCAATTCAGTGAGCGTAATGTTGCAAGCAAATTATTAAATACAATTAAAATGTTGCATCCTTTTCATTAAGGAAAACTGAATCCAAAAGTGACTTGAGAAACAAGTCTGCCCAACTGCCATTTAGGCTAATCTTGAGTATTCAAAAAAGGTACAGTCACCATAGTCTTCCCAACTATAGGGCTGCTACAACAATCCACTACAAAAAGTACAAAAATGTCTTTTTCACCTTTTGAATGATTCCACAATGAGTACCCAGTGAGAAGTCCTCTCAACGTCACAATAGCTATCATTTCATCTCTTTAGGTGCAATATGGGAAAAACTGATTGTAGAAGTGTTCTAATCAATTTATCCATTTCAAATGTCAGAGAAACATCAAGTTGACGGCAGTGGCATGACTAAATGTGAAACTCATAAACAAACCTGACCAGAATGTGTCATTCCACTGTTAGCTTTGCTGAAATCCAGTCAGTGATATGTAGTGCCCAAGGTGCGGTCCAAACTGGCCACAAAATTAGGACATTTCTATGTCAATCCAAGAACAATATTGTAACTCTGTGATAGGTACTAATTACTGTCAATCAATCTCAATAACAGTAAAAATAAACGAGCAAGCCAAGCATCTCATTGCACTAAATTTCAATAACAGGATGTATAACATCTACCCTTCTTACCTCCTCTCTCTTGTCATCATCCAAGGCCCCAAATATACCTTCCAAGTGAAGCAGCAATTTATCTGTATTTTTTTTTCAATTTAATATCCTGCATTCACCACCCAAGTGGTCTGCTCTACATTGGGAAAAATAAATGGATGTTGATTGCCTGTCTTGCAGGAAGTCTTGAGCATTCAATTGCTTGCCAATTGAGCTTACCACCTTGCTCTCAGACTAATATTTCTGTAATGCAAACAGAAAGTGATGGAGAAACCTATCAGATCTGGCGGCATCTGTAGAGAGAGAAACAGAGTTAACATTTCGAGTCCAATATGATTCTTCTTTGGAACTGAACGTTTCTGGCCTTGGCCAGCTGCAGTGTTCCAGTGAAGCTCAATCCAAGCTTGAGGAACAGCTGGCACTTTATCATCCAACTAGGCACTTTGCAGCCTTCTGGACTCAACAGTGAGTTCACAAATTTCGGACCATGAATTCTATCCCCCATGTTAATTCTGTTTCTTTTTGCCATACGCTGATCTTAATCCTGTTTTCCAAAGTTTTGATTTTGGACAGGGCTGTTCATTATTTTGCCATTCACACTCACTCTAAACAAATATTTTGCTTATTTCACTACAACCATTACCATCCTACTTTCCTCTCATTAAAAAATATCTCCTGCCCTCTCCCTGACCGGAAGCTCTCCCTTTTATTCTTCAAAACCAAACCCCTTCCCTCTTTCCAATGGCATAAAATCTACCATCTTTCTTTTTGAGAAAGAGGCCTCTTTTCTCAAAATATTAACTATTTCTTCTCCACAGTTGCTGCCATGCCTGCTGAGCAATTCCAGAACTGTCTGCTTTTCTTTATAATTCTTTAAAGTTATATTGTTTGCCTCCTGCATTTTTGACAACTTTCAGAGTAAAACAGTCCATACTAAGCAAGAACTGCCAAGCCTGGTTAATAGTGTACACCATTCACTGGTCTGCAACTCATACCTTAGGGGAGAAATGTTTTATAAATGCTGGTTGATTAAGAAGATGAAGGACCATAATTACCGGCTGCTTGAGCAGACCTATTTACTGGGTCGAGAAGAATGCTCTTAAATATTAAAAATCTGTTTGTTCAATAGCAAGCAGAGCCACTTGAGTTTATAGAAGTCAGTCATCTGACAGTGCTTCTAAGGAATGACCCAAGGGCATGTGTAGCTCTTGAAAATAATATGTAATTAGTTGTTTTTTTAAATTACAGACATGCACCAAATACTTTGCATGCCTAAATTTGACACTGCCTGCTGTTCTGGCTTCCTGTAAGATTGTTTACTGTGATTCCCTATGCACTGCAAAGGAAACCAATTAAGGAAGACTGACCATTGAGAGTTAAAGCAAACCACTATTTTTAATTAAGAATGAACTACCATTTGTTTGAAAAGGAGTAAGTTTCCCAAATCTGACAGTTGCCTGATAAAAGTACAGTTTAAAAAGAAAATTACATCCCACTTTGAGTAAAGTTGTTGCATAAATTTGGAGTACAGGTCCAACTCAATTCTAAGAAGAAACAAAGTGAAACTCTTGGGGGAAAGTTCCACACTGCTTTGGTTTTACATCAAATATAGCAAGAATTCCCAAAGTTGAGTTTGGGATCATAAGTGTGGTCACAAATTGAAGTTTTTGAGGTTGCAAGCTCTGAGGCAGCAAAGCCTGCTGCTTAGCAACTGTGCTATCCCTTTAACAGGCCTTGTTCTCACAGCCCACACCCCTCGACCTCTTCCTGCTGTCACAGCTGATGAGCCACAACAGTTTGTAAAATGGGGTCAAAGGAGGTAATAAATTTTGGAAGCACTGACATACAATCTCCGCCAATAGTGACATCAAGTGAGTGCTCAGGATTTCTAGGATCTAAAGATTTAATGTTTTAACCTGGCAGCAATTAATTAGAGCATTTATAGTGTCTAATAATTAATACTTTCAACAATTAGTTAATCAAATTCAACATTTTGATGGGAGCTAGGTAAGCAATTAGTGGAAAAGAACACAGTTAAACAGTATATTGCATTGACTGAACTCAGCAAATTTAAATGTATGGATGTAATCAGTCATGGATTTAGTAGTAAGGGATCTCATCCACTTTGCAACATGTGTCACCAAGTTAATTAAGCAAGGGCTTTCTACAAAAGAGGTACACAACTCTAGGTGGGTGCTAAAACATATCCTTGGAACCCTTGTACCCTGGTTACTGACCCTCATCAGGGACTAAATATAAGCTCTCCAACTGCAACAGGAGGTAGTAGTTCACATCTTGGACTGGGGAGCACAATTGTGATGTTTGGCTTCACCTTGGCTTGTTTGGAAGGCAGCTGTTTCAGCATTTCATGACTCAGTTATGTTTAATTCATTAGGGATCTCCCTTGGTGTTCCATCAACTATTTGGGAATTGTGAACTGGAACACCAGCAACCACTTTTCATTCAGTTCTTAACAAGTTAATGCATGAACAGGTCTTTCAATGTCAATTCCTAGTGTGAAAATGTGGATCAGTTTTTGCTCGTAAAGTTAGTGAATTCCTAGAGTAATAGCATGGGTACAGTATCAGTACAAGATGGGCACAGCCCAACAGGATATTTTGCCATGCTGGCATTCTGAAGGAGGAATCCATCGGTACTACTCCCCACATTTCTTTTCTGTAGCACTGCAAATATATTTTTTCTGATAATTATCCAAATCTCTTTTTGAAAGACTTGATTAACCCTATCTAGCACACTGTCAGGCAGCGCATTCCAAATCCCAATCATTCACTAGATGAATGTGTTTTCTTAATTGTCACCATTACTTCTTTCAACCATTACCTGGAGGTTAACAATAATTATTATCCCAAGAGCTGCTTCTTGATTCAGTAATTTTCTTCATTATATTCTGTATTAAACATTTCTAAAATTTCCTCCTCACTCACAGTTATTGTATTGTACTCTCCTTCCAGGGTAGCAATCCCATTTGTGTGGCTTGTTACTTCTACATCTCAGATGCTTCAAGATGGTGTTAGGTACACCTTTCTATGTTTTGATGGGCTGTGTATTTTACGGGCTTTCTTCCCTGCAGCCTATGTACTGAATCAATCACCTCGATTTCTTCTTTGGTGCTTTGTTTACCCTGCAAAAGAAACATCTTATTCTGCCTTCGGAGTTCATCTTACCTAGATATCAGCATTGCTTTTTCAACTGTGAAATCTTGTCTCGCTGTTGAAAGGTCTGGTGAGGCCTCATCTGGAACCTTCAACCCATCGCATGCATAATTTTCTCCAGGTCTGTAAAGGTTATTTATGAACAAATCTAAGTTTACCCAAGGCATCTGTTTTGTTTTCTGATTACATTTTGCATGCTCTGCTATTAATTTTACCCCTGCACTAAAGTACACATCGAAAACTCAATGCTATCTCATGCAACGCAGTATTTTCATTTGATGCCGCATCTTGCAACTACATTGTTTACAGTGGTCCCCACCACATACAACAGTGTACTACCTTGCTTTTTGCCCTGTTATGTTCAGCTCCTTAAGTTGTTCCATATCTTTCCTCCAAGCCTCCCATTCCTGACTCTGGAAGAGTCCATTGATTTTTCTGGAATTGTTCCTATACTGGTAGGTTAACATCCATGCCTGACCTGCTCTCCAGAATTGCTCCTTTGATTTTGACAGTCATTATTCCTATGACCTGCATTTCCAAGTTGGTGCTTACAGCTGCCTGATCCCTCAGTCATTTCTCATCCTTCTAACAATGCTGCAATGATCCCTGACTTTACAGTGACTCTTAATATTATTTTGTTTTCCTTCTTGACGATGAGGTTCACTTTAATGTTGCATTTGATGCCCATTTCAATGTTTTTGCTTCATTGTCAGCCGCTGCCAACGCTGGCACTGTGTTTGTGTTTATGTGGTCTAACAGTAATTATTCTCTGAGGTACTACTACATGAGTCCAAGGTACTTTCAATAAGAAGGCTTTATTTGCAACTTAGTAGATATTTAACTTTTTCATAAGACTTGGGTAGAGTTGCTCCCTTCTAGTCTTCTCTGCATAACCATGTGCCAGTCAGATAATCGCTATGCTTTTAATTATCATCATCATCATTCAGCATTCTGCTGATGTGTCGTGTCTCAACTCTCATGATTTAAATACCTCTATAAAATCTCCCCTCAACACGCTTCTCCAAGAGAAACAGTTGAAACTTTTCCAATCTCACAATGTGGCTGAAGATCCTCCTCCTTGGAATCATTTTCATGAATCATTTCTGCATCCTCTCTAATATCTTCACTTCTACCGTAATGTTCAGTGCCTAGCAATAACTGAGTTGAGGCTGAAGCCAATGTTTTGCACAAATTTTACCTCCTTGTTTTTATATTACTATCCCCTATTGATAAAGTCTAGGCTTCTCTATCCTTAATTATTCACTTTCTCATGCTGTCCTGCTACTTTCAATATTTTATCTCTGGTTCCTCTGCTCATGTATTCCCTTTAGAATTGCACCTTGTATTTTATGTTGTCTCTCTACATTTTTCCTAAAACATTAATCACTTAACATTTCTCTGCATTGATCTCCACCTGCTACTTGTCTAAGCTGTAAATGTCTATTTGAATTTCTATACTATCTTCTGTTTTATATAATCTACAAATATTAAAACTGTCCTGTATAGATTATTGATACATATATCTGTGGGACAACAGGGGTCCTAGCACCTTAACCCTCAATCTTCCTTCAGTCCCAAAGACAACTGTAAAGCACTACTCTGTGCTTTATGTAACTCAGCCAATTTTGTATCAAGGTTTCTACAGTTCCATATATCACATGAGCTCTAACTTTGCTCACTAGTCAGTTGTGAAATGATGTATCAAACAGTTATTGGAATTACAAGCTTCTATTCTAAATCAGTTGTGTTTGGCTTGTCATTTTCTCTGCCTGTTTTTTAAGACTTATCTTAAGTATTTTTACCTTAAGGTAGCTTACTGATTTACTTTGAGTCAAGAAATTGTCCCAACATTTTATGGGCCAGTTGACCACCCATTATCCACTATTTACTTAATTTCCATACAATCAACTAATGGGAAAATGTCAGAACTTTGCTGAGACTAAATTAAATACATTATTAACATTTTTTATTCCACTGGCCACTTTAAGAAATGAAAGTGATAAGACGTGTAGGAAGGATAAAAGAAAAGGAGATCAGAAGTAGTTGGTTTGTAAACTATTGAGATTGCCAAACATTTTTTTAAAGAAAGATTTAAGAAGAAAGTTGTTTCAGAAGAAAATTTGAGTTAAATTGACAAAGTGAGTAAATAATATTGAGCTGGATGCACATATGTAAGTAAGTTTTTACAAGTGCATTCATAGGTATGTGAATTTGATTAGCACAGGACTGGGGACTGAGCAGTTGCACACCAGATATGGAGAGATGTAAAAATCAACTTTTTGAGACCCATTTTTGGGTCAAATGCCAAAGATTAAGGCATTAGAGACAAAAAAAGCTGCCGATGCTGGAATGCAAAGCAGACAGGCAGGAGGCTGGAACAACACAGCAAGCCAGGCAGCATCAGGAGGCACAGAAGTCGATGTTTTGGGTGTAACCTTTCTTCAGGACAGAAAGGTTAGGACATTGACTTTTACATAGTTAATATTTTAAAGGTACTTGCTTTCAAGTAAAGAAAGTGACTAGTAATGGGGCATACAGAAACATTTTAATTAGCACTCTCATCATTTGGATATATCACTATGAAAAACCTTGAATGACAGAACTAATTCAGTGTTCTAAACATGAGTTTACTCGATCAGTTCTTTGTGGAGTAGATATGTAACCCATTACATTTTCCAGACGCAGGAACTTTTAACTGGATAAAGAGCACCCCGTTTTTCAGGTAGCTCAGCACTCAGTTCTGATTAATCCACTGGGCTCATTGGGTGTGAGGACCCCATCAAAATCCCATAGCAGTATGGAATTCAAATGCACTGCCCGATACATTTCACCACGCTGTGGTCCCAGTTCAGTTCCACTAATCACCAACGGCCACAGCCCGGGAGAGGAGCAGTCACATTGGTTGCTCTTGCAGTTTCAATGCTGCTTAGGGATGACACACTGACAGCACCCAGCACTTCACCTGAACCTTGGTTCTGGAGGATTGCACCAAGTTGGCATTCACAAGTTCCATTTTAACTAATAACGAATTGATGTATATGCATATTTAAGGTATTTTTGGCCAGCAGTTGGAGGTTGACTTAAAGAAGATCAACTATTGTTCAACAATATGTAGTGTTCGGCAAATAATGCACAGGAGAAAAGGGAGAACAGTCACCGTTTTGATTGAAGGCTCTGCCACAGCATGAGAACTGTGAACGAGGTAAAAGTATCATGCAAATGGTATTTTAGAGTAAAGGAAAGAACTTCTACTCTCTGTAGTTACTGGATCACAGTCTATAAGGTAGGTAATTTTGGACTGAGATAAGGAGAAATTTCTTCAACCAGAGACTAGTCAACCTGTGGAATTCTTTTGTCACGGAAGGCAGTTAAGGACAATACAATGAATGTTTTCAATAGGAGGTAGGTATAGTTCTTGGTGCTAATGGAATAAAAGGGAATGGGGAGGAAACATGAAAAAGGACGCTGAGTTGGATGACAGCCATGATCATATTGAATGGCAGAGCAGGCTCAAAGGGCCAAATGGCCTACTCCTGGTCCAGTTTCCATGTTTTGATAGTGAGGGGATTACAGACTGAACTTGTGAAGAAGGTGAGTAAAAATGTAAGAAAATAGTAAAAGAAGAACAGGACCTTAGTAATGACTAAATCCAACTTTTCAATAAACGATTGTGCCAGGAATATAGTTAGTGGTGAAGTAGCTGACTGGTTATTAAAATGGGTCTCCACTTCCACATCAGTGATGTGTTTTGAATTTAATAAGGATGTAAATTATCACAGAGCACATTTATGACTCACAGTATTGTCACGCATGCAAGGTGACATGGCTCTGTGTAGATTATCAGAAATAAAATGAGCTGAAAGTTGTGACAAGGGTAATCAACTTGAACTAAACCCCAGATCAACAAAATGTTGCATATAACCTAAATGTTCCTGTGTGCTCTGTGCTTGACACAGGGGTGTTGCTTGAAAGCCTCAGGCTCATTGAGTATCTTGACTGAAGTCTCAAGAACAGGAACCAATCAAGCTCTGCTTTTGTCACAATGGTGATGATTTAGAGGACTTAAGTTGTGCCTTTTGAGTTAAGGAACACTATAGATATTTATCATTGGCTGATTAATTCTGTCAGACTGGAGCCAGGGAGTATGCCGTGGCATTCAATGGTACTATTGCCAGTTTCACTCAGGGATGAATGTTACAATTTGAAACATCAACGTTACGGTTGCTGCTGTTATCAGGTGGATGCAGTTAACAGATGTCTGAGGCAGGTGAAAGGCACTGTGTCCTCAGCCAATCTCACAGCCAATCTCACAATCAAGCTCATCAGTCTAACAAGGATGTAACATTTTGGCAAGTTTATCCCAAACTGTAACATGATGGCTGAACTTTTCAACATAGAAGCTACATCATTGACAATTTCGACTTTTAAAACTAAAAGTAAAGGGGAGCGATGCATTCACAAATCTGAAATGAGCTGGGGTTAAACAACAGTCATGTTAGAATTGAAACTTTTTTCAAATATTCAGCTTAATACAAACTCTTTTCAATTTTATCATAGTTCCTAAATCATCTCCATTCAAAGAATGTGTCAGCTCATTTTTAATACATTTGTTTACAAATCAGGATTTACTGAAAGAAATATGGCAGTAAAATCAAGTCACTTAATGCAAATATAAACAAATGATTAGTTGAAATATGTTTTTAGTTAGCAGCTTTTTGTAAATCCAACAGCAATAATCTGTGCCCAGGTCGCTAAAGTATTTTATTTTAAAGGTCTTTTACGGACTGATTTTTGTAACCGGTCAAACAACATGCACAGAGAGAAAAACCGAGCTAATGTTTCATTTTGATAGCCTTCTGTCAGAGCTTCTGATTTAAGATCATTGATCTGAAACATTGTTTCTTTCACCACAGATACTGCCTGATTTGCTGAGTAATTTCAGCACGTTATTTCAGATTTCCAGCATCTACAGTATTCTGCTTGTTTTTGACTTTGTTTTTGGCTTTTCCCCCTCCCCTCTCTCGTTTTCTCTTTTTTTCCTAAACTAGAAAAATATGAGACAACCCATTGACATAAAAGCATTTTTAAAAAAAGCAGACTTCGGCCATTTGGTCCCTCAAGCCTGCTAAGTCATTGAAGTGAATTGGCAGTTGTTCTACCTTGGCTGCATACTCTCACCCTATCCCCATATTCCCTGATTTTCTTTGGATGAAATCTTCCTAGTCCCTGAACAATATGGGCCATGGTGAGAAATTTGGGAAAATCAGGTGAGATATCAAGCAAGGCCCTTTTTAATGTTATCTTCAGAAAGCCATGTTTCTGAATTTTGTAAGTTGATACAAGATTCCTGCTGGTGGGGGCAAAAGACATAGTAGTATGCGTTATCACTCATTATCACCCTCATTATTACACAATCTCACCCCACTTATACAAAATCTCCCATTCTCCCACCCAACAGGTAGAAACTAGATGCCCAAAAATACCTGACATAAAGATCAGAGTGGGTATCTTGTGACACCAATTTGCTGCTTGCTCCTCCAGACTCCAATCTAGGACACCCAACACCAACATCCCAAGGCATACTCCATGGGCAGCAGCTGCTTGCATCCCAGGTCCATAGACATTGGCATCAAACACATACCATCCTCACCACATTATCATGGCACAGAGTCTCTCAACCTGTTTGAGTGAAGTAATTTTCTCCTGTCTTATTTCCAAATGGCTGAACCTTTATTCTGAGATTGCGAACCTTGGTTCTAGACTTCTGAATCAGGGAGTCAACTTTGTGCATGCCGCTGATTTTGGTTTGGGTTGGTTTGTAAGAAAGGTCCTCTTTAAATGGCATGCAATCCTCAACAGAAACAAATGGCTTGTTGGGATGGGTCATGTTTATCGCTCTCTTTCCACATGATACAACTAACTGGATGCACTTGAAGACTGGAGCTCTCATCTCTTCTCACTAAATCTTTCCTTGCCTGAGATATACTTAGAATATTCAATTTTTATTAGTAGTTAATTTTGTAGTGGTTGTGAAAGGTTATGCATGGCATCAAATGTTCTAGACCTGTTCCACCAGACAGAAAGTACAGGTGCCCATCTTGCAATATTTAATTTAAGTAAATTGTGGACAGGAGACTTGCAGGTTTCTGTTCAACATACTCCTTCATGATGCCTTCATCATGATTGTGTCTCAGCAAAATGTTGCCTGCAAATTTGAACCTTTTGGATAAATCATACTTTTGATAATTTGCTGACTGGATGTGCACCAGATGTTTTGATGATATGCAGTATATATCTTATTGTTCAATAATTAATTTTTTGCAATGTAAACTCTAGCTTGGGTACAGCCACTGGCAATTCACTCATCCTAAAATGTTGTTCCAAATCAATAGCTTCCCTCCAAGGAAATGTGTTCCATCTTTATTACTGTGAATACTTTCACCTCAGCTGAAAGTCATGATAATATTTAGTTGTACTGTGTTGAATTGCCAGTATTTTTTTTTTTTACAAAATCCTTTTACGAAGTAATGACTCTTGTTAAAACAATTCACATCACTTGCCTGTAATTTCATCATATCCTTCACTTGAAAGAAGTCTTCCAATTTAGAGCTTTTGAAAAATGCCTTTCCGATCTGAGGTATATATTTCTTTTAATTTTTCAATTATCAATAGTGCCAACTGATACCCTGCTCCCTGAATTCATGGTTTTCATGGAAAAGTGAAAACCCATTGTGTCCATTTACTGGTAGAAATATATCTGTAAATTTAACCTTAGTTCATTTTTAAAAACCGAATAGCTGGATCTGGGGACTTCAAAATCTATTCGTAGAACATAAGCCAGTTGCTAAATATTTCAAGCAAATTAATTTCTTTAGATGGTATAAGTTCAATAGTATACCATACTTGAATTCCCATGTTATATCCTGAATAAATGCATGCAACTTGGCATATTAAAATCAACATTTTTGCTGACCATTTCCCTTCTTTAAGCTCATGGTAACATCCTCAGTGATAGTGATAGGATAAAATTGTACCCTATTTGGTTAAGAAATTGACCATGTCATGATATATTAATGTGCAATCATTAGTGTAATTCAAATGTAGAGAGCTGAACTTTTATTAAAGAGGGCAAAGTTTAAACCCAACACTGACTGAAGCTTAAGATTTCTCTATTTGTGAGAAAGTTTTGCTGTTTTTAAGATGGGGTTATGAGATAAAAAGGTCTCCATGAAGAAATATATAACTAAGGGATCTGTTTCTGATCTGCGAAATATTACAGTCTGCTAGTCAACAGTTGTGAAGTTGCATTGAAGAGACTTTCAGTAATGATGCATTAATCTCCTACTTTCAGTTTAAAGAGTATTGTAAAGGCACAAAATTATATAATTGATGAGATTTCAGGAAAAAAAAATCACTAAAGAAAACCTGTAATTGAGGGTTAGGATTACACAGCAAATCTGTAAATTAATAACAAAATAAAACTTTTCTTTTAACACAGAAGAATTCCTGTCAACTCTTGAACACTATGAAATAGCAATTCCTGTCCGAGTTGACCACAATGGAGACTTCCTAAGCTATAATGTAAAAAGTAGCCATGAACTGCGATCAAAGAGAAGCTTACCTGCGTTTCAACATGAGCCAGTTGAGCAGCAAGTTTATTACAAAGTATCTTCACATGGATTGCACTTCCTTTTAAACTTGACTTTACACATTAATCTGGTATCAGATTATTTTACTGTAGAATATTGGAAAAGAGATGGCGTGGAATGGAGGCATGATTATATGGATGAATGTCATTATTTGGGACATTTAGGTGATCTCCAGGGAGTCACAAAAGTTGCTTTAAGTAACTGTAATGGATTGGTAAGTTATCAATTTCTCTGTTACAGACTGAATCATACATTTTATCAATAGCATGAACTTCATTTGTATCAGTTAAGATGATAATGCAGTTAATGCAGTTTAGTATTTGAAGAAATAAACCTGATATTTCTTTTAACATGCTTTGTTTAGTTATTGGGCAACTTAAACATAATGTTCCATTTTGACCAAACTGAGGTGGAGTGCTGTTTTTGTTTCCAGGCACTATAAGATGTTAATCAGGAGAGTGAACCTTGGCGGTGTGGCCACGACTAAGTCCAAAAGGGATTCTCGTCTTCATTATCATAATATGAATTAGTTCTTTTCTTTAATGGTCTCAAAATTGCATACAACAAATAAATGTCTCCTTTCTGTATACTTGTTCTGTGGGTGATGTTATTTCATGTTACAATGGGTTAATTGAATAGTACTCTGTCCTTTCCAGGGACATTTTGCACACTCAACCAGGTACAACTTGCTTCAACAATTGCTTCACTGGTTACTGAAGCAACATCTGTTACAACCATGGTGGTTTCCTCAACAGCTGTTAACTTTTGTCCCTCTCGAGACTACACATAAGTGATCCAAAATATATTTTATTCGCTACTTTAACCCATTAGTCAATACCAATAGGGGCATTAGCCCATTTAAAATAAATTGGATTAATATTTTAAAGAAAGAGGAATTTCATATGAAAATATTGAGCATTTCTACATTGATAATGCAAGCAATCTTATTAAATCTTATTTCTAGGATTTATTCATTTACATATAATGTTAATTATATTTCAGTACATTTCAACTTATTTGTGTTTTTCAAAGCTGAATATACCAATAATCTTCCTTGTTAGCTTTATTCACAGGTCTGGCTATCCATACGATGTAATGTTCCACCTGATTCCCCTTATACTGTACATGATTTGTGAATTGTTAACTTGTGCTGTAATAATAGCTTGGTCTGTTCATATATGCAGATCAAACATGTGTATGAATATAGTTAAAGAAGAACCTGTTAAAAATCATCTTTTTTTAAAAAGTGATAGCAAGACTTATAAGGGACTTATTCATTGGAGCATAGGAGGATGAGAGGCTTTCTGATTGACATTCATAAAATAATGAGAGATATAGACAGAGTTAATGGTAATTGTCTTTTTCCTATCATGGGGGATTTCAAAATGAGGGGGCACATGTTAACAGTGAGAGAGAGAGATTTAAAAAAGAAATAAGTGGCAATTTTTTTACACAAGGTGGTTTGCATGTGGAATAAACATCCCGAGGAACCAGTGGATGCAGGTACAATTACAATGTTTAAAAGACATTTGGACAGACGCACGAATAGAAATGGATTGGAGGGATATGGGCCAGGAGCAGGCAGATGGGACCATTTAGTTTGGGATTATGGGCTGGTTAGATAAAGGGCCTGTTTCAGTGATGTAAGACTCTATAACTCTATGACTCTATGTTACATTGGTTAGAGTCAGTGGAGAAACATGGAATGATTTTCTTGCTTTCCACTTCTTGACTGACTGCCATAGAATGTGTTTAAGAGGAGAAGTGCTTTGACCCTTTGAGTGCTGTAGCTTGAAAGAACACACGTAAAATTGTCTGTGTGTAGTTTGCACGTTCTCCCTGAGTCTGCATGGGTTTTTCCGGGTGCTCCGGTTTCCTCCCACAATCCAAAGATGTTCAGGTCAGGTGAATTGGCTATACTAAATTGCCCATAGTGTTCAGGGATATATAGGTTAGGTGCGTTAGTCATTAGTAATAGGGCAGGGGAATGGGTTTGGATGGGGGAATACTCTTCGGAGGGTCGGTGTGGACTTATTGGGTTGAAGGGCCTGTTTCTACACTGGAGGGATTCTTTGATATTGAACTGATAAAACAAGTTTTCTTGTAGGTTCAGTAGAATGGATAAATGTTTATTTGCACAACACTCTGAAAGTACTCACAAACCCATTCCCCATCGACACACGACATCGACACACACACACATATTAAGTGATTTCTTGGTGCATATAGATTATACAAAGGCCCAGATTTCAATGTTATTCCATTTTTCCAAGAAGGCCATCAGTGGCCTTGCAGGCCTGAAAATTCTCAGTTAAGTTCATTGAAGAGCCAGTGGTCTCTCTTGATAAATTCACAACGGTACTCCAATAATTGGTAGGTTTCTGGCTTTTCAGTTAGATCTGTGGTTGAGCCTTTGTGAGAGAAGATAAAATCTTGCTTGTGTAAGTAAAGCTCGACATCTCTGCCTGAAAGACTCTGTATGTGGCAGAGTTCCGCCATTTTTCTATTCAGGTCATTGTCCCAGAATGCATTTTCTGGGCTGTCCTTAGCCAGATAATATCTCTGCTATCTCAAGCTAGTTTCTGTCTTGTGGCTACTTAATCAATTTTCCCATTAACCACAAGAAATGATTGGATGTCAGCCATCTGTACATACCCTGCTTTACTGGATTGCAAACATGTAGACGCCAAGTCTGAGGCAGCCATTACACTTCAGCTTCTGCAAATATTTAGACAAACATAACTGTAAATTCCATGATCAAGTTCTTGCAAAATCACAAACTGCTGGAGAAACTTAGCAGGTCTGGCTGAATCTGTGGAAAGAAAACAAGTTCAAGGTCAGCGACCCTTCTTCATCACTTAAAGTAATGGTGTAAATTTTGCAGTTAGCAGGGAAGTGATGACAAAAGGTTTGATAGAGGATTTTAAAACCATGAGCAGGCTGGATAGGGTAGATTTGGAAAAACTGTTCCCGCTTGTAAAAGGATCAAGAAGAATAGGGCATAGATTTAAATTGGTGTGCAAACGAAGCAAGTGTGATAGGTAAGAAAAACAGTCACACAGTAAATAGTTAGGGTATGAAATGCACTGCCAGGAAATGTTGTAGTGGTAGGTTCGATTAAGGTATTTAAAGGGCATTGGATAGAAATGGTGTGCAAATACATGGGGAAAAGCAGAAGATTGGCAGTAGGTAATGATGCTCACATGAACAGCCAACTTAGACATGATAAGCTGAATGGTCTCCTTTATGTGTTGTAACAATCCCTTGACCCTGTGATGATGCTCACTGCTGACTTTGAATATAGTTACACACAAAATTGTAACAGTTGCTATACTGTGTATTTCACCTTCCTGGTATTAATTTGAATCTACTGTCAAGTGAAAGTAATCTCTAGGCATCCAGCATCAGGGATGTCATCAAGCAAGTCAATCACCAATCACACTGAAGAATTCTCAGATCAGAAACCAGAAATTAAATGCAGGAATTCCTTTAAATAACAATTACTAATAACATTTTATAAATTTTGCATGCAGCAAATATGCATTAGAAGTGAAATGTCAAACTTAAAATATATATATTAAAGTTATGGATTTATTTTACCATAATGGAAATATTTGATGTTTAAGAAATAGTTTTCAGAACCAGAGAGATTCTTCAGAAGTGGTTATAACTTAATGTATTGTTAAAAACCCAGTAACAGGTAGATAATAGGTCATAACTATTTCAGGAGTTTTTAACCATATCCAGAGACTAAAATGGGAATTTTTCATCCATTCCTCATTTCCAAGGATTGCAGTCTGTGTAGACTTCAGCAGGATAGATCTTCTAGATTTCTGTGTTTAATTATGCATTTATAAGCATCAGATGTTGCTGTTAGTTTCAAAGTTCTCATGACAACAAATGTTGACAGTTTTGCCATCATTCTAGAAGCAATATCCAAGCCAATGTTGTGTATATTTAAATTGTATTATATTTTATTTATATCTATCATGTAGATAATTAACCTGTACACAAAAAATCATATCAACATACCACAAATAGACGTGTCTTAAGTTTGGTTATCATTATCCCAAATTGTAAGATCAGTCCAAAAGGACACTTCATGTGTAAGTTATCTTCATAGCTGACAAGTTGTAATTCCCAAATCCCATTAACAAATGTAATAACTTATAAGCAGTGCTGAACAATTAAAGAAATGTTCTGTGTATCTCAATTAGAGTGGATACTAACCTGTGAGTAAAGACAGCTTGTTTCAGCACAACAAAGGACTTGGTTCTGCTCCTGATTGCAGTAAATCTTGGTTATATTTAACAATTGAAATTCATATTTCAGAGCTGCATTGATTTTGACACACAGTGTAACTGGTAAAAGATGGCACTACGACTGATGATTGAGTTTAATTACCACAAATCTCTTCACTGTAATATAAATGAGTGATGAATAATCAGGAAACTCTTTTACATCATTATAATAGGAGTTCATTATTGACATAATTTCCCACCTCACTTCCAACCCTCCATCCAGTAACCCCTGAAAGTAAGTCTAATGGTGACCATGTAACAACTGTTGATTGGCATTTAAAAAATCTGATTATTAATGTCCTTTTAGGCCAAAATAAATTTGCCATCCTTACCTAATCAGACTTAAATATCACTCCAGATTCAAAGCAACGTAGTTGACTCTTTATTACCCTCTGAAATAGCCTAGAAAGGCACTCAGCCTCAGGAAAGTCAGCGATAGACAATAAATACTGGCCAGACACTCACATCTGATGAATGAATACTGCCAAAAAGAAACCACAACTAAATGTGATGGATCAATTTTCTTTTTGTTCTGATCTTATCTTGCCTGTATATTCATATTTTAAAAAGGATATGAATACCTGTTTATGCTACAGTCTGTTTATTAATTAATTTGGCAGGTGGATATCCTGGTTGTTTTGCTATTTATACAGTTGTACACTTACCTACAATTACAGAGAAAAGTAAATATTCCTGCCCAGTCATCAAGTTAATTTGAAGGAGTGGGAAGATCCAAAATGGCAACATTTTCAATGAGCCCATTTTTAAGCTATTATTTGAGGGAAATTATTGTGTACTATATTGTTTTCCATAAAACCGTAAATTAACTCAGTATTTACAAGTAGATGCTTGATATCTGCATCTTTTAACAAATTGAAACCATTCTGTTTTCTAGATCCTGTGGTTATGAGTAAAACATGTGTTAGACTAAACACTAACCAGGCTGTCTTGATCTTAGAAGTTAGAATTGCTTTATATAGGTGTACTTTGCAAGTACGTGTACATGTATTGGAATTTTGAATGTACTCCAATATAATATTTAGAGGAGTTTGTTTTTCAAAACCTTGCCACTCTGTCTCATACCTCAGTTCTCACCTCCTAGATGTTACGGCTATTAATTATGTTTTTTGTGCAATTTTACCAAATGATGCTGGATCTCAGTCATATGTGTCCACTGAGGAACAATGCAATGTTTGTTTTATTTTGTTTTGTATTTATTATAATGAAAAGTACTCATAATGGTTTTCAAATGGTTATAGAAAGCTTGCAGTTTTCATAATAAATCCTGTGTTGGTAGTAACCACAGCAGTGCTTTACTTTCAGCATGGTGTAATAGCTGAGGATGAAGAGGAATACTTCATAGAGCCCCTCACCACCGTTAAAATGGCTGAATTTAATTACAGTGAAGGAAGTCCCCATGTAGTTTATAAACGATCTTCACTTCCAAATCAACGTCGACAACTTGACGCAACATGTGGAGTTTCAGGTAATAAATCACTTATTTTGCTTATGCCCGCACTTGCGCGCTCTCTCTCTCTCTCTCTCTCTCTCTATCTATCTCTGTTTCACTCTTTCTCTGTCTCTGCCCTCAGCAGTGCCACCTTGCACTACGTCCCGGCTGAGCTGATCTACTCAACAAAGTGGCATTCACATTGTAGCTGCATTATGTTACTTTATGCAGACAGAGCTGCTCAGAGAATTTAGTCAGATGTCCACTCAAATATTGCAGTAGGTGTGGTGCTGCAGTAGTACCTCTTGGTCAGGGCTTTCCAAACTGGGGGCTCGGGGAGCTCTGGGGCAGCAATGGCTGCTACATAACTCTTACCAAGACCTGTTGCGTTGCCACTTTTATATTGTCAGAGCCCCTTATTAAAGTGGGTTTGGCCCAACCAGCAGAACCTTGAGGTCCGAGTGCTGAGTGGTAAAGCCCTGTTGAAATCAAAAAAGGTGTTCTTTAAATGTAAAAACATTGGGATGTCAAGCATGAAAATGGAGTCACAGTGGAAAAATTTTTGGGAAGCACTGCTCAGTGGCTAAGTTACAACCTTGAAGAGAGCTGGAGCAGAAGAAAGGGGAATCTCTACACAGCACTATTTGCCAAATTGGAGCCGTTCTACTGCGTGTTTCTTGACTGTGATAGGAGGTTGTCTGGCAGGGTATATCCCTCCCCTTCAATGTCCTCAATAAAGTTTGCTCCAGTTGAATTAATCTGCGTTAGGGTTGGGGGTTAAGGTTCACCCTCCAGTGACCTGACAAACCATCCTTTTCAGTCTGGTCTAGCTGCAGCCCTCTTGTTCCTGGTAACTAGCCACATGCAGATGCCAACTCCTTATTAGTCTGGAAGGTATATGCAGTGCCAATACTTGATCTAGTGACTGCCAATGCCAGAACAAGTGGTAAACCCTCTTCATCAGTGCTGTGTTTTCGATTGTGTTCTATCCTTGCTGGCTGTGTTATGGTACACAGTCTGCAGTTCTCTGGTGTCCAAAAGCTGGAATTTTGAAAGAGAAAGGTTGGCAGCTGTTGGGGTGGAAAAGCAGGGATCTCTGACTGCACCATTCATGCGATATAACAGAATGAGGGTGAGCTGAGAATTGAGAGTGACAGAAATATACCATCATCCACAATATTCTTCGCTGATTGGTGATGTCACTGCTTCTGTCACAGCTGGCCCCATGATGCAGGTAACCATCTCCTCAGAAAATGTATGCATCTTGGTCCCCCACTGCTTCTGCCCAAGCCTGAGAGGTTATGTCCCAAATTAAAGAGGGAAGCATGTGAATGATTTTGTTGCGCTCTGTTTGGGTAATATGTTTGCTGCAGTTAAATCGCTGGAGGTTGGGGAAACAATAGGAACCTGGGTGCAGGTTTGGCGTCATTAGAATGTGTATGGGGCAAACAAGGAGTATCAGAGTGCTGAGTGCCTGGGATTGCTAATGGGTAAGTGAAGGGCATCTGATGCATTAAGCAGCCCTGAGTGGTTGGTGGTGCAGTTGGGTATGCAGTCCTTTGCAGATGAGGTGTTGTCTTTAGCTTTCTTGTGGCACTGCTGCCAGGTCTTTAAAAACTACATGTGGATTTTTCTGGGACATCTGCTTCAATTAGTTTTGGAGAAACCCATGCCACCCTTCCTCCGTCCCTGTATGACATCTCCATTCTACCTCCAAGACTCCAACAGTGCATCCATGAGTCTCAAAGCCCTCTCTTTTTCACAGTCCTCCATTTGTGCAGGTCCTGCATGCATCCATTGCCTGTACTAGCATCAGCAGTAGATCCCTTCTAATGAAAAAAGCTCCAATTCAATATGGACAGGCTGTCTTTAAAGGAAGTACATTGAGCTGCAGGAAATGCTATCAGTTCCTGCTGAGCACTCAGGCAGCCAGTAGCATTTGCTCCAATATAGTCAATGCCACTAACACAAAAACAGAAGTTGCTGGAAAAGCTCAGCAGGTCTGGCAGCATCTGTGAAGAGAAATCACAGTTAACATTCTGAGGAAGGGTCACCAGACCTGAAACGTTAACTCTGACTTCGCTTCACAGACGCTGCCAGACCTGCTGAGCTTTTCCAGCAACTTCTGTCTTTGTTTCTTATTTACAGCATCTGCAGATCTTACATTTTTATTTAGTCAGTACCACATTCTGGTACATAAGAAGCTAGCACCAAATGCATGTGCTACCTGCCGTCGTGGAAGAGGCATAGGCAAACATAAATCACGACTGCAACAACTGAAAATAGGCCATAATTTTCTTTTTAAATTCCTGAATCTTTTATTGACTTATGCATTAAGGATGATCTCATTATTGTTGTACTTTGTGAATGTAGCTGTGATTATAAAAGTTGTGTTTTTTCAATGTCCCATGACAAAGATTTTCAGATGACAGGCAAAGAGCAGTTAATAAGATTTGTAATGATTCTGGTTGCAGCAGTAATGCACAATTTTGAAATTATTCCATTCCCATAGTCAGCCTGGTATTTGCTCTTCACATAAGAGGTATCATTTGAATGCTTACAGTGGTTCTGTTCCAGATGAGAAACCAGGGAAAGGAAGATCTCCGTGGCTGAGGAATTTCCAGACTTCAGCAGTGACTCTTTCACCAAATAAGACCCTGAGAAACCAGCTACAATTGAAAAGATCAGTCAGTCAAGAACACTATGTGGAAACCTTAGTAGTAGCAGATAAGATGATGGTTGGATACCATGGACGAAGAGACATTGAGCAGTATATTCTTTCTGTCATGAATATTGTAAGTATATTTCATTATTTCACTATTCATTTTACTTTTAAGCACAATTTCCCTTTCACTCCATTTCAACTTTTCCTCTTCCTCTGCATCCAAATCTTTTAAAAAACTAGATACTTGAAGTATAGTACATGTAGTGTGTTCTCAAGTCTATCAAAGGAATCCTTTAAAAATGCTTCTGAACAACATGAGATGCTTTTCCATGCATTCATTGTGATGTTTGTTCATGGGTGAGGTACCAGAAAACTGGAAGGTGGCTAATGTTCTGCTATTATTTAAGGAAAAGCCAGGGAATTATAGACTAGTAAGTCTGCCCTCAGTGGTGGGGATGTTGTTGGAGGGAAAGTCGTTGGAGGGGATTCTAACAGATAGGATCTACATGCATTTGGAAAGCAAGGACTGATTAGGGATGGCCATCCTGGCTTTATGCATAGGGAATTGTTGCTTACATGGACTTTAGCAAGGTCTTAAGTAGGGATCTGCATTGCAGACAGGTTAGTAAGGTTAGATTAAAGGGATCCAGCGAAGCTAGCCAACTGCATACAAAATTGACTTAAAGGTAGAAAACAGTGTGATGATGGATGTTCAGACTGGAGACCTGTGGCCGGCAGTGTGCTGCAAGAATCGATGCTGAATCCACTGTTGTTCATCAATATATAAACAATTGGATGAGAGTATGGGACAAATGGTTAGTAAATTTGTGGATGACATCAAAATTGGTAGTATAGCAGATGGTGAAGAAGTTTATCTAAGAGTACAATGGGATCTTGATCAACTTGGTCAGTGGGCTGAGGAATGGCAAATGGAGTTTGATTTAAATAAGTATGAGATGGTGCATTTTGGTAGGACAAACCAGTGCATTGAGTACAGGAGTTGAAACATCATGTTATGGCTGTACAAGACATTGGTAAGGCCATACTTGGAGGACTGCTTACAGTTGTGTTCACACTGCTATAGGAAGGATATTATTAAAACTGAAAAGAGTGTAAAAAGAATTTGCAAGAATGTTACCAAGATTGGAAGTTTTGAGTTATAAGGAGAGGCTGGATAGGCTGGGACTTCTTTCCCTGGAGCGTAGGAGGCTGAGGGGTGACCATATAAAGGTTTATAAAATATGAGGTGCATAAATAAGGTGAAACGTCAAGGTCTCTTGTTGTACAATTACAACATTTAAAAGGTATCTGGATGTATATAT
The DNA here is from genome assembly GCF_037043375.1 of Chiloscyllium plagiosum. NCBI lineage: Eukaryota > Metazoa > Chordata > Chondrichthyes > Orectolobiformes > Hemiscylliidae > Chiloscyllium > Chiloscyllium plagiosum. The sequence goes on from NW_028270166.1 coordinate 28,500,217, forward strand.
GAATAGGAAGGGTTTAGAGGGATATGGGCCAAATGCTGATAAGTGGGACTAGATTAATTTAGGATATCTGGTCAGCGTGGCCGAGTAAGACCAAAGGGTCTGTTTCCGTGCTGTACATCTCTTTGACTCTATGACTATCTACAAGATGCACTGCAGTAACTCAGCAAAGTTTCTTTGACAGCACCTTCCAAACCCATAACCACTACAACCTAGAAGCACAACCATGTTGTTCTCATGCGAGTTCCCCTCCCAATCACACAACCGTTGGAAATATATTGCTGTTAAAACCAAAATGTCTGAATTATCAAAGCATGAAAGGTGATCACATTACTCACAAATTTCTAATAGGGCATGACAGTGTAGGTACAAATAAAATGTTTCTCAATAACTGGTGAGTTTAGAACTGGAGACATGATTTCAGGGAAATGCCTCTTAGGATGAGATGAAGAGGAATTTCTTTACTTGGGGTGGAATCTTGAGAAAACTTTTCCCCAGAGGGCTCTGGAAGCTCAGTCATTGAACACTGGAGACTAATTTTATCAAGCAAGTGCAGGAAAGTGGAGTTGAGGTGGAAGATCAGCTATCCTCTTATTGAATGCTGGAGTAGGTTTGATGAGCTGAATGGACTATTGCTGTTTTTACCTTAATTAGGGATGGACAATAAATGCTGACCTAGCCAGCAATGCCCACATCCAGGAACAAATAAAGAAACACTCTGCAGCCTCACCCCCTCACTGTACCTTCCAGGTTGTTAAATATCTGCACACTGGTGCAGATTAATAAAATCATTGACCAAAATCCATTTCAAATCTCAAGTTGGGCTGATATTTTACTTTGGTAATCTCACCAATGGTACATGTTAATTGTGATGGATTGTCCATTTCTGTCTCTAACAGTGACTGGGAAAATCAGAGAGTCCTCCCTTCTAAGTGTTTAACATGGGGATGGTAGTGGTGTAATGGTAATGTCACCAGTCTCAGTACTCCAGAAGGAATAGGGAAATGTCATGGTGACACAGGCTCAAATTAACCACAAATCCTACTCAAATCTGGTGGAATTTAAATTCAATTAATGTAGAAATCTGGAACTGACAGTTTGTCCCAGTAATAACACCATGAAGCACCATTGGTACTGGTAAAAATCTATCAGCTTAGCTAACATTCATTTGTGAAGGAAATTTGTTATCCCTATCCAGTAAGGCCCTTACCCCATAAAGACAATGACATGAGGGAGGAGCTGGCCAGAGTCGGTTGGAAGGGGACCCTAGTCAGCAAGATGTTCTACCATCAATGGCAGGAGTTCCTGGGAGTAATTTGGGAAGTACAGGAATTCATCCCAAGGAAGAGGGGAAGGAAAAGTCAACCATGACTGACAAGGGAATCAGGGACAGCGTAAAAGTGAAAGATAAAGCATGCAATGTGGTGAAGATTAATGGGATTCCAAAGGATTATGAAGCCTGTAGAAACTAGCAGAGGCTAACTAAAAATGAAAGAACAGAGAAGAAGATGAAATTTCAGAGTAGCTAGCTAGTTATATTAAAGAAGATTGAAAGATTTTTAAAAATATATATCTATAAGGTAAGAGAAAGGCAAGAGTAGACATTTGACCACTGGAAAATGAGGCTGGGGAACAAATAAATAGCGGAAGAACTGAATAGGTACTTTACCTCAGTTTTCATAGCCGGAGACCCCATCAGCATACCAGAACTTCAAGAGACTCAGGGTCCGAAGCGAGTGTAATGGCCATCACTAAGGAGAAGGTGCTGAGGAATTTGAAAACAATTAAGGTGTTAAAAATCACCTGGTCCAGATAGACTATACCCCAGAGTTATGAAGACAATAGCTGAAGAAATTGTAGAGGTGGTGATCTTTCAGGAATCGCTGGACTCAGGGAGGGTCCCAGAGAACTGGAAAATGGTTACTGTAACACCCCTGTTTTAGAGGAGAGACAGGCAGAATACAGGAAACTATAGGCCAGTTAGCCTGACCTTGGTTGTGAGCAAGATTTTAGATTCCATTATTACAGATGACATTGAAAGTGGATGGTAAAAAAGGGCTGAGTCCTACAGTTTGCATCTAGAAAATCCCTTGCTGCACTGACCATGTTTCAGTCACTGCAAAGGGCACACCAGCCAATGGGAAAATTCCCATTGGCATGATATCGCCCCTAAATGGCCTGAGTTAGCTGTTGCTCTTGTGGGTAACTGTCTCACCACAACCTGGACTCTTTAAAAAATTATGCAGATAGTGCTGGCAAACCATTATCTCAGCAAACAATGGGAATTTCCACACCATCACCTCTGGCAGACTTCCAGATGTGTCCTACATTGTGAAACACTGGTACCGTGAAGTGAGTGGTTAAAGGTGAGACTAAGGATATCACTTTCTAATATTTTAAAAGGTTAGGAGTGGGCATGTTAAATGGTGACTATCATGCCACCCCCAGTTGTCCACCAATCAGCTCATTAAGAGTGTAGATGAATATGTTATCCAATCACAGCCTTTGACACTGGAGTCCCATGTTTCCAGAAGCTGGTAGCCTATCAGAGACTGGCAACCTCTGGTTCTAAAGACTGCCAGTTTTGGCCTACTTTTTGGGGAATGCAGCAGCCAGAAGGTAGTGACCTTTATTTTCTCATCACAAGCTGGGGGTTCACCGGCAGATGGATTGGTTATCCAAGGGATTGTAGAATTGAGGCCCTCCCACAATCCAACAGCAATTCACCACTGGTTTACCCATTGTAAAATTCGTCCCCTTTCTCACCCACTAGAGCACCAGGTGTTTGACCTCTCATGAGTCTTATTTTTTGTGAGATGAGAAAGTCGCTGGTGAACCTTTTTATACAGCAACAAATTACTGAGGTAACAAAAGTTTTTCTCCAGGACAACTTGCTCCATTATTTCCCCTTCTCACCACCTCCAGGGAAGGAAAGTTATGCCACACATGTTTGAGTACCATTTGTAAATGTATTCGCTGTAGAAACTGAAAAATCATTCTTCTGCCCATAATCTATGTACAGAATTGAGATGAGTAAGAAAACCACTTGAATTTGTCTGATAAAAATACTCTTTGCATTCTATTAGTGGGAGAGTGGTTAGTGAGATCAGCCACAGCTCTTTTGGAGGCAAGATTATTTTCAAAGGAACAGGGGGTAGTGAGGTGTCCCAAATGCTTTCATCCTTTTAACTACATTCCTTCCTTTGATAACTTGGGCATATTTAAGGGAACCTGTGAAGAGGAGAGCACTTTTGGTGCATGTATTGAAACTAAGCCTCAACGTACTGTATCTCAAGTTGATGCAAATGGAGCTTTTGAATCTAGCCTTTTTTATTCTAGTCCTCTTCTGGAAGAGTTGGCTTGAATCTTAAAATTTTAGAAAACTCCACTATGAGAAAAAAACTACTTGGGCTATTGCCTTTTAAAGTGAATTTCTTTTTATCACATCCTGGATATCTTCTCACTTGGGAATATCAGAGAATTCTAATTTCCTTCTCCCACCTTAATATCTCTATATTCAACTGGTAAAAATTGAACCATATTCTTCTTAAGGGTGACAATTCATTTCCATCTTAAACCGTTCCTCTTGCCCATTATCTTGTGTAAAGGTTTATTCGAACTGAGGAACTTTCCAGTGTCTGCCTGTTGTTCAAGACTTTTGAATGAACCTCTCAAAGTTAATGTTGATCTTTCTTTGTGCACTTTCACTGTAACATTGTATACTGCATTCTGTTCTGCTACCTGATGTACTTTGTGTAATACAATCTGCCTATAAAGCACGCAAAACAGAACATTTCACTGTATCTTGGTACAAGTGACAACAATGAATCAAAACAAATAAAATATTATTTTAGAGTGAAAGTACATTATATCGCTTGAGTTTTTCTTCCTGTTTTTAGGCCTCACGTTACCCCATCACAGTTCTTCATCTTTTGTAATGTGTTAAATTATTTTTGCTTTGTAAAATGCCTACTTTATGAACCATAATGAAAATTATTGTGGAAAATAGGAACTGAGATTAATTGATTCAATTCACAGTTTTGGGTTTGTTACATCTTGAGCATTTAATACATAAAATTAAATAAAATACATAAAAAAGCATAATTCGTTTGTCAAGGATTGTTATGTAGAGTAGTCGTTTCCAAACTGTAACTAGTTGTCCATATACACCCTGTCATCCTTGATATTACGTCTTACAGCTATCAATCATGCCATTGTATTTTATACATTATACACATATATATTATTTGTATTTCTTAGTCACTGCTTTCTGGTTTTAAAATTGTTGAACATAGGAAATTATTTCTGCTTTTGGTACTTTTACCTCAGTGCTAGACAAAATCAATAATCCAGATCATACGATCTACTGATCTTTGCAGCTTAAAATTAGACAGGTGGGAAGGTGAAAGAACTGAGCATTCTATTGGTGCATGTTACAGATAAAGGGGTGTGTGAGAGACATATAATATAACAGTAAGTGTGGGCTTGTTCGCTAATCAAAATGCACAAAATGCAAGCCAAGCTATGCTTTAACTGCAGATACAAAGTCAGTTTTTCTGCAATATCCTAATTAGTGCTTTAAAACTTATTCTGTGCCAGGGTCAATTGTGAGCCTAGAAGTGTCATCTGGTACCAATTTCATTTTTAAGACTGTTTCTTTCTTTCTTTTGTTTTCTGGAGGTCAGGTTGCCAAACTTTTGCAAGACTCCAGTATAGGAAACATTGTGAATGTGGTTGTAACTCGGCTCATCTTACTCACTGATGACCAGGTAAGAACAACTCTTGTGTGCTCCCTTGTCTTTTGTGTAACCTTTCCAAAAATGTCCTAAACATCCTGTCCTATGGTCCACAAGCATCAGCTCATCCTACGCTCTGCTGTCCATAACATATCTTCATCAGATCTTGCATCTTGAATTTAAAATGCCCTCACTGACCCAGTTCACCAATTGCTTGATTGTAAAATTGGCATTCTCCAGGGACTTGCCTCTCCCTATTTTGTAATCTGTTGTATAAGGTCATGGTTCTGAAAGAGTTAATGTTGAAGGCTACATTAAGCTCCACTCACTCGGATGATGCTGCTTAGATGTGGAGGAGAAATGACAGTATCACACAAGGTACCAACGGAGACAGACATTGCATTTCTCCTTTTCATAATGTTTGTGATTATGGCTAATTGGTAAATGTATCTTGAGGGAACCTTATCACTGGAGACCAACAGAACCTATCCACTTTATACTGAGAGTCAGTGTCTATGCTATGGAACAACACAGCCTCAAAGACAAAAAACAGTGCCCAGTGATGACAAAATAACTTTGGCATCTATTGATCATCTCCAGAATACGCGCAGAAATAGTAAAAAGCCAAATGCTCACTTGTATAAAAAGGTTAGCGCCTTTTTATCTCCTCCTTCAGACAATGTACAACCAATGCAAAAGACATCTGAGTTTTTAAATTATTCCTTCATAGGATATGAACTTTGCTGACTCTGTTAGCACTTATTGCCCATCATTAATTGCCTTTGAACAGGGAGCTATGAGTTGCCTTCTTGAAGGGCTCAATTTCTTTGTTGTAGGTTCATCCACAATGCTATTTGTGTAGGAGATCCAAGACTTTAACCCAGTGTGAGTGAAAGAACAGTGATAAATTTCAAAGTCACTGGCACGAATGAGAAGTTGAGGCCTAAGGTTGATCGACCATGATCTTGATGATTGACGGAGCAGGCCTGAGTGGCTCAGCGGCCGACTTCTCCTATTGCTTATGTTGCCATGTTCTTCAGTCAGGATGGTGAATGGCTTAGAGGGAAACGTGCTGGTGTCCCATGTAGCTGCTGCCCTGGTCCTTCTAGGTTCAAATTAGAATAAGGCTTATTGTCATATGTGTGCAGTGAAAAGTTTACTTATAGCACTGTCTTACGTACAAAATCTTAGCATTAAATTAGAAAAATAAAGAAATAAGAAGTTCAGCATTACAGTCTTTCAAGCAGTCCATACTGAGATCTCCCCTCCCCTCCAGTCCACACTGGGGCCTTCCCTCCAGTACGTGCTGGGTCCTCTCCTCCAGTCTGCACTGGGGCCTCCTGTCCAGTCCACACTGGGACGTCCCCTCCAGTCCATGCTGGAACGTCCCCTCCAGTCTGCACTGGGGCCTCCTCTCCAGTCCACACTGGGACGTTCCCTCCAGTCCGTGCTGGGATGTCCCCTCCAGTCTGCACTGGGGCCTCCTCTCCAGTCCACGCTGGGACGTCCCCTCCAGTCCGCGCTGGGACGTCCCCTCCAGTCTGCACTGGGGCCTCCTCTCCAGTCCACGCTGGGACGTCCCCTCCAGTCTGCGCTGGGACGTTCCCTCCAGTCCACGCTGGGACGTCCCCTCCAGTCCACGCTGGGACATTCCCTCCAGTCCACGCTGGGACGTCCCCTCCAGTCTGCCCTGGGGCCTCCTCTCCAGTCCACGCTGGGACGTCTCCTCCAGTCTGCGCTGGGACGTTCCCTCCAGTCCACGCTGGGACGTCCCCTCCAGTCTGTGCTGGGACGTTCCCTCCAGTCCACGCTGGGACGTTCCCTCCAGTCCACGCTGGGATGTCCCCTCCAGTCCACGCTGGGACGTCTCCTCCAGTTCACGCTGGGACGTCTCCTCCAGTCTGCGCTGGGACGTTCTCTCCAGTCCACGCTGGGACGTCCCCTCCAGTCTGCGCTGGGACGTTCCCTCCAGTCCACGCTGGGACGTTCCCTCCAGTCCACGCTGGGATGTCCCCTCCAGTCCACGCTGGGACGTCTCCTCCAGTTCACGCTGGGACGTCTCCTCCAGTCTGCGCTGGGACGTCTCCTCCAGTCCGTGCTGGGACGTTCCCTCCAGTCCACGCTGGGACGTTCCCTCCAGTCCGCGCTGGGACGTTCCCTCCAGTCCGCGCTGGGACATCTCCTCCAGTCCGCGCTGGGACCTCTCCACCAGTCCATGTTGGGGCCTCCCCTCCAGTCTGCACTGGGGCCTCCCCACCAGTCCGTGTTGAGATCTCCCCTCCAGTCTGCACTGGGATCTCCCCTCTAGTTTGCACTGGACTTCTCCTCCAGTCCACGCTGGGTCCTCTCCTCCAATCTGCACTGGGACCTTCCCTCCAGTCTGCACTGGGATCTCCCCTCCAGTCATGCTGGGACCTTCCCTCCAGTCCATGCTGGGACCTCCCCTCCAGTCTATGCTGGGGCATCCTCTCCAATCCACACTGGGGGCCTCACCTTCAGTTCATGCTGGGGCCTCGCCTCCAGTCCATGCTGGGGCCTCACCTCCAGTCCGGATCGGACCTCATCTCCAGTCCACGCTGGGCCTTGCCTCCAGTCTATGCTGGGGCCTCTTCTCCAGTCCACACTGGGCCCTCCCCTCCTGTTCATGCTGGGGCCTCACCTCCAGTCCAGATCGGACCTCGCCTCCAGACCACGCTAGGGCTTGTCTCCAGTTCTTATATTGCACAACAGATGCAGCCCTGCTTCAGGCACAAAGTTCCGCTGCAGCCCACTGAGTTCCCAAGTCCAGGCTCTGGGCCTACCGAAGTGAGTCCTCAATCCAGGTACTGCCTCCACTATTGCTGACAATGCTCTGGCTTCCCCATGATGTCAGAAGAGAAAGAAAAAGACAGGAAAGGAGAGAGAGACCGAGAGAAGGATATAGCAGGCCTGCAGCATACAAGCTCCAGAGCCCTAACACTCCCTACTCTGCTGTTGCAGCCATTTTCAAATTGCGTTAGAGCAGTATAACTAGGTGCTGACTAGCAAGCATTGTTGAATTTCTGAAGTACATCATCTAGATAATAAATGTTGCTCCTGAGCTTTGGTGTAAGAGAAAGTGTTGAAGAATGTTTGTGGATGTCGTGCCAATCAAGCGGGCTGCTTTGTTCTGAATGGTGTCAGGCTTCTTGTGAGTCATTGGAGCTGCACTCATCCAGGCAAGAGGGAGTATACAGCGCACTCCTGACTTGTGCCTTTTAAGTAGGCTTTGAGGAGACAAGAGGTAAGTAACTCTCGGCAGAATTTCTAGCCTCTGACCTGCTTTGTAGTCATGGTATTCATACAGCTCGTCCAACTTAGCTTCCAGTCAATGGTAACCCCTTAGGATGTTGAAAGTGAGGGACTTAGCAATGGTAATGCCATTGAGTTTCAAGGGGCAATGTTAGATTCTCTCCTATTGGAGATAGCATTTGTGTAGCATGAATGCTACTTGCTACCTGCCACCCCAAACCTAGATATTGTCCAGGACTTGCTGCATTTGGATATGGATTATTTCAGTGTCTGAGGAGTCATGAGTGGGGCTGAACTTAACATAATCTTCAGCAACCATCCCTACTTCTGATCGAAGAAAAGTCATTGTTGAAGCAGCTGAGGGTAGACCTATCCTGAGGAACACCTGTTGTAATGTCCTAGACGTGCGATGACTGACATCCAGCAGTCCCAGCCATCTTCTTTTGTGCCAGGTATGGTTCCAACTAGCAGAGTTTCCCCCCTCATTCCCACAGACTCCAGTATTGCTAGGGTTCCTTGATGCTAAATTCAGATGAATGTTACCTTAATGTGCATAGACTCAGGACACAGTCACAAAGAGGGAATTGCCCTGTCTGCACATCCACAAAAAAAGAGTGTCCAATCAAATTGAAAAGCAATTGCATGGTCCTAAAATCCAGGTTACTGCAAGAAAGTATTTGTTGTAACAGTGCATCTGACTTCCAATGTGAACATTCACAAGGTTAAAGTCCTCCAGTTAAGGTAATGGACCTACAACTGGGTTTTGTGGGAACACAATCCTTCATGAAGGACTTAGAGTCACAGAGTCATAGAGATGTACAGCACAGAAACAGACCCTTCGGTCCAACCTGTCCATACCCAACCAGTTATTCCAACCCAATGTAGTCCTACCTGCCAGCACCTGGCCCATATCCCTCCAAACTCTTCCTATTCATATACCAATCCATATTCCTTTTAAATGTTGCAATTGTACCAGCCTCCACCACTTTCTCTGGCAGCTCATTCCAGACATGCACCATCCTCTGCGAGAAAATATTGCCCCGTAGGTCTCTTTATATCTTTCCCCTCTCACTCGAAAGCTATGCCCTCTAGTTCTGGACTCCCCCACCTCAGGGAAAAAACTTTGTCTATTTATCCTATCCATGCCCCTCATGATTTTATAAACCCACTATAAGGTCACCCTTCAGCCTCTGACGCTCCAGGAAAAACAGCCCTAACCTATTCAACCTCTCCTTATAGCTCAAATCCTCCAATCATGCCAACATCCTTGTAAATCTTTTCTGAACCCTTTCAAGTTTCACAGCATCTTTCCGATAGGAAGATCATAATTGCACGCAATATTCCAACAGTTGCGTACCAAAGTCCTGTACAGCCGCAACATGACTTCCCAACTCCTATACTCAATACTTGACCTATAAAGGAAAGCATACCAAATGCCTTCTTCACTATCCTATCTAGCTGAGACTCCACTTTCAAGGAGCTATGAACCTGCACTCCAAGGTCTCTTTGTTCAGCAACACTCCTGAGGACCTTACCATTAAGTGTATAAGTCCTGCTAAGATTTGCTTTCCCAAAATGCAGCACCTCACATTTATGTATATTAAACTCCATCTGCCACTCCTGCCCATTGGCCCATCTGATCAAGATCTCGTTGTAATCTGAGGTAACCTTCGCTGTCCACTACACCTCCAATTTTGGTGTCATCTGCAAACTTACTAACTATACCGCTTACACTCACATCCAAATCATTTAGATTAGATTAGATTAGATTAGATTAGATTAGATTAGATTACTTACAGTGTGGAAACAGGCCCTTCGGCCCAACAAGTCCACACCGACCCACCGAAGCATAACCCACCCATACCCCTACATTTACCCCTTACCTAACACTACGGGCAATTTAGCATGGCCACTTCACCTGACCTGCACATCTTTTGGACTGTGGGAGGAAACCGGAGCACCCGGAGGAAACCCACGCAGACACGGGGAGAACGTGCAAACTCCACACAGTCAGTCGCCTGAGACAGGAATTGAACCCGGGTCTCAGGCGCTGTGAGGCAGCAGTGCTAACCACTGTGCCACCGTGCCGCCCAAAATAAATTATGAAAAGTAGCGGACCCAGCACCGATCCTTGTGGCACTCCACTGCTCACAGGCCTCCAGTCTGAAAAACAACCCTCCACCACCATCCTCTGTCTTCTACTTTGGAGCCAGTTCTGTATCCAAATGGCTAGTTCTCCCTGTATTCCGTGAGATCTAACCTTGCTCCCATGTTCTCCCATGGAGAACTTTGTTGATCGCCTTATTGAAGTCTATATAAATCACATCTACCACTCTGCCCTCATCAATCCTCTTTGTTACTTATTCAAAAAACTCAAACAAGTTTGTGAGACATGATTTTCCACGCACAAAGCCATGTTAACTATCCCTAATCAGTCCTTGCCTTTCCAAATACATGTATATCCTGTCCCTCAGGATTCCCTCCAAGAACTTGTCCATCACTGACATCAGGCTCACTGGTCTATAGTTTTGTAGCTTGTCCTTACCACCTTTCTTGAACAGTGGCACCACATTAGCTGACCTCCAGCCTTCCAGCACCTCACCTGTGACTATCGATGATACAAGTATCTCAGCAAGAGGCCCAGTAATCACTTTCCTAGCTTCCCACAGAGTTCTAGGGTACACCTGATCAGGTCCTGGGGATTTATCCACTTTTATGCATTTCAGGACATCCAGCACATCCTCCTCTGTAATATGGACATTTTTCAACATGTCACCATCTATTTCCCTATATTCTATACCTTCGATGTCCTTTTCCACAGTAAATACTATGCAAAATACTCGTTTTGTATCTCCCCCATCTCCTGCGGCCCCACGCAAAGGCCCGATTTTCCAATGATTTAAAGAGAATTAGAGTCACGCTAAATAGTCCTATAGCAAAAGAATATCAATACAGAACAGAACCATTGTGGAAGAATTGTTAAAACCACCAGATTCCCTGATTTTGTGAGGTCAGACACTTGGAGAGATGGCATATTGGTAAATATAAAAGTAGTTACATGCCCAAAAATATAAATGTTAACTATGGGGGAACAAGACACTTGGAGATATTTTGTAAGTAATGGTCCTGAAAGAGTTAATGGTGAAGATGCATTGAGCTCCACCTAATTTGATGATATCACATAGTCTTTGAATAAGAAAATGGAGTGTAGTGCAAGGTCCTGATGGTTGCAGATGTGTCATCTCTAGTCTTTGTAATTAGACCTAAGTTTCTGTTTGGGTTCTTTAAGTTTTCATTGACTATTTGTTTAATTTTAGCTTTTGTTACAGTGCCCACCAGATACTGTATAACTTGTGTAAGATTTATTTAAAAGAGTAGGAAGGATGCAGCAGTCTGTGGGTAAGTCTTGTTATAATCCCAGCTGGAAAAGTCAGATCCCAGACTGAAATTGACTTGATAGATCATATTATGCTTTTCTTTTATTCAACAAGGTTGTCTTTCACTAACATGCACACACACAATGTTTCACATCTGGTTTTAACAGTAAAACAGAAGCTGATTACACAGGAAAGGCATGCATAAAATAGAATAAGCCAAGCTATTTACATATAGTATGATTGTAAAAATTCCAAAATACAGTAAAAATATGTCAATCCATCTATCCCAATCGTATTCTTTGACAGTACTCAGACATCAGCAAGAATTTCCATTTCTATCTTATCCATATGTCTCATAAATTGTTGCCTTCAACTCCCACTCTTGAGAATCTAATAACCTCATCCTTGACTATTTAAAGAATCGAGATTAGATTTTCTCGGCTTCAAGTAATCCCTTCAGGGTTCTAACCAAACACTTTCAAACTTAAACCCTTACACTGAGATAACATGTATTCTAACTTTTCTGAACTAACTCCTTTCTCTTGTAAATATTGTCTTGTGCATCCCAAATTCAATCAGGACATCTGTGGACTTAAAACTGAAGTTTTCAAGCTATGAGCATTCCCTTAAGCAAAAAGAAAATCTCTTTTCTTTTTCTCGATGCAGTTTTGCAGTCTTTATAGCAGGTAGGATCTGGAAATTATCCTGATTATCAATTTTCAGCCAGATATCTCTGTACAAATAAATGGCTTTTGAGTAAGTTAAAATCATGCCTCATGCATTTTTACATGTTTGCCTATCAATAACATATTGTTATGCCAAATAAATGGGCCTAAACTAAATTATAATTTAACAATTCAGTGGCCCATTCCCAAACAGCATGAAGGATTACTGAAACGCTGAACTCAAACAAACTTCAGACCCAGACTCCTAAATTTGTTTGATCTAGCTGAACCACAATACTATTTATAAATCTTGAATGACCTAACTGATGGTCTATAAACTAACCACTGGAGTCTGCTTAAAAAGCAGCAAGAAACTTAAATGGACGTATGAATTGGCAGCAAGAGTAGACTATCTGGCTTCTTGCTCTGCCATTTAATAAAATCATGACTGATTAGAACATTCCATGCAGTTAGAAGGAGAACAAGTTCCCATAGCACATCTGATTTATTTTGATGAGATCCAAGGTGAGTTTACTTTTGTCCTACAGTTCATCTTTGCTAGTGAGCTACCACTCTAACTACCAGAATCATGTCCAGTTTTCAGAACTGAATGATATAGGGCCAGTGATTCTAAATATGTCTTACTCATCTTACAAAAATACAGAAAATGAATTTTGGTGGATCTTTGGTTTTTGACATTCTCTTTTCTAAATTTGTTCTCTGGCATTGGTGTTGTTGAATTTTTTTTTCCCTTTGAGTACCGTTCTGAAACCATGTCAGAGAAGATAGTTGAGCTTGTGAAAGAAGTAATCTTCTAATTTGCTTACTGTATCAAGATGTATATGCATGTGGTCTTTCTATTCTTGCTCATATTCCTTTGGATAACATAATTTTATCAGATTCTATCAAAGACAGTGAAGCTGACTGACTGGTTCTGGTACTGCTTCTTTTAAGCATTTTGAGTTGACTGTAACAAGACTCCACTACCAGTTTCTGATAGTTGTAATGTCAAAGTTAATGGATGATCAGATTTTGAAGATTCTGTGGTTGGAAGACCACCGTTCCTCCAAATGTGTGAAATCAGTAGTCTCTTCTGATCTCTGTGCTGAATTGTTATCATATGTTAAAATAATTAATGTCAAATGGTATTATTGTTCTGTTCAGTTCTCTGAGCATTCTTCTGAGATCTATGAAGTCTTCTTAATAAGTAACATTTTGTTGATGATTTGGCTTTTGTGCTAGTTGAAATTCTTTAGCATACTGTAGAAATTTAAGAATGATGCTTGGTTTTCTGCTCAGAAGTGAGAAGTGTTGCTTTTGGTCAAGTATTCCTGTTCAATACAGTATTAGTCTACGTATTTTAAGAAGACTCACAACTTACATTTAGTGTTCAATTGTACTCTGCCTGCACCATGCAGTTCTCTATCAGAAGGTTGAAGTTTCATTCTCCTCAACCAAGAGATTGTTTCAGGTTTAAGAGTAATATTCACCCCGATGCTAACGTGCAAGTTAGTTTGATGTCTGTGTGAAGGAGAAAGTGATGCTGGAAATCAGAGTTGAAAGGTGTGGCACTTGAAAAGCATAGCAGGCCAGGCAGCATCTGAGGAGCAGGAGAATCGACGTTTCGGGCATAAGCCCTTCATGAAGGCTGCTGCCTGGCCTGCCTGTGTCAAACCTGCTTCAGATGTTGTCTCCTCTTACCTCTAGAAAAAATTGATTTGTATCTCTCAAAGGTGGCATATCCTCACATAATGTGCATTCTAATAGAAATATGTCTTGGTATTCTGTATTTTCTTCCCAAGGTGCTTGAAGTAAGATATTGACTTCTTTATGCAAATAAGCATGATGGGTTCTGTAGTTCAATAGTTTTTTTTAAGGTTTGAACACTCTCTAGTTATGTTCCCTTTTCTTGCAGTGAAGTTGCATTGACATAATAAAGCTGGATATGATGACTCTTTGACTTATTAATTCCCCATCTGGAATAGTAGATGGGGAACTTTTAACTTTTTTTTTAGTTGATCTATCATGTGATTCTTAGGTGTTGACAAATTCTGGTGAACTTCTTTAAGCTTGGTTGATTTATTGTAACCATCATTTACTGATGCTGTTTATGGATTTCAGCTTGTAATGCTATTTGAATAGCACTTTCCAATGTGAGGTCCTCTTTTCTATGTAACATATCTGAAACAATAGATCAGAAATTTAACAACAATTCTGTTGTGAATTAGTACCAGTTGTAAATTATCATAATCACAACATTCTGAAAATGTGTAAACAATGATAAAGTTGTCAACAGGTTCTCTATGAAGTTGTATGCTTCTATTAAATCCTGCTGTTTATGTTATACAGTTGGTACTTATGTCCATGGAAAATTGTTTCGATAATATTGTCTCTTTTACATTCTGCCCCATCTTAAAAGCATGATCAACTATCAGACTTACAGAATAAAGAAATTAGCTCATTTGTTCTCTGGGATTCTGCTGTAATCCTGATACAATTCTATATTTTTGCAAGGTTTGTGAAGGTTTGTAGCTCAGGTTGAGGTTTAGGGTGTAGGTTTGCTCGCTGAGCTGTAGGTTTGATATCCAGACGTTTCATTACCTGGCTAGGTAACATCATCAGTGGCGACCTCCAAGTGAAGCGAAACTGTTGTCTCCCTCTTTTTATTTATATGTTTGTCCTGGATGGGGTTCCTGGGGTTTGTGTTGATGTCATTTCCTGTTCATTTTCTGAGCGATTGATAGATGGTATCCAGATCTATGTGTTTGTTTATTACAATTCTATATTACATGAATTATCACTTACGTAAAGTTTAATTTAAATTCACTGTCTAAAGTATTTGTGACTCCTAATATTCTTAGATGTATTTTTTTTTCTCCATTGTATTGCATTTAGTATTGTTATTTCTCCAAGTTCAATGATCGCCTTGAAATCTGGTGTAAGATTTCTAAATTTTTTTGTGCAGATAATTTTGTGTTGAGAGTTTTAAACTATACATTCAGCTCAGTAGTATAAATGTTGAATCTTCAGGATGTTTTTTTTTTAGTTGCATTCTAGAAATAAATCTAAAATGAAGCTCTACTCTTAAGAGGTTTGTTGTCTTCATGAAGGTTTCTAAGATCTCTTCTGATTTAATTTGCCAGAATTTTTTCCTTAATTTTTGTTAATTGTCTTATAAACTTCTAAATACATGAGAATTATCCTCCTATTTCTACTGAAAGAAGCACATTTTGTTTCCTCCTGCTGGTGTTATTTTATGCCTTTTTCCCAATTTCTGAGTGATTGTTCACATACTTTTTAACAACATGGAGAATCCCTCGTGCTTTCTCTGCTGCTCTTCCTGACAAGTTTAAATGATTTCATAAAGCTTTTTCCACTCGTCCATAACCCAGCCCTGTGACCACTTGCAACCTGCACCCCCACACCCCCAAGATAGCTCACCTGTGCTAGTCCATGATGATTTTACATCTCATCCGTCGTCTTCCTAGTGATGCTGCTCAGTAATGAGAAAGTACTGGCCTCTCTCTGCAGCCCCACCTCCAACAAAAAAAGCTTAGTGTTGGAGACAGTTTGGAGCTTTCTAGTTGGGAGACTCACTGAGACTTCATTTTGGGGCATTCCCAAAAAGGGATGTCCTGTGCTGTTCTCCTGCTTGGCAACTAACAAGTGAGATTCCCAACCCTTCCAGAAATTACCAATGTGTTTCATTTTTGTTTAAGACTCTGATTCTATTTACTTGAACATTTCATTTTCATAGAATCAAAATACCACTGAAAGATAGCATTTAGAATTCTGAAATTTATTTTATATGAGATTTTATTTTATTGGTCATTTAGGATATTGTCTTTTATTTTCACATTTTAGCCAAATTTGGAAATAAATCACCATGCTGGCAAATCACTTGATAGTTTCTGTAAGTGGCAGAAATCCATTCTTTCCCGCAATGGTAACGGAAATGCTATCCCTGACAATGGAATCGCTCACCATGATAATGCCGTGCTTCTCACCAGGTAGGTCACCTGTCCTAAAAATATTTGAATTTCAATCTTGACAAAATTTTGACTGCAAAAAGTAATTTCCCCTGTAATACATGTATTTTATCACTTTTTTAATCGAGGGTATCATTGCATACTCTGCATATTTGTTTAAACGTTGATTTTTGAGACAGGTTTTAATTATGGGAGTGACTTTTACGCAGGTAATGTTTTTGAGAAAGTAACATGATTTGGGCCAAACGAAATTGCACCGAAATAAAATTGAAATGAACTCTAAAGAATTGTTGTTGACCCAGCCTTTCTGATGGTCAGGTAGTTCCTGGAGCAGTGGAGGTTTGCGTTGTTCATTGGGACTGTAGAGAATTCCCAATGTAGCTAAATCTGAAGGAATTGTCTGGGAAGTTGAATTTTCTAAAAAGCCATTCTCCTGTGACTGGAAGCTGCCAAAAAAGCTTATTAATGACAAACTCTTCAGAGAGTTCCAACTCATTTAAGCTTAACAGTCACCAAGGAAAAATTAGCAGATTAAACACCTAGTCCAATTCCTGGATAACTAATTAACTATGCCTTTACTCCACCACTGATCCCTCCAAAACCAAACCCTCAGCACACCCACAATCATAGTCCCTCACCCACACCCCTTCCCTCGACCGACACTACCACCTGACCCAACAGTGATCACTCCATTCAACAAAAGTCTTTGCCTCCTCAAATCTACACTAAACAATCAACCACTTACCTGGCACCCTAACCCTCTCACTGACCGAGTACCCTAACCCTCTCACTTACTGAGCACCCTAACCATCTCACTTACCGAGCATCCTAACCCTCTCACTGACCGAGCACCCTAACCCTCTCACTGACCGAGCACCCTAACCCTCTCACTGACCGAGCACCCTAACCATCTCACTTACCGAGCACCCTAACCCTCTCACTGACCGAGCACCCTAACCCTCTCACTTACTGAGCATCCTAACCCTCTCACTTACTGAGCACCCTAACATTCTCACTGACCGAGCACCCTAACCCTCTCACTTACTGAGCACCCTAACCCTCTCACTTACTGAGCATCCTAACCATCTCACTTACCGAGCATCCTAACCTGCTCACTTACTGAGCACCCTAACCCTCTCACTTACTGAGCACCCTAACCCTCTCACTTACTGAGCACCCTAACATTCTCACTGACCGAGCACCCTAACCCTCTCACTGACCGAGCACCCTAACCCTCTCACTGACCGAGCACCCTAACCCTCTCACTTGCCGAGCTCCCTAATACTCTCAATTAATGAGCACAAAAACCCTCAAACTGACCGAGCACCCAACACCCTCTCACTGACCAAGCATCCTAACCCTCTCACTGACCAAGCACCCTAACCCTCTCACTGACCAAGCATCCTAACCCTCTCACTGACAAAGCACCCTAACCTTCTCACTTACCGAGCACCCTAACCCTCTCACTGAACGAGCACCCTAATCTGCTCACTGACCGAGCACACTAACCCTCTCACTTACTGAGCATCCTAACCATCTCACTTACCGAGCATCCTAACCTGCTCACTTACTGAGCATCCTAACCCTCTCACTTACTGAGCATCCTAACCTGCTCACTTACTGAGCATCCTAACC
Source organism: Chiloscyllium plagiosum (assembly GCF_037043375.1). Taxonomy (NCBI): domain Eukaryota; kingdom Metazoa; phylum Chordata; class Chondrichthyes; order Orectolobiformes; family Hemiscylliidae; genus Chiloscyllium; species Chiloscyllium plagiosum. Next base: position 28,517,886 of record NW_028270166.1, read on the forward strand.
CTCTCACTTACTGAGCACCCTAACATTCTCACTGACCGAGCACACTAACCCTCTCACTTACTGAGCATCCTAACCATCTCACTTACCGAGCATCCTAACCTGCTCACTTACTGAGCATCCTAACCCTCTCACTTACTGAGCACCCTAACATTCTCACTGACCGAGCACCCTAACCCTCTCACTGACCGAGCACCCTAACCATCTCACTTACCGAGCATCCTAACCTGCTCACTTACTGAGCATCCTAACCCTCTCACTTACTGAGCACCCTAACATTCTCACTGACCGAGCACACTAACCCTCTCACTTACTGAGCACCCTAACCCTCTCACTTACTGAGCACCCTAACATTCTCACTGACCGAGCACCCTAACCCTCTCACTGACCGAGCACCCTTACCCTCTCACTGACCGAGCACCCTTACCCTCTCACTGACCGAGCTCCCTAACACTCTCAATTACTGAGCACAAAAACCCTCTAACTAACCAAGCATCCTAACACTCTCACTGACCGAGCACCCTAACCCTCTCACTGACCGAGCACCCTAACCTTCTCACTTACTGAGCACCCGAAACCTCTCACTTACTGAGCACCCGAACCCTCTTACTTACCGAGCACCCTAACCCTCTCACTGACCGAGCACCCTAACCCTCTCACTGATCGAGGACCCTAACCCTATGACTTACCGAGCACCCAAACCTTCTCAATTACTGAGAACGCTAACCCTCTCACTGACCGAACACCCTAACCCTCTTACTGACTGAGCACCCTAATGTGCTCATTTACTGGGCACCCTAACACTCTCACTGACCGATCACCCTCACCCTCTCACTTACCGAGCACCCTAACCCTCTCACTTACTGAGCACCCTGACCCTCTCACTGACTGAGCACCCTAAACCTCTCACTTACCGAGCACCCTACAACTGTCACTTACCGAGCAGCCTAACACTCTCACAGTCCGAGCACCCTAACATTCTCACTGACCGAGCACTCTATCCATTTCACTGATCGCGCAACCAAACCTTCTCACATACTGAGCACCCTAACCATCTCACTTATTAGCGTCCTAACCCTCTCACTGACCGAGCACACTAACCCTCTCACTTACTGAGCGCCCTAACCCTCTTACTTTCCGAGCACCCTAACGGTCTCACTTACCGAGCACCCTAACCCTCTCACTGACCGAGCACCCTAACCCTCTCACTGACCGAGCACCCTAAACCTCTCACTGACCGAGCACCCTAACCCTCTCACTAACCGAGCACCCTAAACCTCTCACTGACCGAGCACCCTAAACCTCTCACATACCGAGCACCCTAACCCTCTCACTTACCAAGCACCTTAACACTCTCACTGACCGAGCACCCTATCCATTTCACTGATCGAGCATCCTAACCTTCTCACTTACTGAGCACCCTAACCTTCTAACTTATTAGCACCCTAACCCTTGCACTAACCGAGCACCCTAACTCTCTCACTGACCCAGCACTCTAACCCTCTCACTGACCAAGCACTCTAACCCTCTCACTGACCGAGCACTCTAACCCTCTCACTTACCGAGCACCCTAACCATCTCACTGACCGAGCACCCTAACCCTCTCACTGACCGAGCACCCTAACCCTCTCACTAACCGAGCACCCTAACCTTCTCACTTACTGAGCACCCTAACCTTCTAACTTATTAGCACCCTAACCCTTGCACTAACCGAGCACCCTAACCCTCTAACTAACCGAGCACCCTAACTCTCTCACTGACCCAGCACTCTAACCCTCTCACTGACCGAGCACTCTAACCCTCTCACTGACCGAGCACCCTAACCCTCTCACTATCCGAGCACCCTAACCCTCTCACTGACCGAGCACACTAACCCTCTCACTTACTGAGCACCATAACCCTCACACTGACCGAGCACCCTAACCGTCTCACTGAATGAGCACCCTAACCCTCTCACTTACTGAGCACACTAACCCTCACACTTACCGAGCACCCTAACCCTTTCACTTACTGAGAACCCTGACCCTCTCACTGACTGAGCACCCTAAACCTCTCACTTACCGAGCACCCTACAACTGTCACTTACCGAGCAGCCTAACACTCTCACTGTCCGAGCACCCTAACCTTCTCAGTGACCGAGCACCCTAACGCTCGCACTAACCGAGCACCCTAACCCTGTCACTTACCGTGCACCCTAACATTCTCACTTACCGAGCACCCTAACCTTCTCACTTACCGAGCACCCGAACCCTCCCACTGACCGAGCACCCTAACCCTCTCACTGACCAAGCACCCTAACCCTCTCACTGACCAAGCACCCTAACACTCACATTTACTGAGCACCCTAACCCTCTCACTTACCGAGCACCCTCACCCTCTCACTGACTGAGCAACCTAACTCTCTCACTGACCGAGCATCCGAACCCTCTCACTTACTGAGCACCCTAACCCGCTCACTTACCGAGCACCCTAACCATCTCACTGACCGAGCGCACTAACCCTCTCACTTACTGAGCATCCTAACCCTCTCACTGACCGAGCACCCTAACCCTCACATTTACTGAGCACCCTAACCTTCTCACTTACCGAGCAACCTAACCCTCTCTCTTACTAAGCACCCTAACCCTGTCACTTTCCGAGCACCCTAATCCTCTCACTTACCGAGCACACTGACCGATCACCCTAACCCTCGCCCTGACCGAGCATCCTAACATTCTCACTGACTGAGCACCATAACCCTCTCACTGACCGAGCACCTTAACCCTCTCACTGACCGAGCACTCTAACCCTCTCACTGACCGAGCACTCTAACCCTCTCACTTACTGAGCACCTTAATCCACTCACTTACGGAGCACCCTAACCGTCTCACTGAATGAGCACCCTAACCCTCTCACTTACTGAGCACACTAACCCTCACACATACCGAGCACCCTAACCCTTTCACTTACTGAGCACCCTGACCCTCTCACTGACTGAGCACCCTAAACCTCTCACTTACCGAGCACCCTACAACTGTCACTTACCGAGCAGCCTAACACTCTCACTGTCCGAGCACCCTAACCTTCTCAGTGACCGAGCACCCTAACGCTCGCACTAACCGAGCACCCTAACCCTGTCACTTACCGTGCACCCTAACTCTCGCACTAACCGAGCACCCTAACCTTCTCACTTACCGAGCACCCTAACCCTCTCACTTACCGAGCACCCTAACCCTCTCACTTACTGAGCACCCTAACATTCTCACTTACCGAGCACCCTAACCTTCTCACTAACCGAGCACCCTAACCCTGTCACTTACCGTGCACCCTAACTCTCTCACTGACCGAGCATCCTAACCCTCTCACTGACCGAGCACCCGAACCTTCTCACTTACCGAGCACCCTAACCCTCTCACTGACCGAGCACCCTAACCCTCTCACTGACCAAGCACCCTAACACTCACATTTACTGAGCACCCCAAACATCTCACTTACCGAGCACCCTCACCCTCTCACTGACTGAGCAACCTAACTCTCTCACTGACCGAGCATCCGAACCCTCTCACTTACTGAGCACCCTAACCCGCTCACTTACCGAGCACCCTAACCATCTCACTGACCGAGCGCACTAACCCTCTCACTTACTGAGCATCCTAACCCTCTCACTGACCGAGCACCCTAACCCTCACATTTACTGAGCACCCTAACCTTCTCACTTACCGAGCAACCTAACCCTCTCTCTTACTAAGCACCCTAACCCTGTCACTTTCCGAGCACCCTAATCCTCTCACTTACCGAGCACACTGACCGATCACCCTAACCCTCGCCCTGACCGAGCTTCCTAACATTCTCACTGACTGAGCACCATAACTCTCTCACTGACCTAGCACCCTAACCCTCTCACTTACCCAGCACCCTTACCCTCTCACTGACCAAACACCCTTACCCTCTCATTGACCAAGCACCCTAACCCTCTCACTTACCGTGCACCCTATCCCTCGCACTAACCGAGAACCCTAAGCCTCTCACTTACTGAGCATCCTAACCTTCTCACTTACCGAGCATCCTAACCTGCTCACTTACCGAGCACCCTAACCATCTCACTGACCAAGCACACTAAGTTGAAACTTTATTGCTGGAACAGCACAGCAGGTCAGGCAGCATCCAGGGAACAGGAGATTCGACGTTTCGGGCACAGGCCCTTCTTCAGGAATGAGCAGAGAGTGTTCAGCAGGAGAAGATAAAAGGTAGGGAGGAGGGACTTGGAGGAGGGGAGTTGGAAATGTGATAGGTGGAAAGAGGTCAAGGTGAGGGTGATAGGTCGGAGTAGGGTGGAGGCGGAGAGGTCAAGAAGAAGACTGCAGGTCAGGAAGGCGGTGCCGGGCTGGAAGGATCCGGCTGAGACAGGGTGGGGGGAGGGGGGATGAAGAAACTGGTGAAGTCCAAGTTCATCCCCTGCGGTTGGAGGGTTCCCAGTCGGAAGATAAGACGCTCCTCCTCCGACCGTCGGGTTGTTGTGGTTTGGCGGTGGATGAGTCCAATGACCTGCATATCCTCGGTGGAGTGGGAGGGGGAGTTGAAATGCTGTGCCACAGGTTGGTTGGGTTGGTTCGTCCGGGTGGCCCAGAGGTGCTCTCTGAATCGCTCCGCAAGTAGGCGGCCTGTCTCCCCAATATAGAGGAGGCCACACCGGCTGCAGCGGATGCAGTAGATGATGTGGGTGGAGGTGCAGGTGAATCTGTGGCGGATATGGAAGTTTCCCTTGGGGCCTTGGAGAGAAGTGAGGGGGGAGGTGTGGGCGCAAGTGTTGCACCTCCTGCGGTTGCAAGGGAAGGTGCCGGGAGTGGTGGTTGGGTCGGTGGGGGGTGTGGATCTGACAAGGGAGTCGCGGAGGGAGTGGTCTCTACGGAAAGCTGATAGGGGAGGGGAGGGAAATATATCCTTGGTGCTGGGGTCTGTTTGGAGGTGGCGGAAGTGACGGCGGATGATGCGCTGTACATGGAGATTGGTGGGGTGGTAGGTGAGGACCAGTGGGGTTCTGTCCTGGTGGCGGTTGGAGGGGCGGGGCTCAAGGGCGGAGGAGCGGGAAGTGGAGGAGATGCGGTGGAGGGCACCGTCGACCACGTCGGGGGGGAAATTGCGGTCCTTGAAGAAGGAGGCCATCTGTGTTGTACGTATTTTGAACTGGTCCTCCTGGGAGCAGATGCGGCGGAGACGAAGGAATTGGGAGAATGGGATGGCGTTTTTACAGGGGGCAGGATGGGAGGAGGTGTAGTCCAGGTAGCTGTGGGAGTCGGTAGGTTTGTAGTAGATGTCCGTGTTGATTCGGTCGCCTGAGATAGAAACAGAAAGGTCTAGGAAGGGGAGGGAGGAGTCCGAGACTGTCCAGGTGAATTTGAGGTCGGGGTGGAAGGTGTTGGTGTAGTGGATGAACTGTTCAACCTCCTCGTGGGAGCACGAGGTAGCGCCGATACAGTCATCAATGTAGCGAAGAAAAAGATGGGGGGTGGGGCCAGTGTAGTTGCGGAAGATGGATTGTTCCACATACCCTACGAAGAGGCAGGCATAGCTGGGGCCCATGCGGGTGCCCATGGCTACTCCTTTTGTTTGGAGAAAGTGGGAGGATTGGAAAGAAAAGTTGTTCAGGGTGAGGACCAGTTCGGTCAGTCGAAGGAGGGTGTCGGTGGAAGGGTACTGGGTGGTACGGCGGGAAAGGAAGAAGCGGAGTGCTTTGAGTCCTTCGTGATGGGGGATGGAGGTGTACAGGGACTGGATGTCCATGGTGAAGATGAGGCGTTGGGGACCGGGGAAGCGGAAATCCTGGAGGAGGTGGAGGGCGTGGGTGGTGTCACGAACGTAGGTGGGGAGTTCTTGGACTAATGGGGACAGGACCGTGTCGAGGTATGCCGAGATGAGTTCGGTTGGGCAGGAGCAGGCTGAGACGATGGGTCGTCCAGGGCAGTCAGGTTTGTGGATTTTGGGCAGGAGGTAGAAACGGGCGGTTCGGGGTTGTGGGACTATGAGGTTGGAGGCGGTGGATGGGAGGTCCCCTGAGGTGATGAGGTTATGGACGGTCTGGGAGATGATGGTTTGGTGGTGGGGGGTGGGGTCATGGTCAAGGGGACGGTAGGAGGAGGTATCTGCGAGCTGGCGTTTGGCCTCAGCGGTGTAAAGGTCAGTGCGCCAAACTACTACTGCGCCTCCCTTGTCAGCTGGTTTGATGGTGAGGTTGGGGTTGGAACGGAGGGACTGGAGGGCTGCGCGTTCCGAGGGTGAGAGGTTGGAGTGGGTGGGGGGAGTGTGGGAGTTCAGGTAGCGGTTAATATCGCGGCGGCAGTTTGCTATGAAGAGGTCGAGGGCAGGTAGGAGGCCAGCACGGGGTGTCCAGGTGGACGGGGTGTGTTGGAGGTGGGAGAAGGGGTCGTCAGAGGGTGGGCGAGAGTCTTGATTGAAGAAGAAGGCACGGAGGCGAAGGCGGCGGAAGAATTGTTCGGTGTCACTCCGTGTATTGAAGCACACTAACCCTCTCACTTATTGAGCACCCTAACCCTCTCACTTACCGAGCACCCTAACCCTCTCACTGACCGAGCACCCTAACCCTCTCACTGACTGAGCACCCTAACCCTCTCACTTACAGAGCATCCCAACCCTCGCCCTGACCGACCACCATAACCCTCTCTCTTACCGAACACCCTAACCCTCGCACTGACCGAGCACCCTAACCCTCTCACTGACCGAGCATCCTAACCCTCTCACTGACCGAGCACCCTAACCCTCTCACTGACCGAGCATCCTAACCCTCTCACTGACCGAGCACCCTAACCCTCTCACTGACCGAGCATCCTAACCCTCTCACTGACCGAGCACCGTAACCCTCTCACTTACAGAGCACCCCAACCCTCGCCCTGACCGAGCACCCTAACCCTGTCACTTACCGAGCACCCTAACCCTCTCACTTACTGAGCACCCTAACCCTCTATTTGACCGAACAACTTAACCCTCTCACTTACCGAGCACCCTAACCCTCTCACTTACTGAGCACCCTAACCCTCTATTTGACCGAACACCCTAACCCTCTCACTGACCGAGCATCCTAACCCTCTCACTTACTGAGCACACTAACACTCTCACTGACCGAGCACCCTAACCCTCGCCCTGACCGACCACCCTTACATTCTCACTTACCGAGCACCCTAACCCTCCCACTGACCGAGCACGCTAACCTTCTCACTTACTGAGCACCCTAACCCTCTCACTGACCAAGCACCCTAACATTCTCACTGACCGAGCACCCTAACCCTCTCACTGACCGAGCACTCTAACCCTCTCACTTACTGAGCACCCTAACCCTCTCACTGACCGAGCACCCTAGCCCTCTCACTTACCGAGCACACTAACCCTCTCACTGACCGATCACCCTAGCCCTCTCACTTACCGAGCACACTAACACTCTCACTGACCGATCACCCTAACCCTCTCACTGACCGACCACACTAACCATCTCACTTATCTAGCACCCTAACCCTCTCACTGACCGAGCACTCTAATCCTCTCACTGACCAAGCACACTAACACTCTCACTGACCGATCACCCTAACCCTCGCCCTGACCAAGCACCCTAACATTCTCAATGACCGTGCAACCTAACCCTCTTATTTACTGAGCACCGTAACCTTCTCACTTACTGAGCACCCTAACCCTCTCACTTACTGATCACCCTAACCCTCTCACTTACTGAGCACCCTAACCCTCTCACTTACTGATCACCCTAACCCTCTCACTTACTGAGGACCCTAACCCTCTCACTTACTGATCACCCTAACCCTCTCACTGATCAAGCACCCTAACCCTCTCACTTACTAAGCACCCTACCCCCTCATTGATCGAGCACTCTAACCCTCTCACTTACTGAGCACCCTAACCGTCTCACTTACAGAGCACCCTACCCCTCTCACTGATCAAGCACCGTAACTCTCTCACTTACTGAGCACCCTACCCCCTCATTGATCGAGCACTCTAACCCTCTCACTTACTGAGCACCCTAACCGTCTCACTTACTGAGGACCCTAACCCTCTCACTGAGCGAGCACACTAACCTTCTCACTGACCAAGCACCCTAACCCTCTCACTGACCGAGCACCCTAACCCTCTCACTTACCTGCACTCTCACCCTCTCACACAGCTGCCAGCCTACACTCTTACCAATCTTGCTCCCTTACTACTCAGCTGCCACCTTGCCACCTCAAACACCTTTCTTCAGTCACTATCAATTCGGCTTTGAGACCTTTGAACAGCTAACTTCTGGAAAATGGCAGCAAGTGCCATAAAAGACATGGGTGTGTCTAGGCTGCCATGTTGCTCCTGCACCAAGCGAATTTCTCTCTGACTTCCTCTAATGGACGCTTTCTGCTCAGGGTAGACATGGAAGTTTGGCCAGATAAACTGTTTGGCAGCTATGTGGATAATTTTAAAGAGGACTGCAGTTGGTTTAATCTGATCCAAGGATAATGAGACTTTATGAGCTGTTGATTATCATTCATAACCCGATTGCTTTAATAATTTGAATGAATGAGCCAAAACACAAATGTATAAATTTTTTAAGATCTTAATTACCAGTTACGATGAAATCATATCAGCTCAGTGGTTAGCACTGCTACCTCTCAGCGCCAGGGATCCAAGTTCAATTGAACCCTCAGGCGACTGTGTGGAGTTTGCCCATTCTCCCCACTACTACATGGGTATCCTCCAGGTGCTTTGGTTTCCTTCCAGGATATAAGGATGTGCAGGTAAGGTAGATTGGCCATGCTAAATTGCCCATAGTCTCCAGGGATATGTAGCTTGGGTGGATTAGCCATGGGAATTGCAAGATCATGATATATAGTGTGGAGGGATGGGTGTGAGTTGGTGCTCTTCGGAGGATCAGTCTAGACTTGATGGGCAGAATGACCTGCTTCCACACTGTAAAGATTCTATGATAGTATCATCAACATCTCCATCGTACTTAGTTATGAAATGTTTCGGCTTTAATTCTTGAAAAACTAGTGGTGACTTTTACGCGAGATTAGCTTTTATTTACATAATATGCAGGTTTTTTTAGAAGTCATTATTTAGAGAACACATTCAAATTTATTTGGTCCCAGTAATAATTTGAACCCATAAGACGTTGCCTTTTGTTTTTCTTTTCCCCATCAATTGGTCAGTTGATGAAAACTACTATTCATCTTTATTTACAAACCTATGTCTCAGCATGCTGAGTCCCTTAGATTCAAGAGAAACTAAATAGAAAAGAGGAGTTTAAAATGTGGAGAACTATCAAGTCACTATCAGAACCAAGAATGTGCTATTCATGAGGTCTCCTATTTGTGGCGTATTATAGTTGAATGATACATAGTAAGTGGGGGCAGGCTTTACTGACCGTTTATATATGGCAATGTTTTTGGAAGCTTTCCCTGTCAGAACATGATGACCTTTCATTTATTTATTATGGAAATATGGTTAGCTTGTCCCTTAATCATCCTCTGGATGTATTTTTCTTTGTTTGTCAGCTGTCTTATTTCAATGAAGTGAAAATCACAATGCATCCCCTCCTCCACCCCAGTGTACTAGACAGTCAGGACAACAAATCAGCTTCCAGTTAGGTTTGTATCTTATGGTTCCAGTGTCAATTAGCACATGCCAGCAAGAATAATCCTTGGATTTGGACCGTTTAGGTCCTATTCTTTAATTTGATTCCCAACTGATGAAACTCCCTTTACAGGACCCCAATTTTATTTACTATGTGATTGATTCCAGCATGAGCCACAACTCTGGCTTATTCCCCTTCGCTCTTTAAAATTGTCTGCACATGCTTATTGATACTTATTATTTTGGCACAAGGGAGGCAGAACGTCATTCGTAATGGATTGCTACAGCTATTTGGCCTGTTCAGTACAAGGGCAGCTCAACGAAAGTGAGGATTGTACATCAAGCCAGCACAAGGGATGTAAAAGAAATATAAACAAAATGATGAATGCACAGCTCTTCTAAATACACAATATAAACCTGGGCAATTAAGAAACAAACAAGTTTTAAGAGGACCCGTTAATGAGCCCGAATCCACTGCCTGGCTGACGTAGGTTGTTTTTGCAAGTGAAGCTAATGTTGTTGGTTACTCCTGCTCACAGGCTTGAAAGTCAACATGGGATCAGATTTGTCTTCATTTAAATTCTAATGCAAGACGCATGTAAATTAGTTGCAGCAGTATATGAGCATACCAAAACCTTTTGATCCTGGGAATTACAATGTCAAAGTCTTTAGGACTAAATTAATGGACAAACTGACTGGCCAACTTCTATGAGTCTTTTTCTCAGAATCACAGGAGTGTTACAACACAGAAAGGGGTCATTTGGCCCACTCTGTTTCTGTCAGCTCTCCCAAAACAACAATTCCCTTAGTGCCACTGCCCTGCACTTTCCCTATAACCCTACATGTTCTTCCTTTTCAGATAATAATTCAATGCTACACTACACTCTCAGGCAATGTATTTCAGATCTTAACATTTGCCACATGAAAAAACTCCTCATGTCTTCATCACTTCTTTTGCTCATTATCTTATATCCGTGGGTGCTCATTCTGAATCATTCCATGAAAGGGAATATCTTTTTACCTATGTGTTCCATTTAGACTCCTCATGATTTTGAATATCTCTTTAAAATTTCCTCTCAACCTTCTCTTCTCCAGGGAAATCAGTGCTAACTTTTCCAATTTAACAATCTAACCAGTGTTATTCAACCCTGGAATCATAGAGTCAGAGAGTCACAGAGTCATACAGCATGGAAACAGAGCCTTTGTCCAACTCCCTCACATCAAACAGGCATCCCAGTCTGACCTCGTCCCATTTGTCAGCATTTGGCCCATATACCTCTAAACCCTTCCTATTCATATACCCATCCAGATGCCTTTCAAATGTTATAATTGTACCCACCTCCACTACTTCCTCTGGCTCGTTCCATTCATGCACTACCCTCTGCCTTAGGAATTATTTTTCTGCACTCTGTCTAATACTTTCATAACTTTCCTAAAGTATGGCACCCAGCACTGAATGTGATACTTCATTTAAGCCCAAGTCAGTTTTGTACAGTCTGCCTTCTACAATTTAACATAGCCTGCATGCTTTTAACTACTCTGTCAACCTGCTCTGTCCCCTACAATAACTTACACCCAAGTTCCTCTTGTTCTACACCTCGTTTAGAGTTAAATCCTTTGTATTTTCTTGACTTTCTGCATTCTTCCCACCAAAATGAATCACTTCACAATGCCCTGCATTGCATTTTAATTGCCTTTTCCTTCCTATTCCACCTTCCTAAGTCCTTGTGAAGTTTTACACAATTTTCCTGAAATGTCACAATGTTTCCAAGTTTCAAATCACCAGCAAATTTTAAAATTGCTCCTGTCTGCCAAGGTTTAGATCAGCACTGTATATCAGAGAAAGTAAGGGTCCTTAAATCAATCACTGGGGAACTCATCACAAACTCTCCACTGGTCCAGAAAATATCATTAATCATGACTAATCTGGTTTCTGTCAGTCGGCCAAATTTTATGCCAATATTGCTACTGCATTTTTTTATTCCATGAGCTATGACTTTCCTCACCAGTCTGTTGTGTGGAACTGTGTTATGTGCCTTTTGGAAGGCTATGTTCACCACATCAACAACATTACTCTCAACAATCCATTCTTTTATTTTTTTTAAGATTGTGGCAAGTTAGTTAAATATAATTTGCTGAATTAATCCACATTTGCTCACAATGATTATTCATTTTGTCCTGAAGTATTGTTTTTAAAAGCTCCCCTACCACCAAAGTCAAATTGACTCAACTGTAATTTGAGTAATTTACACCCGAGTTGAACAAGCTTGTAACATTTTCAGTCCTCCACTCCTGTGGCACCGCCTTTGAGTCTAAAGATGATTTAAACATTATGATCAGTGCCAACATGATTTTCACTCTACCTTCTTTCAGTATCATTAGGTGTAAACACCTGCCCCGGCACCTTATCAATTTTAAGAGCGGATACTCTATCCAATATCTCCACCTTATCAAATGTAAACACTTCAAGTATCTGAATTATGTCCTCTTTCACGAGGACTTTAGCAGCATTTTATTCCTTGGTTAAGTCAGAAGCAACGTTTTCAGTTAATACTTCAACTACGTAGCCTGACTTTATGTGTAAGTCTGTTGACCCCTAATTGGTCCAACTCCTCATTTGCCATACTTTCACATGCATATAGAAGATTTTGTGATTGGGTTGCATATTAATTGCCAGTCTCTTTTCATACTTTCTCTTTTTGATTATCTTGAATGCTTTCATAGTTCTCCTCTAAGCCTTGTAGGTTCTTGATTGTTTAATCCACTGGATATCTGTCATCAACGCAAACTTTCTTCTTAATCTTAATCTCTAACACTTTTGTCATCCAGGGAGCTCTGGATTTGTTTGCCTAAACTTTCATCTTCATGGAAATATATTTTGACTGCGCCTGAACAATCTCATCTTTAAAGGCAGCTCATTGTTCAGTTACAGCTTTGCCAGCCACCCTTTGATTCTGGGCCAGATAAATTGGAATCATTCTTGCACCATTGAAATTGGCTTTCCTCCGGTTAATTATTCTGATTCTGGTTTGCTCTTTGTCCTCTTCCATAGCCAACCTAAACCTTATGATACAATGATCATGGTCCCCTAAATGTTCTCCAACTCACACTTGATCTACTTGGCTCATCTCATTCCCAAGAACCAGGTCTAGCACTACGTCTTCTCTTGTTGGACTGGGAACATACTGCTGTAGAGAACCTGTTCAATTTCTTTTTCCAGTAATTTAAAAGAGGAATTAAGATGTAAAGCAAATTAATTTCTTATTTGAATGATGCACTTTTCCTAAGTTTCCCTATGTAAGAATTCTGACTGTGGATTGTGTTTTTCCAATGGGTGTCAGGACCATATGCAAATCTCGATTTGTCATTGATGCTGACTCTCGTTTAAGCGTGCTGGGGTTGGCAAAGTATCAGGTCAGTTTAGTCCTGTCAATAGAAGTGTCCAAGGTCAGAGGCTTTCAGGTTGCAGGGGTATGGATGGTTGTCCCTCCCACAATCGCAGAAGGAAAGATGCATCCCTCTTAAAACAGGCCTGCCCTACAGCCTTGTTGCACTGTGAGTGGGCTAAAGCAATGGACAGTGGTACTTTAACCTGCAGATTGGAGACCATCTCCAAGCAACAGTCAGGCTTCAGCAGGTTACCCATGCATGTACCTGGATAAAAATGGTCGTGAATGGGAGTAGCTAGACAACTCAGTTGAATTGGTTTTTAATGTGCCTCCACTGGCATCCCCTTGGAAATATTGAACAAGAAGAAAGCTGCCACATCAGCCTGCAAACACGCTTCAGCCTCTGTGATAAAATCCAGCCCACAGTAATCCTCAAAGTTGAAGTAACTTGTGACCTCTTGAAGGTAATCTGCATAAATGTAATTTTGCTTACTCGCTATCTGAAATTTACTAACTCAACATTAGAGCTATAGTCGCTTGCTCTTTTTGGATTTGTTTGTACTCTGCTTTTACAAGCAGCCATCATTTTTATAAATTGCTCATTTAATGGATTATTAATGTTCCCTAGTTAAAAGTTTAAGCTGAAGCATTTTATGCAGTAAAATGTCCAAGACAGTTTATGTGGCTGAAATGGAAACATGATGACCAGTGTCGGTATTAACCAAGTTTCATGTATTTTGTTCTGTGATCTGAAATGGGCTTGAATAGGAGCCATAATTGCATTGGTGCCAGAAGCAAAATGTGTTTTGTATCTGATTGCACTGTCTTGTTGTGATTATTGTATCGACATTTCGAAGTCTCTTTTTTATATATAACTAAAATGTCAGGATTTTGAATGGATCCAGCTGTCTTGAGAAGCATGTTAAAACTGTGGAGACCAAAAGCGATCAGACAGCAAGGGACTGACCTTAAAGTACTGGTACAAGTCACGTCTTAAGGTTAAGATCTGACTCATCTCACCCAACTAGCCGTGTCTTAGATGAACTGTTTCTCTTTGGCCAGTTCATATGTGACTGTGAAATGCATCCAAGTGATGATAGGAAAACTGTGTATAAATGAAAGTGGTGGGAGAGTTGAAGGGATTCTTTCAAATGGAGAGATGAAAAAGATTTTTATAAGAGGCAATTTAAACCATTCATAGTCTTTGTCAAGAATTGACAGGCAGACATAAAAAGAGAGGATGCCCCAGTATAGAATTTTGAGGCTTCAAATGTCAAGTTCAATGTGATCAATGGGTGTTCTTGCAGTAAAAAGCATCTCACTGGATTTGGTCGTATGTTAACACAGACAATTCCTGTAACCATGATCAGGCAGGTACAAAGCATGTCTGCAAATATGGTTTGATGGCAAATTAGCCAAGGATAATTAATTGGGCTTGGCTAGGTGATCTGCCTGGCATGTTTTATTTCACACAGTGGTTGATAAAGCCATTGTTGGGAGACTCTGATAAACCATTCAACATTTTCCTGCCAGTCATCACATCCTGCCTGGTAAATGTGAGTCTCTGCAGGTGCTGTTCATCTGTCAAAGGAAATTTTGGCCACCTACAACATGTAAATGCCAATATGTAAGTAACGGCAGGTTAATTCGGATTAACTGCAATGTAACCAAATCCACCTGACAATCCTTCGGTGGCTGCCCACTTCATTTCAGCTGATGAACCTATATCATTGATTCCCCAACTAATTAAAATAGATTTTCTTCAGGAACCCTATCAAAATTCACCTTAATTTCAAAAGGTTTAAAGTTTCCCTTGACTTTCTCTGCTCCTATGGAAATTGTCCCATCTTCTGTGATCAGCACAGTGAGACATCATGGGACTGGATTATTGGGTCCAACCAAAGCCTTGAACAAAAGTAAGTGGGAGTTTAAAATAAGCCCTGCTGGTCAGAAAGCCAACTCCTGACTCCCTGTCTCCAGACCATTTCATTAAGGCGAATACTGACATTGGTCATCATGTTTCCATTAAGGACGAGCAGGGTTACCTCAGTAAGAGCTGAGTTGAAGCTGAGTCAAGGAAGGCATCTGGGAATTGTGTGCCAATATTCAGGCAATAGAGGTCAATTTAGGTGTTGGAAGTAAGTGATCGGTGAGGCACAGAAGGCCATCCCTGCCGTTGGGATAGAGGAACAGCCACAGGCTGCCCTCTAAAGGGTGTCAGTTAAATCTTGCCCTCTCCAACATTCCCCTCCCCTCCCCATGCCTCCTGATACACAATCTACACAAAACTGGCAAGCAGTCATAGAGAAGAAAGAACAATACAGCACAGGAACAGGCCCTTCAGCCCTCCAAGCCTATACTGACACATTCTGCCCTTCCATACTAAAACTATCTTCAAATACAGGATCCATATCCCTCTATTCCCTTCCTGTTCATGTATTCATCCAGGTGCTTCTTGAATCCTGCTGTTGTGTTTGCTTCCACCACCTCCTCTGGCAGTGCTTTCCAGGCACTCTCCGCCCTTTGTGTGAAAAACGTGCCTCACATATCTTTTAAATTCCCTCCCACGCCCCACACCTTGAACTTGTGTCCCCTAGTAACTGACCTTTCCACCCTGAGAAAAAGCCTCATACTTCCCACTCCATCCATGCCTATCACAATCTTTTAAACTTCCAACAGGTTGTCTCTCCACTTCCTGCGTTCCAGTGAAAACAAACCCAGTCTTTCCAACCTTTCTTCATAGCTAAAATCCCCCATACCATACAACCTGGTAAATCTTTCCTGTACCTTCTCCAAAGCATCCACATGCTTCTGGTAGTGTGATGACCAGAACTCTGCACAATATTCTGTGTGGCCTAACTAAAGTTCTGTAAAGTTGCAGCAAAACCTGCCTATCCTTATACTCAAAGCCCCTTCCAATGAAGGCAAGCATGCCATAGGTCTTTTTTACTACCTGCACATCCAGATCCCTCTGCATATCAATACTCCTAAGAGTTCTGCCATTCTATGTATAATTTTCACCTGTACTTGACCTTCCAAAATGCATCACCTCAGATTCATTCAGATTAAACTCCATCTGCCGTTTTTCTGCCCATGCCTCCAACTGGTCTATATCCTGCTGCATCCTCTGACAATCCTCCTCACTATCCACCACTCCACCAATCTTTGTATAGTCCAGAAACTTGCTAATTAGACCAGCCACACTTTCCTCCAAATGATCTATGTAGACGACGAACAGCAGAGGTCCCAGCACTGATCGCTGTGGAACATACATGGTCACAAACTTCCATTTGGAAAAGCCACCTTCTACTACTACCCTCTGACTCCTATGACTAAACCAATTCTGTATCCATTTGCCAGCTCACCCCTGATATCATGTGACTTCACCTTTTGTCCCAGTCTGCCATGAGGGACCTTGACAAAGGCTTTGCTGAAGTCCATGTAGACAACATCAATCAATTTACCCTCATCAATCACCTTCGTCATCTATTCAAAAAGCTCGATCAAGTTAGTGAGGCACAAGCTCTCCCACACAAAGCCATGCCGTCCATTGCTAATAAGTCCAATTGCCTCTAAATGCATACAGACCCTGAGAATCTGAACCAATAATGATGTGAGACTCACAGTTATAGAGTTTTTATAACAGTCTTTGTCAAGAAGTGACATGCAAAAATGAAAAGAGAGGAAGCCCTATATAGAAGTTTGAATGCATTGTGTTATCAAGCATCTATCTATTCTAATTCTAATTTCGAGCATTTGAATGTAGCCTTGTATGCTCATCTATATAGCACTTAAATGTCTTGAGTGTTCATGTCTCTACCACCTTTTTAGGCAGTGCGATACAAATACCTGGATGCTGAATCGTTCTTTTTTTTAATCTTTAATGAAAAGTTTAGAGAGAGGTTGCCTGTTGCTTCAGTCAAGTTGGAAGGCCAATGATTGGCTCCCTCAACTTTGAGAGCCTGCCTAAAAGTGGTCAACCTTGCTCCAAACCATTAATTGGTCACCCTGTGGAAAATTACAATGAAACAAATGAGTTGCCACTTCAAGTTTTTTTGTCACCCTCAAATTGTGTTAATCACTACTTCCCAGCCTGAGAGGGAAAATCAAGTCCCTTACTGCTGCCTTTTTTAAATCTATTTAGACTTTATCTGCTGTATTTACTTTATCCACAAACACAAGCCTTCAGAAAGGAACTCCACATACATGTTAAGCTATAGCACTTAGGAAAACTGGTGACCAGCTTCAAAAAGAAGTCTGAGAATGTTTCATGAGTTCTGTATTGAGAAACAAGATCTAAATAAAAGTCTACGAAAGTCTTCTCCCTGGAGCTGAAGAATCCTAATAAAAATGAAGTTGACTAAATGGACCAGCTATGCATGTATCCAAATTTACAAAAAATGACCCAAAATCAGATATCACACTGAAAATTTTCCATTTCAGATAGGGCAACATGGGGCATTGATTTGTTGGGATCGTACAATGGGGTCACTTTATTAGTGAGTTTGTTGTTGCGGAATATTATTAGGCAAAGTAATGGGAAGTTTGCAGCAAACCAAATATAAATATATATTAATATAAACAGTGAAAAAATGTTCCATTTCAGCATTGAAATACCTCAACTTGAGCACACAATTCATCTCCTTTCCACCCTGTTTATAAAAAAAACTGAGAAACCTCCCACGACTCAATGTATTAGACATGCATTGAAAGCTAACTAAAACTTGAAGAAACCAAATGGAAAATGTGAAAGAGCATGTTCAGTTCTTGGATTAACTTTTTTACGCCTTTTGCTGTCCACCATTCCAAACAATTTAAAAAAAATATTCCAAGTTCATTTGTTTTACAGTATTGGCTTGATGCAGAAAATAAATGCATCGCATATGTCCAAATGTTAATAATTTGTCAGTGCTATTCCCAGTTGCTTGTTGCTGCCAGTTGCAGTAAAATTCTTATCTGATAATATCCAATCTCAGTAATATCTGTTGAAAAAAACTTAGCGTAACGTGTTTTGAATACATTTTCTTTCTGCAATGAAATAATTGTTGAAGATGGAACAGTTTTTCATACTAGCAGATCTCCCACGGTTGCCTTGGGTGTTTTGGAAGCCTTATAAGAACCAGGGCCTTTTACTAGATTGTATAACCAGGGATTTGGACTTGTATGAATTGCATCAAGTCTGGAAGCACGAGGAAAGGAATGTGATGGTCTGATAGTACCAGGATGGAGTGGGAGATAAATGCCCAAGATTTTGATGAAACTGGCAGGTTTTGCAGAATTGAGGAATCGTGAGCATTCTTGCAAGGTTCTGAGTCTAACAACTGTAAGATGGAAATGAGTCCCAGAGAATGAGACCAAAATGCAACAGTTTTCTGTCCATATGTTGCATCCCCATACCTTTCTGCAAACCTCTTACACCCTGACCACTCTGCTTTCTCTATTATTAATCAGTGTCTGCCTTTATGATTCACAAAATATTTAATCTTTTCCCTCCCCAACTTTGTAATGTATGTGTTGTGCATGTGTGCTGAGTGTCTACATTGTGTGTGTATGTCGTGTACATACCTAGATTTTCCCAGAGACAAGAGCATCAAACGGCATTTTTTTTCACCATGAACGATACTTGCCACACCAACCGCCAAGTTACATCTTGGGTTCTTAAAATTAATTCCAGTTTTGGAGAAGATTTGTAGCTGTTCAAAGGATCATCTGATATATTTATTTGAATAAATTCTGTTCAAAGGATCATCTGATATATTTATTTGAATAAATTCTGAATTTCTTCAGATGTTACGTCATTTGCAAATATCTAAATTAATGCCTTCCTCCAAAAATTTCTAAACTTGTAGGACAATACTCCCAGTGTACAACATACAGGGACACTACGTGTGACCTTATCCAAACAAATATGTTCCTATAGCTGGTGACTCTAGATCGAAGGTGGTGCAACCTAGCTAGCAACATGAAACTTTACCCAATAGTCTCATAGAGGACACTTTAGCAAAGACCTCCTGGTCAGTGTCCTGAACTATGTGGATATCCTGAATTAGACTGCCATTAGCCATTAAATCTCACTTTTCACAGGTTTTCAGTAGGTCAGGGAGGCAGCACTCCAATTCCTAAAATCTTTAGGATGACATTCTCTATTAATTGCTGACTACTCCCTTACTGTTGTTCACAGGCTGCACCCTTTGCAATGTGCTCCAGCAGCTTTCTTACAATATATATCAAATTTACTTGCCTATGATGGTTGGATTTCTTTCCTTAAGATACTGGCACCTTCCAATTATTTTCCTACGGCTCATCAGTATCATCCTGAACCTAAAAGGGGTATGAGACTTATTAGTTCATACGTCTTCCATTTCCATTAGTTCAAAATACAATCAGGTTAATGTGTCTTATCAACTATACATTTTCTTCACTGGAATTAATCAGGTTGTTGGTTTGCTCGCTGAGCTGGTGATTTTATTCTCAGATGTTTCATCGCCATGCTAGGTCACATCAGCAATGAGCCTCCAGGTAAGCTTTGAACCCACCAGCTCAGTGAGCAAACTGACAACCTGATCCAACAACCTGAGCTACAAATCTTCTCCAAAACTGGAATTAATTTTAAGAACCCAAGATGTAACTTGGCGGTTGGTTTCAATAGTGAAAATAGATGCAATGTGTCCATTTTGGAAATATATCTTGTTTTTCAAAACTAACATGGCCCATTAGTTTCTCAAAAAGAGATTGAAACACTATAAATTGACTAATTCACAAAAGCTTTACCAACAGTAGTACCCCGAAATGCAATGCCTTATTCAAATGTTCTTTTGACAATTTTAGTAATGGCATTAGCTAAGTCCAAATGTTTGGTCTGCCAATCCTTTCCCTATGTTATGTTATCCATTTCATACCTGGCGAAATATGTATTTTTAACGAATATATTCTTACAAATCTTAATGTTGAGTAATTTGGGTTTCACTTTACAACG
Source organism: Chiloscyllium plagiosum (assembly GCF_037043375.1). NCBI lineage: Eukaryota > Metazoa > Chordata > Chondrichthyes > Orectolobiformes > Hemiscylliidae > Chiloscyllium > Chiloscyllium plagiosum. The sequence continues at coordinate 28,537,851 of NW_028270166.1, forward strand.
CAAGTTTTACTTTCGCTGAGGAACTCGGATGCTTTCTCTCACTATTATTAAATGTTCAATTTTTAAAACATATTTTTACTTCTTCTGTACCATAGCTATTTCTCGTACTACCCATTCCCTAAAGAAGAACTAAAACCTGATAGCTATGATGTCTATTTCCCCCAAATACTTAGAGTTAATCTTCTAATTTGCCACCTCCAAGCATGTCTTCCTATGAAGAGCAAAGATGACCCTATAGCAATGTAGTTCTGCAGGTCTGCAGCAATGTCAGAATGGCACTCGGTGAGGTGGGTGCTGCCAACGCACCAGACAGAGCAAGTGTGCAGCCACCTCAAAATGGAATTGCACTTGCCTTGGTTCCATGCATCAATGTTATAAATTTAAAGGCCTGAATCAAGTCTGACCATTTACTTGGAGGGAAGCCTGTCACAGTTCTGTTTTAACGCTGAAAATGTGTTGCTGGAAAAGCGCAGCAGGTCAGGCAGCATACACGGAACAGGAGAATCGACGTTTCGGGCATAAGCCCTTCTTCAGGAATGAGGAAAGTGTGTCCAGCAGGCTAAGATAAAAGGTAGGGAGGAGGGACTTGGGGGAGGGGCGTCGGAAATGCGATAGGTGGAAAGAGGTCAAGGTGAGGGTGATAGGTCAGACTGGGGTGGGGGCGGAGAGGTCAGGAAGAAGATTGCAGGTTAGGAAGGTGGTGCTGAGTTCGATGGATTTGACTGAGACAAGGTGGGGGGAGGGGAAATGAGGAAACTGGTGAAATCCGAGTTCATCCCTTATGGTTGGAGGGTTCCTAGGCGGAAGATGAGGCGCTCTTCCTGCAACCGTCGTGTTGTTGTGGTCTGGGGATGGAGGAGTCCAAAGACCTGCATATCCTTGGTGGAGTGGGAGAGGGAGTTGAAGTGTTGAGCCACAGGGTGGTTGGGTTGGTTGGTCCGGGTGTCCCAGAGGTGTTCTCTGAAACGCTCCGCAAGTAGGCGGCCTGTCTCCCCAATAGAGAGGAGGCCACATCGGGTGCAGAGGATGCAGTGTGTGGAGGTGCAGGTGAATTTGTGGCGGATATGGAAGTTTCCTTTGGAGCCTTGGAGGGAGGTGAGGGGGGATGTGTGGACGCAAGTCTTGCACCTCCTGCGATTGCCAGGAGTGGAGGTTGGGTTGGTGGGGGGTGTGGATCTGACGAGGGAGTCATGGAGGGAGTGGTCTTTACGGAATTCTGATAGGGGAGGGGAGGGAAATATATCCTTGGTGGTGGGGTCTGTTTGGAGGTGGCGGAAATGATGGCAGATGATGCGCTGTACATGGAGATTGGTGGGGTGGTAGGTGAGGACCAATGGGGTTCTGTCCTGGTGGCGGTTGGAGGGGCGGGGTTCAAGGGCAGAGGAGCGGGAAGTGGAAGAGATGCGGTGGAGGGCATCGTCGACCACGTCGGGGGGGATATTGCGGTCCTTGAAGAAGGAGGCCATCTGGGTTGTACGTTTTTGGAACTGGTCCTCCTGGGAGCAGATGCGGCGGAGACGAAGGAATTGGGAGAATGGGATGGCGTTTTTACAGGGGGCAGGGTGGGAGGAGGTGTAGTCCAGGTAGCTGTGGGAGTCAGTCGGTTTGTAATAGATGTCCGTGTTGATTCGGTCGCCTGAGATAGAAATAGAAAGGTTGAGAAAGGGGAGGGAGGAATCTGAGACTGTCCAGGTGAATTTGAGGTCGGGGTGGAAGGTGTTCTGTTTTAGAAAGATTATGGCCTTTCATTGCTGCAATCCATCATTAGGGCCTCTGGCTCCATTACCTCTTGGCCTGCTAGTTGAAGTTTGCCTCAACTGAGTCAGTGGCCCAAGCAGTTTCTGCTTCGCTCTCTATTCTACACTTGCCTTTATTGGTCAGTGCATTGAGTATAGGAGTATAGGAGTTGGGACGTCATGTTGCACCTATTCAGGATATTAGGCCACTTTTGGAATACTGTGTTCAGTTCTGGTCTCCCTGCTATAGGAAAGATGTTGTGCGAAACTTGAAAGGGTGCAGAAGAGATTAACAAGGATGTTGCTGGGGTTGGAGGGTTTGAGCTACAGGGAGAGGCTGAATAGACTGGGCTACTTTCCCTCGAGCATTGGAGGCTGAGAGGTGACCATATAAAGGTTTACAAAAGCATGAGGGGCATGGATAGGGTGTTTAGCCAAGGTCTTTTTCCCAGGGTGTGGAGTCCAAAACTAGAGGGCATAGGTTTAGGGTTACAGGGGAAAGATTTAAAAGGGACCTAAGGGGCAACTTTTCCATGCAGAGGGTGGTATGTGTATGGAATGAGCTGCCAGAGGAAATGGTGGAGGCCAGTACAGTTACAATATTTGAAAAGCATCTGGATGGGTATATGATTAAGCGAGGTTTAAAGGGAAATGGGCCAAATGCTAACAAATTAGACTAAGTTAATTTAGATATCTGATCGGCATAGATGAATTGGACCCAAGGGTCTGTTCCATGCTGTACAGCTCAATGCCTCAATACTTTTTCCCTCCTTTCAGGAGTAGGAGTGAAATTGACCTCGGTAGATTATAAAAGATGCAAGAGGAAACTAAATAGGCAGATCATCAAAGGAGTTGAGATTTTGCTGGTGGTTACTTTAAATGATTCAAAGAGACGTTTTGACCTTTGTTTCCTTTAACAAATGCATTTATGCACATTTGTTTTGCCCTGTTCTGTCCTTTTGTGTCTTCAGCAATACTTAAATTAAACTTAACTTTGCTTATTTGTTAACATGTTTCATCACTGCTAGTGATATAGATGTATATTTCTTCTGTTAAGAAATATTTTTATTTTTATTTCTAATATAATTACTTGCTACATCTTTTTCATGGATTTCCATAAATCGCCCTAATCTTGTAATTTATTAAGAAGTGGTGGTAAAGATAGACTTCCTCTCTTTTGTAGGATTGGCATGGCCTTTAAACGTTGATCCAGGAATAAAAATAGGCCTCAAATCTCAGCATATAGACATTTAAGAATGGCTCAACTCTCTTGCACCAAGCAGTGCTATTAAATCTCACTGAATTCCGACCTTAACACTTTCCAAAAAGTTAAGTATGTGCTTTCATTGCAGGCTAGTACAAAAAGTGCAACAAACTTGGTGTTAGAAAATTGTCTGAATGAGATGCATAATAGGATTTACATTAAGACAGATTTAATGGCTGAACATTGATAACAAAATTCAGATTTATAAAGCACTCCACAAGATAGGATTAATTCTAGAGTTGTTAGGTAACTCGAGGATTTGTGGATTGAACCACTTGTATAAATAACTCATGGACTGTCTTGTTTAAGAAACAGATCTGAAAGAATCCCAGAAAATAAAATCAGTACCAGTAATAATTCTAGACTTATGGTCAAGAAAAATGTCATGGATTTTCAGGGGGAAAAGTGTCACAGTTTGGATTATCCATTCCGAACTTGTGTGAACTTTTTCCCATTATAAATTTCAAGCTGACATTTATCATTGATTTTGGTCCATGAAAGCCCTTCTCTATCTGGTTCGAAAAGTGTGGTGCTGGCAAAGCACAGCTGGTCAGGCAGCATTCAAGGAGCAGGAGAATTGACCTTTCGAGCATAAGCTCCTCATCAGGAATGAGGCTTTTGACCCAGGGGGCTGAGAGATAAATGGGAGGGGGTTGGGCCTGGTGGTAAGGTAGCTGGGAATGTAATAGGTAGATGAAGGTGGGGGGGAAGGTTATAGGTCGGAGAGGAGGGTGGATCTCATATCCGCTATCCTATCCACTACACCCTCCTCTCTGGCCTATCACCTTCCCCCCACCTTCATCTACTCATCACATTCCCAGCTACCTTGCTCCCCCCTCATTTATTTCTCAGCCCCCATGGACCACAAGGCTTATGCTCAAAACGTTGATTCTCCTGCTCCTTGGATGCTGCCTGACTGGTTGTGCCTTTACAGCACCACACTTTTCGACTCTGATGTCCAACATGTGCAGTCCTCACTTTCTCCTATCTCTGTGTGGTTGTACAGTCTGACCACTGGGTTCCCCCAGATCACTTGTTATCTTTCATCTCAGTAACTGCCGTTTCAATTGGGGGGTTTAAATAAAATTAACTTCACCTGTTGTGACATGAACATGTCAGTACTCGTGGCTTTTAATCCTGACCTTACTGAGGAGTGTCAGTCATTTTTGTCAAATGTTGATGTTACAGTTCTTGTGTAAATACAATCTAATTTCTTTGACTGTGTCCCAAAAGAGTCCCCAGGAATCAAATATTCTGGCCAAGAATTCCCACCGGAAGCCGAGTATTCTTGTTCAGAGCAATGGGATGTCTGTAATTCCAGATCACCAGTCATTAATAAGACAAATTAGGACTAAATATCTATTCTTCACCTGTGAACCTGCTTCACAACGTGACTTTTTTCAGCTACACTTTTACAATAGCACTGTGGGACGGTCAACTCCAAATGCCCTACAGTGGTTTAAGAAGGCAGTTCATCACCAGCTTCTCAGGGATATTTAGTGATGGGCAAGAAACGCTAGTGACACATTATGTCCGTGGAAAAGAACATTTTAAAAATTCCAGTCTAAACTGTTGTACATAGAGGCTTATTGAATGTTCTTTTTCTGCTTAACAGAACAGTATTTTATAACTGGGTAAAATGTCAATTATTCATCATCTCAAACCTAATGAGTGAAGAAGGAAACAGATATAATGTTCTACCCTGCTGTTTATTTTTGAATCCTTCGTTCCAGTACCTCTTTAAATTACACTTTGCTGCCAGTGCGTCTTTCTATGTCACACTCTGTGTCAGTTCTTGTAAGTCCTGCTCTCTTGTTTGTGTATTAGGAAGTCTGCTGAAAATTAGTGTGAATCATGTTCGTTTACTTCCACTGTTATTCCTGGGCTAGTTGGAGTGAATGAAAGGCATTCAATATGTGGATGAACAGTTTGAGAATACTCATCTAAAGTTTCATCTCTGGGTAGCAATAAATCCAAATGTAACCAGGATTGACTTCCTGTATTGAACTGATTCACATAGCAGTTAAGCAATTGGCTCGGTCTATTTAATAATAATAAAAAAAGTGCTCATTTCTTTGCTAATCTTGACCGGTGAAATATTTTTCCAGCTTTCAAAGTACTTTGGAAATAGACATTTTCATGACCACAAAGGAAACATTACAATTCATCTGGCCAATCCCAGTGGCTGAGTAACTTCCAGGAGCCACCAGGAAACTGTGGGCCTCTTCTGCCCCAGGCTTCCTCCACGTTTGTCTACAATTGCCTCCAGACCTCTCCATTAGTGCTACATTCCAGACCTCTCCATTAGTGCTATAGAGTGTTTTGTTTGGTCACTGGGGTTGACCCAAGCAATTTAAAGTTCTGCACCTGTCCCAAGCTGATTCCAGGCTACATTCTCTCCAAGCCTTCCATATAGCAAGGAAGACAACTTACCTCTCATCCCCAACAAGGTGAAAGGAGGACTGCAGATGCTGGAGATCAGAATCGAAAGGTGTGGTGCTGGAAAAGCACAGCAACGTTTTGAGCATAAGCTCTTCATCAGGAATGTCCTGATGATGGGCTTATACGCAAAATGTCAATTCCCCTGCTCCTTGGATGCTGCCTGACCCGCTGTGCTTTTCCAGCACCACACTTTTCAACTCTCATCCCCCATATTCTTCCATGCAAAAAACGCACTTTGCCTTAAGATTAATTCCATATCTTGGCAGAGTTGGCCAGTTGGCTATAAGACTACAGTGTGCCAACCACTCTGTTCAATTCAAGTCTAGCTGAGGTAGGCATAGAACCTGTCTTCCCCCCAAACCCCAGAGAGTAGAAAGCAATAGCAAACTATTTTTGACAAAAACTGAAAATGATTCCAGGTGAAGCATCATAGACAGGCAGGAAGCTGGAAGAACACAGCATGCCAAGCAGCATCAGGAGGTGGGGAAGTGGACTGAAGAAGGGTTATACCCAAAACATCAATGTCTCCCCCTCCTGATGCTGCCTGGCTTGCTGTGTTCTTCCAGCCTCCTGCCTGTCTATTTTGGATTCCAGCATCTGCAGTTTTTTTGTGTGTATCCAGGTGAAGCATCAGCATTGAGTCAAGGACCTGTCTTTGGGAAGAACACGCCTCTCCAATTTTTCTCCAACTATCATGGTTGCTACAATCAAATCTGTTGTCTCAATTGATAGTTTTTCACTCTGCATAAGTAGTTAATTCTAAATCAAAACATGTTTTTTTTGTTTTCCCTCCCACTTCTAGCTTTAAGCCTAGATTTCTTCATGGAATCTATGACTATGTTGTGACTTCCAGTGGGCCAGCAAGTTCACTATATTCTTATGAGTTTGTGCCCTAATTTTGGGAAGTGAACAGGAATACTCCAGCAATGGCATCGGCAGTTACATATAGCTTTATTGTAACGTTACCACTGACCATTTCGCAAAGTCTTAAAAGGACTTTTATGCTGGTTCAAGATTCAATTGCCCCAGATCAGATCTCAAGTCAAAGTTGTAAGATTGTTTCAAAACAATCTGCAAATTGCACTCTTCTTATCAAAAGGCATGACCAAGTACCTTTCTCATGTTGAAACAATTTATGACATTAATTGCTGATTCAAACACACCAGTGGAAATATTAAGTGGTTTGGTATAGGTTTTATAAAGTAATTTCAGTTAATTTTTTGTTTGAAATTGAAATTACTCAAAAAAGATGTAATATGTATTAATATAGTTTGAAATGTGACAGTCCCAACTTATACCCTTTTTAAAAACTTAATGCACTCAAGCAAGTTGAAGAAAATTTAAGGAACTTCCTCTGCAGGGATCAACTCTGGCTAACTAACAAAGAGAAAGGATAAGGTATGAAATGTTCCAAATGGTTTTCAATCTGGCATCCTGCTATGCAGAGATGGGTCCTGATACTCACACAGTTATCACTAGGATTTTTTCACAAGTATTTTAGCCAGGAAAGGTCTTCCATTAGCTTCTCCGGAAAATTGCCATGCCATCTCTTTTCTACATTGAGTTCTCAAAGGATTCTCTCAGAAAGGTAGCAAAGAGTTGAGTTAGGTGACTTCCCAGCAGGTTACATTCTTAGAATTAGATTTCGAATTAGAATTGGGTTTTTTTGGCATTACTCAAGTACAATAGTACAGGAGAACACAGTACAACCTTATGTGTAAAGTACTTAGTTATAAATCTTAGTACTAAAATAAATTAGGTGAGAAAATGGAGACATAAAGAAAAAAAGCTAAAAGTTCTACATTACAGTTCTTCATAGTGTGAATTAGGAAAGAAAGAAAGAAATTTAAAATATAGGTATCACAGTCTTTCTATAACCTACAGTTGCTCCAGGCTGGGGGCTGTCCACATTCGGTTTCATTCTCCCCCAGTGCTGGGTTGACCCTGAGCTGGTAAGCTGCTGACCACCATCTGTGACTGTACCGGGCCCCAGTCAACTGACCGCCAGCCACCCCACTGTGGGCCCCCAGCCCGCTGGTCACTCTGCTCTATCTGGGTCAGCTGGCTGTCCCACTCCACCCTGGCCTGCCATCCACTGTACTCTGGGCTGGCTGACCATCCTGCCCCAGTCCCACTGACTTTCCTGCTCTGGACCCACTGACCATCTCGCTCTGTGCCTGCTGACCATCCCACCATCGATCCACTGACCATCCTGCCCCATACCTGCTGACCATCTCTACCCTGGGCCCACTGACCATCCCGCCCTAGTCCCACTGACTAACCCGCCCCAGTCCCACTGACCATCCTGCCCCAGTCTCACTGACCATCCCACCCCAGTCCCACTGACCATCCTGCCCCAGTCCCACTGATCTTCCTGCTCTGGAGCCACTGACCATCTTGCCTCAGGCCCACTGACCATCTCACTCTGTGTCTGCCGACCATCCCACCATTGGCCCACTGACCATCCTGCCCCATACCCGCTGACCATCCCCACCCTGGGCCCACTGACCATCCCACTCCACGCCCACTGAGCATCCCTCTCCAGGCTCACTGACCGTCCCGCCCTGGGCCCACTGACCATCCTGCCCCAGTCCCACTGACCAAGCCACCCTAGTCCCGCTGACCATCCCACCCTGTGCACACTGACCATCCTGCTAAGGTCCCACTGACCATCCCACTCCGGTAAAATTGACCACCCTTCTCCAGGCCTGCTGAGCATCTCGCCCCAGGCCCACTGACCATCCCACTCCTGTCCACTGACCATCCCACTCAGGATCTACTGACCATCACACTCTGGACCTACTGACCATCCCACTCTGGGCCCACTTACCATCTCACTCTGGACCTACTGACCATCCCACTCTGGACCCACTGACCATCCCACTCCGGACCTACTGACCATCTCACTCTGGGTCCACTGACCATCCCACTCTGGACCTACTGACCATCGCACTCTGGGCCCACTGAACATCCCACTCCGGACCTACTGACCATCTCACTCTGAGTCCACTGACCATCCCACTCCGGACCTACTGACCATCTCACTCTGGGTCCACTGAACATCCCACTCTGGACCTACTGACCATCGCACTCTGGTTCCACTGACCATCCCACTCTGGACCTACTGACCATCGCACTCTGGGCCCACTGACCATGCCACTCTGGACCTACTGACCATCCCACTCTGGGCCCACTGACCATCCCACTCTGGACCTACTGACCATCTTGCTCTGGGCCCACTGACCATCCCACTCTGGACCTACTGACCATCGCACTCCAGACCCACTGACCATGCCACTCTGGACCTACTGACCATCCCACTCTGGATCTACTGACCATCCCACTCTGGGCCCACTGACCATCCCACTCTGGGCCCACTGACCATGCCACTCTGGACCTACTGACCATCTCACTCTGGGTCCACTGAACATCCCACTCTGAACCTACTGACCATCGCACTCTGGGCCCACTGACCATCCCACTCTGTACCTACTGACCATCCCACTCTGGGCCCACTGACCATCCCACTCTGGACCTACTGACCATCCCACTCTGGACCTACTGACCATCTTGCTCTGGGCCCACTGACCATCCCACTCTGGACCTACTGACCATTGCACTCCAGACCCACTGACCATGCCACTCTGGACCTACTGACCATCCCACTCTGGATCTACTGACCATCCCACTCTGGGCCCACTGACCATGCCACTCCGGACCTACTGACCATCTCACTCTGGGTCCACTGAACATCCCACTCTGGACCTACTGACCATCGCACTCTGGTTCCACTGACCATCCCACCCTGGACCTACTGACCATCGCACTCTGGGTCCACTGACCATCCCACTCTGGACCTACTGACCATCGCACTCTGGGCCCACTGACCATGCCACTCTGGACCTACTGACCATCCCACTCTGGGCCCACTGACCATCCCACTCTGGACCTACTGACCATCCCACTCTGGACCTACTGACCATCTTGCTCTGGGCCCACTGACCATCCCATTCTGGACCTACTGACCATCGCACTCTGGACCCACTGACCATGCCACTCTGGACTTACTGACCATCCCACTCTGGGCCCACTGACCATCCCACTCTGGACCTACTGACCATCCCACTCTGGGCCCACTGACCATCCCACTCTGGGCCCACTGACCATGCCACTCCGGACCTACTGACCATGTCATTCTGGACCTACTGACCATCCCACTCTGGACCTACTGACCATCCCACTCTGGGCCTACTGACCATCTCGCTCTGGGCTCACTGACCATCCCGCTCTGGGCCCACTGACCATCTCGTCCTGGGAATGCTGACCATTCTACTCCGGACCTACTGACCATTCAGGCCTGGGCCCTCAGCTGCTATGACACTCCAATGCCATCTCTGCCACACCCTCCACAAGGTAAGTGTTTAATTTTTGTTTTAGCTTATTTAAAAAGAGAAGAATGCAAAAAGGAAAATAAAGAGAAGTGGACAGTAAGAGTGAGCCCCGGGCTGAGCCTGGATGTTGCCTATTCCACCATCTTGAAAGTATCATCAACAGAACTCCAACCAATATCTCAACTTGCTAATTCCTAACAGCCATAAACTCAGACGTGTAATTCCAGAAAACAAGTCCATACAGACCATTCCAAGTATCTCCTCCTCCTTTCAGATGAATTAATTTTCTTAGGCTTTTAACGATGAGTACTCAGGGATTATTCGTATTGGAAGCAATGTCATAACACTGCAAGATTTTACATTTATTTTTATTGCAAAGAATTTTAGTGGAAACATGAATAATGAGCTATCAGATATACTTTGATCATAATTTCACAGTTGTGTTTAAAGCAGCAAGTCTAGCTCATCTTAAAATTTGATAACGTTTCTAAACTGGAAGGGACTGTGTTGCAAAGAAAAATCAGAATAATGAAATACAATTTCTGCAGTCACTCATCATAGCACAGCAGTCTGAATCTTGCTTTCAGCGGCAAATAAGCAGCACCAACTACTTATTAACTTACACTTGATCATTGAATATTACAGATAAGAGAGACATTTCAGTGTAGCACTTCCAGAAATGATCTAGAACTTCCATGAACAGGACAAGCAACTATGGACCTACTTAACAATCAGATGAAGAATTCTTATTATAACATATAGAGTTTGATATATGGAATATTAAATGTTGTACTAATAATATTGAACCTAGACTATGGCTGTTAATTGATGACTTGAATCCTCAGCAATTGCAACATTTGTAGACATGATTTGGAGATGCCGGTGTTGGACTGGGGTGTACAAAGTTAAAAATCACATAACACCAGGTGATAGTCCAACAGGTTATTTGGAAGCACTAGCTTTCAGGACAACCACCTGATGAAGGAGCAGCGCTCCAAAAGCTAATGCTTTCAAATAAACCTGTTGAACTATCACCTAGTGTTGTGTGAATTTTAACATTTATGGAATCATTCAATTCTTGCTGAATGGATGTTTCTCTGATTTTCTGCATCACCAATACTAATCTTTGATTTGATCAGAGAAAACGGAGAAAAAAAGTATTTTAGTTTTTGCTGTGAACAATTCATTTTCTTTCTAAGTATCGGATGCACTGCTAAGCAGTTGCTGAAAATTGATTTATTTGTGTATTGCTGAGTTTGGCTTCATTATCTTTCCAAGCTGGATTGCTTGGAAAAGGCAACTTTTCATGTTGAATATGGATAACTCTTCATACAAGTAAAACTCTTCATACAGAAGATGCAAGTTTCTTAATGCCTAACCCAGTTGACTGGTTTCGAATCTTTTGATAAAATAATAATTCCGGTTCTGATAATTCTGTTCATTTCACTTTGGTTTCCTGAACCTGCGTCAATCAGTACAGCTATTTGGGTTTCTTTTTCTTAACATTTCTAAACCAAAAAGGTCTTTGACATTAAAATCAAATGATGAAAGTTTAAATTGATAGTCCAAGTTTAACCATTGATGTGATTAATGAGATCTGCCACTGATTAACCCAAATCCAAAATCTGTGCTAATTCTTCTGTATTTGATCTCTATATTCCTCAGTTCTTTTTAATCTAGCAGTCATTTTTAATTCAATGTAATCTAGAAAATTGGGATAGTTTTGTTTCTATTCCATATTCAAAATAATGTGTGTGTATATCTCTAAACAGCCATATCCAAGAATGATACCTCACCTTAGTAATTCCGTCCTTCCATGCCATACATCTCTGTGAGCAACAGTTCTTTGCTGGACCAAGACAGTGCGTAAATAGTCTTGCTTTTGTCAACCAAGAGCTCAATGAGTTTTATCATTCAACCTGAGAATGGAGGGTGGAGAGGTGCTTGGAATAGTTGGATAGTTATGATAAACAGATATTTATAATTGACTGTTACTACTAGAACTAGGACATTTTTGGATTGAAAAAGAACTGGAGTGTGAGTAAAGCTATTATTCAGCAAGATGTGAGGGATAGCCTAGTGAAAATGAGGCTGCAAGTTGGAAAAGAAGCTGAGAAGGGTGCTGATTCCAAAGGCAGGATTAGCCAGACGCTGGCATTTGGAGAAAGCGATGATAACATGCCTTAAACCCACTTTCACTGGTCAACATATTCATTGGGATTCTTACAGTTTCATGGGCCATAAGTTTGAACAATCAGCAGCTGCATAAATCGGGCCAAAGCCATTTGTACAAGCTTAATGCTATTATAGCACATCAAAACCATCCGATGGCATAATGGTTATTCTGATCAGATCATTTCTCATGATGAATTATGCACCCTCATAATTGGCCCTGAGACCATCACTTTTGCTCCTGAAATTTGCCCTACCTCAGATTATCCTAAAACAGAAAAGTCTCCGAACAGTTTGAGCAACAGGTGAAGTTAGTTGTTTCATTCTGTGGTTTTCGCCACTAACAGCTTGCTGCTATCAATTTGAAAAGATGTTTTGTCTATTACACAGCTCACTCATGTGGCATATGGTTTTTAGTTTTGCTGTGATTCGAAGTAAGTATTCTACATATTGAAAATTGGAACATATCAAAAGCCCATGCTTGAAAACTGGCAACACAATGTGAAAATCAGAGTGACTCCTAGATTGAACAACATGTGTTAAATAATTCTGTGTTGTGCAATGAATTTTACTGACACCAAATGTAGGGTTATCAGTTGGGCTCAGTATGTCATAACTGCATGTGCTGGAAACTCGAAGATAATCGAGCATTCAATGGGATAAGTACAGAAAGTTTGTCCCCAGTGACCTGAGAGTCCAGAACCAAGGATCACAATTTAAGGATACTGGATGGGCCATTTAAGACTGAGATGAGGAGAATTTTTCTTTCAATCAAAGAGCGGTAAGCTTATGTAACTCTTTATCACGGAAAATGGTTGAGGACAAGACATTGAATATTTTCAGGAATGATATAGTTCTTGGGGGCTAAAGAGATCAAAAGCTATGAGGAAAAAGCAGCAAAAGGGATTTGGATGATCAGCCATGATCAAATTGAATGGTGGAGCAGGTTCAAAGGGCTGAATGGCCTACTCCTGCTCCTGCTTTCGAAGTTTCAACCAACCTAGTCCTGTTCTTTGCAGACAGAAAGAACATATGCACACAATGCAAGTGTTTCAAATCAACAAAAAACTGACAGACTTTTGTTATGGACTAAGCCAGACCACTCAAAACATTCTTAAGCAGGCAGCTCAGACCATTTATTTTGGTAAGTGTACAGTGAAAATTACCCGGATTACATTAGCTAGGTTCTGCTAGATTTTAAAACAGACAAAAATTTATTCACAAAATTACACAATGAAACAAACACAAAGGACAGAATAAAGAACCCCTACAGAACTCAACCTATCCAACTCGACTTAAGCATGCTATTCTGAATATACACAACAATCCCAATAAGAAAACTCCCGTTAAAAATCAGTATCAATGGAACACATGCTTACAGGTTGAAGTTGGAGGGCAGAAAAGAGAGAGAGTTTCCACACAGTTCCTTGTTGAACTTCCAACCAGTTCAAGACTGAACTTTAGATTTTTAGATTTAGGTTGACCCATTCCCCTACATTTACCCCTTCACCTACTAAATTGCTCAGCTCAGCTAGCCAGAGAGCTGACCACTCCCCTTTCATTATACAGGTCACTTCTAAAACATGACCACTTTGGCCTGACATCTCATCTGTTTACATATAAACAAAAGGCCTTTCAAAACCCTTTTCATCTCTGTACTAAACCAGATTTATCGGAGCCATGCCTGGTCTATTGCTCCTCTGAAAGGAAATCAAGGACAGAGTATCCTTGAGCCAAGGAAGAGCATTTAGAAAAAAAGAACTAGCTTTATGGCACATTGTCTAACTTGTTTCCCAGGACAATATTTTGACCAATCAGAAATAGCCTACCTGAACTAAACTTCAAATGCAGCTTAGCAGTTAATAATTAGCCATCATTACCTGGTGCATTGTCTATGGTAATGCCTCTATCAGTTAAAGTCCATTCACTAACCAATCAATACTCTTTTCTGATACAATTTATTTTTCTCTTTGGCATTTGTTGTAAATTGATGAATGCAAAACCAAAGGTTTTGACAAATGCATTTTTTCCACCACTAACTGAACTGTAATGTCCATTCGGTTGGGTAGAGGGGCTTTGGGTGAAATGAGGTGACATAGGGAAATCATGGACGAGGCATGGGGAATATGTGGATGGGACATGGAGTGAGAAGTGGAGGGATATTTTTGGTTTCATTCTTGTTTTGAGATCAAAGAAAACAACAGAGGGAGCTTCCAGGCTGAGAATTTCCTCCTCTCCAGCCAGGATTCAATTGAGAAGTTCATACAGCAGACTAAAACTAGGCATACTGCTTTCAGCTTGCGAGATGTGTCGTTCATTTATGGGTCCAGGGTGGCACCATTTAAGCAAACAGAGAGAGGCTGGCCTTTATCAAAAGTGCTACAATGTTGGTTTACAACTGGATAATCAGCAATTCTACCTGCGCTTCTCTTCTATCACGAGGCCCTGATTTCTCCGTAGTGGCACATATATCAGCCCATGGGCATTATTAAGCTCTCTGTACTCCCATTAACTCTAGGAAGTTATTTGCTGTCCAGAGTGGAGACTTTTAGTAGGTGCAGCCCAGCAATGCTACCACAGAATTACAATCTTCTTGCCATCTTTCAATGTAAATAGTTGTTTCATCAAGCCAATAAGTTGCCTTGGTAACCTCTTTTGTTTCTGCAGGTATGACATTTGCATTTATAAGAACAAGCCCTGTGGAACTCTTGGTAAGTGGTCATAACCTGTAATTTAGGTTTTGAACATTCAGAAAAGTCTCATTTCTTTATCGACAATCTTGTTATTTTTTTCTCTCAAGATGAGAAGGATTGTATTAGAGTGCTATATCAACATCATAAATTATATTACAGCCAGCCTCATCCATTACAGAGAAGACTCAACATGAGCTTCACTTGAATACATTTTATTTCAATATGCCATCCAACTTTTCGTCAAATTATTTGGACTGAATACAGCCAAATGAACACAGTCTGGTAGAGACTGATGAAGAACATTCTTTCAGTTGGACTTGCAAAATGCCACTGATGCATCTTGGAAAATTTATGCACACTATATATTCAGGCTGCAAGATCTCCCGTCAGTTTGATTATTGTGGCCAAAAATATCAACTAAGATCTGAGCTCAGATCTTTAACAGAACTTGTCACCTATGACATTAATAACATTAATAAGTATTAATAAATTAACTCAAAAGATAGATACTTTTAAATATTTAATCTTGTTATAATGAAATGTGTAATTTTTGCTTATGATAGAAATGTATAAACCAGACAGACTGGATGACGCATGCAGATATTAATGTACAAATCAGCCAGCCATTTTTGGCAAAGCAGAGATACCATGTGAATTGTAAATCACCATATTGTTGGCTACTTTCTGCTGCAGAACTATTAGCTTCACAAAAATGGCTTCTCACAATTTACTTCTTCACAATCTCGCCTTACGTCCCATTGAACTTAGCACAGCAAGTTATGTCCTGTAAATATGCAAAAAATTAGCCTGCTCACCTGACCTTCATGATTACAGTACCGTAGCTACACATTTGGGGGCCTCTTCTGGTGTGGTGGTAGTGTCCTTCCCTTTTGGCCAAGAGGCCTGGTTTCAAGTGCCATCTATTCCAAAGGTGCATTACGACATCTCTGAACAGGTCCATTAGAAAATATCTACGCAATCCTTTCGTGCTGGACTCTTCTTCATAATGCTGTAGCTTGCTCTGCAAACAAAAGTTGGGGGTGGGAGGGGGGCAGGCAATATTGCTTGCTAATCATATTGGCTGGATCCACAGTGCAGGAAAGCATATCAAGAACAGCACCAGGCACACTTAAAAATGAGGCATCAATCTAGTGAAGCGACAAGTCAGGACGATTTACATGTCAAACAGTGGAAGCAACAATGACAAGGCTAAGTAAACCCGCAACTAGTGGAACAGATCTACATTCTGCAGGCCTGCCATATCCAGTTGTAAAATGCACTAGGCAATTAAATAACTAAGCAAGAGGTAATGTCTTTGCAATTATCCCCATCCTCAATGAATGAGGAACTCAGAACATCAGTGCAACAGCTACCGTTGAGGTATTTATATCCATCTTATAGCTAAAATGATGAGTAGATGTTCCATTCCTGTCTCCACCTGATGTCCCAGCATCTCAAACGCCAATCTTCAACTAATTCAAATAATTCCACATGATGGTGACTTAGTGGTTAGCACTGCTCCTCACAGCGCCAGGTACCTGGGTTCGGTTCTAGCCTCGGGCGACTGTCTGTGTGGAGTTTGTACTTTCTCCCCATGTCTGCGTGGATTTCCTCCGGGTGCTCTGGTTTCCTCCCAGTGACAAAATGTGCAGGCTAAGTGAACTGGCCATGCTAAATTGCCCATAGTGTTCAGGGATGTGCAGGTTAGGTGCATTAATCACGGATAAATTTAGGATAATAAGGTAGAGGAATGGGTCAGGGTGGGTTACTCTTTGGAGGGTCAGTGTGGACTTGTTGGGCCAAAGGGCCTGTTTCCACACTGCAGAGATTCTATGATATCCAGAAATGGCTGAACACACTTGATAATACAAAGGCTATGGGCTTTGACAATTTTCTGAAGTCTTGTGCTCCAGAACTAGCCATTTCCCTAACCTCTACTAGTATACAGCTACAACACTAACATCTACTCAACAATGTGGAAAATTACACACATATGAACTTTGCACAAAAAGCCAGTCAAATCCAACCCAGATAATTAGCAGCCTATCAGTTTGCTCTCAATTGTCGGAAAAGTGGTGAAAGTGGTTGTCTCCAGCGGTATCAAGTGCCTTTTGCAATTAAATACACTTCTTACTGATGCTAAGTGTGGGTTCTGCCAGGGCAAAAGAAGGGAGCAAAGCTAAAGAGTTGTTGACAAGAACATCTGCATATCCTGAGTGTTATGGAGAAGATGGTTCTGTGTATCATGTGGTGAGCTGTAACAATGGTGGGACCTTTGCTGGCCTACAGAATCCTAGCTGCTGCAAGTATAGGAAAACTCATTCCACAGCGAAACTGAAGGAATTGTTATACTTGACCTGATGTATTTCCCAAGAGTCAGTGTCACCACATTAACACCAAGCTTTACTGTTATTGTCAACATGTTTTCTTGTGTTTTAGCAAGGAGGAATATTGCAGTTAGGATTGCTGTTAATAGCATTTTTGATGATAAATCAATTTTCAAGCTTCCAGTAGCATCATCGGCTTTTTCAAGATGTACTTCCAAATGCTACTGAGAGCTGAATTGCTGATACCTATGTTTGAGTGCATCTTTCTTCTTCCAAGTTAAATGACCAATTCTGTTGCAGGCCTAGCTCCAGTAGGTGGTATGTGTGAGCCAGAGAGAAGCTGCAGTATCAATGAGGACATAGGCTTGGCAACTGCATTTACAATCGCTCATGAAATTGGTCACAAGTAAGAGAAATGTTACTATCATAAGTAGTATCTCCTTCCTGTGAAATGTAAAGCTAAACTTGTAACTAATTTTGAAAATCATTTTGATTTGTTCTACTTGTTTGCAATTCTATGACCTCCTGCAAATTAAACCATGAAAACTCAGCCTTTGTAAATAGTCAAGCTCAGCTTGTTAAACCTTGTTTATAGATGACTCTTACTTATTTATTGGTTCACTGTTTTCTTACCCGCGCAAAAAATTACTCAAGCTGTTCATTGGTATAGCTACAACATATTATTTTCTGCTTTCAAACGATGATCTAATTTTCCATCACATCCTTATTCTTTTTTGAGATGTGGGTAGAGCATTCGTTGCCTGTCCATAATTGCCTTGAACTCAGTCGCTTGCTAAGCCATTTGAGAGGATAGATAAGAGTCTGGTGTCATGTATAGGCCAGAACAAATAAGAGTGGCAGATTTCTCAGCTAAAAGATATGAAAATCTGATAGTTCATGGTCACTGTTATTGATTTTCAGTTTCACATTTATTCATGAACTGAATTTGAATTCTACCAGCTGTCATGGTACGATTTTAATCCATGTCCACAGAGATTATCCTGAGTTTCCCGACTTAATGCAATGACATTACCACTCCACCACCATCTTCCTCTTCACTAAGCCGGGATAAGTGCAGTCCTGTTTCCTGCTGAGTGTTCAGGTTCAAAGCCCAGCCAAGTGGCAGGCTTGTGTCTGGCATGTATACAGATTGGAGGAGGCAGGAAAATCACAGAAGCCTTAATCAAGACTAATCTTCTGTGCCAGTCGGTCACTCAGTTGGCACTCATCAGTGAAAATTTACCTAGACGTTTCCAATGCTTGCTTTTTCTGCCTCATTTATTTCACTTGACTGGAAAAGTCCAAGCTAAAAATATTCTTATGTATTATGTGGGACGTGTGACAGATGATGCCCCTGAAAGAGATTGCATATATGCAAGGACTTTCACTTAATAACACCTTTTATGATTTCAAGACATTTCAATGATATTTATACCCAATTATGTAAGGTAATGGTTCTGAGGGGGTTAATGTTCATGTTACATTGGCTTTATCCATTTTACTGATGTCACAAACAGTCTGTGGGTGGAGAGAAGCAAGGGACTTTCAGAGGGAGCAGATGATCCCTACCATCTCGCTGAAGTTTTTGTCATTATGCCTTACCAAATGTGATGATACTAATTATTACGAACATGCAATTAACAGCCTTGTTATGTCAGGATAATACATCTTCCTCCACAACTAATCAAAAGATGGTCTCAAGACAAAGGAGAATTGGAGGCAGCAACCTACCCCTAACACCCCGTACCCAGTAGATATACTGATGGATGTGGCACATACAATACGGTGCCACAAGTGGTCATTTGGGAAAATATAAGAAGGATGTTGTGAAAGTTGAAGGGTTCAGAAAAAGATTTGCAAGGATGTTGCCAGGGTTGGAGGATTTGAGCTATAAGGAGAGGCTGAATAGGCTGGGCCTGTTTTCCCTGGAGCATTGAAGGCTGAAGGGTGACCTTGCAGAGGTTTATAAAATCATAAGGGGCTTGGATAGGGTGAATAGCCAAGATCTTTCCCCCAGTGTGGGGGACCCCAAAACTAGAGCTCATAAGTTGAAGGTGAGAAAGAACTAAAGGGATAACCTTTTCACGCAGAAGGTGGTGTGTGTGAATGGAATGAGTTGCCAGAAGAAGTGGTGGAGGCTGGTACAATTATAACATTTAAAAGGTATCTAGATGGGTATATGAATAGGAAGGGTTTAGAAGGATATTCACCAAATTTTGGTGAATGGAACTAGATAAGTTTAGGATATCTGGTCGGCATGGATCTATTGGACTGAAGGGTCTGTTTCTGTGCTGTGACTCTATGACTCTATGCATCTAAATGAAATGGTTATGAAGTGTAGTCCCAGGTGTAATGTGGAGCTGTGTAACAGCTAATTTGCAAATACCAAAGTCCCTTGAATAGAAATGATATACATGATCAGATAGTCTATTGATAGAAAGATGAATACTGTATTAAAATATTAGCCTGTATATTGGTCACCATTTTAGCATTTACTTCCACCTGAGAAAGCAGACAGAGTTTGTTTAATGTCACATTGGACAGGTCAACAGTCTCTCAGTACAGTACCGAAGTGATAGCATTCATTTCGTCGTTGAAATGTCTGGAGTGACCTTGAGCACATGACAAGCCAAGACTAATGTCCCTCAAGCTACCTCCCCTCGTGAATCAGCAGATGGGAAGGAATGTTCTGTGGAAGTCAGTTTTCATGCAGCAAGGAAACTGAATATACATGTCCTCCTGAATCCAAGAGTATGTCTGTTGTATTCTCCTCTTTCTTCATATAGCACATGTTAGAACACTATGTCACAAGGATGCATGTCCTCAGAAAAGAGATGGTGCAACCCTAGAAGTTCCCTGTTCAAATATTTCAACCCACAACATGTTGCTATTGCAACAGGAAATCTTACTATTTGTATCAGCATAATAGCCAAAAGCCAGTTTATTGACACCTTGCCAACTTTCTGCCTACCTCTTTAAATTTGTCAGCTGTTTTATTGCAAGTTTATGAAAGGCGCAACACCTGTTTAAATGAGGACTTGGCAATCTTCAATAGTGTTGGAATTCTGTATGCATACAATTTAAATAGTTTGCATTTCTGAGGGTCTATATAGTGCCTCGTGTCTGTTTCAGATAAAAATGCAATGAGCAAGATAGCCAGTGTATCAAATCTCCACCCCTTTTCCATTGTTTCCAAGACATGGGCGGCACGGTGGCACAGTGGTTAGCACTGCTGCCTCGCAGCGCCAGAGACCTGGGTTCAATTCCCGCCTCAGGCGACTGACTGTGTGGAGTTTGCACGTTCTCCCCGTGTCTGCGTGGGTTTCCTTCGGGTGCTCCGGTTTCCTCCCACAGTCCAAAGATGTGCAGGTCAGGTGAATTGGCCATGCTAAATTGCCCGTAGTGTTAGGTAAGGGGTAAATGTAGGGGTATGGGTGGGTTACGCTTCGGCGGGTCGGTGTGGACTTGTTGGGCCGAAGGGCCTGTTTCCACACTGTAAAGTAATCTAATCTAATCTAGATAAGTGTGAGGGTATATGGAAGAAAAATAAATTAAATAGTGTATTTGTAACAATAGTGAATGTCTTGGAGCACATTGTCTTGTTTTATTTGACTTCTTTCTTTTAGTTTTGGAATGAATCACGATGGAGTTGGAAACACCTGTGGTCCGAGAGGTCAGGAAACAGCAAAGCTGATGGCTGCCCATATCACTGTGAAAACGAACCCTTTCATCTGGTCTACATGCAGCAGGGATTACATCACCAGCTTCTTAGAGTAAGAAGTCAGGAAATATAGTAAAATATTTTTAAAAAACAAGTTGCCTGGTGTCTGTCAGTGTCCATGCTGTGGCCAGGTTTAGACAAAGCAGCTCATTGACCAATGTGTTTTTAGAAAAGTGCTTAGGTCTTGTTTCATATAAAATTTACAGTTTGAAATCAATTCTGAACATGGGTTCAGGGTCTCGAAATGGTGTAAAACCATAGTGTTGCAATGGCTTATGTTGCAGCTTGTATTTTGCTTGCAGGCCTTTAGATCTGCACTTTGAGCAAAGAGACCAGGATAATATATACCTGTGCTTCTCTGATTTTCAGAAGGTTTCAGTTCATTGTAACTAATTGGCACATTTAAAGGTATGTTACCCCCAGGAGACAGGACTGGTTTAGTGAATAAGGTGAAACAACAGCAGTTGCTATATTTTTACAGATGATTTATGAGGATAAAAGCATAAGGCTAAAACATTACCATTCACCCAAAAGGAGTAACAAGGAAAGCCAAATTGTTTCTCATGCACAGAATGCAAACTATCTCCTGCACATCATAAATTCTTACATAAAAAGATTTAACTAATTTTGTAAATAAACTGAATTGGACCACACTTTTAATATTTACAAATAAATCCACCAGTTGCATTAAGAGTATTTTAATGGGGTATTGATTTTTTTATCTGTAAAGGATTTCAAACTTCTTCATAAGTTGTAAAGGTTTCGTAACTTGC
This sequence comes from Chiloscyllium plagiosum, assembly GCF_037043375.1. NCBI lineage: Eukaryota > Metazoa > Chordata > Chondrichthyes > Orectolobiformes > Hemiscylliidae > Chiloscyllium > Chiloscyllium plagiosum. The sequence goes on from NW_028270166.1 coordinate 28,559,370, forward strand.
TGTACTAAATCTCCAAATGAAACCTCACAGATTCATCAATTGTACATTTGCAATAGTGAATTGATCCAGATTTTTAACAGCTGAGGAACATGCATGACTATGTCATCATGTCATTGTCCATTTTAAGCAAATGAATCAATCTAATGTACCTGAGAATCTGAATATTCATATTAAATTTCTTCATGATAAACTTTATAGGTTCAATACAGACATGGAGTCAGCTTCTCTGCATGTGATCAACGTGTGTTTGCCATTAAGATACACCTCAGAGTACCTCTTTGAGATATATTCATTCATTTAATAAAGTATTAAAAGCAATTGGGCCATATTCAAATTGCATATCCACAAAGCAAATCTGTAAAATAAACAATCACTTTGCCAAGTAATTTTAGAAATTTAAATGTTCAATTCTGTAATCTACTTTATTTGAATATGGCAAGAGATTGATAATGAAATTAAACATGTAATATTGAACATTTGCAACAACAGTCCCAAAAACATTGAAGATAAATGAAAGATGACATTTTATCTGCTTCACTCTATCATACACATTACAGAGCAACCCAAAACATTTTGCTCTTAGATCACATTGGAAACCTAGGAAACATTTAGACCTCTATTCCTGATTAAGGGCTTTTGCCCGAAACGTCAATTTTCCTGCTCCTCGGATGCTGCCTGACCTGCTGTGCTTTTCCAGCACCACTCTGATCTAAACTTTCAGCTTCATAGTTCATTTCACTTTATCTTCATGGGAAAAGCATTCACCTTTATCAGTGGCATTCCTTTACTTAAATAATTTGATCTGCATAACAGCAATGCTTTTGGGATGCCCACACCCCTTCAATGAGAAGCTACAGCAAAAACCTTCAAAGAGTTCTAATGCTCTGAATACAAATAAAGAAAAAGACAGAGGCCCTGATTAGATCAGGTTAGGAAGAAAGAGGTTTAGCTCCTGCAGATCTTGGAAATTTGGGTTGCTGAAAGGCCATGCTGAATTTACCAACATTATCATGTTAAAAAGTTTAAATCTGTTTCCTGGCTGGAGCCAACTACATTGAGAGATTATCTGATGGTGACGTGCAGTTTTGGATCTCAGCAGTTGAGAGATTTGATTTGAAAGGGGATGTAAGAAATGAGGAGAAGGGTGGATGGGATGCGAATTGAACTTTCAGGCACAATCCAATCAGAAGTATGAACGTACTATCGCTTAAAACGTTTTGGTGGCTTGTTGGGAAGAGAGCAGGAAGAAGCACTCCTGTTTCTCTTGGTCAATTAGGAAAGTATTTACCTGTTCAATCTAGTCATTCTCATCTCCTGTCAGATGCTGGGTTAAGTCTGGAACAGAGTTAAAATAGAGGTATGTAGTTTCCTTGAAATATTTCAATGTCTTACCCTGCAGTTAGATGGCAGATCAGTCATCTACTCCACTAAGTCTCTCCCCATTAAAAGGAGTAGAAATGTTGAATTGTATTTCTCAATATTTTTAAATTCCAAGATTTCCTGTCCGGCTCCATTCATCCATCCTTGTGTTATTTGAATTGCTCATGAAAGGATAGTAAGTTGTTTGTATTACAAAGCTGGAGCATTCACTCTGAAGAGATGTTACACCAAAACGGTAAAAAATGTCATATTGATTGTCAGAAGTACTTCAGTCTTAATATATGTTGATGTAAAAATGCCACTGAAACATTACTGAATTAATTATTGGGCAATTTTCACACCAAAACAAAAAGAATTGCAGAAAATGGTGAACTGACCATTGGGTTAAGCTCTTTCTTGCCAATCAGTATTGACAAAGCTTTCTAGAATATTTAAATAAAATTAATTTAAGCAATTCATTCATTTAACAGGTATTCATTTTAACAGGAACAAAGTATCATTGAAAAATATAGAAAATTAAATTTCACACGGAGACTTTATTCTCACAGTTTTGTTTTACTCCTCTATGAGTTATTTAATTTCCTGGATTGCACAGAAAATTTTAGAAAGTTAATAAATTTGGTTTCCTTCCATAATAAAAATTCTTTTTTTTTCTGTCAGTTCAGGACATGGTAGATGTCTCATCAATGCACCTCCAAAGCAGGAGTTTTTTTACCCAACCGTGGCCCCGGGTCAGGTGTATGATGCCGATGAACAATGCCGTTTCCAATATGGAGTCAAATCACGCCAGTGTAAATATGGGGTAGAGAGTCTTCCTGCTTTATTACTTTGAGAAATATTAATACGTTTTTTATGGGAAGGAGCTTTGATCTTTTGTTGTAGGTGGTACTATTGAAAAAGAGATTCATGCCACTATGTTTTATGTGCCATCCTACAATTGTCTGCTGGAACGTTTGTTTTCTTCATATACGAAAAATGTTATGCTTTTGATACAAATCCAGTGGAAATCAAACTGAGATTGCCTCAACTAATTTTCTTTTAATCTCTTAAAAGCTGCAGGAAAGAATTTAGTCTCAAGGTAATAAAAATGATTTTATCATAGAGTCATAACAACACAGAAGGACGCTATTCAGACAACTGAGGCCACATACCAAGCAAATCAGTTCCATTCCTCCACTCTATTCCACAGTCCTGGAAAGTTATTACAGACGAGTGCCCATCCAGTTTCCTTTTGAAATTATTCATTGTCTACACTTCATTTTACATTTATCATGTGTTAATAGACACAAAGTATGTTCGTGATATCCAATATACTATAATAATGTATAAAGAAAGCTACCACTTTCAGAGGTGAGGGGCAGAATCAATACTCCCTCCTGAGGTGAATTTGGTGGCAGGAGATATTTAATTACCGTGACCTTGTTACTTTTGCCTCTGCTCTGATTAAGTCTAAGGAAGGAAGACTTGTGAACAGCAATCCTGCCGTATTACCAAATCAGGCCTTTAGATGAGAACTACATTGGTTCTCCAACCTGTGGGTGAGAGCTCAGTTACCAAAATTAAATTTGTCTTAAGATGGTCTCTTTGTATGGGCAATAATGGAAAGGGTCAAATTGAGGGTCTTATTCCAATTCCATTTAAATTCAACCAACAGAGAGTGGGGCTGTCTCCTAGCAAGGAGAGCGGTTTGCTTGTGAACTCCGGGAGCAGGGGGATTCCCCATTCAAAGGCACTTAGTCTCTGACCAAGGGACCTAACATCAGGCTGCTGAAGCCACCTCGACAACCCTTTGCCATCACCAAACTAGCAATTTGCTCCTCATGATCCACATTCCACTCTCAGCGATCCTAGACCTCTCCTTGCATGCTTTATCAGCAACAATCACTGCTCCTGGTAGATCTGGCAGAAGTAGAGAGGTGCCAGCTTCTGATTAGCTAGCAGAGGCCAGCAGGTCTTGGCAGAGTGGGACTTTTATCACTGGGGCCATAAATCCGGGGCCCCAGCAATGATGGCCTCATTCTTTACAGACTGTAATTTCCCTTCCCACATGGTTGAAGATGCCCTCCAACGCATCTCATCCACGCCCCGCACCTCTGCCCTCAAACCCCACTCCTCCAACTGCAACAAGAACAGAACCCCCCTGGTCCTCACCTTCTATTCCACCAACCTCCGCAGAAGCCACATCATCCGCCAACATTTTCGCCACCTACAAACAGACCCCACCACCAGGGATATATTTTCCTCCCACCCCTATCTGCTTCCGCAAAGACTGTTCCCTCCGTGACTACCTGGTCAGGTTCACGCCCTCCAACAACCCAACCTCCCGTCTTGGCACTTTCTCCTGCCACTGCAGGAATTGCAAAACCTGCGCCCACATCTCCTCCCTCACCTCCATCCAAGGCCCCAAAGGAGCCTTCCACATCCATCAAAGTTTCACCTGGACATCCACAAATGACATTGATTGTATCCGTTGCTCCCAATGCGGTCTCCTTTACATGAGGGAGACTGAACGCCTTCACACAGAGTGCATTAGGGAACATCTCTGTCACACATGCACCAATCAATCCCACCGCCCCATGGCCAAACATTTCATCTCCCCCTCCCACTCTGTCGAGGACATGCAGGTCCTGGGCCTCCTCCATCACTACTCCCTCACCGCCCAACACCTGGAGGAAGAACACCTCATCTTCCGACTCGGCACACTTCAACCTCAAGGCATCAATGTGGACTTCTCATTTCCCCTCCCCTCACCCAACCCCAGTTCCAACCTTCCAGCTCATCACCATCCTCATGACCTGTCCTACCTGCTAATCTTCCTTCCCACCTATCCGCTCTACCGTTCTCTCCGACCTATCACCTTCACCCCCACCTCCATCCACCTATTGCACTCTTAGCTACCTTCCCCCCAGCCCCACCCTCCCTCCCATTTATCTCCCCACCCCGGAGGCTCCCTGCCTCATTCCTGATGAAGGGCTCTTGCCCGAAACATCGATTTCCCTGCTCCTCGGATGCTGCCTGACCTGCAGTGCTTTTCTAGCACCACGCTAACCTTGACCCTAAATCCAGGGGAAGACCTGATACTTACAGGCATTTAATTCCATTCGGCCTTTCCCTATGTTAGTGATTTGGGACTCACACAAGTTTGGGGTGAGAACTTAGTTGCCAAAACTAAATATGTCCCAAGATGGCTTCTTAGTATGGGCTACAATGGAAAATCATTATACAAAGCACTGAAACGAGGAAAGTGGTACTAGATGGTTTCAGGTCTCCATTGGAGCATCACTGTTCCAGTGCTCTGTGACCAGTCTAGAAGGTCTTTACAATTGGTGGGCTGAAGTTTAGGTAAAGACTGTAAATTAATGACCAATATCGATGATACAAGTAACAGAATTACCAGGCAGGTAGAATTCTCAATACATAACAAAATAACAAACACCTCTATGTCTCTATAAGGCCTTACAGAAAGGAAATTAAGCAATAGTTTATTACATGAAGGATTAAATTAGGAATGAGGGAAGTTATGCTAAGTCTGTGTCAAACTTTGTTTGGACCCCAATTGGAGTATTATAAGCAGATCTGGTAGCCATATAATAAAAAGGAGAGGGTGCAGAGAAGACATACAAAAATTATGCCAGAAATGTGAGGAGATACATTATCAGGAAAGATAAGCAGGTTGGGTTTGTTTGAAGACCTATTATGGACATGGAAGCTAGGGAACTTAAGAAAATAAGTGATATCTTGAAAAGTGTCCAAATTACAGAAGAGGGGGTGCTGGAAGTCTTAAAATACATAAAAGAAGATAAATCCCTGGGACCTGACCAGCAATATCCCAGAACTTTATGGAAGTTAGGGAAGAGATTGTCAGGACCCTTGCTGAGATACTTGTATCGTCAACAGCCATAACAGAAAACTGGAGAGTGGCTAATGTGGTGCCATTATTGAAGAAAGATGGTAAGGAAAAGCCAGGGAGCTATAAATAAGTGAACCTGACCTCAGTGTTAGGTAAGTTGTTGGAGGGGATTCTGATGAACAGATTTACATGCATTTAGAAAGCCAAGGACTGATTAGGGATGGCCAACATGGCTTTGTGCTTGGGAAATCATGTCTCACAAACTTGCCTGAATTTTTTTGAAGAGGTAACAAAAGAGGATTGATGAAGGCAGAGTGGTAGACACTCATGTAAGTGAAATGCTGGTAAATGGGACTAGATTAGTTTAGGATAACTGCTCGGCATGGACGAGATGGACCAAACGGTCTTATTCTGTGCTGTTTAGCTCTATGACACCTTGGCCTGGGAAGGCTGGATGAGGGTGTGGTTTAGCATAAAAGAGAGAACCTAATAAAATACTAAAAGGCTTTGATACAGTAGATGCAGAAAAACTGGAATAAATTTTGTGAAGGCTCCTGGAGCGGGAGATGAGATTGGCGAAAGGTCATATAATTGTGCAGGAGGCAAAAGGTCAGTTTCCGCTTGTGTGATGATAAATGACATGTAGGTTTGCTGCAGATTAAAGGTGGATTGTATTTTCAAGGCCAATGACAGGAACCTATTTTTAATACAATAGTATGTTGTGCACAGTCATTAAACAAAGTCATATGATTAAGTTATACACTGGCAGCAAATGAGAAATACTTGCTCATAGTTTTACGGTTGGTGAAAGATGGTGTTTAATGGGCAAGGTGGTCTTGACAGAATGAGATTGAGTAAAGGTTGTTTTTCTTGTGCGGAAAACACAGTGAGCCATGGATTACAAGGTTGACGTTTCTCATTAATGGTTGCCGTGCAGAGCAGGTGTGACAGTAACTCCGGGATCCAAGTATGGTAGGTGAGGGGTGAATGTCACCATTTCCAGCACAAAATCGTTCTTTCAGATAGGCAGAAAGATACTTTTAATTTGGAAGGAATGGATATCTGCCCAGGCTGTTTAAATGTGGCAACTGAACCTGCACTCCCCTAAGATAATAGATGCGTCAGCAACTTAGTCCCTGCCCCCATTCCACAATTGGCTGGGACACTTGACTGAGCCTAACTCATTAGCTGGCCATCACGTGATTGTAAGTGGCCAACTGACCTGCCTTTGTGTGGAAGTCTTTCTCACTTAGTCCCACCATCAAGGACTCATTGCTGCAACAATTCCAGCCCACGTCTCCAACTGTGAATAACTAGAGGTCAACTGCATAAGATAGTCATCAAGAAATCAAATAGGGAATTGAAGAGAAACCTATTTGCTCAGAGTGGTGAGAATGTAGATCTATGTATCACGTAGAAGTGGTGCAAGGGAATGGTGCAGAAGTATTTAAAAAGAAGCTGAACAGGCTTATAAGGAAGAAGAGAAAAGAGGATTACGCTGATAGATTTAAACATGAAGAGAGGGGATTCCAGTGGAACATGGTCTGGAATCAGTAACAATGTGTCAAAGGTTTCCACACAAAACTCAAACCAGAGACAACAGAAATGATAGTACCAACAGATCTTTGAAATATCTTTTAAAAACAGTCCACAATATCAAAAACATTTTACAACCATCAGCAAGTATCAGAATCAAGTTGAAGGCAATAAATCATCATTGCATAGATTTATGCTAAACTTCCTAAAGGCAGGAGACATCCCTGTTGAAGCTTGCCAGTCTATAATTTTAATACCCAAACTATTAAGTAAAAGGCTTTCCTCAACTTGTAGAATATTGCTCATGACTTTTAAAGAATTTATGAAAACCTTTTGCTTGCATTGTCCCGCAATTAATTTTTGTAAAATAATGTGTGCCATCAAAATCTATAACTTAAGGCATACAATTAACTTTATTAAACATAGTCTTTTGTTTTTAGTGCTTGATACTTTCTATGAATGTTTTATTTGTAGGAGGTATGCAGTGAGTTGTGGTGTCTTAGTAAAAGCAATCGTTGTATTACAAACAGCATTCCTGCTGCTGAGGGGACAGTATGCCAATCAAATACCATTGAAAAGGGGGTAACTATAAATTTGTCTTCTTTTTTTCTCTCTGTGATAATGTTAAGTTGTCATTTTAAAGTCTACTATAATTGAGATGTTGAACTGTTTTTAGTATAATTCAGTTACAAATCCTAATTCATTAATCACATTTTTGTGACAAGTTAGGTCAACAAAGCTCACAATTTAAATAAAAATATGTTCGGAGAGAAAATATGCGCATGAAATAAATCTTAAATGGAATGTGAGTGTACTTGGGGAATGATTAAAACCAAGTATAGTGAAAAGATAAAACAGCTCATAATTTTCATATTGTGCAGAAAGATTCTAGAGATATAGAGAGAAGCCACCTGTGCTCCATTGGAAATAGGCCTAGGATCTGAAGTGAGTCACAATTTTATTGATTCTGATTCATTTATGAATTTATACACTCATTCAGATTACAGAGACCTTTATACAAATCATACTATGATGATACTATGGCTTGGAGGTATATTATGTGCTGGGTTTTTTATGCAGACAGGCTAAGACAGAGGCTGTGTGCAGTCTGCTTCAAGCCAGTAAAGAATTTGCAAGGCCTTGGGATATTTTTTAAAGTTGGAACAGTAAAAATAGCCTGAATGGGTGGGTCAAGCTCCCACAGAACCAGGATTTCAACTTTCAGTAGCTGTTGGGGTTGTGAAATCTGCTACATGTCTTTCTCTCTTTGCTACAACTAAAAGGTGGTGTTCTCTTCCTGTTGCTAGAATTGCATGTGAGACAATCTATTTTACTGACTTTGCCTTTGCTAAGGATGTGTTTATGGGATGTTACTATATTGGAACAGTTAATGAGTAGTTTATAATTTTGTTAAGTACTTTGATAGAGTTACAGTTAAACCAGTTTTTATTTTAATTTTATTTTGTGAGTATTTTAATTATAGTGTATGAATAAAATGTGCTTCGCTTCAAGCCTAGTAGTTTGGCCAATCAAATTGTACCTGGAATACAATGGCTGGCCCTTGCCTTTAAAATAAGAAAAAGTCAAGGAGATAGCCTAGATCTTAACATGTTTTGAGGGTGTTTGGTCTGGTCCATATCAATATTCTTAGCTTTAGCCTAAGCAATGGCTTATACAAATTCATGATTATTTTCATAATGCCATACTAATCAATCTAAATTATATGATCTCCTTTACACTTTAACCTGCACCCAGGAATGTGTATTTGAACACTGAGTTGTCGTGATTTATCCACACCCTTCAGTCCCTTCTACTGAGTATTCAATTCTATCCCTATATTTTTTCCTGAATCTTTCACTTATCAATATCAAATGTCATCACCCATCTTTTTCATTAACATTGATCTTGCTGTAGCAATAATCAATTATGAAGTCCATCCAACTAATATAAAATATGATTCACAATTAGCATTTGATGACAGAATGAACAGACAAATTAAATCACTGCAGTATATCAACTACACTTTTTCTCTCAAGGAAATACTAACCTACAAAGTGTGACATATTAAAAATTACAATATATCAAATTGCATTATACGAGTAACCACACTGAAAATGTTCCTCATTGGCAATGATGTGGAATGTGACATTGACTATGAAAGGCACAATATTCCTGCAAGTTCAATATAAAATATGTAAGGTATGTTGTGTCATAATGTGGAAATGTTTTTTTTAGATTACATTAGATTATTTACAGTGTGGAAACTGGCCCTTTGGCCCAACAAGTCCACACCGACCCACCGAAGCGCAACCCACCCAGACCCATTCCCCTACATTTACCCCTTCACCTAACACTATGGGCAATTTAACCTGCACATTTTCCCTGTATGATGCTTTGACTCACTTTCAACTCATCGATTATAAATTATTTCAATTGAATTAATTTTGCTATGCAAAGTTTAAATTAAAATTTCTGTTACAGTGGTGCTATAAAAGAGACTGTGTCCCATTCGGCACTAGACCAGAGGGAGTGGATGGGGCCTGGGGACCCTGGTCATCATGGGGGGAGTGCAGCAGGACCTGTGGAGGTGGAGTATCATATTCTGGCAGGCAATGTGACAGCCCAAGGTAGGTAATTAATATATAGCATTGTTATAAGTATATACCTGAAAGGTCTATAACAATGCATATTAAAATGATCCGCTTAATTATTGTCTCTACAGGTGTATTTTAAATTTTCTTATTTTAATTATCCTTCAAATACCAAGAATAAATTATGAAACTGTATATTTGTAGTCTTTCTGATTTATGCATAAATTATCTCTTTTACTGCATCCTGTAGGATTGGAGCTCAGTCAGATAAATTTAATTTTATATAATTGTATTTTTGATAGTACAAAACAGGAATATTATTGAAGAAAGAAATATGATGATACTTTTGTCTTGCGCTTAGCAGGAAAAATTAAAGAACGACAAATTCAAAGTAACACAATATTTTATAGTACAGGAGAAAAAGATGATGATTTGTTGACAAGATGTTTGAATGGTTAAGGTATTGCCACAGAGAAAGCCACATCTGCTGTTAGATGTAATTCTAGGATTACCTAGCAAAAAGTGTTGCCCAATTTTAATTGTGTTAATAGCTTCACTTATGACCAATTTAAAATAATGAGCCAAACTAATAATTAGCTTAGTTACACTTGCTAGAAGTAGAATACATTCATATGCAGATACTGTTCTCTGTAAACAAGCCTTGCCCTTTTTTGAATTACCCAAGAGCTTAGATTTCTTAAAAATCTCCCTTTCTTTCTTTATAACACCATCTCAGGCAATCAGAGATAACTCGCCAACCAACCAATTTCCTTTTCTCTTGTACAAAAAGATGTTGTGATCTTTTGAAATGTGCCAGTCTTGTATTTGACCTGATGAATGCAACATGTCCCTCTTTACAGCATGTTCAGAATTACTTGTATACGTTTAGAAACCACATGAACGTAAAAATGATCTTTCCTATTCTGCTATTAACCTCATCATTGCACTTGTTCCTCTCCAACATTAGATATGGGGATTGTAGTGTAACATTCTCACTACACGTCTTTAAAGCATGTAGGAACTACTGATTATTAAAAAGATTAAAATAAAGGAGCCTGTTCAATTCTTCAAATTTCATCCCTTCAGAATATCAACCTTCCCATTTGTCGATAGGGTGAATCTTACATTTTTCTAAGTGTGAGTTGCATTAAGTTTATTGATGGATTTTCACCATGATTTATTATTTCCTAACCATGCAAAAAATAGTAATTATATGAATAGTCAAACTCACACACAAATACAGGAATAAAGTCTAAAAAAGGGAGAGTGTCTAGTGTTCTTCGAAGGGTCGGTGTAAATGCAATGAGTCGAATGGCCTGCTTCCACACTGTAGGTTTTCTTTAATTCCTTTAAGTCTTTTACAGTGAGCATGATTATAATTTTACAGCATGCATTCATAATAATTGATTGTAGTGCTTTGGCAATTGAACATTTGATGAAACTGGCAGAATTTAGTTCACAACTATGGGGCAGAAACAGAGACATGGCCAACATAGGAAAGGAGGATTAATTACCTCATAATTGCTGCTGCATTATTTCAGTAGCTGGTTTGTGTGCTTGCAGTTTCACAAATTTAATGTGCCTCCTGATTTGATAATTTATTGACTTTTTTTTGTTATGCTGATTGTTCAATTGAGTTACCGATTCATTGACATCTATGGCTTCATTAATCCTTTGATTCATGATTTCTCCATTATTTTAATAACTTGATCTCACTGCTTTCCATTACTTTGTTGATTTATTAGACTATGAATTTATTAATTCAATATGATCTCCTTTTCCATTTCATTTCCCATGGCTGCTGCTGGATTATTTAATAATTGGTGTTTCGTTCGCTATGAATTTAGTAGTTTAGTGTTGTCAACTGCTCATTGTATTTATACAATAAACACATTGGTACATAGTTAACTGTGTTACAATGTTGATCAGCATTCTTTTTCTATAAGTGAATTATTTGCTGTTGCTATTGCATGGCATTGGTAAGCTGTTGCTCTGATTTCAAATCACAAATTTATTTGTTTTTTAATCACATGCTACTGCCGTTAGAACTTCATTAATAAATTAAGACCATATTGTTATTTCATTCTGTGTAAGTCTTGACTTTCCATGGGCAATGCCACAGTGGATCAGTCAATACAAATAGTGAAATTCTAAATGAAAACTGAAAGAACTGCAGATACTGTAAATCAGAAACAAAATCAGAAATTGCTGGAAAAACTGAGTAAATCTGGCTGCATCTGTGGAGAGGAATCAAGAGTTAACATTTCGGGTCGGGTAACCCTTCCTCAGACATCTTCATCAGACTCTTCAGTGGAATCCTTATTAATTTGACCTTGTTACATCTTTAAACAACAAATGATAAGATCCTTACTTAATTCTAATCCATCTGAATATTCAGCAAAGAGGAATTTGTGTTAGCAGTGTACAGAGTATAAATGTGTGCCAGCGATGATTAACTACCAACTTGTCTAGACAGTTTGAATGATGGGCACAATGCTCCAACATACAAGTCACAAAGCTACGAAAATATGCATTTTAAAAAAAAGATTGTATCAGTGGAAATTTAATGCTATGTTCCCATGACTTTAAAGTATAATGTCCAAATGTTCTGTGCAGTATTTGAGTTTGGGAGTCTGGTAACTGATCTGTGCTTGATTGATTAAGTCTGGGGGTAGATTCGAAGAAAGGAAACAGATGCTAGTAGAAAACTGAGCTGGATCATTGTATCAATACTTTAAAGCATTGTATAAAATGCAGTAAACAATATTCCTGCATTTTTAGAAGCTAATACCATCACTGCATTGCTTTGGGACAAATCAAACAAATAAACTACATCAAAAGCCAATTAATATAGCAGAAGCAAAATAATGTCCATGTCCTCTGATAAGACTTGGTCATGTTGCTTCTCAAAATATATCAGCCGCATTAAATAAAATAGCCTGAACCTGCCATCCTCATGTATTGATATTTATCTCCTACTCCAGACCCACTATCGGAGGACGATACTGTCTAGGAGAGAGAAAGCGCTTTCGATCATGTAACATTGATGTAAGTAAATTGTCTTGATAATTACTTGTTGTTTTGTGTTTTAGTAGTTTTTAATATGTCATACCATATTAAAATTATACAGTTCTGTACCGTAAATGTGTATCGTAAATGCATCTCCAAGTTCTGAAATGTGTACTGAAACTGAGTAGATAAAGTCTTTTAGCAGATGATTTTGGTCCTCAGCTGACAGTCTTTTCCTCTATATATTCCTTGATCTACTCCTTCATTACCCATTACTAACTGGGCTTACCTTCACTGTTCCCTGTTCACTCCACCATTGCATCTATGCTTCAGACCTTTATTTGACCTGATCACATTTTCACTTCTCAATCTTCAGTTTAGATACTTAACCTGCTTCACCTGAATCTAAACATTCCCTGTTTACTCAAAAGTCTCTTTTGACAAATCTAGGTCCTGTTCTCTTCTGTCCTCTTCATACATGAACATGTCATTCTTAAACTTCATCATTACATCCATCTTGATCCTTATTCTCACCTCTCATTACTTATCAACCTTAGTAGTCTGGAAACCTTTGTGTATGACATTCAATCTCATTCAAATGACTGCATCAAAGATGATATAACAAAATATATTTTTAGATCAGTCTTGTGATTCTTGTACCTAGGAACTATAGGAACATTTAAGCTCATCCTTTGAGCAATAGGTTGCGCTCCTGTAATTTTGCTAACCCTGAATCCTATTTATTTGGTCGAAGTTTCACCAATTACATCTTATTGCAGTTCATTGACTAAACTTCCAAAAGATGTATTCACAATGTGCTACTGCTTATCATTTAGGCTGAATGATATAACTTGGTAGTTCATACTAGGACCTGTGCATCTATTATCTCTGAATATCATGTCATGAGAGCCAATCGGATCATGAAAAGAATATACATTACAGTTCTGCAGTAATATGCCGCTTAACAAACAAATCATATGGCTTAATATGAATCCTGCGCTGTTGTGAGAGATTGTGCCATTTTCAAAAAAGATGAGGTGAGTAGAAGAGGTGCTAAAATTAAATGATAGTATAAGAACATCTGACGAGAGGCTTTTAATCACTCTTCAGGTCTTGCCCATCCTGCATTTCTCTCTCTTGCTGTCTGATGTCTGTTATATACTGTTTTTGTTTCAAATAGATAGAAAAGGAACATGTATTAGTTAAAAGGTGTGTGGCCCAATTACACAAGCTTCTATCCTGTAGGAATTTCTGAACTTTTGGAGCATGCTTACTATTGGAACCTTGCCATATTCATAGACCAACCGACATAGCAATAATATGGGATTAACAACAAAAGAATGGACATATTAGAGTGGTGTAATGGGATTCATGCAAATGATAATAAGACCATAAGACCATAAGACATAGGAGTGGAAGTAAGGCCATTCGGCCCATCGAGTCCACTCCGCCATTCAATCATGGCTGATGCGCATTTCAGCTCCACTTACCAGCGTTCTCCCCGTAGCCCTTAATTCCTCTAGACAACAAGAATCTATCAATCTCGGCCTTGAAGACATTTAGCGTCCCGGCTTCCACTGCACTCCGTGGCAATGAATTCCACAGGCCCACCACTCTCTGGCTGAAGAAATGTCTCCGCATTTCTGTTCTGAAATGACCCCCTCTAATTCTAAGGCTGTGTCCACGGGTCCTAGTCTCCTCGTCTAACGGAAACAATTTCCTAGCATCCACCTTTTCCAAGCCATGTATTATTTTGTACGTCTCTATTAAGTCTCCCCTTAATCTTCTAAACTCCAATGAATACAATCCCAGTATCCTCAGCCGTTCCTCATATGTTAGACCTGTCATTCCAGGGATCATCCGTGTGAATCTCCGCTGGACACGTTCCAGTGCCAGTATGTCCTTCCTGAGGTGTGGGGACCAAAACTGGACACAGTACTCCAAATGGGGCCTAACCAGAGCTTTATAAAGTCTTAGTAGTACATCTTATATTCCAACCCTCTTGAGATAAGAGACAACATTGCATTCGCTTTCTTAATCACGGACTCAATGTAACTGATCCTATGTTGCTAACATCAGTAAGGTAAAAGATGCCAGTTTAGAATGAGGATGTGAAGAATGAGGTCTTGGGCATTACCCCAGATAGCTATACCTGATAACCTGTATACAGTGATAAATAACAATGTGTTACAGTACATAATGCATTGACGAACCTTCTTAATAAAGAGCAAGCAGCCTCCAGGACAGTGTATATGTAGATTTTCACAGCCTGAGATGGCCCTGACTGTTTTGTCAATATATAGTTAGCAGTAGTGACTTTAAGCACACAATAAAAGAGACAATATTTGATAAAAATAGGTGGATGGACAAAATGTTGATTATTCTTTATAAAATGTGGGATTATTAATAATTTGTTCCCATATTTGGGAAAATAACCCATTTTACTGTTTCTATCTTTGAATGGAGGCATGACTGATTACCTACCATTTAGCTGGATTATTGAATGATGGTAAGCGCCAGGTCTAGATGATACTCAGAAGAAAAATGACAAACTACCTATTCTGGAGGACAGCCCAGCAGTGCAGACCAAAATGATTATTCTTTGTCTACATCTTCTGCCTTTTCTCCATGTTGCTCTGTTGAAGATATTGTTGTTCATTCTTCTTAGGATGGTATCCCTTGATTGATACCCCTTTAAGAAGCTCCTCTTTGTTTTAACATTGTACTTTAAAGCACTGTAAAGAGGGGTTTTATGTCTTGCTAATGGTAGTGAATTGTTCAAGTGTTAATTGTACTTACACTGTTAGCAGGCAAGCAATTATCTAAAAAGGATTGTTTTCTTCTCGTTGATCCAAAATTAGAAGTTAATAATTCCATAAAGTGACGTCTTGCAAAGTTACAGTGTATAAATGAGTAAAGTATCTTGACTCCTACTGAAACAATTCTTTGGTACTGTATATGTATTTTGAAAATTTGCTCTAGATACTATGGGATTAAAGCCTGTTAATACCTCCAGTTGTGCTTTAATAACATTGCTTTCCATAACATCATGACACACACAATTTTGTCCACAGTATGCTTGTGGACTTCAGAGTTGCATGTTGAAATGGCACTATTCTAAATTATTTGTGTTATAGCCATTTTTCACAAGGTCAGTAGTCTTTAAGAGCTACCAGACAAAATAATCCACCCTTGGTGTTGTTACCCAGAGTGCTGGAGAAAGATTTCATTGGATTGACCTCAGATTAGATGCAGTGAATGAAGCTGAATTAGTAGATACAGGCAGCACCCAAAGATCAATTATTTTAGTGCCACTGTGTTGAGGCCACGTTTACAGAGCTAATAATTTATTTGTTCTTTTTTAGATGACATTAGACTTCTTCTCGGGAAGTGTCCTTTGGTGACACTAACCAATTATTGTATCCAAAGTCTAGCAGGCAATGCATGTTTAACTATTGACCACCTCTTGGTGGGCTAGGCACAAGGGGAGTTGCAATGGAGCAGCCTTTTCATTGAGCATTGTGCAAGAAGCACAGTCAGGCTACTGCTGAGTTTTCTGTAACCATGCTTTTCTGTCAACTCATCCTCTGCTGAACTGGCAAATGAACATACTTGCGCTCAATTACTCATCACCATGTGCTGACCCCTCCTCTATGTTTGACTCCAGTGTAAATTCACTGCCAGTTTACCAGTTGCTTACGAGAAGTATCAAACTGATTAATAGGGCATCTTTGCAGTGTTGTTGTTATCTTCCGTCTTCTTTCCACTGTTACCAGTGGGTAGGTGCCAGCTTTTTGTATCTAAAAGCAGAAACTTAGAAGTAGAAGATTCTTCAGAGTGTAGGGAAGTGGAGAGAGGACTAGGAAGTACGAGGCCCAAAGTCACACCATCAGCAGCTTGCTCATCATGCTGGAAAATGCCGTAAATTCTCAGTAATGTGGAATGTTGTGGTACGGAAGATGCAAGGCTGTATCAACATTGGCAGATGTGTGGTGATAAAATGAAATACCTGAATGATATCTATATCTGAATGTCACAATGTGCTGCTGGGTAATGGGGTGAGGTACAATGAGCAGCATGAGATGTTTGTGATTTGATGTGTGGAAGATGTTACTGACCTTTCCCACCAACATGAAGGACATTAGACTTCTTGCGTAAGTAGTCAAAATCCTTAAGGCCAGATTCTGGGATTTGATTATCCTGGCCAGCTGCATCCATTCCTTTAAAGGGGTCTCTTTATGGGCTTTCTGGTCCTCTGCTAGGCCTTTTCTGCCCACCCACATTCATCCAGCATTACAACAAGTAGTCTAGACTCCTCCATGGGCCCTGGTGTACAGTTTGTAAGGACACTATTGTCTTTCCATTCAAGAAGAGGCCTACCTGTACCATAGGCTGTGTCACTATGCTGTTGGCACCTCCTGTTGTGCGCAGAGCTCAGGAAGTGGTGGTAAAAGAATTGACACTGTTGTTCCAATGAAGTGGAGAGTCTGAGCAGATATGCTCAAAAATCAGTGCAAATGAATTCATGTCCAACAGTTTTATCTGCCAGAATCATCTTTGTATGATCAAGCTCTGCCTTTAATCTTTAATCCTGAAACCTTCCAAAATCTTCCTGGGCTCAACATGACCATAAATACTTAAAAATATTGTTGACAAAATTCTATTTACGTAATGGGATCATTAGTGAGACCACCAAGGAGATTGACTTAGTTAGGTAGGTCTTTCCTTAAGTTATTTTCCATCGCAGAATTGTGTAAGCTGTTCATTTTTAATTTTAATTAGACAATAAACTGGTTTCCAAATAATAGTTTGACTTCTTTAGCTTTTCTCTCATTGCTCACTGGTATCAGCACCTACCAAGAGCTTTTCGTACACATTAATCTTACCTGATTGTAATGCATCTACCTCTGAATATTATTGCTGAAGTCATTGTGAAGATAGATGTCAATTTTCATTTGGAACTGCAGGTAACCACTGTGGGTATTATTATTCCTTTGATTTGTTATGATCCCCGCTGATAGTAATACTGGATAACTCAATCCCACATCAAACCTGGCCTGATAGAATACACATTTCATATTTGCATTTGGTTAACAGACTGGTTTGTCATGAAAATATAATCACATAATGCTGCAGATGTTCTTTAACAGTAGAATATATATTCATTACACAAAATATGAAAAGAAACAACGTTTTATATATACTGCAGTGGGGACTATCTTAACACAAATTTTAGAACATATTTCCCAAACCAGCCATTACAGAGACTCAAGGGAAAAGTGAGGACTGCAGGTTCTGGAGATTATAGTTGAGAGTATGGTGCTGGAAAAGCACAGCAGGTCAGACAGCATCTGAGGAGCAGGAGAATCAACATTTCAGGCAAAAGCCCTTCATCAGCATTTTCAGACACTCAATCCCAGTGAAATATCATTGCGATCTCAGCTTTTTAATTCTTAACTAATGCATTACAGTTTCTTTGGCGTGTTGAGATCATTTTTTTAACAATTCACTTCCAAGTCTACTAGTGTGAATTTGTTTTTCTGAATGCCTAAAATCTAGCAACCTGAGAATTGATATCTAAACTCTTCTGACTTGCTTGGAAGTTGGAAGTTCCACAGACGAGTACTCACTTCTGCTGAGGTGACTGGTTTCCCCCAAACTGCACCTGATTCTCCTAACAAGAGAAACTGCTTTTCTTTCTGTCCTGAAGGCAAAACTAAACTAATTGCCTTATGTGTTAACTCTGCTTGCCGTAAAATCAACAGTATGAGCATTTTTTTCAATCAATACACCAAGCACTGAACTCTTGGAACTGATGGATTTATAAGGTCACTGTTTCAAATTAAATTTCAATACTCTCCAATCTTTAAAAAAAAACTTTACAGAACTAACCCATATCCATTTGCCTCTATTTTAAAACCCAAATCCAAAATTAGAATACACACGATATACTTTTCATCACAGTTTGCATTTCAAACATTGCATAATTTAAGGATTACCCTCATAGTTTCTCTTGAATGTATATGGCATGTCCAAAATAAGCCCACTTTTCCTACACTGTACATGTACCAGAGTAGTAATAATACTGTAACAGTAAGCTAGAAAGGAAGAAGGGCCTGTGCCCGAAACGTCGAATCTCCTGTTCCCTGGATGCTGCCTGACCTGCTGTGCTGTTCCAGCAATAAAGTTTCAACTTTGATCTCCAGCATCTGCAGACCTCACTTTCTCCTTCCAGAAAGGAGCATGTGGCAGGTGTGGAATATGGAGTGAGAGAATGAACCACAAAAAATTTAATATGCAAGTACAGTAAGTGGTGAAGAAGACAAATGGAATGTTTACTGTGATGACTGTGAAACATAAACATTGGGATGTTTTGCTACAGTTGTTCAGGGCTTTGGTGAGACTACATGTATGTGCTGCTTTAGTGCGCCTGTATAAGAAAAGAATATAAATGCATTAGAAGCAGTTCAGAAAAAGTTCACTTGACTGACATCTGGGATGGAACAATTATCCAGAGTCAAAACACTTGCCCAGACTGGGCATGGATTCTTTGGAGCGTTTGAGAATGATAGATTATTTTATTGCAAGATGTAAGATCCTGAGGGAATTGACAAAGTGGACTCTGAAAGGATTTCCCTTGTGAGGATGTTGCAACTAGAAGATGCTAATTTAAAAATGGCAGGTCATGAGTCTTTGGAGATTTTTCCAAGAGATCGGTCAAGGCTGGGTTATTGAATAGGTTTAATGCAGAAGCGGATAGATTCTTGACTCAAAAAGAAGTCAAAGGCAAACGGGAGTAGGCAGGAATGTGGATCTGAGTCCACAATCAGATCAGTCATGACCTTATTGAATGGCAGTGTAAGCTCAGGAGGCTAAATGGCCTACTCTTGTTAGTATTTTTTAAGTTCTTATGAACCAGAAAGAGAAAATGTTTGAAACTGGATGAACTTATGAAGGAGAAAAATAAATACATTTGAAGAGGACACAATTTACAAAAAGTGCATTTGAAACAAAGTGAGACTGAAAAACAGAGCAAATGAGAAAAAGTATGTGAAAAGATTATAGAGGACAGGGAAAGAGAGATGCAGAGGAGAGAGACATTGATAGAAGAGGTGAATGTAACAAAAAGGTTAAGCAGTGAAGCAAAGCTGAAATTTCACTAACCACACTACAATTTCCCTAGTTTTTGCACTTGATTATTTTTTCTTCATTCATGGGTGAGGGCATACTAACTAGGGCAACATTTATTGCCCATCCCTAATTTGAGTCAACTTCATTGCTGTGGGTCTAGAGTTACATGTATGCACGACGAGGTAAGGATGTCAGTTTCCTTCCCTAAAGGACATCGGGGAACCAAATGGGTTTTTATGACAATCGACAATGAATTCATGGTCATCATTAGACTCTTAATTCCAGACTTTTTTTGTTGAATTCAAATTCCACAATCTGCTGTGGTGGGATTTGAACCCAGGTCCCCAGAACATTCTGGACCTCTGGATTAACAGTCTAGCGATAAAACCTATAGGTCATCACCTCCGCTATGATTTATGCTTTATTGTTCATGGTTAAGATGATGATTATATGTCTTAAATTCTCTCTCTATCTCCTAACCTCCAAAATAGCACAGAAATTACAGGAAAAATGTTAGTAGTTCTATCCACAGACTCTAAATTCTGTGTTACCTTCTTTCGCACAGAACTGGTCCCTTGTGAAGACTAAACTCCGTAGTAATTAGCCAATCAGAAAGGTTTTCAAGAAGCAATTGGAGTAATTTGTTTGGGTTCTGTGACATTGCAGTACGTGGGCAGCCTTTGATAATTTTTGACTGGAACTTTTTGAAATTGTTGGTTTTCATTTGTTTGCTGTGTTGACTCTGTATCAGGTGTCAAACCTCCTTGTTGCATGCATAAGAAATCTAGGACAATGAGGTGCAAGTGTAACCCTGACTTTGTGATATTTAAGATGTGGTCTAGAAGTGTGATAGCTGAAGTGAGGCACTTTTGGGGAAAAATATGAATTTTACCTTTCTAATATTGTTTGTAGCTCTCACATCATGTTAAGTCAGATGAAATGTATTATAAGGACAAGAGTTTTACACCATGCAATGCAACATAAATTGTTCTCTTAAGTTAGAGCTGTACATGTTTAAGGGACAAAAGTCACACTTTTGGTGATATAAACAGAAGCTCAGGTCCTGTTGAGCTTAGTTGCTGTTCAAATAGAGAATATAAAGTACTCATCGGTTTTGGCTCTAGATCATAAGCACCCAGCATTAAGTAACTGGCTTTTTTTGTTTTTTTTTTAAAGATTCTTTTACATCTGCAGCAAAGTGTGCTGTCTGCAGTGTGATGTCTGCGCACTGAGGTGTCATTTTTAATATAATACTAGAACATCCTATGGTGCTGCTCTTGGTAAGTCAGGAACATTATATCATGTAAAGTGTAGGTGTGTGTCATTTTTAAGTTACAAGTTTAAGAGGTCCTTTTGTGCTCTTTCACTCTGGGTGTATTTTCTGGACTCCACATAATTGATCATTTCAATAGGTGAGCCTTTGTGTGTTTTAATTCCAGAAAATAGCATTATTTGCTTAATTTTTTTTATCACCTCAGCCAGTTCTTAAAGTTCAACAGTCTTCACTTGAGAGGATCAAGACTGTTTTTATTCATGGTGTGACAATACGTCATTAATTCCTATTAGGCCCATCACCAACGTTAGATGCTCATGTTGTACTCATAAAAACTCATTCCAATAGAGTTGCACTGGCCTGAATGTAATATAACTATATGAAGCATTGTGGTCAGAATAAATTGCAAATGCAGCTCAATTTTAAATAAGGCTGTAGCTTCTGCAATATCCAGGTGTCATTAAACCACAGTTTTATCAGAAACTGGAAGTAATTTCCCATGGCAGTGAGACAAAGGTAGAAATCTGAATTAAGTAGGAAGAAATTAGGAATAGAAGTTATGGGGAAATTCCTTAGAATCATCAGAAGTCAAGATTCTGTTCTGAAACTACTTCTGTTCTTGATCTTCACTAATAATTTGAGGATTAAGTTAACATCTCTAACATTTGAAATAGGCACAGAAAGTAGAAAAGAATAGTTGGTGGTGCTGGATTTTATTGTCCCTTTGGGGAAGGGGGATGGTGAATTGACAGATGGGGGCAAGTCCGCAAAATGCTATAAATGCCAGACTTGTACTTACCATCCATCCACACTCACAATGTACAGTTTTATACACAAAGTGGAAGGCAATATGAGTCTGCCTACCTACAGTCCAATTGAAACTGTTAAACAGCCAATTATTAGCCACTTAAGGGCCTCATTCTGTTACTGTAGGGATGGCACCACTGGTAGGAGAGGCCCAATGCCAAACACCAACCTAGCAGTTATCACTGTTTGGACTGGTAGCAGGCAAAGGATGGGGATGAGGGGCACCTCCTTAATCTGCCCCTTGCACCCCTCATGAGAGATACAAAATGATTATTTTCAGTGAATGAAGCATCTGGAATGAGGAGATATAGTTACAGTGTTATGCATAAAATATTTAGTGCAAAAAGCAGGAGACATCTTTTCACATGGTGACTGTGTCGCTGTGAAATGAATTACCTGAATTAATGATTGAAGCAGATAGTATCAAATTTCAAGAACAAGTGAATGGTTGAAGGAGAGAGAAGTAAAGGTATATGAAATAGGTGACAGATGGAATTGGGACAATCTGATCTTATGTAGGTTGAACAGCCTGTGTTGGTAATATAATTTGGGTGTAATTCTATGCAACAATTCCATAATCTTCGGGGAATCAATATTTCTTGGAATGTCTACAGTTTATGAGAATCATTCTATTATTCCCTGATCCAACATGTAATGTTCTATCCTAATTATATCTCCCATAACACTGTGTCATAGTGTATGCATGCTAATGCAAATAATTCAACTTAGGAGTTTCACCTTAGGAATAAGTTTCTTTGCATTACCAGGTTTCCTCAAGAGCAGTCAGCTTCCAGTTTCTATGTGGGAAATATCTGAGCTGTTAGTGAACCTGTATAGTGAAGAAATATTTTGCTCTCAGGAAGAAGACAATAATTTTCCTTTGCTTACCTTTCCATTCATTTACCTCTTATTGCCATTTCCTTGCATGCCCTGTCAATGTTCAGTTAAAATTCTTTGGAGTACATTCAGGTCATAGAAGGTTAAGTTTAGGCTCATTGCAGCAACTTCCTGGCTGAGACAACCTCCCATATACTGGAGCTCAATGTATTTGATATAACAGCTAACAGAAACTTCAAGAACCCAGACAGCAGCATCAATAATTAATGGTGTCAGAAAGCAAGGTGTTTTTATAACAAACCTTCAATAATATCAGATCCAGAATTAAAAAATTGACTAATATTAAACCAACAATCAACGTCTTTCCTGATCCTTTGTTGCCATCTCCACTTGCTTCTTTTCACTCATACTGTCTGCTCTAACCAATGCTCTCCAGTTTAATAACCCGGAAGGAAACATTTGTACCAGTGCTCATTACTGGTAGAGTGAGAGTTGCTACATATTGTGAAGTGGGACACTCAGCATCTTCTGGAATTGTGTCTAGTTCATCCTTGAGGACACAATACCATGAAGTATTACAATAGTATCAGTAACATACCTCTTCAAACGTAAGTGACTTGTAATAAAATGACATGATGTAATTTGGTGCTGCATGCTAAGTTTGTGAATGAAATTGTAAATGATAAAGTGCCTAAGATCATTTTGAAATTGTGCAGAATCATCTCTGTTTTCAATCTCTTTCTTTTATTAGATTATTTTTACTTAGTAACAGATAGTTAAAATTTCTGAGGTATAGTATGAGAGCAATTGGCAACAACCACATGGTGTGAATATGTAAGCTAGGACAAGTAGTTCCCTTTCTTGAAGGACAATAAAGAAGCTTATGAGCTTTTACTGTCCCACACGTTAACAGATATCATTCAGTTCACTATTCCAACCTGATTTGGTATAATTTTAACTGATTACTTTTGGAATAAAAGTCCAGGACTATAACCAGCAAGCTGCAATGCCAATTATTGAATAACTGAGACCATGTTATTGAAGCCATAAAGAAACTAAAATAGATAAGGAAATAGAGAAGGAGAGATGAGGAAAAGGGGACAGATTAGCAAATAAATTATTTCCTCCTTTTTGATTTTGAGTAAAACTCCAGGAGATCAACTATACTGTGCAAAACTGTGGAGGTTGAACCATTGAATATATTCAAGATGGGGATTGTAACTTTCTAGTATTAAAGACATAAAGGAATATTGGGATAATGTGGGAAAGTGGAAATGAAGTAGAATATCAGCCATATATCAGGTCTACTATTGATCATTAGCAAAGTGGCAGAAAAGTTCATTGTTAGAGTCTCCAAGTCATACGTCGAAAGATACTCAATTCATGTTCCACCTGATGTCAGTAAACCATAGTCCTAACATGGACAAACAAACCGAACTCAAGGTGGCAATGTAGAGTAAAGGCCCTTGACGTCAAGGCAGGATTTGGCTGAGGTTGGCTCCTAGGAGGTTTATCAAAATTGGTTTCAATGGGAATCAGAGGGAAAACTCTTCACTGGTTAGAATCATATCTGGTACAATGGAAGATAGTTGTGATTGTTGAAGATCAGTCACCTCAATTCAAGGACATCTCTGCAGGAGTTCCTCAGGGTAGTGTCCTAGGTCTGACCATCTTCAGCTGCTTCATCAATGACATTCCTGCATTCCTAAGGTCAGACGTGGGGAAGCACAATTGTCAGAACCATTAATGATTCCTCAGATACTGATGCAGTCCATGGCCATATACCATGGACCGAGACCTAGATAACATCCAGACTTGGGCTGATGAGTGGCAAGTTACATTGTGCCACAGAAGTGCCAAGCCAAGGTCAAAGAAGATCATCACTAATCAGCATGAATCTAACCATTTCTCCTTGATATTCAATGGCACTACCATCAGTGAATGAACTTCTATCAACATCCTGGCAGTTACTATTAACCAGAAACTAAACTGCACCAGCTTTTAAAATATTTTGGCTCCAAGAGTAGATCAGAGGCTAGTAATTCTGTGGTGAGTAACTTGTTTCCTATCTCCCCAAAGCCTGCTACCATCTTCAAAGGCACAAATCAAGAGTGTGATGGTATACTCTCCACTCACCTGGATCAGCATAGCAAAAATATGCAAAAAGCTTGACACCATCAAGATATCCTACTTTATTGGCACTCTATCCAGCAACGTCAATACTCATTTCCTTCACAGTGGCAATAGTGTGTACCATCTACAAAATGCACTGTAAAAACTAAAGAGACTGCTTTGACAATACCTTCCAAATCCATGGCCTCTACCACCCAGAAGGACAGGGACAGCAGTTACATAGGAACACCACCTCCAGGCATTGGACTACATCACCGTTCCTTCACTGTCACTGGTGAAATCTGGAGTGCTCTTCCTAATAGCGCTGTGGATGGTTCTAGAATTCCAAGAACCTCAGGAGATAAAGAAGGCAATTCACTACCAACTCTTCCAACTCACAATCAGACCTAGCCAGCCACGGGCACATCCCATGAATGAATCACTTTTTAAAAAAATTATAAGAAAGCAAAGTCCATAGATCATTTGTTACAACAAGATATTAAAAAGCTTTGTTCTGCCCTAGTTCGTTAATACAAGCAAGCTACTACTCATTCATGTAATCAAGTTATCAATGATTTATCTTTAAAAGGATATTTTAACTAAAAACATTATGTTTCTCTAGTAACAAAAGTTAAATAAATTATGACTTTTCATCAGTATGGAACAGTAATGATGCATCTCCAGCCCGATTTACATCTCTCCACAATTTTTCCATTGATTTGAATTGAAATAAAAATGAGAAGAAACATAACACATGCTGTTGATTCAGTAACACATGTATTAGGCTATTGCACAAAGTCAGTGGCCTCTACAATAAACCTCAGTTTGACCTGACCTGAAACTCAGGATGACTAGTAGATGTCAACTGTATGGCTGTCAGTTCAGTTTTCAGCTTATTTTACTGCCTGTGGCATCATTTTAAGATGTCAGAATTTAGCTGTGGGAGACTCTTTGACAGTTCCCTTCGTAAGATATATCTATTTCCAAAGTAAAATGCTCCATTTAATTTGAGGAAACTTTACATCAACAAAATATATACAATATATATAATTATATGTTCCAAACCTTGGACAGTAGACTGTCTTGTGTGAAAATTTCCCAACTACCGAGTCTGTCACAGCGCATCAAACTTCGGCAAGTGTTGTACACTCAATGTCGCATATTAGTCAATCTGCAACTGATTTCCAATAGTAAATACTCAGCAAAGATGTTCCATCTTATTTTCCATAAAGTGAGAGTAATTGAAATTTAAAATGATAAAGGAACTGTGTTCTATTTTAACTTGATTTTCTCTTTGTTTTTTGAATGTTGCATTTTGACAATGTTTCTTTTCCCTGCTTTATGTAGGACTGTCCACCAGGGTCTCAGGACTTCCGAGAAAAGCAGTGTGCAGAGTTTAATAAAATCGCATTTCGTGGGAAATATTATGACTGGAAACCATACCACGGGGGTAAGATGAACCTCATAGTGTAAAAACATCATATTCATTACCTGCTTAATGCAGTGATATACTTAATATTGTCTGAAAGGGGCTTGTGAAGGAAAGTTCAAGTTATTCATTGACTATGTTAGTGTGGTGGTGTTGTTTAATCTAGATTCTAGATTTAATGAAACTTTCTTATACAGGATCCAAGCCCATGCTCATGCAGGTTAGGCTCTTAAAAAGTTTGAAATAGGATCATCTGTGTTGACAGACATTGGAGGCTTGTTGTTTTTGTAGTTGCCATCTTTCACTTCTGCAGCCTGTCTTCCTCAATTCTTCTTCCTCCCCCGCTTTCTCCTCCAAACACATATAGAGGAGAGAGGGCATTGTTGGGATGGGCCAGTCCCGAAATCAAGGTCTCAGCCACTGGAGCAGAATTCTAAAAATGTACGCGTCTAGTCAAAGTTTTTTGTCTTGTATTAATCAGGTTATTCATAAGAAATACCATTGTAAAGGGAAAACAACTGTTTTATATACGGTCAATCAACGTGTTCAGAAAGTTTATGGAACAGGGGAATTAAACCCTTCTGAAGTAGACGGGACACTTTTCAGGGGTCTTAGGCCAGTTCATGAGTTTGCATGATACAAATGGGAAAATGAACTCATGATAGCCTATATCCTGCAGGTTGCTTTTTGTGTACTAATTTCAGCATCAAGCTTATATGGTGGACAAATGACTTTGCCCCAGAGTACAAGTTGGCTGATAAGGCCAGTCTTACAGCAGGTGAAACTATAAGAATCCCAGCATGTATATTAACCAGTGAATGTAGATTTTCAGTAGACAGTAGTAAAAACCCTGGCCAATATTCTTTAAGGGCATTTAGGAAGGTGAGCTCATTTGACTGCTTAATTTCAAAGTTGTATTTGAGCACCAGATAGTTATTCATTGTAGGGAAATGTGTACATGCATAAGTAAATTCAAATATAGCAACATTTCATCTACACTGGAGGTAGCAAGAGGTAGGATGTTAGGTGTCATTCCATCAAAAACTTGTTTTGCATGGTTAAAAATCACACAGGTTATAGTCCAACAGGTTTAATTGGAAGCACACTAGCTTTCGGAGTGACGCTCCTTCATCAGGTGTTTTGCATGGAATGCAACAAACATGTTAGTGAGAGCTGGGCCTAGTAGGGATCCAATGCCACACCATCTATTTGGGCACACTTGCTGCTGTTCAAACTGACTTCAGCTGCTGAGTTGCTGAGTACTAATTAACACAGCGGTGGCAAGTTGAGATCGTTGTGATATCATTCTGCAGTGCACATATCTGCACATTGGTGAATAGGCTAGCAATGTCAAATGAACACATTAGCACTGCATTGCTATCAATGTGCAAGATCTGCATAGTAATGCAAATATACCTCACTGCTTCATTGATGCTTTCTATGTGTTTTAAGAGGAGAGTTAAAAGTCAGCCATGTTGTTGTTGGACTGAAGTCCAGAATGGTCAAGTTTCAACTCCCAAAATAACATTTGAGAATCAGTTGGGTTTTTTATCATGCATTCATGGAATAAGGGTGTCCCTGCCTGATTACATCATTACCCACCCCTGATTACCCAAAGGGCAGTTAATAGTCAACCACATTACTGTGGATCTGGAGTTACATGTAGGCCACACCAGGTAAGGGTGGCGGTTTCATTCCTTAAAGGAAATTTGTGAAGCAGATTGTTTCTTTTCCCCAACAGTCAACATTAGACTCTTAGTTCCAGATTAGACTCTTTCCTCAAGAGGTTATCATTAGATTCTTAATTCCATATTTTTATTGAATTCAAATTCCACCATCTGCCTTAGGAGAATTTGAACACCAGTCCCCAGAACAATGCCTGGGTCTCTACATTAACTTTCCTGATGAAGGGCTCCTGCTGAAATGTCAATTTTCCTGCTCCTCAGATGCTGCCTGTCCTGCTGTGCTTTTCTAGCACCACTCTAATCTTGTCTCTGCATTAACAGGCCAGTGATAATACCATTAGGTCACCTCCCCTCATATGATTTTACAACGAGCCAAATGCTTCATGGCCATATTATAAACCCAATTCCAATTCTCAATCTAGCTGGTGGAATTTGAACTCCAAACCTCAGAATTATCACTTTAGAACTATACTTAAAAAAAACCCTGTACATTTCGTAAAGCATTTTGTCATCCTAATTTCCTTTCCTCCTTCTACGTGGAAAGTGGGTCTAATTTCTTGTTTTAAATATAGGTGGTGTGAAACCCTGTGCTTTGAACTGTCTAGCTATGGGCTTCAATTTCTATACTGAACGTGCTTCAGCTGTAGTGGATGGTACCTTGTGTCGTATGGACTCACTTGATATCTGTGTCAATGGAGAATGTAAGGTATGATTCGATCCCTTCTTGCCTGTTTCTCAGTCACATGCCAAACAAGTAATTAGATGTGCGACCAAGTCCAAAGTAATTTGTTTATTTTAATGGCAAACTCACTAAATATCAAATTTCTATGGAGCATTTAATTTTGTGAATTTGAACAAGTTATCAACAACTTAAATAGAAATTAAAATGCCTTGCATCTGTACACTTTTTTCAACCAATTATGATGTAAGGGAAATGGGTTTTAGAGAAAAAGTACTCAAACGTTTCTAGTATGTCTTCTCTGCTTCTTATCTTCATTAATTTTTATTCCAAAGTTTTCAACTGGAACTTAGATACAAATAAAGGTTTTTCACAAGAGGCAAAGATAGACAAAAACATTGTTTTCCTAGCTGACATGTTAAACTTCAAAGAGATTTTAGAAGCCAACTAAAACCAAATACGTTTTTGGCCCCAGGGAGAGAAGGATAGTAACAGTTTGGGGCCCTCTCTCTTTGCTTACTGTCAGCTTCCCCTTAGAGGTTATGGGAAGCAGGGCTAAGAGGTGTGATAAGCAATTGGGAAGTGGTGGGAGAGCTTTCATACACTCTTTGCCACAGTTCCAAACAAAATTAGTTCATACTGTGGAAGGGGACCTTAACTGCATTTTTATATGTAACAGATATAATATAAAGTTTAAAAATCACACAACACCAGGTTATAGTCCAGCAGGTTTAATTGGAAGCACATTAGCTTTCGGAACGCCGCTCCTTCATCAACCACCTGATGAAGGAGCATTGCTCCGAAAGCTAGTGTGCTTCCAATTAAACCTGTTGGACTATAACTTGGTGTTGTGCGATTTTTAACTTTGTACACCCCAGTCCAACACCAGCATCTCCAAATCAAGATGTAATATATGCAGTGTAGATACAGAAATGCTGTGATTGGTTCAGATTGATTCACAGTTTTTCTTTGAATATGTGTGGGCAAATATTAGAAGTCTTTTTGCAGGAAATCAGAGGTAATTTTATTTGTACTGTATTAGGGGAGTTGAAGAGCTTGAATGCCTAAAAAAAGGAATTGCATAAAAATTTCAGAAAGAATAATTTAAGATATCCAAATAGAACTGATATTGTATAAAACTGTAGTCTTAAGAAAACAACTTAGTATTTTGCTTTTATTTCCCTTGTAGCATGTGGGCTGTGATCATACTTTGGGTTCAGATGTGAAGGAGGATCGCTGTCGAGTCTGTGGTGGTGATGGGAGCACTTGTGAAACCATTGACGGAATTTTTAATGGCTCCAGTCCTCAGGGAGGTGAGACAAATCTGATGGTAATCTTGTAATTAGTGCCTACAAGAAAGTCCTGTTTAAGGTGCAAGACTAGCTGCTTCTATCTTTCCTTGTTCTCTTGCTCTCTCTCTCTCTCTCTCTCTGCTCCTCTCCTTCTCCATTCCAGATTGCAGCACACTGACCTGTCGGGAGGTGCGGGGATATGTCAGGAAAACCTTGTAACTCAGTGATACAGTGGCCTTTAATGGCTTGTCCAGGTATAAATGCTGATCAATGATATTTGAAATCCCCAACTCTACCTTGAAATTAAACAAATTAAAGATTAGCCCTTACAAAATGTATTATTCCTAATACTTTCCAATTTCCAAGCCGGATGTCCACAGCTGCCCTTTACATTGTCTACAAGTGTGACTGTCTGACATCTTATCAGTAAAACCATTTAGGCCCCCTTTAACAGTTAAAACTCAAGTTACAAAGCTGGTTGTCAGACAGAATTCAACACTGACCATGTGGCTATCTTTATGCTTTCATGTTACCTTAGATTTTTTTAAAAATTACAAATATGACGGTTATAAAATTGCCTTTTTAATTTTTTTTTATTTTTATCTTCCCTGCCCTATCTTCTCCAATTGACATCAGACAATCAGATATGTAAGACCTCCTCATTGTTCATATATGTGTAATTGTTATTTCACCAAACAATTCTAAAAACAAATTAGTGCAAAATGTCTTTTGTGGACCCTTTTATGATTGCAAAACCCAGCTGGATTTTAAATTTGATATTGGATAATACATCTGTAATCCATTAGTGTATCCTGTATTCAATGATATTTTAACTGGAATTGAATGAGTGATGCATACAAAATAATTATGTCAAAGATTATCTGGATCAATATTATTGTGCTATAAAGAAACCTAATAATTCACACTTTTGGCACAGAGTTGTTGTTAAACTTTTAACAAACAGGCTCAAACAGTATTTATTGAGAAAATATGCCTCTACTGGGTTTTTAACCATGCTTTGGCATGACAAGATGTTAACTTAAAAGCACAGATGTGTCGAAAGATTTACTATGATGAATGAAAATCCAAAATCAAAATCAAAAGCGCAAATTGAGAATTGCTTGCTGAAAATGTTACAAACTGCACAGAGCTGAAGCTCAGGCTCAATCCTCAGGTGAATATTGCAGAAGCTGTGGTCTCAAATACTCTGAGCCATCCAATGTCTCCTACCTTCTTAGACAGGAATACTGGAAAGAACAAGGCAATGAACCTCCTGGAGCATATTTTGTGTACTCAACCTCCAAGCAAGAGACAGCTTGCTTCGTGTAATGCACAGGTGACTAGAATATTCACCACTTTTGTTTCAAGATATACACACCTGAACAAGTACTAAATTGAGTGTGACTCTTCCCTAACTATTCGCCTACTTCAGCTTCCACTTGATCCACAATTCAGTTTGATCAACTTGATCCAAGCTAAAAGAAATGTGTCCCCGACCAGAGGAATCTGCAAGCAAACCCCGCCCATTTTTGCCTTGGGGGGTCCTCACGTGGTAATGCAAGTCACTTCAATGGGTGTCTAACAGCAAGCCTGTAAAAAAAAAACAAATCTCCAGGAAACCATTCCATCATTTGTCTAATTGTCTAAATTGCTCGAAACAAAGGTGTTAAGTGGACTGCAAAACACTGAGGCAACAGCCACAGGATGTTTCTCTATGGCAAGGTGCAATGCCATCACAATTGAAAGGAGCAGGTAAACTTGATTGATAGGTCAGCACACAACAGAGCTACAGGCTGGTACTTTCAGCAAATAACCTATATTATAGAATGGAGCGTACACTCAGTCAAAGCCCTGCGCTACCAGAATTCCGATGGAAAGTGTAAGTGCTGTTTTCCACTTGCTGCACGTAGTAGGTGCAGTTCTGCTGTACACCTCCCAGGAAGGTATACAAATTCATCTATACAATAAGCTTCAATCTGCAATTTGAGAGGGAGAGGGTACAATCGGAAGTGACAATATTTCTGTTGAATAAAGGGAACTTTGGAGCTATGAGGGAGGAGCTGGCCAAAGTTCAATGGTGCAATATCTTAGCAGGGATGACAGTGGAGGAACAATGGCGGATATTTCTGTGTATAATGCAGAAGATGCAGGATCAGTTCATTCCAAAAAGAAAGAAAGATTCAAAGTTTGTGAGAAGATTTGTAGCTCGGGTGCTCGTTGCTGTGGTTCTGTTCGCTGAGCTGGAAGTTTTTGTTGCAAACGTTTTGTCCCCTGTCTAGGTGACATCCTCAGTGCTTGGGAGCCTCCTGTGAAGCGCTTCTGTGGTGTTTCCTCTGGCATTTATAGTGGCCTGTCCCTGCCGCATCACAGGAGGCTCCCAAGCACTGAGGATGTCACCTAGACAGGGGACGAAACGTTTGCAACAAAAACTTCCAGCTCGGCGAACAGAACCACAGCAGAAAGAAAGATCCTAGGCGGAGGCATGGATGGCCATGGCTGACAAGGGAAGTTAAGAAACATATAAAGTTAAAAGAGAAAAAGTATAACTTAGCAAAGATAAGTGGGAAAACGGAGGACTGGGAAGCTTTTAAAGAACAACAGAGAATTACTAAGAAGGAAATACGCAGAGAAAAAATGAGGTATGAAGGTAAACTGGCCAAAAATATAAAGGAGGACAGTAAAAGCTTTTTTAGGTATACGAAAGGCAAAAAAAGGTTAAGACTAAAATTGGGCCTTTGAAGACAGAAACAGGGGAATATATTACGGGGAACAAAGAAATGGCAGAAGAATTGAATTGGTACTTCAGATCTGTGTTCACTGGGGAAGACACAAGCAATCTCCCTGAGGTAACAGTGGCTGAAGGACCTGAACTTAAGGGAATTTATATTTGCCAGGAATTGGTGTTGGAGAGACTGTTAGGTCTGAAGGTTGATAAGTCCCCAGGGCCTGATGGTCTATATCCCAGGATACTGAAGGAGGTGGCTCGAGAAATCGTGGATGCGTTGGTGTTATTTTCCAGAGTTCGATCGATTCGGGATCAGTTCCTGCAGATTGGAGGGTGGCTAATGATGTACCACTTTTTAAGAAAGGTGGGAGAGAGAAAACAGGAAATTATAGACCAATTAGTCTGATCTCAGTGGTGGGAAAGATGCTGGAGTCTATTATAAAAGATGAAATTACGATACATCTGGATAGTAGCAACAGGATGGGTCAGAGTCAGCATGGATTTATGAAGGGGAAATTATGCTTGACTAATCTTCTGGAATTTTTTGAGGATGTAACTCTGAAGATGGATGAGGGAGATCTGGTAGATGTAGTGTACCTGGACTTTCAGAAAGCTTTCGATAAAGTCCCACATAGGAGGTTAGTGAGCAAAATTAGGGCGCATGGTATTGGGGGCAAAGTACTAACTTGGATTGAAAGTTGTTTCCTGTCAGCCAACCAAAGAGTAGTGATAAACGGCTCCATTTCGGAATGGCAGGCAGTGACCAGTGGGGTACCGCAGGGATCAGTGCTGGGACCGCAGCTTTTTACAATATATATTAATGATATAGAAGATGGTATTAGTAATAACATTAGCAAATTTGCTGATGATACTAAGCTGGGTGGCAGGTGAAATGTGAGGAGGATGTTAGGAGATTACAGGGTGACCTGGACAGGTTAGGTGAGTGGTCAGATGCATGGTAGATGCAGTTTAATGTGGATAAATGTATGGTTATCCACTTTGGTGACAAGAACAGGAAGGCAGATTACTACCTAAATGGAATCAATTTAGGTAAAGGGGCAGTACAAAGAGATCTGGATGTTCTTGTACACCAGTCAATAAAGGTAAGCATGTAGGTACAGCAGGTAGTGAAGAAGGCTAATAGCATGCTGGCCTTCATAACAAGAGGGATTGAGTATAGAAGCAAAGAGGTTCTTCTGCAGCTGTACAGGGCCCTGGTGAGACCACAGCTGGAGTACTATGTGCAGTTCTGGTCTCCAAATTTGAGGAAAGACATTCTGGCTATTGAGGGAGTGCAGCGTAGGTTCACGAGGTCAATTCCTGGAATGGCGGGACTACCCTACGCTGAAAGACTGGAGCGACTGTATACCCTTGAGTTTAGAAGACTGAGAGGGGATCTGATTGAGACATATAAGATTATTAAAGGATTGGACACTCTGGAGGCAGGAAACATGTTTCCGCTGATGGGTGAGTGCCGAATCAGAGGACACAGCTTAAAAATACGGGGTAGACCATTTAGGACAGAGATGAGGAGAAACTTCTTTATCCATTGAGTGGTGGCTGTGTGGAATGCTCTGCCCCAGAGGGCAGTGGAGGCCCAGTCTCTGGATTCATTTAAGAAAGAGTTGGATAGAGCTCTCAAGGATAGTGGAATCAAGGGTTATGGAGATAAGGCAGGAACAGGATACTGATTAAGGATGATCAGCCATGGTCATATTGAATGGTGGTGCAGGCTCAAAGGGCAGAATGGCCTACTCCTGCACCTATTGTCTATTGTCTATTCTCTGTGTTGCATTATTTTTGCTGTTGAAAGGACGATACCCAAGGCAACAAGCTAATGGAAGAGAAAGAGCTAAGCATGCAGACACCCACATAATCAGATTGAGATAAAACAAAGATCAGTGGAAGATGGAGATCTGCAACAAACAAAAACAGAAATTGCTGGCGAAAATCAGAGTGCCTGTTTCTCTCTCCACAGATACTGCCAGACCTGCTGAGCTTTTCCGGCAATTTCTATGTTTGTACATAGTTACATGGAACCATACTGCTGCACCAACTCCCTCCTGCTTTTACAAGTATCTCTGCATATTTTCACCAAGCTCAACATTTGTAGAAACCAACTGTTGCCATCAAATGAATTAATTATTCCAAATAAGATGAAGCTTGTCTATTTCCCTGCTCCAGCTGTAAGTCCTTGCGACAGAAGTTTGACCTGAATATTTGGTCATTGTCAAGCCTGAGTACCAATACTGCTCAGTTGTACATTCCCTGCACACTACTGCCCCTCAGTGGAAACTTTCTGAAATGCCTTGGGATGTTCCATCTTTGTGCATCATATGTTCCACCTGTATGCACATTAGTTTCTATACTTTCAAGCTGTTTCTGTCTCCTAGTTGTCTCTTCTACAGTCATCTACTGGGGCAGATCAGTCGCCATGCTAAGCAGTGAAGATTTTATCTCTCTGTCTTTCTGCCATGCCTCAACATCTGATTACAATTGAGGCCAAACTTGTGGTCATGTTAAAAACCATGAAACCTGTCACCAAGGATGTTTTGATCTACTGTGTCAATCAAAAATAGAAGCTTCCTGTAAATTGGAATCCAAAGCCACAGCAAATGAAATTGCATCTGCACTTGGCCTCTCTGTGGGGACAAGTGCAGGAGAGGTGGTAACAGGAGTTGCTGTTATACTCTGCAGTTTTCAAATAATTCAACATTCCTAACCAGTTATCAAAGTCCTAATATTACATATCTGCACCGTTAAACATGCAGCTTTGAAGATGCTTAAACCATTAAGAGGATATTAGTTACTGCTTAATTAACACATTCCTGGTAAACTATAAATCTGAGTTTTACATCATCTCCTCGTTTAGTCCAGATTCTCCATTCTTAATATTGTTGCCTGTCTGTTGCCAGCTTCACTTGATCTTCCTCATTGATGTTTAATGCTTCACTAGTTGTTACTTCCTCATTTCACTTGCGTGGATCTCCCTAAGCAGATGTCCCCATGGTCTGGTTCTCCCTAAGCAGATGTCCCCATGGTCTGGATCTCCCTAAGCAGATGTCCCCATGGTCTGGTTCTCTCTAAGCAGATGTCTCCATGGTCTGAATCTCCCTAAGCAGATGTCTCCGTGATCAGGTTCTCCCTAAGCTGATGTTCCCATGGTCTGGATCTCCCTAAGCAGATGTTCCCATGGTCTGGATTTCCCTAAGCAGATGTCCCCATGGTCTGGATCTCCCTAAGGAGATGTCCCCATGGTCTGGATCTCCCTAAGGAGATGTTCCCATGGCTTGGTTCTTCCTAAGCAGATGTTCCCATGGCCTGGTTCTTCCTAAGCAGATGTTCCCATGGCCTGGTTCTCCCTAAGCAGATGTCCCCATGGCCTGGTTCTCCCTAAGCAGATGTCCCCATGGTCTGGTTCTCCCTAAGCAGATGTGTCCATGATCAGGTTCTCCCTAAGCTGATGTTCCCATGGTCTGGATCTCCGTAAGGAGATGTCCCCATGGTCTGGTTCTCCCTAAGCTGATGTTCCCATGGCCTGGTTCTCCCTAAGCAGATGTCCCCATGGTCTGAATCTCCCTAAGCAGATGTCCCCGTGCTCTGGTTCTCTTTAAGCAGATGTCCCCATGGTCTGGTTCTCCCTAAGCAGATGTCTCCATGATCAGGTTCTCCCTAAGCTGATGTTCCCATGGCCTGGTTCTCCCTAAGCAGATGTCCCCGTGCTCTGGTTCTCCCGAAGCAGATGTCTCCATGGACTGGATCTCCCTAAGCTGATGTCCCCATAGTCTGGATCTCCCTAAGCAGATATCCCCATGGTCTGGATCTCCCTAAGGAGATGTCCCCATGGTCTGGATCTCCCTAAGCAGATGTCCCCGTGCTCTGGATCTCCCTAAGCTGATGTTCCCATGCTGGTGCCTGCAGGGTTTTGAATATACCATATTTGATTGTGGGTGTGAGAGGGACGCTTACTGCTCCTTTCTGGTAAAAGCAGCTTTGTTCTGCAAGACCCATGCCTGAAGAAGGAAGAAGCATTCATTACTATTAGCATATGGGGAGAAAATGTGGCTGCCATCCTGTTTACTCTCTCTTACCAGTGTTTCCATATTGAAACAAATTGTCTCACTGACGTCCTTGGGACCAATGCACGTAACTTGGAGCACTTGCCTTCTCAAGTTGTTTCAAGAAGCAATAGTTTGGTGGTCCACCGCCAGAGTGAGTTATTTTTAAAGGGGTGTGAGCAGCCTTCACCTCTAAAAACAGGCAACAAATGCTGTCAGCAGAGAGTGTTGCATGGTGCAGCTCTGCACTTTATGCTTTATCTCTGAGTTTTACCTGCTATCCAAGCAGGCTAAGGAACAACCATAAATATGTGAAAAGATATGCGCAAAGTATACGAGCGAAAAGTACCCTTTACTTTCATGTGACAATTAAATTGCAGTATCGCTGTGATATTAGTGACACTATGTAAGAGACCTTGGGGCTACTTAGTTCTAGCTTCAAAGCTAGTAGGGTTTTGTATCTGCTATAAATAATGTAATCTTGTCACATATGTTCACTTCCTGATAATGCAAGTGTTTCTTTTTAAATCTGCTTCCATTTATTTTCCTCTCTCTGTAAAAGTTAAATGTAAATGTACATCATTTTACATGAAAGCTGTGTCGCCTTCTGTGTGTGGGTATACACCTGAGGTGGCATTCATTATCTATCAAGTTAAGCTCAATGAAATGATGTCTATACATTGTAACAAACTCTGTTGAAGAGTAGAGTCTGATGATGAAGAGCTTATGCTCGAAAAATCAACTCCCCTGCTCTTCGGATGTTACCTGACTGGCTGTGCTTTTCCAGCACCACACTTTTTGACTCTGATCTCCAGCATTTGCAGTCTTCACTTTCTCCCTCTATTGAACAGTAAATTGCTAAGAATGAACTAAAAACAAAGAAAGCATTTTCATAAGATATTCACTTGGCATATCCTAAATGGAACAGTTATATTTGAATCTGCGTGATAGGTGCGTTCTCATGTTCTAAGAAATGGCATAATAGCAGCAGCATTTAAATTAGTGGGGCCAGAATTGTGTTATAACCAATACACACTTTAAAGGCTTGCACTTTAGAAACAGTGTCACCAATTTGTTAATTGTATTATAGTAGATTCGCGTTAACAAAATGCGTGTTATAGCAGAACAACCTGTAGATGTAGTTAACTTAATGTATGTTTAATAAAGAATGAGGTTACTTGAATTATTTATTTCAGTGCAAAATACTGTTTAAAATATGTTCTATAATCAAATTAATATGTTTTTTTCAGGTTATGTAGAAGTTATCGAGATCCCAAGAGGCTCAGTACACATTGAAATTAAAGAACTTAATGTATCCCATAATTACCTTGGTAAGTTGTGATCATTGTACAAAATTATAGCTGGTATGCATCTGCAGCTCCCAACCCACGATTACATAATCATCCACATTTATCTGAAAAAATAGTGATTGATTATCACAGAAACAGAAAAGTCAGATCCATAATACAACCAAGATATTGTCTCTTTGAGAACCGATTAAATTGAAACTTTTTTTCATGAGTTCTGGAAACCTAAATGAGTTGTCAACTCATTAAACTGCCCTCTGATTTTAAACTGTTTTTATAACTACTTTTTATAACTTGAACATTATTTGCATTGTTTGACATTAAATCATACATATGTTGTAAAGAGGTGTCGAGAACATTATATAATTGCACTTTAATCACAGAGTGGAAGTTGGGCAAATCTATTGCCCTCTGCAACCCCTTCCTGAGCTGTTCAGACACTAAATAGATGCAATATGCTCGGCCTGTTCAGTAGATCTGTACATGAATTTGATGGGGTATGTTTTCAGAGAGCTTAGTCACATCCCCCACTAAAAGTGTGTCTCCTTTTACAGGCTATAGGCCAAAAACTGAGTAAATATGGCCTGGCTGCCAGCTTGGGAGTCTACCTGGCTACAAGCAGAAATGGCAATCAGTAGCTTAGAGTTGCTAAAATAAGGCTGGTGCTACTGAAAAAAATACTATTCGCTTATTTGTTGTTACCGTGGCTGTCTTCATTACCTCTCTCAGTCCGCATCTCAGTGTTGGAAATGTGTTGCTGGAGAAGCGCAGCAGGTCAGGCAGCATCTAGGGAACAGGAGAATCGACGTTTCGGGCATTAGCCCTTCTTCAGTGTTGTCCATTCATCTGATGTTACTTCTTATATTTTTACCCACAGTTCACCCTCCAGTTGTTGCCAGGCCAAGGCTGCTGTGTTTCACTTTCAGTGTCTGTACTTGTCTTCCTTTCTCTCTCTAACCATACTTCACAATCCCTTTGGTTCCTGAATCTTCTACTCTTGATCTTACTCATTCATTTGTCTTTCTGCCAGCTAACTGAGTCGGGCATCTCTTCCATATCCCATTTCACATGCTAAAGAAAAGAAAAAAATTGAACACCATCTTCTGGCTTCATTTCCCTTGCTCTCCGGTTCTTTCAGATGTCCAGATCCTTAGCCCACTGTAGTGTCCTTGGGGACCTTGTTTCTTGACATCACCAGTCTACATGAACTGAAACTGAGGTAAAATAGTGACAAATGGTCCTGGAATACTAAGCCAATAAACAGTCCACAATTCACCTTCCAGGTGAACAAACACAAAATGGTGATACATTACAGATTTGGAAAGGATCTATCAAATGTTTATTACACTATTGTGCAGGAGGACACTTAACTATGAACTCTGATAGCAATTACCAATCCCAATTCTGGAAAAACTAGAGAAGACACTGTCTGAAACAAGACTTCTCCTCCTGTCTTTCCTTCCTATAAATTCCACATCCTTGTTAATGCCAGTCCTCAGTTTCCCTACAGATGTTGGTAGGAGTTTGATAGGGTTAGTGTCCTAGGCTGAAATATCTTTAATTGCTTCACCTCCAACATGAGGTCAGTAGTGATATTCACTGATGATTACATGATGTTCAGCACCATTCGTGATTTCTCAGATACTGAAAAAATCATCGTCCTATGCAGAAAACCTTGAACAACATTCAGCATTTGACAAGTGTGGCACAAACTTTAATTGCCACTTAAGTGGCAGGCAATGACTATGTACAACAAAAGGGAACATAACTATCTCCTCATGAAACTCAAGAGCATTACCGTCGCTGAATTTCCCTTTATCAACATCCTGTGAGCTACCATTGACCAGAACCTGAACTGGACCAATCACATAAATACTGTGGCTGCAAAAGGAGATCATAGGCTAAGAACATTAAGACAAATAACTTACCTCCTGGCTCGCTAAGCTTGTCCCTAATCTACAAGGCACATGCTAGGAGTGTGATGGGATAGTCTCCTTTTGTTTGAATGAATGCAGATCCAACAATATTTAAGAAGCTCAATGCCATCCAGCGCAAAGCAGTGCACTTGATTTGTAGTCAAGATTAGAGTGGTGTTGGAAAAGCACAACAGATCAGGCAGCATCCAACGAGCAGGAAAATTGACATCTTGGGCAAAAGCCCTTCATCAGGAATGAGGCAGGGAGCCTCCAGGGCAGAGGAATAAATGAGAGGAGGTGGGGCTGGGGAGAAGGTAGCTGAGAGTGCAATAGGTGGATGGAGGTGGGGGTAAAGGTAGGTAAGAGAGGAGGGTGGAGCGGATAGTTGGAGCGGGTGGGAATATTGGCAGGTAGGACAGGTCATGAGGATGGTGCTGAGCCGGCAGGTTGGAATTGGAATAAAGTGGAGGAAGGGAAAATGAGGAAACTGGTGAAGTCCACATTGTAGCCCTGGGGTTGGAGTGTGCCGAGGCAGAAGATGAGGCATTCTTCCTCTAGATACTTGGTTCGTAGTCCATCCACCAACCTAGGATTTCAGTCCTCCACCATCAATGTCAAGTAGCTGATGCAAATATCACTTACAAGATACAGCAAACCTACTCTGACAGCACTTTCCAAATCCACAATCTCTATCACCGAGAGAGACAAGGGCAGCAGATGCATAGGAAACACCACCATGCAAGTTCCTGTCCAAGCCACACACCATCCTAACTTGGAGCGTTATTGCTGTTCCTTCACTGTCATTGGGTCAAAATCCTGGAACTCACTTCCAACAACATTATGTGTCTGTATGTGCATATACCAGATGCACTGCAGTAGTTCAAGAAAGGACCTCATCACCACCTTTACAATTGTTCTTGGGGATGGGCAATAATTTGGCTGTTTAAAAACCATCTGCCCATCTATTTTGAAGATTACTATAGTCCATGAAAATTATAGTCAGCTTTTGTTATTTTGTCCTCTTTGTCAAATTACAGTAATGGTATTATGTCCACACTGTTTTTGCTTTGCGGCATTCTTTTCCCAATCTGCCCAGAGCAACCTCTTAATGAACACAAATAGAAAAGCAAATCTCAGAACCTAGCTGGGGTGTGCAGGGCCCATATGAAGCCAAGAAGACCTTTTGAATCATTAATGGATCATATGTGATTCTTGGAATCCTCAGCAAGAATTGACCAGCCAATATTTGGCTCATGTACGGTTCGCAATCTGGTTTCTAAAAGAAGAATTTCCCTGAAAGCTGATGAGAAGCAAAAGGACATTGGTACACAGAAGGGTGTGAAGAACAGCTGTTCCTGCTCCAGAGGACACTGATACATCATGCAATAACATTTTCAGTTTTAGTATGACTTCGATCCTCTGTTCTGTCTGATCATCAAATACAAATGTGAATATTGTGCATCAAAAAGACAACATACAATGAACAGATAGTGGAATCAAGGGTTATGGAGATAAGGCAGGAAGAGGATTCTGATTAGGAATGATCAGCCATGATCATATTGAATGGCGGTTCAGGCCTACTCCTGCACCTATTGTCTATTGTCTATTGATTCAATGAAGATATATGTATTGTAGAAACAGTGACTATCTATCTATGTCTAATGTGATATTTGATAATATTGTTAGCTTCTGTAATATGATAGCCTCGTCTTCTGTTTTATGGCATGAACTACTTTTACATGCATTTCTATTGATCAAGAGTAAATATAGGATAAAAACAAAACACTAAAGACACTGGAAGTCTGAAATGTAAAGAATAGAATAGAAATAGCAGATCTGGCTGCATTTGTGGAGCAGGAAAGACAGTATTAATATTTTGATTCCAATGTGATTCTCCTCCAGAACATGGCAATTGTACAGACAATTTGCAGGCAGCTTTGGAATCATGTTGAAGGCAAACCTTTGCTACAAAGGGAAGTAGGCAGTGTTCTTATCTATCCAACATTTTCAAAACCACATTGGTGGTCCTGTGCCATTCTTCTTATGATGTTTACTTACACATGGATCTTGTCTAACATGTAGCATTCAGTGATTCCTCTGTATCAGATTCATACTTCTTATCATCCATGCACATCCTTAACATTAAACAGGATTGCTTTTAATTCATTTAAAAACTTGCAATTGAGCAGCTATGTTTAAGTTTTATTCAAAATCTCTTCCTGTTCTAGATGGGTTTTTTTTCATAATCTCCTGCAATACTTCCTGTATCTTTTAAGCTCATTCATTATATGCCAAGTATCTTAAATCTAACTCCTTTATTTCAAAAAGCAAATTTTGTTTTAATTTTCAAAAATATACATACTCATAAAATTTGCAACTGTATATTACATAGCAATTCAAATTTGACAAACAAAAAGTGCACTATAGATTAATCTATTTCAATGCAATACATCAAGTACCTTATTGCAGGTTATACTAACAATGTGCATTTACACGTCATGCCAGACCTTCATTTGGTGCATACAGCACGTGAGGGTTTTACATGGTTTTCAGTCTCTCAGTGTGCTGTGGCGGGGGGAACACACTGGTGCTATGTGACCTTTCCCCACTAAGCCTCAGTGGCTGTTGCCCCAAGCTGTAGTCAGTCTCTGTACAGCTGTTTGAGCTGGAAAGTACCAACAAGTTTTGGGCAGACCAAAGCACATTTTTAACCGACTTAAATTCATCCTGCAACAGTTAATGAATATCACAGGGAGCAACCTGTAGTTTGTTGTTTTTTGTCTATTCCTTTGTGAGATGTGAATATTATTGGTTAGTCCAATATGTACTGGCCTCACAAATTGCCTGAAGAAAGCAGTGATGAGCTGCCCTCTTGAATGGCTGCAGTCTCTGGTGGTGAAGGTATACCCCCAAAACTCTTAGGATTTTGACTCAGCGCCCAGTGCAATGTAATATGGAACTGCACAGAATTAACCTTAACAAAAACCACTGCCTCTGTTTCTAGACCTGCTTTGCAAAGGTAGATTCCAGAGGGCGGCGTGCAGTAGGTTATTTTCCACTGAAGCTGCCTTGAGAGCTGTATGGAGAGGTGTTATCTACAAGGCACAAGTCAGAAGTGTGACGGAATATTCAACATTTGCCTGAATGGGTGCCACTCCAGCAAAACTCAAGAAGCTGGAAACTATCCAGGAGGAAGCAGCCCAATTTGAATGGCACCACATCCACAAGTATCCACTCACTTTACCACTGCCGCTCAGTAGCAGCAGTATGTACCATCTACAGGATGTACTGCAGAAAGTCACGAAGACTCCTGAGAGAGCACCTTCCAAAGCCACGACCAATTCCA
Source organism: Chiloscyllium plagiosum (assembly GCF_037043375.1). Classification (NCBI taxonomy): domain Eukaryota; kingdom Metazoa; phylum Chordata; class Chondrichthyes; order Orectolobiformes; family Hemiscylliidae; genus Chiloscyllium; species Chiloscyllium plagiosum. Next base: position 28,602,333 of record NW_028270166.1, read on the forward strand.
CTTACAAAAGCAAGAGCAGTTAGTACATGGGAACATCAGCACTTGTAAGGTCCCTTCCAAGTAAATCACCATCCTGACTTGGAAATATGTTGCTGATCTTTCAGTGTCACGGAGTCAAAATCCTGGAATTCCCTCCAATAAGGGCATTGTAGATCAACATGCAGCACATGGATGACAGTAGCTCACCACCACCACCTTCAGATATGCAATAAATGCTGGTGCAGCCAGAGATACCCACATCCTGTGAAAGAACAAGAAAAAGTACCTGATGTTTGCTTTTAAATGATAGCCAAGGAGCATTACTGCAGACATTAGCAGTTCTTTTTTGTGACAGAAAAGATCAAGTATGAAGTCATAGCTAACTAGGTGATAGATACAGCTTTGCCGGTACAAGCAGGAAATTCAATTATTGAAATGTTCTTTTTGCTAACAGTGATTTCTGGGCCTGGATTCTACACATGAGTACACATAGTGTGTTTGTTTACCATAATGCATGGTACAACTTTACCTCCAAAATGTCTTTGTACAAATTTATATTGGTTTTGCTTTGATTCTATAATTACATATTGGGCAGGGAAAGGCATTATGGAATGTGAGTTAAAATGGAACGTAGGAAGAGTTGTTGCAGTAAAGGATGGAAATATATTTTCCCTCAAATACGATGCTGCCCATCCTTTTGGCATTATCATAAAACCAATTTTGCTCTTTATATCATTTAGAAGTTTAATCAATTATGTCTATACCCTGCTCCTGTTTGTTAACAGCAGATTGTTGGAGTTCTCACAGTTTATTATTAATACTAGTTATTAGTAAGGAATTGCTTAATAAAATCCTCGAAGTATTTCACCATGATTTCCATTCTTTTGTAATGAGTCAATGAAGAGCTGTGCTGAAATTTGTATCATTTTAAATACTTCAAGGGAGGCAGTGATGTAGTGGTAACAGTCACTAAACTTGTTATCCAGAGACTCAGGATAATGAACTGGTGACAAGGGTCCCCATGGCAGGTGGCAAAGTCTAAACTAAAAATTAACTCTCAAATTAAAACCTCGCTTAATAGCGACCATGTGACATTGTCGTAAAATCTCATCTAGTTCACAACCGTTCTTCTTGGAAGCAAATGTACCATCCTTACCAGTCTGGCCTTGATGTGACTCCAGTCCCACAGGAATATAGTTGGCTCATAAATGCCTTCTGAAATGGTCTAGCAAGCCATTAAAGATGGCCAATAAATGCTCGCCCAGGGAACAACACTTACATTCCATGGATGATTTCTTTTAAAAGATAAAGCACAGAGAATGCTGGAGAAACTCAGTGAATCTGGCAGCATCTGTAGAGAGAGAAACAGAGTTTATCTTTCAATTGCAATATGACTCTTTTTTGTAACTTTTAGAAATGTATGGTCCTTTGAGGGAAGTCAGACTCAAGAGTGTGTTGCTGGGAAAACGCAACAGGGCAGGCAGCATCCGGGGAGCAGGAGGATCGACTTTTCGGGTATAAGCACTTCATCAGGAAGCCTTTTGACGTTATCATAAAACTAATTTTGCTCTTTTTTATATTATTTACAAATTTAATATATTGTCTATTCTCTGCTCCTGTTTGCTCCTGTATTCCTGATGAAGGGCTTTTGCCTGAAACGTCGATTTTCCTGCTCCTTGGATGCTGCTTGACCTGCTGTGCTTTCCCAGCAACACACTCTCGACTCTGATCTCCAACATCTGCAGTCCTCACTTTCTCCCTGCAGGGAAGTGTAAATTATTAACCACACCAAATTGTTTTACATCTGGGTAAAAATACATATGCAATATGATGGAAGAATCGAGTTCAATTGTAATACTGTCCTGTGGTTAAATAACATGACTGTGTTTATTGTCTAGGTTGAGGGGAAGAATATAGTGGATGTGTGAAGTAATCAGTGACATTGTACCCTATTTAGGAGACAGGGTGGGGGGTCCATTAGTAGGATTGGCAGAGTAGAAGATGATGAAGTTAGATTCAGCCACTGTTATTTCTTAGAATTGTAAATCAGCGACTTCCGGTGAACGAAAAGAATTTGTACTAGTAATATCATTGAAACTTTCTTAATTAATATTAAACTTCCTTTTTAAGCACTGAAATCTGATGGTGAAGAATACTTTATTAATGGTGGCTGGTCCATAGATACACCACAGCGGTTTGATATTGCTGGAACTGCTTTCCACTATAAGAGGCCCGATGATGAGCCAGAGTGTCTGGAAGCATTAGGACCTACCAATGCAAGTCTTTTCCTTATGGTAATCATTATTTCTTTTGATGTTTGAATACTAATAATTTAAGTAAAGCAGGTGAAGTTTCAAGGATACATGAGAAGTTAGTTAAAAATGAAGTTAATTAGCCACAGGTTCTTCTTCATTTTGGCAAAATGGAAAGAAGGCTTAGAAGTACAGCCAATTTAATAATATTTTGTTAAGGAATCTTACTTCCAAACAAATTTGTGTTATCCTACCTATTAGTATAGGTGTTGTACTCAGTGTATTTAGCAAGTTAGGGAATTGGACTCCCCAACCTGAGGAAAAGACCTTGTCTATTCCCCCATCTATGCCCGTTGTGATTTTATAAATCTTTATAAAGTCACTCCTCAGCAGCCAATGCTCCAGGGAAAACAGCCACAGCCTATTCAGCCTCTCCCCATGGCTCAAACCTTCAGTCCCGGCAACATACTTCTAAATTGTTTTGAATCCTTTCATGTTTAACAACATTTTTCTCATAGCAGGGAGTCCAGAATTGAGCATAATATTCTAAAAGTGGCCTCACCAATGTCCTGTACAAACATAACATGATGCCCTAATTCCTATACTCAATGCACTGACCAGTGAAGACAGGTGTGCAAAAGCCTTGTCTACTCCACTTTTAAGGAATTATGCACCTTCACCCCCAAGTCTTTTTCTTTGGTAATAGTTTCCAAGGCCCTACCATTAACTGTATAAGTCTTACCCTGGTATGCCTTGCCAAAATGCAGCACCTCACATTTATCTACATTAAACTCTATCTGCCACTTCTCGGCTCATTGACCCATCTGATCAAGATCCTGTTGCACTCTGAGATAACCTTCTTCACTGTCCATTACACTACCAATGTTGGTGTCATCCACAAACTTTCTAACCATACCTCCTATATTCACATCTAAATCATTTATATAAATGACGAAAAGCAGTGGACCTAGCAGCAATCCTTGCTGCACACATCTGGTTACAGACCTCCAGTCTGAAAAACTACCCTGTGCCACCAACCTCTGTCTCCAACTTCAAAGCAAATTTGTATCCAATTTCCACTCAGTTCATTTCTACTCAGAATTTATGTTGTTGTTAAAGAGGAATGTGATGTAACTAGCAACGACTGCAGTAGTTAGTTGTACTAAGCGACCATGATGTATCTTGAAAGTTCTGAGTATCAAAGTAAATAAAATCTAGAAAGTTATTATCACTTTGATGTAGTAAGTATTCAAATGGACAAAAATATGAATTTGTTGTGAATTACTTTTCATTTCCCATGCAGGTGCTGATACAAGAGGAAAATCAGGGCATTCATTACAAATTTAATGCACCCATCACACGCACAGTCAGTGGAGATACACAGGCAACCTATGAGTGGCAATATTTTCCTTGGTCCAAGTGCACTGCAATATGTGCAGGAGGTATGTAGAGCAATATGAAAACCCACTATGATTATGAGGATTAGAGAATACCATCTTCATTTTGCTTATGACCATACCATTCTGAGTGAACACAATTCTTTTTGTTGGACCTTTCTTTCCTGGCCACTCTTGCAAAGAGTTCACTCCTGAGAATACATGTTAGCAAATTTTGCAATAGTAATTGGTGTTAGGAATCATAATAATTGAGTGCTTCATGGAATGTAAGGAATTAATAGATAGCTTTTTTTCTGACTAGCAAGGAATCACAGCTGAAGTGAACAGTTCATATCAATATTTAATCTTAGGGTTCTTGTGGTGCAGTGGTAGTGTCCCTACCTCATGGGCCAGGATGCTCAGGTTCAACCCCCACCTGCTCCAGAAATGTGTAATAACATCTCTGAATAGGATAATGAGAAAACACTTAACTGGTGCCTTTCAGAGGTTCTTATGGAGCAGTGGTACTGTTCCTACCTCTGAGCCACAAGACCTGAGTTCAAATTCCAACCTGTTCCAGGTGTTTACCATAATATCGCTGAACAGGTTGATTTTTTTTTTAAAAATGCCTTTAACTGGTGTCTTGGAGCTCTGATGGTGCAGTGATAGTGGCCCCACCAAAGGAGGTGTAGGTTCAATTCTCACCTGTAATAATGTTTCTGAACAGGTTGATTTAAAAAATAAGCTTTAACTCCTGGGTCTTTTTGAAAGAAAGATATAAGATCAGAATTTCCTTGGAGCGACACCAAAAATTAGCTGTTTCTTGAGGCCTTTTGATTTAGTAGCTTTAAAAAGAAACTGGGCATAAGAAGTTGAAGAAAGATGTTCTGACAGTACAGCTGACTGGGTAGTATTGAATTTTCACTGAAAATTAGATAAGCTGCACTCTCCAAATTGTGTTCATAGGATAACAAATTTGAGAAAATATTAAATACAATTTTGGAGAAGCTAATTCATGTGAATAAAGCATCAGTGGAGACATTAAACAATACAAATACAATTAATAAATTTAATTGTGTTGAAAATTATTTTAAAAGAATTTGTTTTTGTTATCAGAGAGCAAAGAAAACAAGCAAAATATTTTCGGATGCAAAATTTTCAAAACCACCAAGTAATGTGTTTGAAAAATCAATCCCATGACCTGATTGTGCACTTAGAGTGATGCCTGTTGGATTAGGGAATGGTTTTGAAGAGTTTAATGTTTATGTTTCGTTGGCTCCACCCACTCTGTGGATGTCTCGCAGAGCCTGTGGAGACAATGAGTTCAGGCTTTTGGAAAGAGCAGATGCATCCTTACTAGCTTTCTACAGTCTTAGTAATTATGTGTGATCAAATGTGGTTGTACATGTTGGTATCAAACAGTAAATTTTCCTGTTATCTAAGAACAGTGCCTCATCTTTTGATACTCAGCGGTGATACATTCTCCATCACTAACCACTGGATAGGCCCAAGACAAAGCAAAGCAAAGGACTGATGGCAGTAAGCCATTTCAAACAACCCTTAGCCTATACCACCTACTGACAGAGATGCAAATGCCACACAGTGCCAGGATGGTTATCTAGGAAAATACCAGTGCCCACTATCACTGATATTTGCTACTGAAAAGATGACAGATTAAGTACACACAGACTGTTGCAGGTATTGTGGGCAATTGCAAATTTAACAGATGAGTAGAGACCCAATTAACATGAGTAAGTGTTGATCACTGACCATAAAGTTCATTTTCATGACATTGACTGACAAATCTCCCATGTGTTTTTTGGTAAATCAGAAAATATGCTTTTATTTGATGTCACATATCAGGGCTAGTTTTATATCCTTCACTCAGCATAGCTGTTGCAAACTGGTTCTTTTATGTAATTTACTGGCACTCGAGGCATTTTGTTCAGAATGTGCCATGATCACTGTGATTAGTATTTTTAAGGGAAATAAAATTCAATGAAGTGAATCTAATTTTGACCTGACTATTTCTGGTCTGCCTTTGGGAAAATTGCAAGCCCACTGAGCTAATAGAAATGTTGAAGCCTGGTTGCACCCCTCGATGTGACAGCATCCAATGATTCACAGACTGCGTGGTTCTTGGACTCTCATGTTCCCAGGAGTTTGTGACACCATTTACCTACTTCTCTTCCCATGCCATATCCCAGCAAACACAAGGTGGTAGATTGTAAAATTCCCCTGTAATATTTGAGCTGTGGTTATGCATTTGAGTTTAATATGTCAAAATAAGCAACAAAAACAGATTTAAAAACAAGTAAAATTATTGAGTCTTGCATGATTCCAATAGTTCGTTCTTCCTTCAGATTAACTTCAGGATCAAATTAATAAAATTGCACAGAATTTACAAGAGCTAATGAACTGTAAATTAAGCAATGATTTTCATAATGGTTCGCACCTCTTTAATTTCACTAATTATCAAACTTTATCATTCCTGTATAGGTATACAGGCACAGGCTGTCGTATGCAAGAAACTGGATGATAATTCTGTTGTTTCTGCTCATTACTGTAACAGTGAAAACAAACTTCCAGAAAAACAACGTGCTTGTAACACTGAGCCATGTACATCAGTGTAAGTAACACAAGAACTGGGTTAATACTTACAGCAAATGTTATAGCTGTGTCACACTGCCACAAACTAAATGGAATGGGGCAAAATTTCATCTAACCAATGCCTGAGTTTGTTCGGTAACAATAAATAGACATCTTCCAGAGTCACTGAGGAAACTATCTTCATTCACAAAATCTGGTTCTATTTTACATTTTTGCAAAATCATTTTTGCCTCTAGTTAATACCTGAATGTCCTTAAGATGCTTAAGTCAACTTTTTTAAAACTAGAAATTTCTACCCTCATGGCAGAAGACTAAGACTAAGTGGCTGGCAGAAAACACAGAAATATGCAAAATTAGGTATTTTTTCTGCTTGGAAAGATATGAAGACTGGCATCCTGCAAAGGTTTGTGCTGAGCCTTTTCTCTTTATTTATATCAATGACTTGAATGATTTAAGGGAGCAAAGGCACAGTAGTTAAATTTGTAGGTGACATAAAGATAAGTAGGAAAATATGTTGTGAAGAGTACAAAGGAAGGATATAGAATATAGATATGGATATAGATAGCCTGCAGATAACTCACGGGTTGATGGATTTAATGTGGGATAATGTGAAATTGTTTGCTTTGGCACGGAAAATAAACATAGAGTATTACTTCAATGAACAAGTGTAAAATTCCATAGTTCAGAGGGAGCTCAGTGTTCTAGTGCAGAAGTCACAAACAGTTGATATTCATGTCCAGTAAATAAATAAGGCTAATGTGATGCTGTCCTATTATAAAAGACAACTTGAACATAAAAGTAGGAATTTATGCCTCAGGTAGACAGGGTAATGGTGAGACCATGTCCTGAATATTGCATGTTGTTTCGGTCTCCATATTTAAAGAATGATATGAATATTGTGAAGGGGGTTCAGGTGAGATTTGTTAGACTAATACCTGGAACGAGCAGATTGCCTTATGAGGAAAGGTTAGACAAAATGAGTTTGTTTCCATTTTGGGTTTAGAGGAGAGAGAAGTAACTTGATTGAAGTGCATATTATCCCCAATTACCTTGACAAACTGGTAAAAAAATGTTTCCTCTTGTGGGTGAGCCCAGAAGTAGAGGACACCCTTTTCAGACAGAGTTAAGGAGACTTTTATTCCCTCAGAGGGTTGTGAGATTTTGAAACACTCTGTCTCAGGAGGTGGTAGGGATAAAATCATGAAATATTTTGAAGACAGAGATGGATTCTGAGGCTCAATAGGGGGATCAATGGATATTGTGAGTAGATGGGTCAGTGGAATTTGAAATACAAACAGGTCAGCCATGATCATCTTGAATGATACAGAGGCTGAGGAGAGTGGACAGCCAATATATTCCTGCTCCTAATCCGTATTCATGTTCTCTCGCCAAATTAATTCAGAGATTAAAATCGATGTTTTGTGTATGTATGCATATTTCATGATCTGGAATCTCCTAAAAGGTGGTAGAACAAATCCCAAAGTAATGATCAAAAATGAAGTAGCTTAACTCCTGAAGGGTAAAGATTTCCAGAGCTCCAGGGAAAGAGGAGGGGAATGGAAACTATCTGTCAAAGACCCAGCACCAGGATGAATGTCCCTCACCTGAGCATTATCATTCTATAATTTTCTCACATCAAATCACTGATAGTCAGGTATTCCTATTCCAGAAAATGCTTTCAAACTGTGCAGGTAAACTGTTGGGAATAACTTAAATTAAGGTCTTATATATTGAATCATGTGTTAAAAGGGCAGAGCTAAGCACGGAATTGCATTGAAGGGCAAAGCTGGCAGCAGTTTGACCTTGTTTGAGAGAAATCTGAGTTTCCATCGCAGCATGCTTGGATCAGGTAACTTCCATTTGTGCCACACTGAAAGCTGAGACATCAATCACACCTCATCTACATTAGGGTGCATCTTCAAGTGCAGTAATGGAGTTGGTCACCATTCCGTGCTGGACCGTCCAACAGGCTGGAGGTTAAGCTCTGCTCAAGGTTCTGAGATACGTTGGTGCTAACCTTTCCTATACTGCTTGACATTGCAGGCAGGTTTTCTGGCAGGGCTCCCAATGCACCAAGCATTCCATTGTGTATCCCAATCATCATTTGTAGGCAACTGCATTGAAACTTTATCCGTGTCCATCAAACCCCATGTGTGAATGCTCCCCTAATAGCATCTCCTCTGGTAATGCACTGCCGTTGATTCCTGACCTAGCTGAAACCACAAGTACCCAATGTTTCACCAGGTGCAGACCCCACTTCTGAACTCTCCTCTAAATGACAAGTAATTGCCCTGTTTAATCTCGAGACTTTGAATGTGTGATCTAAAGGCAGTGTTTCTTCATTATCATCGTCTTCCACTGTTGCTTCAGTATCTGAAAGGCGAAAGGCAGAAATGGACTGGCGGTGAACAGGCATGCAACGTAGGGAGTAAGAGGTTCATACTTTTACCCTATCTCCTGCTTCTAAATCAGAAAAAAAAAATTGGAAAAGGGGAGGTGAGTGAAAACGGAGGTTCAGGTATGAAAATACCAGCATCTTCTCTCATTTCAGGCCGACTCCCAGCTGAGGTCTTGCCTCGAGCTGCTCCAATATTGTGACTACTGTCTACTTCATGGGGATAATACATGCATCCACACCTGTCCTGCACCATTAGCATCTTCTGACACTGATTGTGTGTCTCCTTTTGAAAGATAGAAAGATTTGTATCAGTGAATGTCATGCGATTGATTTGTCTGATGTAGCTGTTAATGGTAATGTTACCATTCAATGATGTGTAGGTGTGAGGTTTAGAGCAGTGTTGAATATTCAGTATGAGTCCTGACTGAAGGAGGATGGTGAGTGATGGTGGGTTAGTTGCTGTATTGGTGTAATATGACAATTAAAGGTGCATTAAATTGACCTTGACTACTCGTATGAGGTTATTGTGTGATTTTGAGCATTACATCAGGTCCTTGAGGATAGACTTCTGAGATTGAGTCTGTCTCACTGTCTTGTAAGTGTTAGTCTGGAGGGCCTCTAAGTCTCCTGTGGATACAGGGCATCTCTGCTCTTCAGCAGCTCCTCCACACCAAGGTCTCCAAAACAATGTTAGAAAATTGTGGACCTGAATATTTTGGGCCCTACCAGGGATGTGAGTAGAAGCAGACAGTGCCCCAGCAAATGTATCAGCTTTTCAACCTCCATCCCTTGTATCAGGCATTTTTTGGCAAATTAGTTTTGTGAGCAGTAAGGCTACCTGCCTTCACATGGTGGGTAGCCAGTTAAGCTCATTAACATCCTTCTAAGGTGCACTTACAGGAGGCTGAATGGAATTTTCCAATCAACATCCAGTTTGTTGATGTGACTGAAGCAGTTTAACTGTCTGGAGATGTTCACACTGTGACTGAGGGACTGGTGCTGTCAGCAAACCCACATGCACTCCCCCTCCTGCCTGACTGCATACACTTGTGGCCTGGAGACTATCCCTGACTGTTACAGTTGCTTGCGTCTCTTATTGTGCAAGTTCAGGGTTTGGTGGCCACCCTGTCACACAACTCCGTGCACAATTAAAATTGGGGCTTACTTTCATCAGCCATTGACATCATTTCCAGATATGTCTGGCTTTACCATGGATCCCAGTTTCAGAAGCAAGTACTCAAAGTGCATAAGTAACTAGAATGAATGTTATGTCTGCAAAAATCCAGGCAAGCATCCAAGCCACCTAATATTGATGTCAGATATTTGAAGAGTGCACTGTCATTGAGGTGTTCATTTTATGTGGTTATGAGTTTGGGTTTGTGGTAGCAACATATTATGGATCATTCAGGCACTTTGAGTTACTGTAGCAATGTGTACTTTTCATATTGTATTTGTTATATAGGTGACAGAGAGTCCAGCCTTCTTTCCATCACACAGTTGAACAAAGACCTCTCCCAATCTCGCCACCTACCCAGTGGCATATGTTGGAAAGATTTGTATGTTGTCAATCAATCTATTTGGCCGTGTTATGAATGTACCTTCCTTGACCATCAAGTCCTGGGACTGAAACCTGGAGCTTCTGGTTCAGAGGCAGGGATAATACTCACAGTGCCACAAGACTTCCTTTATGTGTTTGTCCACAAACATAAAGTCATTTTATATTTTTCATTTTCCAGCTGGATTGTAGGTGAATGGTCCGAGTGTAGTCGGACCTGCAATGGGGGACTTCGCACTCGTGATGTTGTATGTGTCCAAAAGGTCACTGCTTCTGAGCAAAAAGTACTGGATGATAGTCACTGTATGACTGAACGCCCTCTAATAAAAGAAAGCTGCAATAACCATACCTGTCCACCAGAATGGGTTCCTCTTGATTGGTCTGAGGTAATGTGTACTTCATTCTACTTGTAAGGTTTAAGTCTTCAATCAATATGACATTGTTTATTGATAGTCAAAGAAATACTTGAATGCAACTCAGTGATATTTAATTAAAGTCAAGATGAATCATTTCTTTTTAGGATAGATGTTCAGGTCATTGAAAGGTGTGGAACTGTGATACAATCTCTCCAGTTTAAGATGGAACCCAGGACCAGTGTGAATCTCACCCTGTTTCCTGATCCCACAAATTCCCCAGGAAGGAATGGGTGGGGGATGTTAGTGTTTCTCGCTGCAGTTTCTGTCTCCAGTGCTTGAATGTTTGAACCAAGACTGGAATGACAATTGAGCTTGAGTGCTTGCAGGCAGAGGACACTGCTACTGTGCACTGCACCTTTCGTTCATGTCTGTAGTGGGAGATATTGGGACACATCATGGATGATATGTAGGTATCTGCCCTCAGGATATGATGTCCACTTTCCTGGAACTTTACGTGGAAATGTACCATGAGGTGAATAAAAATTCTGTCCTGAAAACACTGCAGAGAATTTCTGAGTCTTCATTAACTTTTGATGGTTGCATCCAACTTATAGAATAAAGTGAATCCTGGTGAAATGTGTAGCACCTTTCAAAATTTTAAGCATGCCTTTCTCTTTATCTTCACAGTGCACACCAAGTTGTGGAATAGGTCACCGGCATCGTATTGTACTTTGCAAGAGCAGTGATTACACCATGACATATCCAGCTTCCCATTGCCCTGCAGACTCCAAACCTCCCACCCGAATACGATGTACTTCACAACGATGTCCACTTCCTCGCTGGCTAGCAGGAGAATGGAGTCCGGTAATCAATCCAATAATATGTTATTGTCCCATTCAAGAAAATACTGTTATAATCGAAGATATAAATAAATATATAAATCGAAGGTCCTATAAAATAAAGCTATTTTCATCAATTCGAGCTCAGATGTAAGACTTGAAAAATTACTTCAGAGTGTAACTCATGAAGTTGTTTGAGTGGAAAGTTTACACTTATCGTTAACCCGAACCTCTTTGAATCAATATCCACTCCCTTCCTCATATGTGTTTTATACCTAGAGGCCAGTCCCTTAACTCCTCAGATCCACCATGGGAAATTCAATTTCATTTTAAAAATGTAAACTAACAGTTAGATTTTTTAAAAATTGAAACAATTAAGATACTTTTTCAGTTTATTGTAGCTGCTAGTTTGAACTTTCTCCTTTGCAGAAGGGGACCCAGTAAGACTGCACAACTTTAATGGAATCATCTTAGCTCAGCTCATTGCACCTTCACCCCTGAGTACAAGTTTATGGAGACAGGTTTGACTTCAGAAATGGAGCGTGTAATGGAGTGTGAAAACCAGGGGGTCTTGCAACATTCTCCAAGCTTCTCGCTTTCAGATAAGATGTTGAACTAAAGCTCTTTCTATCTTCTCAGAGAGACATAAATCATTCCATAGCACCTTTTGAAAGAGTTTTCTCTGAGTATTCTGGCCAACATTCAACTATCAACAAGTCTCACCAAAAGCAGATTAACTGGCAGGATATCTAATTTGTTAGAAAATGTGACTTCTGGATTAATGTCTAACACATGACACTACCATGAGATATACATATAGTGTCAACTGTTATGCTGGGTATAAAAGAAGCTGTAAAAATTAATTACTTTCCTCTGATGCTTCACTCTGTACCAGCTTAGGCTTACATTTACATTTTGTTTATTTCCTTAGTGTTCTGTACAGTGTGGTCTGGGTCAGCAGATGCGAATGGTTCAGTGCTTGACTTACATTGGTCAGCCTTCCATGGAATGTCCAGAGTCCAATCGGCCTGCAGCCATGCAGCAGTGTGAAAGCAGATGTGAAGCTCTTCCCACTGAGAATCCAGAAGGTAAATCTACCTTTTCATGCTGTTGTAGAGCTCTCATTTTGTGGTTATAAAGTCTAGATGAGTTTCTGCTGAAGCAATATATTTAGGTCTTAGGTGAACAGCTTGATCTGGAACATAAACAGTAAATGCTATAAACAGTAAAAAAAACTTGTGTTAATGTTGGACCATAAATACGATTAAATACAGGTCATTCTGCTGTAATGTGCATTTTGTTACCACAAATTCACTATGACGCGATTGATGAATTAGGAACACTGTTTCTAAAGCACAAAGTATTAAAATGTGCGTTGGCTGTAATGCATTTACATCACCAATACTTCAAGCGCAGTTTCTAAACTGCGTGATTTTTCTATAACATGGGGTTGCACAAGAACGTAACTATCGCATTATAGAAGAACTGCCTGTATAATATTCCAAGGCAATTCACAAGCGTCTTATAAAACAAGTTATAACACTGAGCCATGTAATGAAATATTAGGTCAGATAGACAAAGGGCAGTCAAAGAGGTGATTTCAAGAAATTGTTTGAGCTTGGAAAGTTCTACAGCTTGGAAATTAGCAAATTGAAGGTGCAACCATCAGTGATGAGTACTTAAAATCAGAAATGCATAAGTGACCAGATTTAGAGGAGTACATTTAGAATTATAAAATCATAGAATCCCTACGATGTGGAAGCAGTCCATTTGGCCCATCGAGTCCACACTGACCCTTCAAAGAGCATCCACCCAGACTCACCCCATCCCTGTAATCCTGCATTTCCCATGGCTAATGCACCTAGTTTGTCCATCCCTGGACATTATGGGCAATTTAGCATGACCCGTTCACCTTTTGGATTGTGGGAGGAAACTGGAGCACGCGGAAGAAACCCACACAGACACGGAGGGAATATGCAAACTCTACACAGACAGTCACCCAAGAGTAGAATCAAACCTGGGTCCCTGGCACTGTGAGGCAGTAGTACTAGCTATAGCAGAGATATCTCAGATGGTTATAGGGCTAGAGGAGATTACAGAGCTTGGGAGGGGGATGGACATGGAAGGATTTGAAATATTCAGCAGGTCAGGCAGTTTCTGTGGAGAGAGTTGCTGTTTGAAGTCTGTGATCTTGCATCAAAACCAGAGATTGTTTAAAAGATTTAATGAGATTTAAAAATCTACAGAGGGAGATGAAGATGAGGAAGGAGAATGAAGAACAAAAGGGAAGATCTGTGATATGTTGGAAGACAGGAGTGATTACATAACAAGGGCTGATGTGGTGCAAGATGAAAGATGAAGATAAATCATTTTTAAAAAGGCGTAATAATAGTTTGGTTTAGTGGATATACACATAACACATTTTGAGTGTGCCTGCAGCACATGGACTGCAGCGTTTTATGAAGGCAGTTCACCATCACCTTCTGAAGAGAATCTAGGGATTGGCAATAAATACCATCCCAGCTATTGACGGTTGCATCCCATAAATGCATTTAAAAAGATTCATTACCAGCATCAACTGTCCAAAAGAAAAGTAAATAATGCTAATAACCTGATTTATTGAACTGAATTTTGAGACTCTAAGTTTGTAAAATGCCTCATTGAAATTGGGATATGGTTCCTCAAGCATCATTGGAACCAAGAGAGCTGTGATCAGAATGAGAAAATTAGAATGGCAAGTGAAGGGAAACTGAGCACACACTTTTCAATTGAGTGGAGGTGTTCAGCAAGGCAAAGCATTGGTTTTGGTCACCCACTGTAGGAGACACTGCATCATGGTCAGTGAATACAGTATATGTAATTGAGAGAAATACAAGTTTATCACTTGCTTCATCTGGAGAGATTATCCTGGACCTTAGGATAGAGCAAAAGGGCAAATACTGCATCTCTTTCACATGTTGGAAGGTGCTGTTAGGAGCAAATCAGATTTTGAGAGTGATAAATGTTCACGTTCAAATGTTGAGGAAGGAAGAGTCCCTTTTCAACTTGGTTTGAAATCTTGTTGACAGATTCCCTCACCAGTTAAATCACATTTTGCACAGTTTTGTAATTTTTCAATTTTTGCCCCATTTTTAAATGTTAAGGACTGAATAATGTTAATAATGCTCATTAACACTTTGTCAAGAGCCAAGATCATGAAAACATGATGGCAAGATTGAGTTTGTGTTCATGATTGCCTACAAAGTAATCTCGTCATCTCAATATTGGCTACTAGCTGCCAACTGGGAATCAGTACTTCTCTTTCCTGAGAAACAGTTATCTCAAATATTTGTACATCTCTGACAATGGCAGACATCTGGTATCACCATGTTTGGGCCAGTTTGCTGGTGCAATTTATGGGAGGCACATTCACATTGTCTTCTGTCCATGAATTAAATCGCAAAGTTTTGGCAGATTTTCAAAGTGGCTTTGTACATTTAAAATCAAAAGAAGAACTACAGGACCACTTCTTGTTCAAATGACTCCCCATTCATCAAATGATAAAAGTTCTAATAATATCATTGTACCTTTTTTTCTTGGGATCAGACACCTTGAGAAATTACAACTCTGTTGAAACTAACATAACTGCACTGAGATCTCATTGTAACCATTTGGAGGCATTGTCTCCTGGCATAAAGGACATCTGTTTAAATTTAAAAATTGATATTTTGAATATAGACATTGATTTTTTTATTCCCCAATCTGATGATGAAGTTGCCTTAGGAAAATAAATTCTCTTTTGTTTATGTTGTAAGAGATGAAGTAAAGTTTTAAAGATTCCTCAAAAAGCAAGAAGTCATAATTATGTTCTGATTATTAAAATTTAAAGTATTGTAGCAGAATGCATTCCAATTTAGTGTCAATGACAAAACAGCTTTTCCATAGAGACTTTCCATTTCGCAGAATGTAGGAGAAGGGATGGTCTGAAAGGTGACTCAAGCTATGAAAATATTCAATTACTCTCCATTACACCTTCACATTGACATGAATCTGCACTTCTCATGCAATTGCTAATTTCAAATAAATGAGTGTTTTCAAATAGAATATAATACAAACAAAAGAATAGTATAATATTTCCTTAAACAAAAAACACAAAATTTAAAATGATTAAGCTAAGTCCTCACTAATTGTATCAAGAAACCTTTTTTCATCCTGCTAATAACTTGATAAGGAAAGCTTACTGATGTATTGGCAAACTGTAGAGTATTGGTTTGAAGATCATTCCAAATACTTTTCATTGCAAATTAGAGACAACCAGAAGATAATTACATTGTTAATTGCCTTTCAAGAGAATGTTTCTGGCATCCATCCATCTTGTAAGAGGCAATGGATATGCAGCAAACAAATCTACTTCAGATGGAGTATCTCCCTACAGGGCATCAAAGACCGGTCTTTGTGAAGCAGGGTCTGCCATGAGTGCGATCTGTAAAGCTCCTCAGTTCTTGAGGGTTGTTGCTGCTGCCATGGTAACTGGTGCAAGTCACTGTAGTCTCAGTAGTCAACAGGGGATACCTTCTCTGGGGTGGCATGATTGCTCAGTGGTTAGCACTGATACCTCACAGCATCAGGGAACCAGGTTCAACTCCAATCTTGGGTGACTGTCTGTGTGGAGTTTGCATGTTCTCCCCATGACTGCGTGGGTGTTCTCCAGGTGCTCTGGTTTCCTCCTACAGTACAAAGACATACAGGTTATGTGGAATGGCCATTCTAAATTACCAGGGATGTGTAAGCTAAGTGAACTAACCATGGGAAATGTAGGGTTACAGGAATGGGGTGAGTCTGTGTGGGATGCTCATTGAAGCGTCAGTGTAGACTCGATGGGCTGAATGGCCTGCTTCCACACTGTAGGGATTCTATGATTTCCCAGCTGCCTGTGAATCATAGAAGCAGCACTTTGAGCTGAGACATATGCACACAGAAGTCATACTAATATTATACACTGCTCCTCACTGAGTTACATCTAACATGTGAAAAATCTGATCAGATGATTTAATGTAAACAAAACTCATAAACATTTTGTTTGTACTTCCTTGGGTACAAAAATAATGAAGTTTTTCATTATGGCTTCCATTCCCAGTTGTCACACTCTATTGACTCTTAAACCTCACAAATCAGAATATTCCATCTCTGAATTTATTTGATGCACTGGGGCTGGATGTTGCATGGAAAACACACACAGGTCTGACTTGAATAAAATTCCAAACTCCAGTGTTTTCCTTATGTTTGTTACTTTCTGATGATGGTTGTCCTGAACTGTGATGGAGACCATTCACAGCTTAGACAAACTAATGCATCTGTGGTTGCAAGGGCCTTCTTGCCCTGAAAGAAAATGTTCTTGAAACAGAATCCATTCAGTGCATTCAACTCAGAAAGATGTCATTATTTATCGTTGATCTCCCCTGTCCCTTGTGATAACTGAGGCATGTTGACCATGAAGCACTGTCTGCCCCAAAGCATGTCGTCACCCAGAATGCATTGTCTCTCGCCATTTAGCATATACCTCAGAATTTCACCTATGGAGTTGTGTAAAGGTATACAGAGAGACTGGTGTGCAAACCTAGTGCAGAGGCACGTATGGTATTGATTCTGTCTTTATCAGGTGACAGCCACAGGAAGATGAAGCGCTTTAATGTTGCTACCAGTGACTCAGTTGACTTGGACGAGTGTTTACTTACTATGAAGCCTCACCATGCTTCCAATTTTCCTTGTCCCTGCTAGTAGTCTCATGATGAGAGTTTGTGTCAGCTAATCTGATTTCTTGTGAAGTGGTGATGTCAATACCAGGTTTATGTTACCCACAGTCAAACAAGGCAGTCTTGTGTACACATACTGTGGAGTGAAAGTTGTTGTTCATGTCAAAGCTTATGCTCCTCACATTCCAACTTCCAAGTTGAAAGGTTACCTTCCTTTATTTGCTACTTAGTGTAGGCATGTTCTAGGCATGCAGACTTGCTTTTTTTTATTGATTCACAGAATGTGGGTGTTCTGGCCGGATCAGCATTTGTTGCCTATCGCAGGTTGTCCTTGAGATGGTGTTGGTGAACTGTGTTGAATTGTTGCAGATCATTTGGTGCAGTACATAAGTGAGGGAGTTCCAGAATTTTGAGTCAGTGGCAATGAAGAAACACCAATATATTTCTGAGAGGGGAACTTGAAGGTGGTGGTGTTTCCATGTATCTGATGTCCTTATTCTTAGTGAGTTTATAATGATGGTCATGAGTTTGGACTATGCAGCCTACTTTAACTTCTGCAGTGCATCTTGTAGATTCGACAGACTACTGCTACTAAGTGTCAGTAGTGAGGGAATGCATGTTTGCCCTGGATGGTGTCAAGTTCCTTGATTGTTGTTTGAACTGCACTCATCCAGGCAAGTGAGGAGTGTTCGACCAAGTTCCCTGACTTGTACCTTTGGACAAGTTCAGAAAACTTTGGGGAGTCAGAAGCTGCAAGATTCCAAAGCTCAGACATGGTCTTGTAACCATTGTAGTTATATGGCTAGTCCAATTTATGTTCTGATTGATGGTAGTTCCCAGGATGCTGACTGTGGGAAAGTCAGCAAAGGTAATGTCATCAAATATCAAAAGTTGATGGTCAGATTCTCTCTTGTTTGGTATTGGCATTTCCAGGCACTTCTGTGGACTGAATGTTATTTGCCACTTGTCAGCCCAAGCCTGAATATTTTCTAGGTCTTGCTGCATTTGGACATGGACCACATGAACATTGTGCAATTATCAGTGAACATCCTCACTTCTGACCTTATGGTGGAGGGAAGGTCATTGATGAAGCAGCTCAGGTTGATAGGGTCGAGGACACTATCTTGAGGAACTCCATTAAAAATCACACAACATCAGGTTATAGTCCAACAGGTTTAATTGGAAGCACTGGCGTTTGGAGCACTACTCCTTCATCAGGTAGTTGTCCTCAGTTACCATTGCAGGAACTCCTGCAGAGATGTCTTGAAGCTGAGCTGATTGACCTTCAGCAACCACAACCGTCTTCCTTTCTGCTAAGTATTGTTATTGGGTAGGGTCTACGTATTTTCCATACTGCCACCCCCTCTGCCTTCCACTGCCACATATAAGTTTGGAGCAGGAGTAGGCCTTACAGCCCCATGAGCCTAATTTACCATTCAAGAAGATCATGGTTGATCTAATAGTGACCTCAGTTCCACATTCCCACCTACCCCCAGTAAACTTTGGTTCTCAAATTCATGGGCTGGTATTCAGATGATTGACCCCTTAATGTCTGGGGCCTAGACAATTGCAGGAGGGAATGGGGTGCATTCTTGAAGGAAGCACCACCTCCTAATGGGACAGAGTGCCAGTTCTCTTTCTGTCAGCTTTATTTAATTAGCCATTCACTTCTTTTATTGTTGTTGTTGTTATTTTCATTGATGTTAACATTGCAAGCTAATGTTGCATCGCAAATATAGATGTAATCTTGTGTTCTAAGTGTGTCATTCCCTGGGTCCTCATGTGACTAGACCCTACCTCCAATACCTACCGCTGAACCCAACCTGACCATTAATCTCCTTGTACTGCTCCCCCACCTCATCAAATTAAATTAGATTAATCCTCCAGGTAAGCCCACCAACTCTGCAATTTAATTCTCATAGTAAAACCCACACCTCAATACTATCTGGATAAGTCCCTGTCAGAGCACTGATTCTCTGACATTTAAAGATCCTCATCACAGGATTAGTCCTTCCAAAAGCCTCCCACTATATCTCCCACCATAGTATTAAATTATCCAATAATCCCTCAATAACACACATCACAGCATTAAAACCTACCAGATAAACCTGCCACCACTGCAATAATCCCTCCCAACCAGAATGTTAGAAAAAGACTTTGGTGAAATTTATGCTGTTACAAGTCTCTGATAATATTGATCAGTGGTGGTTGTGTCAAGGATATGCTGCATTGAAGAAAATGTTACAGCAATAATGAGTGGGGATTTCTCTTTTTTTTCTTAACATTGTTATGCAAAACATGCCTTATAGCAAAGAGAATTGTGATTTGATTATGGTTTATTTTCATTCCACAGAATGCAGGGATGTGAATAAAGTGGCTTACTGCCCACTGGTGCTAAAATTTAAATTCTGCAGTAGGCCCTACTTCAGACAGATGTGTTGTAAAACTTGCCAAGGACATTGATCTTCAAGAACAGCTTCAAATGAGCAAAATATTTTCTGGAGCCGGACTGCTGTGTGGACCAAATGTGGAGATGTTGTATTCATTCAAAGAGAAGATAGGAAGGAAAAATCAAGGTGTTAACCAGCTAATAAATACAATCAACAAGCTCCACTTGGTACAGTCATCTCATTGATTTGTCATAAACCGACCAGCATTGACCATGATATATATCTGTTGCTGAATTCATGGACTTCATCATTTCAGCCAGTTGACTTAAATAGACAGCACCACAATACGTAATTAATGCTCAAGACTACAAGCTATAGTATTGCCCATTCTTTTGTGAATTTGCAGGGTTTTTTTTAACATCATCTGAACAAGAGCTGATTTCCCATATTATGGATGACAGCATAGCTATATTATGAAAGTGCTGCTTAGCTGTTAATTTGTTCACAAAGAGAATATTTTAACAAATTTTGTAACAGTGTATCAATAGTGGATTTGTGAAGGATATAAATGATCTCCATTCTTAATCCATAGATGTGCTATGTGCTGCAAGGATTTGCCAAAAAAGCTACAGCGTTATAACCCCCCAGTGAGCCTTGGGTGCTGTCCATCTGCTTTCTGTACTTCTGATGTTTTCTAGTATCTCCACCAGTGAATTAAGCTACCGATTTCAATACTGGACAGTTTTAATCTAGACAGTGATTATTTTTATTCTGGGTTGCACTGCTGAAACAATCATAAATAAAACATTTAATAGAATTAGTAAAATGTAAATCAATATTAATGGACTGCAAACAAATTACTGTGAAGTCCAAGCTGCTCACCAATTGTTTCTGTTACTTTATTAGTTCAGATTGCTTTATATTTATGGAAGTTTAAATCTAAAGTAATATTCACAAATTAATTGCACGTGTATTGCAGAATTTCCAAATGGTAGTCTTTTAACAATTGACCAGAAAGATTATACTGTTGTCACACAAACCACTTTGCAGCTGTCCGGCTGCAGTCATTGTAGAGCATCCTGTCTTAATCACTGTTGGCTCTTTTAACATTTGTGACAACACTGAAAACAAAATGGATAAGTGGTAGAACTGATGTTTCCCCCAGCAATGGCACTCAGACAATTGTTCACTGCGAAATTGTACTGCATAACATTTTTAGTACAGATTGACAACTTACTTGCCATATTATGTTGTGGTATATCCAAACTATTAAGTAATCTTGACGGTTATGTTTTTGCTCATCTGAAAAACATTATATTACAATACTTAATTGAAAATGGTGCACTTATTGACCCGAGCAGCTAACCCTGCTTGGCTCAACTTGGTTCGTCCATTGGTGACGTGAAAGAAGTACTCATCCCATCCCCTACTGAGAATTGCAATATCAGCAATATATGCCAGTATGTAATTTCTGGCTGTTGTCAAAACAGGATCAACCAGTGTTAGCACATAATGTATGTATTCTTCATTCCAAAATGCCTGACTGTAAACATGTACATTTCTGATGGTGTAACAAATACAAAGCATGACTGGGCCTCAAAATTTAGTACCATCTGTCTTATTTCAGGATTGGATCTGTCAGATACTTGTTACCTACTAGTATCTCCAGGATCTTCACAGTGTAAGCTATTGGAAAGGACTCAAGCTCTGCCAATCCATTTATCATCAAGTAGAATTGTCTTGTCCTTTTTCAGGACAACAGCACTATCCATTCCCACAAGCTCTGGATATGCATTTTCTACATTTCTCCAACTATATGCTTTCTCTCCCCTGTCTGGCATAATGGATAAATGTTGATGTAATGCCCATGTTTGCAGTGTGTATAAGCTGAGTTGAAAAGTGTGGTGCTGGAAAAGCGCAGCAGGCCAGGCAGCATCCGAGGAGCAGGAGAATCGACATTACGGGCATAAGCCCTTCTTCAGGAATGACTTTCCCGAAGAAGGGCTTCTGCCCAAAACGTCGATTCTCCTGCTCCTCGGATGCTGCCTGGCCTGCTGCGCTTTTCCAGCACCACACTTTTCAACTCAGGTCTCCAGCATATGCAGTCCTCACTTTCTCCTAGTGTGTATAAGCTGCTTTGCAAAGCCTGGCTATTTCTACAATAGTGTCAGCAATCCTAGCAACAGTTTCCAAGTGTGATATTTCTGTATGTAATATAAAGGAGCTGATGCATTGCCTTCACGCATTGAGCAACCTAATTTATTATATAACAAACCAAATGTTTCACCTTCTTTTCCTATCTTTGGAACAAATGTGATATTTGGGGCCACATCCATGCATGTGAGGTAAGATTTTAGCTTTCTTAGTGTTTCGACAAATGTACTTGGTTCAATGGTTAAATACATATGGCAACTGCATAGTCAACCTTGTTGATTCCACCTTTCCATCATCATATATGGACTAATTTAGTGTAGCTTTTGTATTTGAGCAGCATAAATTGCCCTACCTTCATTTTTGTTTTTGGGATGTAAGCTTCACTGGTTGTGTTACACTGGAAATGGTAGAAGTGGCCCTCCTTTTTGAAATGCTACTCTTGCAATATTCTGTAGTGAGTTCTGGATTTTTGATGCAGTGACAATGAAGGAATACTAATGCATATCCCAGTCAGGATGATGCATGGAGTTCAGGGGACTTGACATACTGAACGTAACACTCTCTCCACTGCAAGCATGGCACTTTGGTGATAGAGACGGTGGATGTTTACAGTGGAATTATCCTCACCTATCACAGCAGTGACCAGTATTAGCGGCCAGATAAGTAATTTGCATCCCAGTGATTGTGAGTTTTCAAAATTATTCACTTATCTGCCTTAAATAACTAAGAATCTGGTGCGGTTGATCAAGAATCTATATCTTTGAATCAACTGGATCTAATTCTAGAAACCAATGCCTTAACAGTAATTGAGAGAACTCTTATTCATTGGTTACATTTTTCCCTCCGGCCACAGTTTATGTTGACCTTTTGGCTGAATGAGTAATTGTAAGTATTTTCCACTTGTTCATTCTTGAGTGCTTTAGGTATGACACCAAAGGGGGTTTTACAATTTCATTAACTGAACTTAAGAAATAGGAGCAGGAGTACATCACCTGGCTCCTCAAGCTGTTTCAACAGTTAGTGGTGATCATGGCTGATCTTCTACCTCGATGTTAGTTTCCTGCTGTTGATCCCTGAGAGATTAGAATGTTGTCTGTCTCAGCCTTGAAGATACTTAGTAATGGAGAAGCCACAGCTTTCCAGGTTAGCAACTTCCAAGAATTATAATACTGTTTTGAGTAAGATACCGGTCCTCACAGTCTTAAATGATCAATTCTTTATCCTGAGGCTGTGATCTTATTTCCTAGCCAAGAAAAACAACCTTTCAGTCAACACTCTCCAAAACATTGTTTTATTTCTACGAGGTCTCCTCCCATTCACCTAAGTTCCAGAAAGTTATAGATGCACTTTACTCTGTCTCTTAACAAAACATTTTCATTGCAGGATCCTACTGATGAACATTTGCTGTACCACCTTCAATACAAATGTATCATTTCTTAAATATGGAGACCAAGTTGAGAAAGGGAAATGTATGTTTTGCCACCCAATGATGATATTAGCTGTTAGATTTCTTTGTTGCACTTTTGGTGACTGGTTGATAATTGAGGCACTGGTGAAACTCTTAATTCTAATATTTTTTCAGCATTTAATTTAAATAAGTTATTTCCAGCAGGTTTGAGCTAAGTCAACAGTGCCACCTTTGCTTGCTTCGATGCCTTAAGTTGGTATTAGTTATTCTTTTCCTGTACCTCAGTTCTGTGATATTCTTTATCCAGCTTGCATTGTTCCCTTTCCTACTTTAGACTTGTTCTCTCATTGATGTACTCATCAATCTTTTGTCTTTCAGTTCTTAACTACTGTCATCTGTTTTGTTGATGTAGTGTGTGTGAGATATGTATCATGTCCATTGTCCAAACATTTATGTTTAGGTTTCTCTTGTTCAATAGATTTTTCACTTTCAAATTGCAGGCTATTCTTGCAACTGACTACATCCTCTCATGTTTTCACTCACGTGAATAGCTAGATAATTCCATAGTACATCTGTGTCAATGAAGAACAAATTATTCTCAGCCAACTGCAGCTGCTCAATCTAGTTTGTGCCTCCAGAAGATTCTTCTGGTCTTCAGATAGTCGCAATATATTCCCCAAATTATAGTAATTGTTCCCAACTTTCCCTTATATTTTCCATCTTTCTTGGTAGAATGCGTCTGTTTTTAGGTTTTGTACAATATTCCTCAACACGATCCATTTTTCCCACCCTTCCTTTCCCCTCTTCACAGTGAGGTTCAGTCTATTTTTCCTAGCTCATTCCTCGAGAGACAACAGTCTAAAGTGTAACATCTATATTATTATGATGTTGTTTCCCAACATAAGCCAACCCATTTGAGATCACAAGAATGGGTCCACTTGAATAACACTATCCTCTCTGATTAGGCACTCCTCCTGTGCTATACCCAGTGTTAGGGTGATTCTTAGCCTCCACGTGCTTGCAGTGAGTCACAAGGAAGATTCGTGCGACAGTAAGTGGGAGAATCCAGGACACTGGAAGTGGTAATTTTCCCAGAAAGCAAAGGCACCTTTTAATTGTCGTAGCATTCTCTTTGCCCTTTTGACAGCTGCTGACCTGCTTCAGTCTCCCCGGAAAACAGTGATGTGTCTTAGTTGCTGGAGCACCAATGAAAATGCCATCAGATTTAGGTTTAGGCCTGAGAATCCTGTTTGATTCTGATGAGTCACTCATCTGATGCGCTAAGTAGCAGCATGAAAATCCGAGATGGTCAGAAAGACAGCAAGAAATAGAATTGCTCAATTTCAGCCGCTTGTCAGCTCCTGTTACAATTACAATTACAATTTTGAAGCTTCCAAATCAGATTTATGATCTTGGAACAATCATTGATATTTAAAGTGCTGCCAGTCAAATTAATACAGAATTGTAAACTTCTGCTCAATCCCCTGAAGGTATGAATTTGAGTCATTTTGTTTTAGATCTTTCAATATGTGATCTAAGAGGAGCTTGGAAAGGTATTTGCAAGTTTTGATTTAAAAGGTCAGTTTATAAAAGTAGGAACAGTAGGAACTGCACTCAAAAAGTGAAAATGTCAGAGACATTGTAACACTTTAATAAAGTTATTTTTGGCCTTATAAGGTCTTCAGTTTTTATGTGTGCTCTGTTGATGTGAATTCATAATGTTCTTACATAAAACTGACAAAAGTTTGAAGTGAAAGTTTCAGAGAAATGGTGAAAGGCCTGATACCTGTAATAATATGATGCTGAATTACCAAGATGGACCTTGAATATAATGTTACCTCTCACTTTGAACAAGTTATCATGGAATCTTCTTAAGCACAGACACTGGCATCTGCAGATGTGTGTGACTTTCGTCTACAGTTTTGAAACTTCAATGGTCGACATGATATTGCTTTTCTTGACGACTCAATGCAAACAAGGGATTTTTTAAAGGAGAGTCAGACATGCCATGATTTCTGCACCAGGCAGACCTCTGGGTGATCAAGGTACTCAATACAATATGGCTCATGGTGCTCCTGTCATGCATAGGAATTTTACAAGTTCAGTCATGCAGTAGTATGCCAAGTGGTGGAGAGAACAATTGGGGTACTCAAGTTTGCTTGAGTTCAGTTTGCTTGGACAAGTCAGGTAGCATCTTAGGGAGCTCACCTGTGATAGTGTCCCAGATTGTGGTGACGTGTGTGCTCTGCACACCTTTCCTGTCCAACAAGGACTACCCCTTGATGCCAGAGAGGAACTGGAAGAGTACATGGACCTGATCCATGAATGTCACATGGAACTCAGTGTTATTATGCCTTTTGAAGAACATAAGGTAGCACAAGCACCAGCTGCTGCTGTAGCTGTGAGAGGTCACCTGGTCACTACAGTTTTTGCTCCTTAAATACGTCAAACTGGTGTATCGCATTTCCTCCCTCCCTATGTATTATTCACCCTCTCTCACTCCCTACATGTTATCTCCCATGCTTCCTACCTCCTCTCTCTGTGTATCAGCACTCTACCTCCTTTCTCCTATCTCCATCCCTCACTGCGTACATTGCTGACTCCCTCCCTGTGCTTCTCCCTGTATGTCTCTCTCCTTCACTCCTTTCTCTCCCTCCCTCTTGGCATGATAAGGAGACTGTTGAGAAATATGTAAGCAAATGGCTTTATTTAGAAATAGAAATATTTTCAGAGGTAGTCATGTTGTATGTCATATTTCACTAGTAATGTTTATTTGTGATTCTTTGACAGTATTGATGTTAAATAAAAAGATTTCTCAGAATATTCATAGCAAAGCAAAGATGTCATTAACACTTACACATCATTATTTAAAGATAACAGTGCAAAATTATTTTACAGTAACAACAGATTCCATGCAAAAAATAATGAAAGGCATGAGTTGACACAGTGCAAATCTTTTAAACATTCCTTAATGAATAGTGCCTTCAGAAGACTAAACCAGAAGACTGAAAAGTACAGTATAAAATGTGAAGTTAAAAATGGGTTTCAACAGAATGGACAAGACATGAAAATATTGAACGATGGCCAAGAAGGAAATGGGTTGCAGCAGCATTGAAGTGAGATGCGATTATTGATATGGACCCTTGCGATCCTACATTTTCCCCTTCTTTGCAAAGGGACCTCCTCAGTCCTGAATGCAAGCTCAGATCCAGATGTCTGCATCTGATCAAAGGTTACAAGGGGTTTCACTTGATCAGATGCTGCTATTGCTGCAGTCCTAGCAGGAAGCTATTGCTGGACATACTATAGAAACAGCCTCTTAAGCTTAGACTGCTGCCTCTAAGAATCAGAATTCTATTGCAGAAACTGTCTGTTCCTCTGCATAAGTAGACCTGTCAAGGCTGGATGGACTGTGTCAGATCCATTTACAATTCATTAACAGATTGAAGGAATGGGGCAGAATGGTCTCAAGCTTTTTCCATGTGGTGTGTAAATGTGATGCCGGACTCATTATACACACCATTGTCAGAGGCAGGTTTGCTCTCCGAGCACTGCCCTCCAAACAGGAAGACAGCTAACAATCCGCACACATGAACATCAACTAGCCACGAAACCACACGACCAGCTATCCTTAGTAGCCACACACGCAGACAACAAGCAACATGAATTCGACTGGGACAACACTACTATCATAGGGCAAGCCAGACAGAGAACAGCCAGGGAATTCCTAGAGGCATGGCATTCATCCACAAACTCTATCAACAAACCCATCGACCTGGACCCAATATACCAACCACTACAGCGGACAGCTGAAACTGACAACCGGAAGCGGCAGGGACAGACCACTATAAACACCGGAGGAAACATCAAAGAAGCGCTTCGCAGGAGGCTCCCAAGCACTGATGATGTCGCCTAGCCAGGGAACGAAACGTTTGCAACAAAAACTTCCAGCTCGGCGAACAGAACCACAACAGCACTGCCCTCCCTCCTCCACTTACAACATCACATCACTGTGATGTGCACTCCTCTGTTCCAAGCACACTGCCTTATGGTCAGTCAGGATGTGAAGACAATGAAGCACATTATGACCCAAGGTCCCAGCAGTATCTGTCAGAGGACAGAAATAATGCCCATTCGCTGCTCATCAAAATTGGTCACACAAATGGTGTAAGCATCACTCCACTTAATGACTCACCTCTTCTGCCAATGTCTGAAACTCCAGTGGTCACAGTGAGATTCTCCAGGCTAAACACGTGTTACACCATCACCTCCTTTCTGTCGGCTTCTTGTGTGCAAGCTTCATCTGAAGGAAGACATGAAATGCAAATGAATTCATTCTGCCTCAAATAAAATACAATCAAACTGAAATCATCTAAGTTAAAAATAACAGTAGAGCCATTGTGTGACACATCTCCAATCCAAATGCATTCTATAGAATTAATAAGCAATACTGACCTTCCAACACTTAATATGAGGACCACATGAAGTTACAGCTTTCTCTGAGACAACAGCAAGTTGCAAGCTTTTTGTGACACCTAACCCATTAGATGACACTTAGATGCATTTAAAAAACTGTAACTTTCAGACATTAATATGAAGAACAATCAGCAATGATATCCTGACATTTATATTTAGTTATTTGGATAGATCTACCATCTCAAACTTATAAAAGTGGCATTAACATTGAAAAGTTAACCCATTTTCAGACTACTTACATGTAATATTTGAGGTTATTATCAAAGAATCCCGAAAGTGTGCAAACAGATCATTTGGCCCAACACATCTACACCAACTGAAGAGTAACCCACCTAGACCTTAGTGGGCGGCACAGTGGCACAGTGGTTAGCACTGCTGCCTCACAGCGCCAGAGACCCGGGTTCAATTCCCGACTCAGGCGACTGACTGTGTGGAGTTTGCACATTCTCCCCGTGTCTGCGTGGGTTTCCTCCGGGTGCTCCGGTTTCCTCCCACAGTCACAAAGATATGCGGGTCAGGTGAATTGGCCATGCTAAATTGCCCGTAGTGTTAGGTTAAAGGGGTAAATGTAGGGGTATGGGTGGGTTGCGCTTCGGCGGGTCGGTGTGGACTTGTTGGGCCGAAGGGCCTGTTTCCACACTGTAAGTAATCTAATCTAATCTAGACCTATTCCCCTACCCTATTACTCTACATTTACACTTGACTAATGCACCTAACCTATACATTCCTGAGCACTATGGGCAATTTAGCATGGCCAATTCACCTAACCTGCACACTCTTGGACTGTGGGAGGAAATCGGAGCACCTGGGTGAAACACATGAGACCCGGGGAGAATGTGCAAACTCCACACAGACGGTCGCCTGAGGTGAACCCGGGTCCCTGGTGCTATAAGGCGCAGTGCTAACCACTGAGCCACCATACTTAAACAATTATCGCACCTGAGATGAATAAGCTGAAGCAGATACTTCAAATCAATTCAATGGAATAGAATCTGCCTCAAGAGACATTCCCTTCAGCAGTGACTCCAAATACACCATGAGAAGGACATCCATTGCAACTCCACCATTGCTTCCAAGGACTGGTCTGAAGCAGAATCCAGGCCAGAGCTCTGATTTGAAGGTAAGTTCATAAGGTTTTCTACCTTTGCCAGAATTCAGTTGACCCCAATTTGTGAGCAGAAAGTCCAGCTCAATAGTTGAAATATCTTGCAGTGCGCTTCTCAATAAGATAAGCTAGGACCGCCATAATAAGTGAAAATTGTAACAAACCACATATCCAATGAAGTAATGTAAGATAAACTCCAATTAGTTCTTGTGTTTTTCAGCTTAACTTCCAAATGTGCTTTTGTCCAATAGTATTCACTTTTCAGATCTTGCATTTATTATGTTAAATTATGTGGAGAAATACTTTTTGGCTGAAGTATTAACTGACTTCCATATTTGTCCAGTTTTAAAACTTCATTTTTTTTTCAGGTATAATATTATGTGTTGTTGTATTTTGAGACCTTTGAGTTGTAATCCATTAAAATTTAGACCAATGAAACTTAAGTTCCTGCAGAAACTCCATGTTAAGATTTTCATATCTGCTCGTTTCTTCTAAGGATGTGACATTCTAAGAGGAGTTTACTTGTTACTTTTATGATTTATCTGTCACAATCCTCAGTCACATCATCACGTTCTTACATAAGCTTCTCATGCCTGAATAACCAGGGAAGGTCTTCTGTCCGCTCAACAATTGCAGAGATATACACACTCATGGTCAGTCATGTTCAATTCACCTTTACATTTGATTGCCCAGAGTATCTGGATAGTGTAAGCTAGGTATGTCTGAAATGGGCCCCATTCAGAGATGTAAAGAACCGAACCAAACAACACAGGCAAATCAGCTGAGGAAGTGTCTAATTGCAAGGAAACGTCATTGCAAATTGGGAGGCTGTCTCTCAGAACGACGCATTTCATTCATCCTCCTCAAAAGACCAAAGCAGAAAAGGGAGTCCAAGCAGCTATCGCAGATGTACAAATGCCCACACCCCCTACCCCTGCCTGTGCTGGGATACCTGCTGAAGGGTTTAAAATCTATCCCAATTCCAGGACGTTCTTATGGAAGGCATCAGGGAACCCTCTGACTCACTTCTTGCACTATGGCAACACACAGAAAGAGCTTCAGGATTAGTGAGAGACAGCCACTGAGGCCTAGACAATGAAACACTGAACTGCACAGAGCACATTTTTCCCATTAGCAAATGAATTTACATTTGAATCCAATATCTAATTTAACATTTCTTGTGAGCTTATGGCTAGGTAAGCATTGATAGTGTGTAAAATATTGTAAGGACCATGAACTCATACATCATTGCTATAACAGTTCATGAAAAGCCTGCTACAGGAACATTTGTCTTCAAGAGGGATTATAAGTTCAAATCCTACTGAGTATCCAGTAAACATTGATAGATTTCCCAAATGGGTTACTGCTCAAGTAGAGTTGCAAATCCAGAGACTCATCCTTATTAATACTTTGGACCATTTCTAGATCCTGTTGTATAGTGATTCCTCTTTAAACGTCAAACCTGACAGCATGCACCATGGAACAATAATTTTGGGGCTGATTTTGCTGTGCAATAAAATCACCCAAACTAATCCAAACAGTGAACTCATTTGCCTCAGCTATCTAACTCTATTCTACTTGCCCCTTGTAAAGGCATTATTATATGTTCTCACACTGCCTGGTTAAGAGACAAATAATATCCCATTGCCCACCCCTTTGAATTCTATCTAATACTTTTCTTACTCACTTATAGTATTGGAGAAATGTTGTTACAACCATGAAGTGTTTAGATAGAGTAAATAACAAGAAACTAATTCTAATGGCAGAAGGTTGGTAACCAGAGAGGTGTTTTTTAAAAGATCCAGAAGTGACTGAGGAAGAATGTTTTAGTACAACGAGTGTTTAGGATTCGGAATTGAATGATGGTTACTAGTTCAACAGT
This sequence comes from Chiloscyllium plagiosum, assembly GCF_037043375.1. Classification (NCBI taxonomy): domain Eukaryota; kingdom Metazoa; phylum Chordata; class Chondrichthyes; order Orectolobiformes; family Hemiscylliidae; genus Chiloscyllium; species Chiloscyllium plagiosum. Next base: position 28,632,845 of record NW_028270166.1, read on the forward strand.
GGCCTTCAAAAGGGGAATGGAAAAATACTCACATTTTTAAAATGCAGGGATAATAGTACAGAACAAGAAAGCAGGATCATTTTTCAAAAATGCCAGTACAGACTAAATGGACCAAAATGGCATCCTCCTGTGTTATACTGATCTTCCTTCTTGGGCAGCCCATAGAACCATTGAAGTCAGCAGCACCACCCATAATGTCTCCTCCAAAACACGACATGTGGAATTAGACATGCATTGCTGTTCCTTCATCATCACTGTCAAATGTCTTGTCTAACACTATTGTAAGAGGATTATTCTCAAAAAAAAAGTAAACCAAAGGAAGAAGTAGGCCATTGGTGTATAAGATTGTGGTTGTGAAGGGATTAGTGTCATGTTATATCAGCTCCATCATTCTTCTGATATCACACCCAGGTTTTTTTTATACTGAATTCAAATTCCACAATTTGCTATGATAGAGTTATAGAGATGTACAGCATGGAAACAGACCCTTCAGTCCAACTTGTCCATGCCAACCAGATATCTCAATCTAAACCAGTCCTACTTACCAGCACCTGGCCCATATCTCTCCAAATTCTTCCTATTCATATACCCATCCAAATGCTTTTTAAATGTTGCAATTGTACCAGCCTCCACCACTTCCTCTGGCAGCTCATTCTTTGCACACACCACCCGTTGTGTGAAAAGGTTGCCCCTTAGGTCTCTTTTATATCTTTCCCTTCTCACCATAAACCTATGCCCTCTAGTTCTGGGCTTGCCCACCCCAGGGAAAAGACTTTGTCTATTTATCCTATCCATGCCCCTCATGATTTTATAAACCTCTATAAGGTCACCCCTCAGCCTCTGACACTCCAGGGAAAACAGCCCCAGTCTATTCAACCTCTATAGCTCAAACCCTCCAACCCTGGCAACATCCTTGTCAGTCTTTTCTGAACCCTTTCAAGTTTCACAACATCCTTCTGATAGGAAGGAGACTAGAATTGTACTCAATATTCCAAAAGTGGCCTAACCAACATCCTGTACAGCCGAAACATGACCTCCCAACTCCAATAGCAATACTCTGGATTTGAACCCATGTCCTCAAGACATTACCTGGGTGTCCGGATTAATTGTCCATGATTGCAATAGTACAGATATGACCCCATTCCAAGGAGAAGAAATTCGGAAGATCCAGAAAAAAATCAAGGAAGTGAGCTCTCCACTTTAAGAGCATTGACACTTCAAAGAAACACAGTCGGTAGTTGAAATGTGATTACGATTAATGATGGAGGCAAATTTTAATTCCAAATCTAATAAATATTTGTGGGGCTAGAATGTGAGCTCAGAAAAAGACAGAAAAGCCAGTTACATTTAGAAAACTGTCATGGTGAAGGACGTTCTAGAAGAGGACAACTAAGAACTATAAGGGGTAAATTTAGAGGTCCTTAAAGGAAAGGGGAATAATTCATGAAAAACAACATCGAGAATAAAAGGGCAGTGGATTGTAAAAGAGAGTTTCACTCCTTCAGAATGAGGTTCAGAATGTGGCATCACTGCCATCGACATTAACCCCAATGAATTGTAGTTGCAGGAAACAACAGATAAGTCAGCAAATAAGTTTAGCCTGGCCTATGGATTTGGGAAGGGCTCAGAATTTATTCAGCCTGAAAACAAGTAAATCTATAACGACCTGATGAAGGAGCGGCGATCCGTAAGCTCATGCTTCCAATTAAACCTGTTGGACTATAACCTGGTGTTGTGTGATTTGTAACTTGGTACACTCCAGTCCAACACCGGCATCTTCAAATCATGAATAAATCTAGTGAGTCCAGCAGAAGAAGAAAAAAAATAAAAATTTGAGAGGACTCCGTAATTATGCCACAATTTGGGTGGCACAGTGGCTAAGTGGTTAGCACTGCCACCCCACAGCACCAGGGACCAGGGTTTTATTCCACCCTCAGGCAACTGTCCGCATGGAGATTGCACATTCTCCTTGTGTCTGCATGGATTTCCTCCTAGTGCTCTGGTTTCCTCTCACAGTCCAAAGATTTACAAGTTGGGTGGATTGGCCATGGGAAATGCAGGCTTCCAAGGAAAGGGTTGATGGGCAGGTCTGGGTGGGTTGCTCTTCGGAGGATCATTGTGGGCTCGATGGGCTAAATGGCTTGCTTCGACACTGCGTAGGGATTGTATGAAATTTTAGTGGTGAGGTTTGTAAAGGCTGCACCTAGATAGCTTTAAAACTTTGAGTAGAAGAAAGTGCTTTGTTTTTTAGACTATAAAAGGATGGAAAATATCTGTTTTACCCCCAAAGATGTGGGATACACCATGTTGGCTCCAGAAGTTGGGAAAATTCTAGAAACAGCAGGTAGTACCATTTTGATCATTCAAAAGAGATCAGAAACCCTGAAAAAAATGGGAAACCCAGTAGGCAGTCCAAAAATACATAGAAAGAGATTTTAAAACTTGAAAATAGTAGGCTACTATAGAACGTCCAGTCATATAATTTAAACATTACTGAAGAATTTGTACAGTATCACAAAAATATAGTTAAATTAGATTAAAACAGCATTGATGAATGCAATAATGCATGCTTAAAAAACTGCCAAGTTAAAGTAATGTTGAAGTAATATGAATTGGAAATACTTCTGCAGTAATCATTGCATTGAGAAGAAATGAGAGAAGTATAATACTTAATAGCAGATTCAAGGTCAGAGAATGACCATACAGAACACAAGACTGGACTGTCACAGAATGGAGGTGACAGTTCTTAAGACACAGCCTGAAGCCTGAAATAAAACATGTAAATAAGTGAATCTTAGCAACATAATACACTTTATATTCTTTGGGTCCAATTGAAGATTATTTTATCAACAGAAAACAAAATCAAAGACAGCACAGGCACTTTAATTAGAATTAGAATTAGCTTTATTGTCACATGTGCTCAAATGAGTACAGTGAAAAATGTACATTTCACCACTCACGGCGCCATCTTAGATACGAAGGTCCCTAGGTACAACCTCTTTAGTTTCAGTTCTTAGAAAAATAGAGAAGTAAGAAGTCCATCATTGCAGAATTTAAGAATAATTTACAAAAGATCCAATCGGAGTCAACCGTCCTCAAGTGAAATACTTCCCATTCTTCAAGTCTGAAGAGAATGCATACTGAGAAAGTGTGAAATATCTCGACGGACTGCATAATAAATGTGTTAACTATAGCATAGATAACTTGGGGAGAGCTGTTGCATAAGTAAAGATTCTGAAGCTGTTAAATGTATATGTTACATTTACTCCATCCATTCTGTTGTTGTTGCCTATAGTTTGAAGGAGGAGGTAAGAAGCTTTTGGAGAGAACAAATGTATCTGTACCAGTTCCCTAAGGTCCTAGTAATCATGTCTGACCAAATGTACATTAGCTATTGCTATAATTGCAATAAATCTGCTTGTTATCTGAGAAATGTGCCTTTTCCATATATACTCTATGGTTGTGTATCCTTGACCACAAAGCACTAGACAGACCAAAGATGTAGGAGAATTGGTGGCAGCCAAATTCCTCAACAATGTCTACCTTATACCACATGCTGGTAGAGGTGACAAATGCCAGAAGGCAACAGGAGCAGTCACTTTGGAAGATACTGCAAATAGAATGGCAATTAAACATTGTTTTGTTAATAGGCTCTAGATCTCATGAATTAATTCAGAGATAAAGCACAGGTAAGAATGTTTACAGGAGAAGTCCAGAATTAATCCAACTATCTAGGCGGAATTGGGTACTGCAGATGCTGGAGATTAGAGTCAAGATTAGAGTGGTGCTGCAAAAGCACAGCAGGTCAGGCAGCATCCAAAGACCAGGAAAATCAACATTTCAGGCAAAAGTTTGTGAGAAGATTTGTAGCTCGGGTGCTTGTTGTGTGGTTCTGTTCGCCGAGCTGGAAGTTTTTGTTGCAAACGTTTCGTCCCCTGTCTAGGTGACATCCTCAGTGCTTGGGAGCCTCCCGTGAAGCGCTTCTGTGGTGTTTCCTCCGGCATTTATAGTGGCCTGTCCCTGCCGCTTCCGGTTGTCAGTTTCAGCTGTCCGCTGTAGTGGCCGGTATATTGGGTCCAGGTCTATGTATTTGTTGATGGAGTTTGTGGATGAGTGCTAAGCTTCTAGGAATTCCCTGGCTGTTCTTTGTTTGGCTTGCCCTATAATGGTAGTGTTGTCCCAGTCAAATTCATGTTGCTTGTCGTCTGAGTGTGTGGCTACTAGGGATAGCTGGTCATGTCGTTTCGTAGCTAGTTGATGTTCGTGGATGCGGATCATTAGCTGTCTTCCTGTTTGTCCTATATAGTGTTTTGTGCAGTCCTTGCATGGGATTTTGTACACTACGTTAGTTTTGCTCATGCTGGGTATAGGGTCCTTCGTTTTGGTGAGTTGTCTGAGAGTGGCTGTTGGTTTGTGTGCTGCTATGAGTCCTAGTGGTTGCAGTAGTCTGGCTGTCATTTCAGAGATGTTCTTGACGTATGGTAGTGTGGCTAGTCCTTTGGGTTGCGGCATGTCCTCGTTCTGTTGTCTCTCCCTTAGGCATCTGTTGATGAAATTGCGGGGATATCCGTTTTTTGCGAATACCTTGTATAGGTGTTCCTCTTCCTCTTTTTGCAGTTCTGGTGTGCTGCAGTGTGTTGTGGCCCTTTTGAACAGTGTCTTTATGCAACTTCGTTTGTGTGTATTGGGGTGGTTGCTTTCATAGTTCAGGACTTGGTCTGTGTGTGTGGCTTTCCTGTGGGAATTCCTAGAAGCTTGGCACTCATCCACAAACTCCATCAACAAACACATAGACCTGGACCCAATATACCGGCCACTACAGCGGACAGCTGAAACTGACAACCGGAAGTGGCAGGGACAGGCCACTATAAATGCTGGAGGAAACACCACAGAAGCGCTTCACAGGAGGCTCCCAAGCACTGAGGATGTCACCTAGACAGGGGACGAAACGTTTGCAACAAAAACTTCCAGCTCGGCGAACAGAACCACAGCATTTCAGGCAAAAGCCCTGCCCAAAACGTCGATTTTCCTGCTCCTTGGATGCTTGCCTGACCTGCAGTGCTTTTCCAGCAACATTCTAATCATGACTGTAATCCAACTATCTGCACCTCATCAATTATTAACCCACTATTTTTTAAAATAAAATGATCTCCACCTCAACCAGTCCTTTTGATAAAGCATTCAATGCTTCAATAATTCCTCGTTCTTTTCTCATAACCTCCCTCCTCCCACTTTAGCTACCATATTAAACATACGACCATTGGTCACTGACTCTTGTGCAAAAACAGTCTTTCTACATCAATATGATTTTTAAAAGTTTTTAAAAATTAACTCTGCCCATGAATTATTTCTTCCAATGAAAACAATTTCAGTATTATAGAGTCATTCAGCGCAGAATGAGTCCATTTGGTCCATCATTACAGAACTGCCCTTTCTAGGAGTCATCCAATGACTTCCACACCCTTTTCTTCCCCTGTGGCCTGGAACATTTTGCTAACTTTTTGAAAGATATTATTGATTCAGCTTCAACTACCATCAAACAACTTATTCCAGATCATAGCAACTTGCTGTGTTAAATTGTTTCTTCTCATCTGGTTTTTTTGCCAAATATCTCAAGAGTAGCCTGACAATTATTGATTCCTAACCCTCACGTCACCTTGGTGAGTTGATGCTTCATGCCTTCTAAGCGTTTAATGTCATTTCAATGAAGAAATTCCACAAACTGTACATGGGTACGTAAACTCCCAGTCAAATATTAAACTTTTCTCAAGAGCCATGGGGTTTTGTATTATCAGGTCGTGTGATTGAATTTAATCAACTGGACATCTGCAGTTATCTCTGTCCTTTATTCTCAAAAGAACAGCTTACCCTGACCCAAAAGCTTATCCTGACCTAATTTCCTCTGCTATGGGTTTGCAACCTTTTAGAGTAGACATGATCCAATGTTATGACTTTGCTGGCTGTCTGGCATCTTTGGCGGGTTTGGGCTAAGATTACTGGATACTTGCCAGAACTAATACTGAGTTTTTGACTGCCAATGGAGTCAGCATAGGTCTCAATTTTGAAACCACTTGCTCCCCTCCTTCACACAGCAACCCACCACTTCTAGCACTGCTAACCTTGAAGGACAGCATATAAATAATGATTTACAAGTTAGGTGAAACACTAGAGGTTATTTAGTGCCAATGAAATCCAACTCAATCAAGGAATGCAATTGATTTATTTTTCTTTTGGGTTAATTTAGATAAGACTTGTTTTGGTGAGTCTAAATAAAACTTAAAAATTACAATTGTTAGATTATTTCCTGAATTTTACATTTTACCATTTGAGGGATTTTTTTTCAAAATGTAGACATAGAGCATAAAAACATCAATTAATAGATTTCTGAGTTCAGTATTTTTGTAAAAGAATAAAATTAACAATACAGGAATTGGAATGAATTAGTCATCTATAAAGTGTTTTTTTTGAAACCACACGATCTCTACGAGTGGGGCTTGTCATTTCCTGTGAGCTATACAACACCTTGGACACTTCCTCTTACTACATATGATGCCATATAAGGTCAGAATACATCGACTGGTGTGAGAAGGGTAATTACACAGTGAGGAAGCAACATAAAGATCTTTCTAAGCAGCATAATGATGGATTGTTCACACTTCCGCTAAACAGCAGCCGTGTCCCACCATGTTTGTCTGGTGTGATGCCTGACATCTTTTTCTAAATTATTAGTTGTCAGGCAAATAAATTCCTGCATCATTTTAAAATTGAATTACGAATTACATCAGAAGATGATTACATCACAACTTTGAAAACAGGAACAATAATAGACGATATTGCCCCACAAGCTTGCTCCATCCTTCAATAAGATCATGGCTGATCTGTTTGTGTTTTGAATTCCGCAATCACCTTTGATTCCCTTCCCTAACAAACATCTATCTACCTCTGCCATAAAAAGATTTAATGACCCAGACTCCAACACCTCTGGCACAGTCACACAAGCCTCCTCACCTCTGTCCTAAAAGGTTGATGCCTAATTTTAAAATCATTCTGAACTCACACATAAGAAGAAACATCCATTCCATGTCCAACTTGTTAAGACTATTCAGGATCTTATGCACTTCAGTCAAGTCACCCTTCATTTTTAAATGTCAGTGGAATAAGATGATACATCATTCCAAGTATCAATCTCATGAGACTCCTCCGAACAGCTTCCAATGCATTTACAGACATCCTTAAATAAGGAAACCAAAATTGTACCCAGTATTCTGTATAACTGAAGCAGAGTATCCTTACTTTTATCTTCAATTCCTCTCTTAATAAGTGCAGCATCCCATAAGCACTGTGATTATGTGCTGTACCTGTACACTAACATTTTGTGTTTTATGCACTAGAATACCCTAATCCTCTGCACTTTGGAATTCTGCAGTTATTCTCCCTTTATGTAATACTCTGCTTTCTCATTCGACCTGCAAATTTAACCAACTAAAACACTTTCCTATGTTATACTCCATCTTCCAGATTTTTGCCTACTCACTCAACCTATCCATATTCTTTTCCAAGCTCTTAATGGCCTCTTCACAATATACTTTCATACTTAGCTTGGTGTTGTCCTTGACTTTAGCTAAGTCATTGGTATAAATTGTAAGTAGTTGAGGCACCAACACTGACCCCCACAGGACTCTGCTCACCACATCCTGCCAACGAGACAAAGAACCATTTATACACACTCTCTATTTTCGCCAACTAGACAATCTCTAATAAATGTGTAAATTTGCAACACTACTACACCCCCCACCCCACCCAATCCAATACCATGAGATTTTATTTTCTGCAAGAATCTTTGATGTGGCATCTTATCGAATGTCTTCTCAGAATCCAAGTACAATACTTCTATAGGCTCTCTTTCATCCAGAAAACATGTTATTCTCTCAAAAAACTCCAATAAATTGATTAAGCATGATTTCCTTTTGCTGAAACCATGCTGATTCTTTCTGATTACCCTGAATTTTCTAAATTTGCAGCTACAGTATGTTTAATGATAAATTCTAACAATTATCTGAAGACTAACTGGTACAATGTTTCTTGTTTTATGCCTCTTCTTGAATTGAGGGATTATATTTGCTATTTGCTAGTCCTATGGGACCTTTTCAGAATCTAGGAAATTTTAGGATATTAGAGAAAAACATCTAGTAATTCATTAGCGAACACTTTTCAGACCCAAGGATGAAATCCATCTCATCCTAGAGACTTGTCAGCCCACAAATCCATCAATTTGCTCAGTACCATTTCCCTCATGATTGTAATTTTGACAAGGTTCCTGCTTCAACCTCCTGATTTACAGCAAGTTTTTTTTTAATAAAACAAAGGACAGAAGCAAAATGTTTGCTCATTTCATCTATTTACTTAGTACGTACTATCAACTGTTCATTCTCAATCTCTGGAGGACCAACACTTACCTTATTCCTATTTCTTTTCTTTCTATACACCTGTCGAAACACTTGCTATCTTTCTTTGTATTCTGCGCTATCATGGTCTCATCATTTTTTTATTCTCCCAAATAACCTACCTGTTATTCTCTGCCATTTTTTATATTCCAACCAATCATCTGACCCACTATCTATCTTTGTACAACTATATGCTTTCCCTTATTGTTTGATGCTTTCCTTAACTTGTTTCCTTACCAATAGTTGTGGGTCCTCCCTTTAAAAGTTTTGTTTCTACAGAAATATGCTTATTTGGAGTATTCTGAAAGATCCTATTGAATGTCGATAACTGAATTTCTACTGACTTTGCCTGTTATACATTTCAGCTAATTCCAATTTCATGACCACATAGTTTCTCCTATTCTAAAGTTAAAATATTTGTCTTAGATCCAATCTTTTCCTTTTCAAACTAGTAATAAAATTCAATCATATTGTCACTGCTACCTAAAATGCCTTTACTCTGAGGTCATTAATTGATCCTGTCACATTACAAGGTTAATGCTACCTGCTCTCTAGTTCACTCCAGACGTGCTGCTCTAAGAAAATTATCTTGAAACTTTCAATGAACGCTTCATCTAGGCTACTATCAATCTAATTTTCCAAGTTTGTATGTAGATTAAAGTAATCCAAGATTATTACCATTACTAGTATTAGCATCTAATATTGCTTCTTGTATACTTTGTCCCACATTATGATTAATGTTAAGGGGTCTGCAGACCACTCCCACTAGCGACATCTTTCCCCTACTGTTGACACTATACAAGATGGTGCGGCACAGTGGCTCAGTGGTTAGCACTGCTACCTCGCACCACCAGGGACCCAGGTGCAATTCCCGCCTCGGGTGACTGTCTGTGTGGAGTTTGCACATTCTCCCCGTGTCTGTGTGGGTTTTCTTCGGGTGCTGCAATTTCCTCCCACAGCCCAAAGATTTGCTGGGCAAGTGAATTGGCCATGGTAAACTGCCCATTGGTGCATTCGTCAGGGTTAAGTATATAGGGTAGGGGGATGCGTCTGGGTGGGTAACTGTTCGGAGGGTCAGTGTGGACCTGTTGGGCCGAACGGCCTGTTTCCATACTATAGGGAATCTAAAAAAAAGACAAAGCAATAAACTTGATTGCCACCAGATCCACAAACATTCACTCCCTCCTCCACCTTGGTTGCAACAGGGTATACAATTTACAAGATGAACTGCAGAAGCTCACTAAGGCTCCTTAAACAGTACCTTCCAAACCCACGATCAAAGAAAGTCCAGAAAGTCAAGGACAGTAACAAGGGAACCTGCAAGTCCTCTTCCAAGCCATTCGCTATCCTGACTTGGAAATATATTACCATTTTTACAGTGTCCCTGGATCAAAATCCTGAAACTCCCTTCCTAAAGGCATTGTGGGTCTACTTACACCAAATAAAATGTGGCAGTTCAAGAAGGCAGCATATGATCACCTTCTCAAAAGCAACTGTGAATGAGCAATAACTGCTGGCTCAGCCAGTGAGACCCACATCCCATGAGTAAATGAAAGAAACTAACTCCATCACAGTATTACTGTAGCTGTTGGGAGTAAACATTTATTACTGTTTTCTGAGTGCTACTTAAATGCCTTTCTTGTTGCAGTTCAAATAATTAAAGGAATGAGTAGCTTTTCATTAGTGGCTCACTTCCAATAGAGAGAGGCAGTGAATATTTTAACCTGCAAAGTTTGTAAGTCAACCATCCGAGGATGCTGCCTGACCTGCTATGCTTTTCCAGCACCACATTCTTAACTCTGATGTCCAGCATCTGCAGTCCTCACTTTCTCCCTGGTTCAAGAACTGGCTCAAACTCCACAGTCAAAACATTATCATTAATGAAATGGTTCAGATTTGAGCCATTTTACTGGTGGCATTCCTTGAGTAATTGATCCAAGAGGCATTCTGTCTTCAACAAATGGTCAGCAAATTTTCAGGGGAAAGGGTTAAAATAGATAACAATTCTAATCAAAGTCAAAAATGCACTAAGGGAGTGGGCCACACAATGACAAGAGATAAATGAAGCATCATTCATATTGGTGGGGCTAACAAATTTACATGTATCATTGTAGCATCAGGTATACCTAAAGGTGAGATGTCAACCTGGTGAAGCTACCAAGCAGGACTACTTGCATGCATAAACAGCAAGTGATGGACAGAGCTAAGTGATCCCTCAACCAATGGATCAGATCTAAGCACGACAGTTCTTCCACATCCAGTCTTGAATGGAGGATGAAGCTTCACAACTATCCTCATCCTCAATGATGGGGGAGCCCAGCACATCAGTGCAAACGATAAGGCAGATGCATTCACAGCAATCTACAGTCAGATGCGCTGAGTGGATGACCCATTTCGTGCTGCTCCAGTGGTCCCCAGCATCACAGATACCAGTATCCAGCCAATTCAATTCACTCCACAAAATCGCTCACAAAAAGCAGGACATATCCAACCCGGCCAATTAACACCCAATCTGTCTACTCTCCATCATCAGTAAAGTGATGGAAGGGGTCATCAACAGTGCTATCAAGCAGCACCTGCCCAGCAACCAGCTGCTCAATACATCCAGTTTGGGTTTCGGCAGGGTCACTCAGCTCGTGATCTTATTGCAGCCTTAGTTCAAACATGAACAAAAGAGCTGAATTTCAAAGGTGATGTGAGAGCGAAAGCCTTTGACATTAAGGCCTCATTTGACTGAGTATGGTGTCAAGGAGCCCTGGCAAAACTGGAATCAATGGGTGTCGGGAGCAGACACATTGCTGGTTAGAGTCATACCTGGCATGAAGGAAGATGGTTGTGGTTGTGGAGGGTCAGTCATCTCAGCTCCAGGACATCTCTGCAGGAGTCCCTCAAGGTAGTGTCCAAGGCCCAACAATCTTCAGCTGCTTCATCAATGAATTTCCCTCTGTCATAAGGTCAGAAGTGGGGATGGTTGCCGATAATTGCACAGTGTTCAGCACCATTCACGACTCCTCAGATACTGAAGCAGTCCGTGCTCAAATGCAACAAGATATGGACAATATCCAGGCTTAGGCCGACAAGTGGCAAGTAACATTTGCACCACACAAATGCCAGATAATGATCATCACCAATAAGAGACACTCTAACCACTGCCCCTTGACATTCAACTGTATTACCATCACTGAATTTTGCGCTGTCAACATCCTTGGGGTTACCATTGACCAGAAACTCAACTGGACTCACCACATAAGCACAGTGGCTACAGGCGCAGGTCAGAGTCTAGGGATGCTGAGGCAGGTAACTCCACCTCCTGACATCCTAAAGTCTATCCACCAGCTACAAGGCACAAGTCAGGAGTGTGATGGAATACTCCGTACTTGCCTGGATGGGTGCAGCCCCAACAACACTCAAGAAACTTGACACCATCCAGGACAAACAACCCGCTTGCTTGGCACATCAACAAACGTTCAATCCCTTCACCACCGGCGCTCAGTAGCAGCAGTGTGTACTACCTACAAGATGTACTGCAGAAATTCACCAAAGATCTTTAGACAACACCTTCCAAACCTATGGCCATTTCCACCTAGAAGGACAAGGGCAGCAGGTGCTTGGGAACATCACCATCTGCAAGTTCCCCTCAAGCCAATTACCATCCTGATTCAGAAATATGCTGCCATTCCTTTACAGTCGTTGGGTCAAAATCCTGGATTTCCCTCCCTATCGGCATTATGGGTCAACCCACAGCAAGTGGATTGCAACAATTCAAGAAAGCAGCTCACCACCACCTTCTCAAAGGCAAATAGGGATGGGCTATCAATGCTGGCCAACCAGCAATGCCCAAGTCCCACAAATGAACAAAAAGAAAATGAAAAAGGTTGAGGGAGAAGAAAAGATCCAATGTTTTTGTGCGTAAATTACTGCAGGTTCATGACCCATAAGTTCATGACCTTTGTAGCAAACTTCAGCTAAAACTAATGGGGAACTAGAACATATCAATAGAACTATTCAGTATTAATCAAAGAGCACCATGCTGATACAAGTTGCAGGTCAGACTGCCTTTGGAGTCCACTGTTTTGGCTCACATGCTAAGTGATATAGTAGTATTGAAAAAGGGCCACAGCAGAGAACGAATCCAATCTTAAAGATTCTGACACAAGGACTCTACTTACTTTCAAGCAGCCTAGACTTAAAGATAAGCTGATTATTAAACAAAATAATTGTCTATTAAATAATGAAAGGATTGGATAGTGGGCCAATCAATTGAATTGGTTGATTGGGACCAGTGGACAGCAGTTTGATCTCGATGAGTGTGCAACCAGATCAGATGTTTGATGGTTCTTCTTCTTTCAGAGGGTAGTGCCTGTCTAGGTACCCCACTGGGTGGGGGTTGAATGGTGATTCTTTGCACATTCTCAAGAAGAAGATGGGCCAGTTGTTGACTAGGCAGTATTAGTCTTTATAAATAGCATTTAGTCCAGCTGATCCCCTACACTGAGGGGCTCAGATGAAATTTTGAGAACACAATTTCTCTTACTAACCCTGGGTACTTTCAAAGTCTCTTTGTCCTTTTCAGACTGTTAGGCAGGGGAGTGAACAGGCTTGCAGACAAATAATTGTAAAGATCCACTTGTGACACTCCAGCCAGTAATGATGGATTATTATTTAATCCATAAATTTGTATTTATATTCCAATCAGTAATTAAGAATGCTGCAACATTTTGAGTTTGTTTTCATCTATGTAGTTTGTGTATTTCAATTTCCACCCACAGATATGTTCTCACATTCTTGAGAGTATTTTCAGTTACCTTCAGACCTAGAAGTTGTAGAGTCATAGGGAAGTACAGCATGGAGACATACACTTCTGTCCAACTCATCCATGCCAACCAAATAGTCTAAATTAATCTAGTCCCATTTGCCAGCATTTGGTTTCTATCCCTCTAAAGCCTTCCTATTCATGTACCTATCCAGATGCCTTTTAAATCTTGTAATTGTACCAGCCTCCATTACTTCCTCTGGCAGCTCATTCTATACACGCACCACCCTCTGTCATGAAAAAAATTGCCCTTTAGGTTCCTTTTAAATCTTTCCCCTCTCACCTTAAACCTTAAAGCATTAGCTTTATCTTTTTTTTCAAAACTGGGCTGAGATCTTCAACATTTCCAGCAGATGGCAATGCCAGCTAAGGACAAATTTGTATCACAATTGCAACATCAGTAAGTGTGAAACAGTTTGCACTCCCCTTACCATAACACTTACAGTGGAAATATATCCTCAATTAGGAGTCTGGATCCAACTTGATATCGAAGCGAAGAGGCGGGAGACTTCCTGTCTTAGTTTGGATACTGTAAGATTTGGTTAGGACTCACAGGTTACTCAGAAGTGTCAAGCAGTTGCAGTTTGTTGAAAAGCAGCGGGTCAAATACAACACATAATTCGAATAAGCAATCATAAATCTTGTAACAGGTGAGAAACAAAACAGAAATTGCTGGTAAAATTCAGCAGGTCAGGCAGCATCTATGGAGAGAAATCAGAATTAATATTTTTGAGTCTGGTGACTCTTCAGAACGCAGATGCTGCCAGACCTGCAGAGTATCACCAGCAATTTTTAATTTGTTTCAGATCCCCAGCATCCACAGTTCTTTGTTTACATTATTGTAACAAGTGAGGATGGTTTACCAGTCATACCTGAAGTGGGTGAAGGAGGCAAAGTGGTTTGACCTCTGTAATGATAATGTTTTTGCAGTTTTTTCTCAAACTAGTTGGAGGTGTCAAGCCAAAAGTAAATACTCTTTCACCTCAAGGGTAACAGCTTACCAAGGTGTTATGGTAAAGCTAGAATGAATCTACCTCAAGGAACGTTTCCCCTATCCAATGTGGTTTTCTCCCAGGTGGCCGTTTATCTGTGTTCTTTTTAGAGGCTGGTGTACATTCCGTGCCAATCAGTTTTACAATTACATCTTTCCTTGCAATGATCTAATTACCAGGGAGTAGATACTGAAACAAGACCCTTCTTGCTCCAATCCTGGATCACCTTTTCGCTTATCTCTTAGATGGACAACTTGCTATTTTCTCCCACACAGCATGTTTCCGAGATGCAAACATACAGGTCTATTCTCAATCAGGCCAGAAAAATCTGCACTCAGTGTGGTCTTGACAAGAAAACATGTGAAAATCTTGATCATTCCTGACTGCATTGCAGTGCTAGGTTCTGCAGGCTGCTGAAGATGTTTTCTACAGAAGGTCAGACAAAGAGACTTTGTCTATTGAATACAATGACTTTCTTAAGATTTTGCAAAGCCATTAGGCATGCATTTCTCACTGTGACAGTGATGTAATCCTCAAGAAATGTCCTGGTGATGAGGTCAAACAGCCAGCATTGACAAAAAAAAGTTGCCCCATAACTGTATTTATTTTCTTTATCTAGATAATGATGACCATCCATACTTATTAACTGTTGCTGATAGCTTTGAGATGCTGGGGTCCTTGTGCTCGTGGTGTTTCCTCAATATAATTAGATTGCAAATTTCAAAACTTGGCCATGTATCCTTTTGAGATCACATAGCATAACCACAATGTATCCGCGATAGAAGAGGTGGATATTACATTTAATTACTGAGGATCAACCAGGTGGATGTTTTTTGTCTTGATTGGAGTTGAATGTCTGAACTATTTTTGTGTTAGCATCATCTGAACAAATGATTGGTAATAATGCAGACTCTTTGACTTGAGCATCTTAAATGTTAAAAAGGCAAAAAGCAACCAAGCAGTGAGCCACTGATTATAGAATAGTCCACCTCTTCCTTTTGATTGTGGGTACAGGCAAAACCAGCATTTATTGCTCATCCCTAATTATTGCTTGCACGAAGTGGAATGGATGGATATTTGTCAACTATGTTTCTGTGGGTGCAGAATTACATTTAGGTCATTCAGCGAATGGCAGCAGATGTCTTACCCTAAAGGGTATTAGTGAACTAGGTGGGCTTTCGCTACAATTAATGGTAGTTTCATGGTTGCCATTATTGACACTGGCTAACTACACTTTATGGCTGATAAAGCAATGTTGGGATTTGAACCTGTAAATTCCACCACACCCCTCCCCACCACCCACCCAACCTCATGCCCACCCCCTTAACCCGGGCCTCTATTATGATTCCACTGCAATACCATCTCTATCCCTTCCCAGTCCCTTATAACCTCAGTATTGATATGGTTGGCCTTTTAAAGTTTCTGGCCAATGACAACTGTCCCTTAGAGTGGATATTGAAGCATTCAGTATTATTGCTTCCAGTCAAGCTCAGTCACAGATACTTGGGTTTTTCATGCCAAATATTATCAGTTCTACCACTTACACAGCATAATTGTTTTCTGAGGTATAAGATTTCTGAAGATAATTCAGGCCAGGCTCAAAAGATTAACTCTATTTCTCTCCTCACAGGTGCTGCATGGTCTGTTGAGTTTCTTCAGGATTCTTTTTGTATTTTTTTCAGGTTTCCAGCATGTGAAATTTTGTGGCTTTATTACTACAGTGTAATTGTTGCCTATCAATTGTAAATCTGAACATGAGTATTATGTAGGTTCTGTTACAGGCTGACAGGGATATTTTTGTTGAACCAGAACAATGCTGAACACTAAAGAAACATCACTGAACAAGGTCACTGAGGATTTTCTGTCATTTTAAAATATTTGGACTAAGGACATTGTCTTGAGGATCTTAAGCAACAAAATTCGAGCAATTGTTCATTGTTCTCTCCTGTCCATGTTGGACATCTCCATATTTCACAAGCGTGAGTAACAGATTTACTCTAATAATGTGTACATCTCCCGTTCTTATTTTAGGTGGGTACCTTTACTTTTGAAAAATTACCGCTATGATTTCATACTGACATCTTATTATTTTCCTCAACTTGTCCATCCCTTACACAGAAATGTCCTAAGACCATCCTGTCATAGTGTGTAATTGTTTCCCAATTGATTCCAGGAACTTTTCTTCTACAATACTGTCTAGAGGTGTATTAAACGTATTGATCACTGTGTCAAATGCAGAATGTCCTGATATAAGCCCAAAAAATGTTTTTGACTCATTTGAACTGCATCCCCCTTACTTTACTTCAACATTTTTGTTTTGAGCAACATTAATCTTCATTTTCATTCACTTAACATTACGTATCTCTTTAAAATCACTAGTTAAATTTCAAAACTATACTTTATATATTAAAAATCTCTTTGTATGCATACATTGTCACAAATGGTTCTGTACAGTAACATTTCAAGTAAACAAACAAACATTTGAGTCAAAGGCATCTTTTACACATAGAAGATTATATTTACATGCATTGTAGGCACTAGGAGGATGCAATAACTGAACAGACCTCCAATTGACTTCAGCAGGGAGACCTCTTTCCCCACTGCGCTTTTGCGACAGCTGCCACAAGGTTTAGTGCATCCCTCAGCACGTGGTCCTGAACCCATGGATTGTGCCAATCTGCAACACTTGGTCAAGGTCAACTCCCTGTTCTGGAAGACCAACAAATTTTAGGCTGACCAAAAAGCATCTTTCACCAAGTTGATGGCCCGCCAGGTGCAGTTGATATTTGCGTCGGTGTGCGTCCTGGGGACCATACAGCACAGAGTTCCATGTTATGGAGCTGCTCGGGATGAACGTCAACAGAAACCACTGCATCCCTGTACAGACTTGCTTTGCAAAAGCACATTCCAACAGGGTATGTATGACAGTCTCACGCCCTGCAACTGCTTTGAGGGCAGCATGCATTGGTGCAGACCGACCAGACATACATGAAGGATTAGATTACTTACAGTGTGGAAACAGGCCCTTCGGCCCAACAAGTCCACACCGACCCGCCAAAGCGCAACCCACCCATTCCCCTACATTTACCCCTTTCCTCATTAGATTAGATTAGATTACATTACAGTGTGGAAACAGGCCCTTCGGCCCAACAAGTCCACACTGACCCACCGAAGCGCAACCCACCCACACCCCTACCCCTACATTTACCCCTTACCTAACACTACAGGCAATTTAGCATGGCCAATTCACCTGACCTGCACATCTTTGGACTGTGGGAGGAAACCGGAGCACCCAGAGGAAACCCACGCAGACACGGGGAGAACGTGCAAACTCCACACAGTCAGTCGCCTGAGTCGGGAATTGAACCCGGGTCTCTGGCGCTGTGAAGCAGCAGTGCTAACCACTGTGCCACCGTGCCGCCCACGGGATCTCACAGGTAGTGCCCGTATGTACTTCGATAAAATCATCTTTCAATTGTTTCCTGCTTGGCTGAACAGCTAATGGTTTACAATTTGCTGCACTCGAGCAATAAATAATCAATACCTAAGTTGATATCAATAATTTTGTTGACTTGACTTTGTAAGTTTAGTTAAAGTGTTTTTGTTGAAATTGCAATCTGTTAAAGCTGCAGTGAGTGGACAACAGCGTATCTGAGACATCAGTCAATAGGGAAAGAAACTGTGTATTTCCTTTACCAATCAGATTTAAGGTTTGTGAAATAATTAGCATGACATCGAAGAAGAAAGAGTAATTTGAAACACAAGCAGAAAGTGCAGGAAAGTCTCAGCAGGTCTGACTGCATCTCTAGAGAGAAAACAAAGTTAATGTTTCAGGTTCAGTGACACTTCTGCAGTTCTGCTTTGGTGTTAACTCTGCTTTCTCTACACAGATGATGCCAGACCTGCTGAAATTTTCGGACAATTTCTGATCATGTTTCTGATTTCCAGTACCCACAGTTATTTGGGGTTTGTTTTGGTAAATTAGAGTGGATGTGAATCCAAATCATGTACAGAAAGAGATATAAAAAGTGTGAAGGAAAGATTGAATTAGGAGAGAGAAAAGAAATGGAAATGAAAAGTTGAAAAGACTTAATTTTAAATATTATTCATTTTAAATCTCCAACAATTATAACCTGAAGGATTGAGAATCCATACTTGTATTAGTTATGATTTAGCACCAGAGAGGCTGAAAAGTAGTAATTAACACATCACCACAAAAAGTACTTGGACTGGAATGACAAAGTTTAAATTGTTGTCATGATGTTTTGTTCAAATTTACCATGCAAATACGATTTGTGAAGAATTGTACACTGAATCCTGCAGTATTAATGTGATGGAAATCCAAAATGTGACAGAAGCTGTGGTCAGAGGCTCATCTGAGATTCGATCTCTGGCTTTACTTTAATAGAAGTGGCAAATAATGTCACCTGTGACCCCTCCAGAAGCCGCTTGCTCACTGCTAGGAATTACATTTGAGTCTTCTGCATGACTGAAACTTTGCATATTCGGAAACATTGCCTGAATAAATACAAAACAGAAGAGGAAAGGAATATGAATGTACCATTGAAAAATTCATTAAAATCAGCATCATGGAACAGAAAAGCAATTAAAATACTAAAAACAACTCAGATTTAGTTTAAAATCAACAGCAGGGACGGTATGTTAAAGTTGTATATGATTCTAGTCAGGATGCATCTGGAACACTGTGGACAATTCTGGTTACCATTACAGAAACATAGGGTCATAAAGATGTCCAGCATGGAAACAGACCCTTCGGTTCAATTCACCAATGCCGACCAGATATCCTAAGTTCATCTAGTCCCAATTGCAGTGAAAACATTACCTCTCAGGTCCCTTTTATAGCTTTCCCCTCTCACCTTAAACCTATGTCCTCTGGTTTTGTATTCCCCTACCTTGGAAAAAGACCTTGTCTATTCACCCAATCCATGCCCTTATGATTTTTAAAATCTCTAAAGGTCACCCCTCAGCTTCTGATCCTCCAGGGAAAAAAAGCCCCAGCCTAGTCAGCCCCTCCCTGTAGCTCAAACCCTCTAACCCTGGCAGCATCCTTGTAGATCTTTTCTACACCCTCTCAGGTTTAACAATATCCTTCCAATAGAAGCATGTTCAGAATTGTAAGCAGTATTCTAATAGTGGCCTCACCCTGTACATAGAAGCACTGCAAACAGTGGGAAAAAAGATTTACAAGGATAATGTCAGAGATTATGGCATTTCAGGAAGATTGAACAAGATGAAGCAAGAAAGAGTCCTGACTGAGAGATTTAAAATTACCAACGAGTAGCATGGAGGGAGTGGGGATAGATGTTGACAGAATATTTCCACTGTCAGAGAATCCAAGACTAAAGGCAACAAATACAAGATAGTTGTTTATAAATCCAGTAATGAAAGGAGAAATGTCTTCACAACAGAGAGTGGTTTGAATGTGGAAGTTGCAACCATAGGAAGTGGTTGAGACAAATAGTTAACATGTTTTCAAGTAAGAAAAGAGAATAGAAAGATAAACTGAAAGACTAATATGAATCAGATGGAATGGGAGGTTACTGCTGTGAAATATAAACACCGCTACAGACTAGTGAGCCAAATGGCTTGTTTCACTGCTGCAGATCGCTAACTTTGTACTTTGGTGTAAAACAGTAATTTTGCATCACCCAATGCAAATCCATGGTAAGATGCATTTTCACAAAGCCAGTGGTGGAAAGTCCTACACATCTCTGTTTCTGCTTCCAGGGTTTGGCTTTTAACAGACATCAGTCCCTGCCTCAAACTGATGTACCGCTTGCACTTAAATAACAGTGAGTACCATAAAGACTGATTGTAATCTCTCGTAAATTATAGTGCACAAAGTGCCTCCAGTCCCTCCTCTTGATTCAGTCCTCGAAATTAGTACCAGAAAAGTCTGCTTGTACCTGCATGATGTCTTTTAACATGTGGCTGAAGAGGTCTGTGTGTGTGATGGAAGGGGAGGTGGATGTAAAATGCGCTGTCCATTTGGAACACCAGCCCATTGTGAAATGTATAGAATGTTAGAGCTTGTTGTTGTATCTTTCAGACGTTCGCACGGCAATTAAAACTTGGAAAACGTCCAAAAATGGGTCGTCCTTCTACTCTTGTAAATGAACCCTTGCGTTTTAAACATAGTATAACATTTCCGTTTATTCGTTTGTCTATGATTAGTGTGCTCTGCATTTTTCGTGTCAGTATCTAGTTATTTTGAAAGTGTCCCTTCATTAAAGACTAGGCGGTATGTTCAGAATTGCCTTATGAACTGCCAATCACGAGTTAATGGATAACTACATACATCAAAAACGAGGAAGTCAGAAAGCAGCAGCGCGCTGCAGTCTGCTGCACACATAACCGGGTCAGTTTGCAGGTATCCCGCTACAAGAAATGATGAGATGACCGTTTAAGAATAAAATGAAGATTTAAACAGACTTTAAAAGTGGATTGTGGAACATCTCCAACTACAATACGGTCACCAGAAGGAAAGTGAATCAATTACCACAGTTAAATGGTGAGTTCCTGTTGCCTTATTTGCGTCTTTCATTGTTCTGTTAGTTGCAAAGCCCTGTGAACTGAAATGTCAAAATGTCAGTTGGGTGTGATCTAATCAAACCGATTCCAATCTTGAATCTGATGGAAAGTCTATTAGACTGGGCAGGTTGATTTCCGCGCGTGTGGAGTTTCCTGCTATCAGAGTAGTTTTCTGAGACTTCAAAGAAAACTGCCTCACCATTGTCATTTTAACTCTCTGACAGTTAGTGGGTCTACTCTGTACCGCTGTAAGAGCGCAGCTCAATCTAGGTTGGTCCTCAGGCTTAACTGAATTTCAGGTGTTGGCTCTAGCAGTTATGTTAGTACTGTGATGTGTAACGTGCAATTTGGTCTGCACAAGAATTTACCTTTAACCCCCCAACATATAAAATGGTCGAGCTACAAATCGCACTATTTAAAATTCGGGTAAATAATACATTTTTGTTTCTAAAACCAAAATCAGGAAGAGGGCAGTTGGTGGGGGGAGGAGGAATGGGAACCAGATACACATCCAAGTGTTAAGTTCATGTTTCTTCTCTAGAGGTTGTAAGACAAGAAGCTCATTGATTAAGCATTGTCAGTTTTGTATTCCAACTGATTAGCTCTATACTGTTAGATTTGTTTTATCATAAACCTCCAAAAAAGACCATTTGTTCAAGTGTCTGTACTTCTTAATCCTTTTGCGTAAGAAAGTTAAAGGTAGTATTGGGGAATCGAACAATAGTTCTCTGTAATGACAGCTCTGCACTTTACGTTGAAGTCTGTCCTTCCTCTATCTGGTTGTTTTAAATGTTCATTTCATTGCGCCATCACCAACGGTAATCTGAGCCTGTTTTTGTTTTCAAAGCATTATGATTAAAAAGTGACTCCAGAAAATATGAGTTAAAGTTCAGTTGTGGTATTTCCTAGAAGTTTTTGCTTTGCTGATATTGACTGGTCTTTCTTCCAATTGAAGTTTCTTCAGCTAAACATTGCTCACTGAAAAAAGGTGCACAGTTCAATCCAAGTGAACAAACTTTTCCCTCTGGTTTACAATGGATTTATCAGGGACAGGCACAAGGTGGTTTGTTATAAATGGGTATTGAAAAGATTTACTTTCACAGAATAACTTCCAAATTAAACTTAAAGAACACTTAAAGAAAGACTTTGCTGTTGTGCAGTAACTTTCCACATCCTCGAACAACATGTTTCACAGCCAGTAAATATCTTTTAAAGTGAATAAAGCAACCAATTGCCCACAGTAAGGTATAAAAAGCAGAAATAACCAGTTAGTCCATCCTACTAATCAGACCACAATAGGAGTATTGTGCGCAATTTTCAGACCTGTATCTCAGGAAGGATGTACTGGCCCTACAGCGTGTTCAAAGGAGGTCCACAAGAATGGTCTCAGGAGTGAAAAGTTTAACATATGGGCAACATGGCCTGACAGAGTAGATATTGGGAAGATGTTTCCATTGATAAGAGAAACTAGGAACCAAGGGCACAGCCTTAGAGTAAAGGGAAGACCTTTTAGAACAGAGATATAGAGAAACGTCTTCAGCCAGAAAGTGGGGAATCTATGGAACTCATTGCCACAGAAGGCTGTGGAGGCCAGGTCATTGAGTATATTTAGAACTGAGATAGATAGGTTCTTGAGTATCAAGAGGATCAAGGATTATGGGGGGAAAGCAGGAGAATGGGGATCAAGGATCAAGGATGAGCTGAATGGCCTAATTTCTGTTCCTACATCTTACGGTCTTATGGTTGAGGAATAAATTAACCAAGACATAACGAGACTGGTGTATGGGATCATTTTTAAAAATTCGCTCATGGGACGTGGTGTCGCTGGCTGGGTCAGCATTTATTGCCCATCCCTAGTTGCCCTTGAGAAAATGATGGTGAGCTGTCTTCTTGAACTACTGCAGTCCATGTGCTGTGGGTAGACCCACATGGTAGCTGGCGAAATTTGAATTAAATAATAAGCTAGCCCAATCACAACATATCAGTTGTCGTAAAAACCCGTCCAGTTCTTTAGGAAAGGAAATCTGCCATCATTACCTGGTCTGGCCTGGCCTACATGTGACTCCAGATCCATAGTAATTTGGTTGACTTTTAAATGCCGTCTGGATAATAAGAGACAAGCAATAAATGCTCACCTAATTACTGACGCCCACATCCCGTGAACAAATAAAACAGACTGAACGTACAAACAAGGCTCCAGTTTTATACTTCATCCAGAAGGTGGCATCTGCTCCCATTCTCATACTGAAATCAATCGATAATGGTCTGAATCATTAGCTGTCCACAGCAGGGAAAGTTGTACCATCTTGTGCATCAGGAGCTGGTGGAAGTGCTGAGACATATATGTGCGCTGGAATTGTCTGGGAAGTTTAAACTTCCAGTGGGCTGATTGGCACAGCCCATGTCCCTCCACAAAAATTTCTGATGCTGAGATCAGGATAGAAGCCAGAGTGTGAGAATTACACTCAAACCAGATTAACCAATGCGGCTGAAGTGAGCACCACAAATGATCCCTGATCCCAATTAACCTCCCCGAACTGAAATGACCCAACTGCCTTCTCACCCCATCCAACCCACTTCCCCTCTGACCCAACTTAATTACCCCGCAAGCTGACCTGTCTACCCCCCACCAGTCCTGATGATCTCATTCACTCATTTAGGGACTTATTACCATTAAAAACTCTCCTGAGTACAGCATTACAGCTAAAAGAAAAGGTCTCTCTTTGTTGTCTATCCTCACTAGCCTTCATGTGGAGAGTTTGCATTAACTCATGTCTGCTGCAGCCAGGGTCCAGGTACACCTGGCTGAAAATGCATAATATAATTGGAGCAAAGAAAATACTACGGATGGCAGCAATGTACTCAGCTATGCAGCTGACAGAAGACCTGCGCCTCTGTAACAATGTTCCTGGACTGTAACTTGAATCCAGAAATGTCTGACTCATTGGACACCACTGAATCAAACTGCCACAGTCAAGGTGTTGCAAAGTCTTTACAGCTGGAAGTAGTTTCTTTGATAGTGGATCTCGCATGGATTTCCAGGTTAAAATAAGGTACATTGCCTTCTGAGTGGATTATAGAATGCAGTAGGTAAAACTATGGATATTGTCTGCATCTGAAATTTTGCCTTTTGGTGGTAATGTGAAGCTTTCGGTTTGACAATGGTCAAAATTTTCCCAGTCAGTGGGGGTGGACTTAATGTTGGGAGGGGATGGACGTTCCAGAAAAATATTTGAGGAGCCACATTAGGATGATTTGTCAAGGTATTTCCACTGCCAGAGAGCTTTCCCTTGAGAAAATAGCCCCCTAGATGTGCTATCCACACCACAGACATAGGAAGGCAATTTACATATTAGGTTCCTATTTGGGGTGATTTTCAGGGATAGCCAGCATTTTGTCAGTGTCGGAGTGCGCTCCTGCCAACTTTAGAGACTGCCAACTCAATGGAGACAGCGTCCCTGCAGTAATTTAGGGGATTATCAGAGGCAAAGGCTCCTTTCACTGAGGAAGAAGGAGGTGAACTAATAAATAGCTCAAGCACACTGGTGACCTATTTCTGTTGTGGACTTTCCATCTCCTGCTTCACACCATTAAATCTTTGATCCTCTTGTAGCCCTTATTTGCATTTGACACTCAGAAAGTTACCCTACATCATTCGGCAGCGCCCATGTCTGCAGACGGGACATCCAACTTTTGAATGTTTGGTGGTCTTCAGTTGGCCCTACTGATTCATAAACCTTATTCCTTAATTAGATGATGGAGATAGTTAAATGGGAGGCCCAGTTCTTTTGGGGAATATAACTTATCTGTTCCAGCTTCTGGCAATTTTGGGTTCAGGCCACTCTGCAGTCCTAACAACAGGGTCTGAAAGTCCGTGCAAAAATTATACTCTATTTGTCACAAAATAGCAAAATGAAATAAACAATATGCAACTTAAATAGTAACTTCAGTATATTGTAAGATTGAAATATTTATAACCTCCTGGAATAGGTTATTGTTTGAGAAACAGAATTATATTAGATACTGATTAAAATGCCAGAAAAATCAGAATCCATACAGCGATGATTTCCTGAGTTTCAGATCTGAAGTGTACCTAAGTTTATGGTGCAAAGCCTCTGAGAAATAAGTAGAGTTTGCACAGTATATATACAGCCAGCCACCAACATGTTCGAAATTCCATTTGACTTCCACTTTGCTGTTTTTCCTCACACCCAGAGTCGGCATTTCACCCACTGTGCTGACAAAATAAAGGCAAAACTGTGGCAATCAAGCGTGCCTGCTGCTGACCAAACTGGTGACTTGGTGATTCCCTTGCAAAAACACCTGAGAGATCTCATGACAGCTATTCGTAAGCGTCAATAAATAATAGAGAATCCTGTTAGCAGCACATCCACTATTCAATATGTCAGGGATGTTGCTACAATATGAGTCTGCCCCATTGTGTTGGATGCATTCTGTATGATAATATGAGAGAAAACAATATGACTGCTGGAAAAGTAATGAAGTCTTCATTACATGGACCAATGTAATGCCCTTGCTTCACAGCCCTACAGCAATGTGCTCACCTTATCCATCAATATCTGAAAGAAACTATGCATCATTCTACTGTTTCAGGAAGACACCGCATCTCATTTCACCAGCTCCCCTGAAAAAAATGTGACAGTTGATACTCAACAACTGTATTTCCATATCTCATCATTACCCAGATATTTAATGTGTTATTTTGTGTAATGCCTAAAGCCATAGTGTTGCCCTTCTCAATAATAAATGCTCTACTCTGTTATCCCATGAAGAGGCACTGTGGCAAGAGCCCTGAACATGGCTAATATTTGTTTCTCCAGAACAGGGAACTAAGATAGAGGACTAGGATAGGCTCTTCATCTTAGTTAACTTGGTTCTTAGAAATGCTTAGAAATCAGTCTGTAGCACTTTTACTGAGGTAGGTCAAGCCTGACTTAGCTTGTATTCTAGGAGGAAGCGAGGACTGCAAATGCTGGAGGGCTTATGCCCGAAACATAGATTCTCCTGAGATGCTGTCTGACCTGCTGTGCTTTTCCAGCACCACACTCTTGACTCAGTTAGCATTCTGGCTACTGTAAAGTCAGCATTTGGCGGGGGTGGGGGTGGAGTGGGGTTGTCATGATGAGGTAGGAGGGTTGCACTAGTAATAGCCTCCCCATCATGAGAGACAGATAGCTTCGCCATTTTAGATTGTGCCCAGGTGTTGCTGGAAACCTGCAATGCCATTTTGGGATGCGAGCAACCTTTTTGCATCAGTAATGTAGCTGAAACAATTTTGAAGTTTTAAGGTAGATACAACTAAAGTGGAAATGGAGCAGAAAAGGCTTCCACATTCCGCCAATGCTGGTGGTTTGGATCAACTTGTCTCATGATGAAATTCAACTCCAAATCACAGGTTTTAGAGAGGTGCTTTGGGACTGCTCCTCTGATTGCTTTTTCCCAGCCACACTAGCAAAGAGGCAAATGCGAGGAAAAGGAGTTTGGGTTTTTGCATGATAAGCAAAACAAGCGCATCACCTTGTATGCCAGTGTTTCTTGGTATAACCAGGGATTACAGGACCTCCCGCATACACAACTCCAACTCCTTTCAAGGCATCTCTATCTGCAAGGTAGATCTTCAAGTGAAGTCATCTCCTATATTGTCGCAAGCCTAATGTTTTCAGGTCTACTCCCTCCTATTGTGAACACAGGTTTGTCCTGGACAAAAATAAGCAGCAAAAGCACTGTACCATATGTGTGATGGAAAACACTCTCAGATTGCAAGTCCACTTTTTGAATAGCATCTCTGATGGGAAGGATGCCAGACTATTGTTTTCTTGCATATTTACTGAAGGAAGTTGAGTGGGGAAATGGAATTTGGTGGAAGGCACATCTACGAGGTAATGAGACTTAATTGAGACGTATTTAATAAGGATGTGATGCCACAGCAATTTTCTGTTACTTGCTACAAATCAGACTTAAGCATTAACCATGCAGCTGCTTACCTATTGTTCCTATTGATAGCATCACTGAATTTCTTCAGCACTGTACAGCTGCAGCATTCTCTGACATTCATTTACACAGCCCATTTATTACACTGTTGTCCTTCTAGCTGTCTTTGGTACCTTATATCATTGGTTTGGTAAGGTCTCTGCTGAATTTGCGACGTTTACTGTTCAGTATTATCATCTACTCCTCCACGCAGAGGGCTGTGCTTTTTCTCAAATTGCACCCTGCCACTTCATGATTCTACAAAGATCAGAGAGCAGGATTAGTTGTTTTCATAATAAGGAATAAATTCAAATATTGACAGGAACAGGAAAAAACATTCATGCCATAGGTACTGCATCACAAGTCCACAGTATTACTCGTGTAGAATCCCTACAGTGTGGACGCAGGCCATTCAGTGCACACCAACCCTCCGAAGAGCATCCCACCCAGACCCACCCAATCCCTGTAACTCTGCATTGCCCACGGCTAATCCTCCAAGCTTGCACATCCCTGGTCACTATAGTCAATTTAGTATGGCCAATCCACCTAACCTGCACATCTTTGAACCATGGGAGGAAACCAGAGCACCCAGAGGAAACCCACACAGACACAGGGAATATATGTAAACTCTACAAAATCACCCCAGGCTGGGATTGAACCCAGGTCCCTGGCACTGTGAGGCAGCAGTGAGCCACCATGTCATCCAACATTTATTAATGGTGATTAAAAACAATCCATAACATACCTCTGCTTGATGTATTGCTATTGTACACAAAAGAGTGTAAAATAAGAATTGTACAAGGAGTATTCAATAACATGTAATGGGGTGGGTTTTCTGTAGTATAAACAGTGTTAAGCTGTTTTCCCATTGTCAACCCTTACCAGAATAATGTGAACATGCAGGCAAATTTCTAACATGCTGACAATGAGTGACGTATCTTACTATCCCTACCTAATAAACTCTCATCCTCACTATAGAGCTTAATCTAGGTAGCTAACAATGTACTGTAGGTCCATCTGCATGTTAATGTGCATTTGAAGGTAATCTGCCCAGAGGGACTTTGCTTGAGGAACAATTTTTGATTCATGGACTTTTTTTTAATTATAAGGATAGAAATATATGTCAGGCTTGACCAACATCTGTAAAAAGATTTGTTTTGATCTTTCAGAATTGTTGTGTTCTGCTATTCCTTTGTAGTATTTTCTATTTTTGCTTCAGATTTGGAGTTGTTCTTTTATTATGTCTTATAACAATGTTGTAAAACCTTATAATCCACAAACAAGTTCCTTTCATTAATCTAATATTAGAAGTTTTTTATTTAGAATGCTCTTAACTGCCTAGGATTATATAAAATTAATAGGCTGTACAAAGTGTGCATTGATCAAAGGCTTGTGTGCAGCTAACTAATTTTATGAAACTTAAAGAAAGATAAATTTGGACCCTGCTCTGCTAATTGAAGGACTCAAGATAGAAAGTTTGCAGGAGTTGTAAACAGTAACTTTCCAAAAATGTGACACTGCAGCAAACTGAGACATCAGAGTGATACTCATAATCTGAGCACACATTGTAATTTTACTGCTGTACACCCAGGAGCTGTCTGGAGCAGTAAGAATGCAGTAAGTCTTACTTCCCAACAATTTAAAACAATGGCTGCTTCAAACGGTATATTTCATCACATTTATTTTGTTCTGTTGAAGTTATCACTATTTAATAAGCCACAATTCACACAGTTACATCTACAAGAAGCTGCATTAATTTTAAGGTGTTCCTGGCTCCAAACCAAGGATAGGAAATATATCAAAATTTTAAACAAGGGAAATTCTGGTCTAAAGTTGAAACAAAGAATTCAGTGATTTTTAGCAGAAATTTTTTGTGAGATTCTACAGCATTCAATATGCCCACAGCTTTCAATTAAAAAACAATGAGCTGGATCGCAGGTCCCTAGACCAGCATCTGAGCATGCTCAGTCAGTCTTGATTTCTCTGAAATTGACATTCCTTAGGAGGACTGAAATTTCTACTGAAAGTAAACGAGAGGGCATAAGTTTAAGGTGAGAGCGGAAAGATTTAAAAGGGACCAATGGCTCAACTCTTCACGCAGAGGGTGGTGTGTATGTGGAATGAGCTGCCAGACAGAAGTGGTGGAAGCCATTACAAGTACATTTAAAAGACATCTGGATGGTCATGTGAACAGAAAGGGTTTAGCGGGATATGAGCCAAATGCTGGCTAATGGGACTGGACAAGTTTAGGATATCTGGTCGGTATGGATGAGTTGGATCTATTTCTGTGCTGTACATCTCTATGGCTCTATGTCTCTAATTACTGTACCTTGGACTTGGAGCCCACCTAAACCACAGTTAACCAGACTGACAATAGCAACAGAAGTGACTGTGTACCTTAAAATCAAAGACTCTACTTTCCTTCCAGACACTAACAAGGAATATGCCATCCAAACAACTTCTTACCACAGCTAATCACTAACTTGTCTGAGCAACCCAACTCATCACCTTCCTTTAGCAGGCACCTGAAGGTTTTCGCCAGAAATCACATGCATGACACTGTCCTAATAGGCAACATCATGATATAAAAACAATTTGTGTTTATATAGTAACTTTACCATTATGAAACTTTGAATATGCTTTCAGCAATACCAATAGGCTACCAAAAGAGCCATTGGGACGGGTTGGTAAAATCATGTTGAAACGGGTACATTTTAAGAAAGGACTGAGGGGAGGAGAAAGATTTATGGATGGGTTTCCAAGGCTTACAGTCTAGGCACATCAAGACACATCTAGCATTAGTGGAGCATGAGTATCACAGAATCATGGAATGGTTACGGCACAGTGCTCATTGAGCCCATTGTGTCTGTGCTGGCTCTCTAAGAAGCATCACATCGAATGCTACTCCGATACCTTGTCCACATAGTGTAGCAATGTTTCCATTTTCAGGTAATAATCCAATTCCCTCTGAAAGCCTCATTTGATCATGCCTGCCCCGCACGCTCAGGAAGTGCATAGAAAAAGTTTTGTCTCATGA
Organism: Chiloscyllium plagiosum; assembly: GCF_037043375.1. NCBI lineage: Eukaryota > Metazoa > Chordata > Chondrichthyes > Orectolobiformes > Hemiscylliidae > Chiloscyllium > Chiloscyllium plagiosum. The sequence goes on from NW_028270166.1 coordinate 28,662,674, forward strand.
TGCCTTTGCTTCTTCTGCCAGTTATTATAAATTTTTGACTTTGTATCTTGAATTTTCCACCCAGTGGGATCAATTTCTCCCTACTCTGTTTAGATCTCCACCCCAGCATGTGATTTTGAATACCTCTGTCAGATCTCCTTTCCACGTTTTCTTCTCTAGTGCGAGCAATCCCATTTTGTTCAATCTTTCTACATAACTGAAGTTCCTCATTCCTGGAAATGTTCTCATGGATCATTTCTGTACCATCGCTAATGCTTGCATACTTTTAATGGATTAAGGAGATGATGCTGAGAAGTGGCATTGAGGTAGCAGATCAGCCATGATTGAACTGATTGCCTCAATGAGCTGAATGGTCTACTCCAATATTCCCGTCCTTCCTGAAGTTTAGTGCTGAAAACTGGTTGCAATATTGCATTTGTGGTTGAACCATTCATCCATGCAGGTTTTAACATAATGTCCTTGCTTTATTACTCTATGTCCCTATTAATAAAGCTCAGGATATAGTTTGCCTTATTTACTGCAACTTGTCTCAACATCTCCAGCTACCTTCAATGACTGAGACAGAATGACTGAGCTCCCTCTGTTCCTACTTTGCCTTTAGAATGATGCTTCTCTTGTGACAACTAGGTGAGGAGAGGTGATAGATAAACTCTTCTCTTTTTAACCCCTCTGATTGCAAGATTTTATTTTTAAAAATGTACACATTTATCAACCTTTAAGTAAAACTTAGTTAACTAGTTCAAAATGAAGAAGCCAATTTCAGGATTACTTGAATGAACAAAAGTTTTTTTTTTATCCACTACACCAAAAGCAAAAATAAATATGTGACAGCAAACACATGCACAAACACAGGTAATCAGCTTTAAAGGATGGAAGGTATCTATACAGACAAGAAAGTAAAGATAGCTGCATAAAGTCCTTAAGGTGTTAGATTTTAAATCTAAGTACCATGTTGCCTTGTTTTTCGGTAATGGCAAATTTTCTAGATTAGATTCCCTTCGGCCCACAAGTACACACCAACTCTCCAAAGAATAACCCACCCAGACCCATTCCCCTACATTTACCCCTGACTAATGTACCTAACACTATGGGCAATTTAGGATGGGTAATTCACCTGACCTGCACATCTTTGGACTATGGGAGAAAACTCACGCATACACACAGAGAATATGCAAACTCCACACAGACAGTCGCCCGAGGCTGGAATCGAACCCAGGTCTCTGGCGCTGTGAGGCAGTAGTGCTAACCAGTATTCCTGATGAAGGGCTTTTGCCCGAAACGTCGATTTTACTGCTCCTCGGATGCTGCCTGAACTGCTGTGCTCTTCCAGCACCACTAATCCAGAATCTTATGATCTCAGTCAATAGTTGTTGTTCCAAGTTGTTTTCATTGGGCATTTTATTTTAGTTTGAAAATAGTAAGGAGAAAGCAATCACAAACTGCAAACAGTTATTGGTCTAGGTTGCTACCTCTCTCCTTTGTTGTTCAAAGACTGCCACTTACATATAGTTACTTTTTGGATTCTTCTTGTTTATTCCAAACTGGATAGCTTTTGACAGGTCTATCTCTCATGTGTGTGTGAGTAACATTTCTTGATGTATCACTGAATTTCAGAGTGTCTTGATGAAAATGTTAATTCTGGTAAAGCTGGGTTCATATATTCAATGGGGCCTTCTTGGTCCTGTCAGATGATCACAGAGCCAGAGGTCTCTTTTTTTAAAACTATTGTTAGTCTGTGAAAATCACAGGCATCTAAGTCAAATTATGAAAGTTGAATACTGATACTACAATCGTAACACTCTGCATTCCTCCCACTGAAGTCAACCACTGCATATGCCTCTATATTGAAGTTTATCTGCTATTTGTCCATCTATTCCACCAACCTGCCTCTTTTCAAAGTTCTACACTATTTTCCTCATGTTTCATAATATTTTCAAACTTTGTATCATTTGCAAATTTTGAAGTTGTGCCCTTTAAACCAAGGTCTTATATCATGAATACAGATCAGAAAGAGCAGTGATGCGACTACTGATTCCTCAGGAACTTCTCTCTAATACTTCCTTCAGTCTGGAAAATAACCACTCAGCACTGTTTTGTCGCTCATAAAATTACACATCCATATTGTTACTTTCTATTTTATTCCATGATCCCTAACTTTGCCCACGATTCAGTTGTGTGGCATTTTATGAAATGCCTTTTGAAAGCCCATGTACATCACACCAACAGCATTACCTTCATCGAACCTCACAGATGCCTAATCAAGCAAGTTAGTTGACCATGATTTTCCCACACTGTCTCACTTTAACATGCTGTTTTCCCATTTCTTGCCTTGCTCCCTAAAGTCTGACTGCATGACCACATACCTATGCCATTGGTAACCATGTGGAGAATAACTGCTTGCCCTTCACCCAACTCCTTCAGGGTCTTTAACAGATATTCAATGATGTTCTGGTTGCACTCCCCAGATGAGCCGTCACTTTTATTAGAACTGAATACTAGTTGGAGACAGATTTAGTCAGGATATTCCTGCACCATCTCTCTATTTCTTTTTTGCTGCCTAGTGATTAAAACCATTCCCTCTCTCCCTGAGTATTGTATTCTTAAGCTGCAGCATGACCATCTTAATAATCATGCTATCTACAATTCCTTCAACTTCCTGATACACTATAGTGATTCAAATTGCTGCCCAAGCTCTGAAACCTGGAACTGGAGCTACTGCAGCTGAAGTCATTTCTTGCACATATGGTAAACCAGGGCAAACAAAATGCACTTCAGTTTCCACGTGCAATGGGATTTGAACTGCAGAGGTGAAAGGAGTGTGATAGCGATCCCAGTCTGCCTCACTGTGATCCTTGACCTGCTTCACACTCCTCCTGACTTGCCTCACATTGATCCTGATCTGCTACACTGTCTTTTCAGTCTGCTTCACAGCATTTTCATTCCACTGCATACACATCCTGGCCTGCTTCACAGTGATCCTAAGCCGCCACATAATTGTCCCGATCTGCTTCACTGTTCTCTTGACCCGCAACACACTCCTCCAATTTTCTTTGGACCTGGAGATGTTTAGAGGCTAGAATTGCGCATCAGACTCTTATTACTGGACTACCACCTGACTCACTGGTCAGTATGACAACAGATCAAATGTTTATAATGATATCTTGGAAACTCAAAGAGACAGCATATCTACTATGTAACCCAGCACTGATGACAGCGAAGACTCCACAGGTCTCAACATTGCTGCTGTGTGCTCCAGTTGTAGCTAGTGTCAAGAGTGGCAAATGGGTCACAGCATGGAAAGTGGTCACTCAGCTCAATAGATCTATACTGGCTCTTCACAAAAACAGTAACATTTCAATCCCATTGCCCTGTCCGCTGTTCCACTTGAACCATCATCTGCTACATGTGCTGTCACACCAATAACACTGCCGAATATGGGGTGTAAAGACAGGATTGTGGGCCAGTCAGCATTCTTGGGATTCTTTCTCTTCAGCATCATCATTGGATTCTCCTAAAGAAGACAGGAAATAAGGAGTGGTTAGCATGCACAACACTCACCACACTTCAATATCGCATTGTAAGCTTGGTTCAGCTGGAGAGGAAATTTCAGCTGGAGAGGAAATTTCACCAGTGCAACAGGAACTGAAGAAATATTGTTTGCTCAAAAGCTACTGATCATCCTGCAGGTGACATCTCCCCCATCCCACTGCCTGACCCATAGCAGAGCTTCCTTCTCACAGCAAGTAAGAGCCTATAGCTCTATAGACCTTCTTTTGATCTGTTTCTATGATCATGCGTCTTCTACCTTCAGCAGATTATTTGTAGCTGGTGAGGCATTACTAATGCTAACTCTCATAACATAAGAATGGGATGTGGGTAATGTAGGACTGAAAGGTTCTATAGACCTTTTTTACACTTCTGTCATATGCATATATGTTAAAATCACAGGCATTAGAGTGTCCAGGCTAATGCTAAGCCATTCAGTTAAAAACCCTTCAATTAGCATATTATGCTTCAAGTGGCCCCAGGAAATTGGAGTTTGAGACCTAATATCTTCAGGTCACACCTTATGCTATGATAATGTTATCTTGACGATGTCTTTTTAAGGTCAGATGCATACCAGCTAGGAGACAGAATTATATCCTCTGTGACTGATTTTCTGCAGTTTACTCTTTAAAGATGAAAATATAAATGCATTCTTCTTCCTGTCAAACAAATATTCCTTTATGCAAAATGAGAATGTACTCAAACTCAAACACTGATAAGTCTCTACCCATAACCTGCATGTTTGGCTGTAAGTCAAAGAATATTTGTACAGGAAGGCAGTGAAAGGGTTAGTGTCTTCTTCGGGTGGCTTTTGAGAAGTAGTACATGGAGTAGAACAGAGAGAGGGAGAGTGGTTGAGGTAGAAATTGGAACTGTGTCATTTACTTGCATTAATTGAAGTTATGACAGTTCTCTGTACCTCAGTGAAGTTGCTGAAGTTTTTTGCAAATTTGTGTGGCAGCAGATAGCACTGCTGATGTTACCTTCTTCAATTTCTATGCCCCAACCTCTAAAGGCCTTCTGTCATTATTGCCATAGATATAATGGTTCCTTGACTGTTTACAGTTAACAGTACTTCTTGGAGTAATGTTGAGAAATGTTGGGCCTCTGCGCTGAAGATTCACTCTCAGGCTTGTGTGCAAAGGTTGAGAGGTGTTGCACAAATAAGTTAGTTGGCCTGACCCTGACAGTATTGCAGCCACTGAGCTGTAGTAACACTAGAATTATTTCCTCCCCAGTGAATCTCAATAGCAATCACAAATAATGCTGTCGAAACAGAATATTTGATTCAAGAAAAATAAAACCAGTAATGAGTTTGAGTGCAGTTCCAACCCCCTATCAGCAGTAATTCTGCTTTGTAGGAAAACCTAGGACTATCTGACTGTTTACATTTTCCATGTCTCACTCTAATTAAGATTTCTGGGATTAGTATTATCCACAGTATGAACCAGAGCTTTGCTTTTTAAAAATGATAATCACTGCGAATGGGAAGGAAGCCTCATCTGAAAGTAATAGGAACAACATTCAACCTCTTCTTAAATAGCAGAGCAGGCTCAAGGTGCTGAATGACCTATCCCTGCTCCTTGTTCATAGGTTCATAACATTGTAGGTTTCACCTGCGCCAGATTGATTAGCAGTTCAACAAGGCAAGTAAGTAAATCAGCATCACCTTCTCAAGAAGAATTAACGATAGGCAACAAATGTTGATCTTGCCAAAAATGGCAATGCTCGAGGAGAAAGTGAGGACTGCAGATGCTGGAGATCAGAGCTGAAAATTGTTGCTGGAAAAGCGCAGCAGGTCAGGCAGCATCCAAGGAGCAGGAGAATCGACGTTTCGGGCTTGAGCCCTTCTTCAGGAATGAGGAAGGTGTGCCAAGCAGGCTAAGATAAAAGGTAAGAAGGAGGGACTTGGGGGAGGGGCGTTGGAAATGCGATAGGTGGAAGGAGGTAAAGGTGAGGGTGATAGGCCGGAGAGGGGGTGGGGGCAGAGAGGTCAGGAAGAAGATTGCAGGTTAGGAAGGTGGTGCTGAGTTCGAGGGTTGGGACTGAGACAAGGTGAGGGGAGGGAAAATGAGGAAACTCATTTTCTCATTTCCCCTCCCCCCCCAACCTTGTCTCAGTCCCAACCCTCGAACTCAGCACCACCTTCCTAACCTGCAATCTTCTTCCTGACCTCTCCGCCCCCACCCCCTCTCCGGCCTATCACCCTCACCTTTACCTCCTTCCACCTATCGCATTTCCAACGCCCCTCCCCCAAGTCCCTCCTCCCTACCTTTTATCTTAACCTGCTTGGCACACCTTCCTCATTCCTGAAGAAGGGCTCATGCCTGAAACGTCGATTCTCCTGCTCCTTGGATGCTGCCTGATCTGCTGCGCTTTTTCAGCAACACATTTTCAAAAATGGCAGTGTGCCAAGAAAGAATAAAAAGAAGATGAGAATCAGACAGTGACCACAACGATGGAGTGCCTGGAACATCAGCACTAGATGCGCAGACAGGAGACATTTAATTGTGCCTCAACTATCTGTTTAAAGTACTGTCCTACTGCACATGCTTGCCCAAGATGGACAAGTAGTAAAGCACAGGGAGAAAGTGAGGACTGCAGATGCTGGAGATCAGAGTCAAGAGTGTGTGGTGCTGGAAAAGCAAAACAGGTCATGCAGCATCCAAGGAGCAGGAGAATCGACGTTTCAGCTAGGAGCCCTTCATCAATAGTAAAGCACAGTCCAACGGAATGGAGCCTTCAGTGCCAACCTGGCTAGATCCTTCCTTTGCACCACCAGGGAGAGATGGAACTAACTTGGAAAAAGAATTTAAAGTACTTTTATAAATTTTATGAATAAAGTATATATGCTTGGGAAAAACAATCTGATCAAAGCACCATTACATTCAAGTATACAACATCATATGAATCAAGATGTATTCAGCAAAAAGAGCAAAGCATACAGATGTGATAGACTTCATCAAATCTACGCGGGGGCGAATATTATTACAGAGAGGAGAAAGAAGAGGGCTGAAAGGCTTTAGAAAGAGTGATAATGGGATTATTTTGGATTGTTAAAGAACTGAAGCAATTTAATTGCTGCAATGAATAACTTAGCACTGACTCTCTTAAGCCTGAGCACATATAGCAGTGAAATATTCTCACTTGCCTGAATGAGTGCAGTTCAACAACACTCAGGAAGTTTGATACCATCCATGTCAATGCAACTGACCTGACTGACATTCCATCTGACAATTTCAACATTAACTCTCTCTGCCACTGATACACAAGACACAGCATTCTATCTATAAGACGCATCCAGCAACTCACCAAGGCTCTTAAATCAGCACCTTTCAAACTTGCAAAATCTACCACGTGGAAGGAAAAGCAGGTACATGGAGACACATCCACCTATAAACTTCCATCCAAATCACGTATCATCCAGACTTTGAACTGTTTCACCATCCCTTCACTATCACCAGGTCAGAATCCTGGAACTCCCCCCATTATGGAAATATGGGTTTGCCTCCATCAAATAGACTGCAGAAGTTCAACAAAGCAGTTCATCACCACTTTCTGAAGAGCAGTTAAATTTGGGCAATAAATGTTAGCCTAGCCAATGTCGTACGCATCCTGTTAATGTAAAAAAAGCTGAAGTTAGTAAAAAATACAGCCATCAGTATTATAAGATTCTACTGTCAATTTTGGAAGCTATTATACAAAAAGAATCATTCATTAATGTTTATAATTAATTTGAAAAAAAAGAAAACAAGCATGTACTGAAGGATGAGTTTACGTTATTGTAACAATTGGAAACAATAATAAACTAGAAGTGTATAAAACATAGTTAAATCATAATATATAAAAGCCATATTGGCAAAGTCTTTTCCCTGGGGTCGGGGAGTCCAGAACTAGAGGGCATAGGTTTAGGGTGAGAGGGGAAAGATATAAAAGAGACCTAAGGGGCAACTTTTTCACGCAGAGGGTGGTACGTGTATGGAATGAGCTGCCAGAGGATGTGGTGGAGGCTGGTACAATTGCAACATTTAAAGGGCATTTGGATGGGTATATGAATAGGAAGGGTTTGGAGGGATATGGGCCGGGTGCTGGCAGGTGGGACCAGATTAGGTTGGGATATCTGGTCGGCATGGACGGGTTGGACCGTCTGTTTCCATCTCTCTGACTCTATGACTCTATATGTTGTGGATGCTGGAAATCTGAAATAAAAACAGAAAATACTGGAGATTCAGCAGGTCTGGCAGCATCTGTGGAGGGATAAGCAGAGTTAATGTTTCAAGACTAGTATGACCCTTCTTCAGAACTCTTTTTATTGGAAGGTGCCATGGAGGAGTGAGGAAAGATTAGGAGAGATGAAGGAATGGACCAGGGTATCATGGAGAGAATGGTCCCTGCAAAATGTGGACAGTGGAAGAAATTAGGAGAGGTGTTTGGTGGTAACATCCTGCTGAAAGTGGCAGAGAATGGTCATTATATGGAGACTAATGGAGTGCGACATGAGGATAAGAGGAACACGATAATTGTTCTGGGACAGAAAGAAAGGGATGAGGGCAGATGTTCTGGAGATAGGTTGAACACAGTCAACCATGGTCAAGAGGAATCTTTGCTTGAGGAAAAAGGAGGACATGACAAAGGTAGAATATGGCGTCAGGGAACAGATGTCATGTAGCTGGAGAAACTGGGAGATTAGAGTAGAATCCTGCAAGGGTGGGGGGGGGGGCAGGTTGTGAGGAAGTGTAGACAAGGTAATTGCAGGAGTTTGTAGTGGATACTTATGGACAGCCCATCCACAGAAATGGAAACAGAGAAGTTAAAGAAAGAAAGAGGAGAGTCATGTGAAGGTGAAAGAGGGATGAAAATTGGAAGAAAAATGAAATAATCTTTCCAATTCCAGATGAGAGCAGGAGGCAGCACAGATGACATAATCGATATATTGAAAAAAGTCTTGTGTGTTAGGGCCCAAGTAGGTCTGGAACAAGGAATGTACCACACACACCACAAAGATCCAGGCATACCCGCAGCCATACCTTTACAACTTCTTTTCAGACCCTAGCTCCTCCTCTTCACAGTCGGATGTGCAACCCTTCTAAACAGTTATCGCCCATTGGGCTGGTCTGAAGGCTTTTCACTTCTTCCTAGACAAGAGGAGTTAAAGTAAGTTTGTTCAAGGTGAGAACAAGCTCAGCCTTGTGAGAAAAATAGTGGTGAATGGAGTTTCAACAGGCCTCTTGTCGAGGAAGAAGTGAAAAGCCTTCAGACCAGCCCGATGGGAGATAACTGTTTAGAAGGATTGCACATCTCACTGTGAAGAGGAGACGGCTACGGTCTGAAAACTGGAAGTTGTAAAGCATCAGAAAATCCTAACTGTAAGTTGGAACAAGACTGAACAAAGGAGAATAAAACAGAGTCAAGGTAGGAAGAAATAAATTCAGTTCAGCAGGAACAGACTAAAATGATGGGCTTGCCAGCGTTCTCCTATTTGTGGATTTTGGGAAGGAGTTAAAAGGGGACTGTGTGAGTTTGGGAACCATGAGGTGGGAGGCAATGGAGGGGAGATCCCCAGAGGAGATAAGATTGGTGACACACTTGGAAATAATAGCTTGTAGTTTAGTGGTGGGTTCAGGATCCAGGCAGGATAGAAGGAGATGTTTGAGAGTCATCACTCAGCTTCTGCAAGGTAGAGATCCGTGTGCGAGATAACAACAGCTATCCCATTATTAGCAGGTTTGACAAGGAGTCAGGGTTAGGCCTGAGAGAATGGAGTTGATGTTTAGAAAGAGACAGGTCAGAGGGGGAGACAGGAGCAAGAGAAATAAGCAGCCAATGTCATTTGGCAGCTCAGACGCAGAAAGGAACGCAGTGTTAGCTATTTTATAAATGAACGACCAAAATGAGCTGTGAGCCCAGAGAACCAAGGATTAGCATTTCATCAATGAAGTGATCAAATGAAAATAAAAGGCCAGGAGGAGGATTCCAGGTGGAGGGGAGTATTGGAGACACATGAAAGGGTCTGAGTAACAGAAACAGTTCTCTCCAAAGAAGTGAGCATGGAGGTGGAGGCAATGGAAGAGTTTAACATTGTGTCATATCTGAGATTCTTTAATGTAGGGTCCTAAAGGCATAAAACTAAGTCTTTCGCAGTGCTCAGGTCATTCAGCAGTGGAGAAACGAAGATCAGTGGTGATAGTGAATACATGTCAAGGGGAGGAATGACAATAAAGGATGGAGTCACAGGAAAGGGAAGGGAACAAGGAATTCAGAGGGGTGTTGGTACCTTTAAGTGTTTGGAACTTGAGTTCCTTAACACCAAAATGAAAGAGAAAAAGTTTATTGTTAAAGTGTTGAATAAAATGAAGAACAAAGTGGACCAGGACCCCTTTGAAATAATGTAAGGTGGTGCTGACATTCTGAGGAAGAGTCATAGCAAACTGGGAATTTAAAATCTGTTTCTCTCTCCACTGACGCTGTAAGACTGCCAAGTTTCTTCGGCACTTCTTGTTTTTATCTAAGCCATAACATAATGCCATTTAGAGAACTTATTGAAAGAGACCAGAAAAGGTAAAAATGCTTGGCAGGTAACAACTAATTTCAGTAGCTTAAGAAGGGAGTTAGCACAGACAGGTTGGAAAAAGCCATGGTAGAGTAAGGCAGTGATGGAGCAATGAAAGGCATTCAAGGAAGAGACAATGTCAGTATAAATAAACATATACAGTGTTACTTTGAAATGTAAAAGTAGTCCATTAAAGATAATGTATGCTGGATGATAAAGAAAATAAAAAGAATAAATTAAGATGGAGAAAGGAAGCTTATCATGGATGTCAGGAGCAAAAATCAGTTAATTACCCAGAAGATTATGGAAAATACTGGAGGGAATTGAAAATTTTATTATAGGAAGGAAGGAGCAGTACCCAGAAAAGATTAGTTGGCAACATTAGTCAAACCTAACTGTTTTATGAACAGCCAAAGCGTGAGGGTATTCGTCATTTTGCCTCTTCCTTAAATTCTGAGACCGAGAATTATGACTGGCACAATCTCACACAAAGTCACATTTACTGTTAATTTTGATTAAATCACATGGTTTTGCATGAAGTGGTGAATCTGACTTGACTGTCGGTTAGTTAGGAGTTATCTTTAACTGAGATCTCCCCAGTTGCTTCAACAAAACTCTTCATGTCAAAGCATATTGACCTCAATAACAAGAGGTCACGCTTTCAAGGTGAGAGGTGAAAGGTTTAAGGGGGATACACATGGCAAATACTTTATACAGAGGGTGGTGGGTGTCTGGAATGTGTTGCCAGCAGAGGTGGTAGAGGCAGGCATGGTAGATTCATTTCAGATGCATCTGAACAGATGCATGAGTAGGTGGGGAGCAGAGGGCTACAGATGCTTAGGAATTGGGCGACAGGTTTAGACAGTAGATTTGGATCGGCTCAGGCTTGGAGGGCCGAAGGGCCTGTTCCTGGACTGTAAATTTTCTTTATTCTTTGTACATCTTCTGTCTTCTTTCTGCAGTGATGTCCAACAAAATGTATTTCCTGTTTTCCTTTTGAAGCGCTCCTTTATGGGATTTTAAATGATTTACATACAGAGTAAAGTTGTGAAAGACCTCATGTACAATCTTCTTCTGGATATGGATTGGTTGTTCAGGTGTATGAAGAGCTATTGGTTCATTGGTGATGTGTTCTTGCCATGTGATTCCCAGGATCCTAAAAGAGCAACTCTAGTGAAAGACGTCCAATTTATGTGACAGCATTGCTGTTATCTTTTATATCTGGCTAGCATACATTACAATTGGTACAGCAAAGGAGATGTAGCCTTGTCGTTTCATGGCTATGTTAAGGGTGTTGGATGTGGATCAGCAGATCATATGGAGCTGCTAAAAGCTCAATGCTGATTTGCCAGTTCTTCTATGGATGTGTTAACCTCCCTTGAGATATTGCTTTCCAGGTAGGGGAAATGGTCAATATTTTCAATGTACTGTTGCCCAGTGGTGATGGGGGAAAGGGCTTACTCCAGTTTAGTCCATCACTATCTTGACCTTCTCTGAGCTGACATGGTGACTTTCTGGACAAATGATCACTTCTTGGAGTATGCACAATTCTTCAGGAAGGTGATGTCCGCTGTGAAATCCAGGTCCGTCATTGTTGATATTTTTATGGGATGCCAAGCCTACACCCACCATCACCTTCCTCATAATGAAATCAATAAACAATGGTGAAGACTGATTAGAGGTACCTTAATACTTCATGGCAGAGAGACAACTGAGACAGATGGGATACATAACACGTCTCTTAGATTTGTGAATGGTAGTAGAGTGGACACCACAAAATGGAAAAAGAATGTAGGCCTGGGCAAAGGAAACCTGTGAAATACAAATGGGAAGACCATCAAGAGCTGGATACCACTTGGATTACAGTAAACGATTGGGATGGACAAAGGCTAATGGCAGCATGTTGCTGCACATTTTCCTGCATGGGTCTAAAGGAACTATGACTATTTAAGTCAATCAGTTATTGGTTGTTTAGTCTATTAAAGGAGTTAGGACTCTTGTGATGCAGTGGTATTGTCCCTCCTTCACAGCCAGGACATCCAGTCCCATCTGCACCAGAGGTGTGTAATAACACTTCTGAACAGGTTGATTGAAAATATATATATCAAGGCAGTGGTTTTCTGGTAATCTCATTAGTCCAGGACTTCAGAAACTCATCTTAATTTTAAGGACCCTTGTAGTTCAGTTGTAGTGTCCTTGTCTATAGATTCAAGTGCCAGCATTGTATCATTACATGTCATTAAAAATATTTATCCATAAACCTTTCGTCATTAGCTTCACCATACAAAGATTTTCTTTTCCTGTTATCTTTGCCTGTTTGATTCAATCAACCTCCATTGATTTCGAACAATTTTCTGAAATTAGTATTTTTATTCAATTCATATTAATGCTTATGATGGTATTGGTGTTGGATACCAAGGGAAGATGGTTAGAATCCCTCCTGATGGAGATGTTCAGCATGGCACAGGTGTGCAAGTTACTAAACTGGCTTAAATGAATTAGCAAAGTAATATGAAGTGAATTAAGTAATAAAACAAAGACCATTGCAACATCATGGCCACATTATTAGGGCAGCAGGAGTTGATTACCTGTGATTGATGGCACTTTTCCTGACCAGCCAAAGCCATTCTGTCAAGTCCAGTGTTCAGAACCGCCACAGTTGATATCTTTAAATTGTAATTCCAAAACATGTCATAAGCTACTGGCATGAATAAAGGTTTGGCTGACTGGCAGAAGGCAGAGAGTGGGAAAAAAAGAGGTCTGTTTCCTCATGGTGTTCCGCAGAGGTCGGTATTAGATCATAACTATTCACATTAACGATTTGGACAGGCTAGGAGAGTGGCCGATGTAATACAATGTGAGAACATGTGAGGTTATGCACTTCAGGAGGAGAATAGAGTCTTGAACTTTTTTTTAATGGGGATAGTCTTTGGAAATCTGAAGCACAAAGGGACTTAGGATCCTAGTTCAGGATTCTCTTAAGTTTAACGGGTTCAATTGTCGGTTAGGAAGGCAAATGCAATGTTAGCATTCATTTCGAAAGGTCTAGAATGTAAGAAGAGAAATGTACTGCTGAGCCTGTACAAGACTCTGGTCAGACCACATTTGGAATATTGTAAGCAGTTTTGGGCCCTGTCTCTAAGGAAAGATGAGTCAGCTTTGATGGGGGACTAGAGGAGGTTTACAAGAATGACCCCAGGAATAAAGGGCTTGTTGTATGAGGAATGGTTGAGGACTCTGGGTCTGTACTCAATGGAGTTTAGAGAGATGAGCGGGACTCTCACTGAATCTCAACCAATCTGAAAAATTAAGAATTGTGAAACCAACTATACCAATGTCAACTCTACGAGCAACCTTCACTTCAGAGGCTGCAATATTCCACAATCCTTTGTTCACAAATAATTCAAACACTGAATCATTTAGCCTTTATTACCTTTATGTTTTGGACACACCTTTCATTTTTACACTATGTGTACATGTGTTGTGTTAGTATTTCCTCCTAAGTGTAATAAGTAACAAACTCACTCTTTTGATAATTTAAGAACACCTGATTAGCTTGGCAGTTTTGTTTTAAAGCACAACTTAAATTGGTCTGGGAGAAAGGTGAGGAAAGGTATCCTTTTTAAATTAAACTTCTTACAACAAGCAAAGGATGAGTGAATAAAGAAAGCAAGTTAGTGAATTCCTCCTCAGCCTAGAGCTTAAAAATTTGAGGTACCCATCTGGAAACATAACAAATTGGGGAACATTGCTTGGTGTTTGGTCACAATAGACCTATTGACAAAATCCATAATAAGAATATCCTGTAAGATTCACCATTCATTTGAATGCCATAATTGCATCAATACTGCAGAAACTCATTCCTGATACATAAGTTCCAGGGAATCAATGTGTAACTCCCCACCATTCACACATTTTTTCCAAGTATATATTACCAGAGCTAAACATGTACTGTATTGCAGAAATGCACTCAGCTTATGTCAATGTTCTGCACTTACTCTGGAACCTCAATTGTTAAGAAGAACAAAGAGTAGCAAAACTTGAGAATGTCATCACTGTCATGCCACACATCATTCTGACATGGAGGTATACCACCATTCTCCCAGTTCTCTACAGTCCCTTTTTTTGTTTATTAGTAGAATGTGGGCTTTGCTACCTTAGCAAATATTTATCACCCATTCCTGTTTGCCCTTGAATAGATGGTGATGTGTTGCCTTCTTGAACTTCTGCAGTTCGTTTGGTGTAGTGCACCCATAGCGCCATTAAGAAGGAGGTTCTGGTATTTTAATCCAGTAAAAGTGAAGGAGCAGTGATATGTTTCCAAGTCAGGATTGTAAGTGTCTTCTAGAGGAAATTGCATGTCTGCTACTTCTGGCCTCCTTATTGGTAATGGTAATGGTTTGGAAAGTACTGGTGAATTCCTGCAGTGCATCTTACAGGTGTTAAACATTGCTGCTCCTGAGAGTCAGTGGTGGAGGGAGTGGATGCTTGAGGATGTGGTGCCAATCAATTGGGATGCTTTGTCCTGGATGGTGTCAAGCCTTTGGAATGTTGTTAGAGCTGTACTCATCCAGGCAAGTGTGAGGTATTCCAGCCTTGTAACTTGTGAGTTATAACTTATAGATATTGGTCAGACATTGGGGAGAGGGTGAGTTACTTGCTGCAGACTTCCTAGCCACTGTAGTCAGTGTATTTATGTGGCTCGTCTAATTGAGTTTCTGGTTAATGGTAAACCTATCAATGGTAAATTGATAGTGGGGAGTTAATGATGATAATGCCATTGAATATCAAGGGACAATGGTTAGATTCTCTCTTGTTGGAGTTGTTCATTTTCTGGCAATTGTGTGATGCAAGTGGTACTTGCTGCTTGTTGTTCCAAGCCTGGATGTTCTCCAGGTCTTGCTGTACTTGACTATGGGCTGCTTTGATATCTTAGGATTTGCAAATGGTGCTGAACATTGTGCAATCATCAGCAACCATCCCCACTTATGACCTTTTGATAAGGATGATTGATGAAAAAAACTGAAGAGGACTAGGGACAAGACAAGACTAGGGAACTGAGAATTCTTGTGGTGCAGTAGCAGTGTCCCTACATCTGGACCAGGAGGCCCAGATTCAAGTCCCACCTACTTCAGAGGTGTGTAATAACATCACTGAGCAGGTTGATTAGAGAATAGATTTTTTAAAAATTCTGAAAAACTCAGGGTTCTTGTGGCTCAGTGGATGCATCCCTACCTCTTGGCTAGGAGTCTGGGATTCAGGTCCCACCTGCTTCAAAGCTATGCAAGAACATCTCTCAATAGGTTGATTAAAAAATAATCTTAACCTGTGGAACTGAGTGTTCTTGTGGTGCAGTGGTAGTGTCCCTACTGCTGAGGCAGGAGGCCTGGGTTCAAGCTCCACCTGCTCCACAAGTCTGTCAAAGCATCCCTGAACGGGTTGATCAGAAAATATCTTCCCTGAGGAACTCCTGCAATGATGACCTGAGATGGCTGGCCTTCAGCAATTACAACCATCCTCCTATGTCAGGTCTGACTCTAACCAACGAAACATCTTCCCCTCTGATTCTCACTGACTCCAGTTCTGCTAAGACTCATTGATGATGCACACCGTCAAATGCTGCCTTGATATCAAGGGCAATCATGTTCACCTCCTCTCTGTGCACGAATCAAGGCTGTAATGACATCAGGAGCTGTGTGGCCCTGGTGGAACATTAATGGAGTATCAGTGAGCAGGTTATCACGAAGCAAATACTGCTTGATAAGATTCCTCTTGACCTTTCCATCAATTTACAGATAACCGAGAGTAGACTGATAGGGTGGTAATTGTTTGGGTTGGATTTTTCCTCCTTTTTATGTGGGAATTTTGTGGGACTTATCTGGGCATTTTTCCACATTGTCAAGTAAATACCAGTGCTACAGCTGTACTGGAACTGCTTGGCTTGAAGCACAGCAAGTTCTGAAGCAAATGTCTTTTACACAATTTCTGGAATATTGTCAGGGTCCATAATCTTTGCTGCTTCCATTGCCTTCAGCCATTGCTTGATATTATATGTAGTGAATTGAATTTGCTGAAGACTTGGGATCTGCGAGATGATGATATTTCATTTTTTGTTATGTCAGATGTTGCTCCTGGCAGACCCTGCTGCACTCTGCATTAAATCAGGATCGTTTCCTGGCTTGATGGTAATGATAGAATGGGGGACATGCTGGACCTTGTGGCTGCAGATTGTGTTGGAGTACAACTCCAACAGCTGCTGCTGATGGCCCACAGTGCCTCACGATGCCCACTCTTAAGTTGCTAGATCTGTTCAAAATCTGTCCCATTTAGCATAGCACGATGTAAGGTGTGTGCGCGTGCATATATGAGAGGGTGTATAGTGCAGTGGGGTCACCTGTAGTGCAACATGAATCCAAGCCAAGTTCGGTATCCATGGAGATTGCCAGTCAAGTTCGGTACCCATGAGGATAGCCAGCCAAGTTCAGAACCCATGAGGATAGCCACCCAAGTTCAGAACCCATGAGGATGGCCAGCCAAGTTCAGAACCCATGGAATGGCCAGCCAAGTTCAGAACCCATGAGGATAGCCAGCCATGTTCAGAACCCATGAGGATGGCCAGCCAAGTTCTATATCCATGGAGATTGCCAACCAAATTTGGTACCTATGGGGAAGGCCAACCAATTTCAGTACCCATAGAGATGGTCAGCCAAGTTCAGTACCCATGGTGATGGCCTCAACCGGGAGCTTGGGTTCATGTCACACGACAGGTGACCTCACTGTACTATACATTCTCTCACACACACACACACACAAACCCTCTCACAGACCTATACCCTATTACACTCACACACATACACATATGCACATTTTCTCACAGACACACACACCTCCACACACACACCCCCATGCACACACTCAGTCAGTCTCCCCTGCGCACGCACATACACATATAAGGTTTGTGGGGTGAATTTGTACTTGCAGAATTATATTTTATTTTACTCAAAACTGTATAAATCCATGTAAGATTCTGTAAATCCTACTTTGGAAATAGAATCACTAGGACACAGACAGACTTTAACCTCACACCTTCAATGCATTATCTGAGCTAAGGTGGCACCTATTGTTAAAGCTATCTTGAGAATGTAACTGTAAAATAGTTCTTGGATTTACATATAAAGGAACCAAAACTAACATGATCATTCTAAAAGATGAAAGACGGAAGCTAAATTTGTCTAATATTACATTCCATGACACTGCAAACCTGGTGCTATAAATGCTATGTCTTATGATTCTGCTCCATACCTACCTCAGAAGAATCTGATGAAGGAGCGTCGCTCCGAAAGCTAGTGTGCTTCCAATTAAACCTGTTGGACTATAACCTGGTGTTGTGTGATTTTTAACCTCAGAAGAAGCAGCGCTTTGAAAGCTAGTGATTCCAAATAAACCTGTTGGACTATAACGTGGTGCTGTGTGATTTTTAACCTTATATTCAGAACCTTGTTAAGTTGAATCAAACTGTTAAGAATGGGTTGTTAGAAACCAAACAAATTTGTTAACCGGGTAATACATAAGGGAATAGTAGAAGGAACAAATACTAAATTTGTTACAGTATTGAATGTTCCTTCACCAAGCATGGAAAATACTCAGCTTCTTCCCTTCTGCATTAAAACTCCCACGTAAAACTGAAATAAAGTCCCAAATAACAACTTTACAAAGCAGCCTCATTACTAATCTTCCATTCAACTACTTGCTGATGCTTTCAGAATGACTGCTGAATTGAAACTGATCAGGCCGTTGACATTCTTTCAAAAGTCTTTAAGCGTTGAAAGAAATGAATCAAGTTGTATCTTCTCCACGCGTGATATGGAGGTGCTGATGTTGAAGTGGCCTGGACAGTATTAAAAATCATATGACGCCAGGTTATAGTCCAACAGGTTTATTTGAAATGACAGGTTTTCACAGCCTCACTCCTACTTCAGATAGCTAGTCCTACTAACTGGAGATGGAGCAAGGCTCTGAGAGCTTGTGGTTTCAAGTAAACCTGTTGGACTATAACCCGGTGTCATATGAGTTTTGACTTTTTCCTCCACTCGGGTAGAATTGGCGTTCAAAGATGTACATAAATATAACTCAACTGTATTGAACTGAATTCCTTTGATTTCAAGCAATGTTAATCAATTGAGAGAATGTCCATTTAATTACCAAGGAACAACCCAATTGTTGCCCACTATTAACAGAATTTAGAAAATAATGGATTCATCAAGTTGATAAACAGATTTGTAAATTAATCAACTTGAAAATACGAGTGATTTAATGGTAATGGTTCACAGGTAAAAATTGCCTGATTAGTGATTTGGCAGTGGAAAAGCCGAATGATTGTATGCGATAACACTTCCAGATACAAGAAAAATAAGTATACAGATTGGTAATATGTCCTTCAACAAGCTCCTTCCAAACCCTTCGATGTCTTCCATCTCGAAGCATAAGAGGAGAAAATATATGGGAATACTCTCTCTGCAAGTTGTTCCACAAGCCTATCTTGACCTGAAACTTATTAGATTAGATTACTTACAGTGTGGAAACAGGCCCTTCGGCCCAACAAGTCCACACCGACCCGCCGAAGCGTATAGCACCCAGACCCATACTCCTACATTTACCTCTTCACCTAACACTATGGACAATTTAGCATGGTCAATTCACCTAACCTGCACATTTTTGGATTGTGGGAGGAAACCGGAGCACCCGGAGGAAACCCACGCAGACACGGGGAGAATGTGCAAACTCCACACAGAGAGTCGCCTGAGGCGGGAATTGAACCCGGGTCTCTGGCGCTGTGAGGCAGCAGTGCTAACCACTGTGCCACCGTACCACTATTTCTCTATTGTCACTAGATCAAAATCCTGGCATTCCCTTCCTCACGGCATTGAGGATGTACTTACATCATATTTTCTGCAGTAGTTCAGAACCACCTTCTCTCCAGCAATTAAGAATAGGCAATAAATACTGGCCCAGCCAACAATGCCCACATCCCATGAACAACGAAATAAATAAAAACTCAGTCTTTTGCCTCTGTATGTAGACCTGACGCAATCATCAACATATCTCTGAGGTTATAATGCACCAATAGTATGTATGTTTTTAAGTGGCTTTAGTAAGCCTCCAGTCTGTGAAGGGATACTACTAGAATTTCAACTAATATGGCTGACTAGCAAACTGTACTGCCAGCAGTTTAAGAAATTTACCAAGTTTAACTTACAGTGTGTACTTAGCGTGTAATTCAGATTTCTTCAAGGAGGTTATTCAACCTATTTTATCTGTGTTGCCTCTTTAAAAGAGTTTTTCAATTAATCCCTGCAGTTCCTGCATCAATTTGCATTTTTTAAATCATATTTCAGCACTAAGCCAATTTTCTTTTGAAAGTTATGTTTCGAATCATTTTTCACCACCTTTTCAAGTAGTGTATTTCAGCCATAATAATTTGAAATATAATCAGTAAAAAGAATTGCAAGGATATTGTTCAGAGTTAGCTACTACTATGCAATTATTCTATCAAGCTATATCTAAAATATTTCAAAGACGAATTAAATTGCCCATTAAATATATTGAAAGTGAAGGAGCAAAGACATTAGTATTTATTGACTACTTCAACCAAGTCTATTGAATACTGCAGATGTACAAACTATTGTCTGGTCATCACAATTATGATCGTGAGTCACACAACTTGTGTGGTCAGCTTGCTAATTATAGCATTCAAACATTTGTGGCCTGATATAATTCCTACAATTGAGTCAGTTCAGAAAATATTTAATTAGTGTTGGAATTACTTTTTGTACAATATGCTTAATGGAGATGACAACAGTTATGTGCACTGTCCTCACAAATATTTTCATTTAAAATCCTTCCTGTCACCCGAAAAACCTAGCAAGAGCTAATAAACAAATTTAGACACTCTGACAAAACCTCAAAAACATTGACTGCTCAACAACAGCTCTGACTAAAGAATTCTAACCAGTAGACAAACTGAAAGTGGACTGTGGGGGATCAGGTTTGTCTGTCATAATTGAGTTGCAGATACAGAATTGGTTTAGAAGAAGGTTACAGCACAAAATGCAAGAATTTCTCTAATTTTCTGTGGGAAAAATTGGTTGTACTCACTGCTACTGAATTTCATTGCATTTCAAAATGATTATTATAGTTATCAGAGTGAGATATAGGTATTCCTCTATAACTTCCCATTTCACATTTTTCCCTACCCATTGTCTCGGTTCCTGCAAACACTTTTCTATTCCCTCTTTACTTGGTTCAAGCTGACTCTCTAAACCATCCCTCTCTCCTCAGTGTCTAATCATGTCCTACCTTCTCTCCCCTCAATTTATGCTTGCATTTCCTCCTCTTCCAATTTGCACTGACACTGCCCTCATGTCATTTCTTTCCTATTGGCAGTGTTAGCCACACAACACTCAAAACCAGTGCACGCACAAGAATGAAGCAGTTTACTTGCTGGTAGATATTTTTAGTATCATTCATGCATTATCATCTATCATCTATATAGGGGAATAATTTTTTCTATGTTCAATGATTCCTGCAACCAGGAACCCACATTTTGTAAATTCGCTATAATTTATCACTCCTATCAGCTGTTTCTGCAAGCAAGAGAATTCTGCTGATCTCACAAAACCATTGTGAAACTTCCCATCCACAGTTACAGTCTGTTTCCTGGAGCAACATTAAAAATGTGTAGAAAGAGGAGTGAAGCTGAAGAAGGGAGCTCAAAGTGGTCTAGCCCAAGATGATGCTAACTGTTAACCACAAATGTACAGAGAAGTAGATATTCACCTAAAAGTAGCAACAGTTACACTTTGAGAGTTTACTACAAGTTTGTTCTCACACAGAGTTTCCCTTTAAGGCTCAAAGCCTTGATTGCCAATGCTACTTCAACACGCTCCTCTTACCTGGAAACAAAACAAAATGAACAATCTGCTTCTTTCACTGGTGCATCTCAAAAATTGAGCAGATATGCGAGGCGTTAGGTGAACACTTTAGTTGCACAATCTTTCAACTTCCAGTTCCACTTCAATGGAGTGTATTCGAAAGAGAGTTTTAGATTTAAATTACATTGAAATGCAGGTCAAAAGATAACCTTAGTATTTATGACCTAATATCCCCTGTTTTTCATCAGTTGGAGGTTGTTTGAATACACTGTAAGCACCAAGGCAGCTCTGGCTTAGACGTTGATTTGCAAAATTGGACTGCTAAGGTTCCAATACATAACAAAGGAGAAAAGTAAGGGTACATTTCCAGTAGACAGTGTGGCATCCATCATATTGATGCAAAATATACAAACTTTAGCTGTGAAGCAAGAGAAATAGCTTATAAAAGTCATAAAGTTTTGGTACAATTATATAGGGCAATGGTGAGACTACATCTGGACAGGTGTGCATGGTTTTGGGATCCTTACTTAAGGAAGGATTTAAACATTGGAATCAGTTCAGAGTTCATCCAACTGGTTCCCATGGTTGCAAAGAGTTCAGGACTGGCAGCTAAACATCCAAGGATTTACAACTTATTGAAAAGACAGGGAGGTGGGCAGAGGGGACGGAGTTGCCTTGTTAGTTAAGAATGAAATCAGATCTATGGCACTGAATAACATAGGATCAGATGATGTGGAGTCTGCGTGGATGGAGTTGAGGAACCATAAAGGCAGAAAAACCATAATGGGAGTTATGTACAGACCTCCCAGCAGTGGTCAAGACAAAGGGCACAAGATGTCCCAGGAAATAGATCGGGCCTGTCAAAAAGGCAAAGTCACGGAGATCATGGGGGACTTCAATATGCAAATGGACTGGGCGAATAATGTTGCTGGTGGATCCAAAAAAAGGGAATTCATGGAATGCTTACAGGATGGCTTTTGGAACAGCTTATGATGGAGCACACAAGGGAGCAGTCCATTCTGAGCTCAGTGCTATGTAATAAGCCAGACTTTATAAAAGATCTTAAAGTAGGGGAACGCTTAGGAGGCATTGATCATAATATGGTAGAGTTCAGTCTTCAGTCTTCAGTTTGAAAGAGAGAAGGCAAAATCAGATGTCATTGTGTTATAGTTAAATAAAGGTAATTTCAGGGGCATGAGAGAGGAACTGATGAAAATTGACTGGAAGCAGAGCCTAGTGGGGAAGACAGTAGAGCAACAATGGCAGGAGTTTCTGGGTGTAATTGAGGACACAGTACAGAGGTTCATCCCAAATAAAAGAAAGATTATTTGGGAGTAGACAGCCATGACTGACAGAGGAAGTTAGGAAATGTATCAAAACAGAGAGCTATAAGTGGCCATGAGCACTGGGAAATCAGAAGATTGGGAAGACTACAAAAACAAACAGAGGATAACAAGGAAATAAATAAGGAAGGAGAAGATCAAATATGAATGTAAGCTAGCCAGTAATATTAGGAATGATAGTAAAAGTTTATTTCAATACGTAAGAAACAAACGAGAGGCAAAAGTAGAGATTGGGCCACTCCAAATTGATGCAGGAAGGCTAGTCATGGGAGCTAGGGAAATAGCTGAAGAACTTAGGAAGTACTTTGTGTCAGTCTTCACAGTGAAAGACATGAGTAATATCCCAACAATTAAGGAGAGTCAGGGGACAGAGTTTAGTATGGTAGCCATTACAAAATAAAAAGTGCTAGAAAAGCTAAAAGGTCTAAAAATTGATA
The DNA here is from genome assembly GCF_037043375.1 of Chiloscyllium plagiosum. Classification (NCBI taxonomy): domain Eukaryota; kingdom Metazoa; phylum Chordata; class Chondrichthyes; order Orectolobiformes; family Hemiscylliidae; genus Chiloscyllium; species Chiloscyllium plagiosum. The sequence goes on from NW_028270166.1 coordinate 28,685,481, forward strand.
AATATCCTAGCCCCAATGGGTTCTGAGGGAAGTGGCTGAAGAAATAGTGGAGGAGTTGGTTGTGATCTTTCAAAAGTCACTGGAGTCAGGGAAAGTCCAGATGATTGGAAAATCGCTGTTGTAACCCCATTGTTCAAGAAAGGATCAAGACAAAAGATGGAAAATTATAGGCCGATTAGCCTAACCACGGTCGTAGGTAAAATTCTAGAATCTATTGTTAAGGATGAGATTTCTAAATTCTTGGAAGTGCAGGGTCAGATTAAAACAAGTCAGCATGGATTTAGTAAGGGGAGGTCGTGCCTGACAAACCTGTTAGAATTCTTTTGAAGAGGTAACAAGTAGGTTAGATGAGGGAAACCCAGTGGATATTATCTACCTAGACTTCCAAATGGCCTTTGATAAGGTGCCTCAAGGGAGGCTGCTGAAAAAGGTGAGGGCCCATGGTGTTCGAAATGAGCTACTGGCATGGATTAGAGATTGGCTTTCTGACAGAAAGCAGAGAGTTGGGATAAAAGGTTCTTTTTCGGAATGGCAGCTAGTGACAAGTGGCGTCCCACAGGGTTCGGTGTTAGGGCCGCAGCTGTTCACTTTATATATTAATGATCTGAATGAAGGGACTGGGGACATTCTGGCGAAGTTCGTTGATGATAAGATGGACAGGCACATAGTTCTGAGGAGGTGGGGAGGTTGCAGGAAGATTTAGACAGTTTGGGAGAGTGGTCCAGGAAATGGCTGATGAAATTCAACGTGAGCAAATGTGAGGTCTTGCACTTTGGAAAAAAGAATTCAGCCATGGACTATTTTCTAAACAGTGAGAAAATTCATAAAACCAAAGTACAAAGGAATCTGGGAGTACTAATCCAGGATTCTCTAAAGGTTAACTTGCAGATTGAGTCCATGGTTAAGAGAGCAAATGTAATGTCATTTATCTCAAGGGGGTTGGAACATAAAACAGCAATGTGCTACTGAGACTATATAAATCTCTAGTTAGGCCCCATTTAGAATACTGTGTCCAAATCTGGGCCCCACACCTCAGGAAGGACATACTGGTACTGGAGCGTGTCCAATGGAAATTCACATGGATGATCCCTGGAATGGTAGGCCTAACATACGATGAACGGCTGAGGATCCTGGGATTGTATTCATTAGAGTTGCGAAGTTTGAGGGGAGATCCAATAGAAACTTACAAGATAATGCATGGCTTAGAAGGGATGGATGCTGGGAAGTTGTTTCCGTTAGGCAGTGAGACTAGGACCAGTGGGCACCACCTTAGAATTAAAGGGGGGTCAATTTAGAATGGAAATTAAGAGTCATTTCTTCAGCCAGAGCGTGGTGGGCCTGTGGGACGTTGAATGTCTTCAAGGCAGAGATTGATAAATTCTTGATCTCACAAGAAATTAAGGGCTACAGGGAGAGTGTGGGTAAGTGGGGTTGAAATGCTCATTAGCCGTGATTGAATGGCAGAATGGACTCTATGGGCGAATGGCCTTACTTCCACTCCTATATCTTATGGTCTTATAGTCTTACGAAGTGTTTGTCTTATGAAAAGTCAGACAGGGTCAGCCTATATCCACTGGAATTTAGAAGGATGAGACATTGAAGAATACAAGATCCTAATGGGACTTGACAAGGTGTTTGCTGAAAAGATGTTCCTCCTTGTATGAGAGACTAGAACTAGGGGACACAATTTAAAAATAATGGGTGTCGCATATATGATTGATGTGAGGAGACATTATTTCCTTTCAGAGGGTCAAGTAGCAATGGAACGAAGTAAACAGGGAATGCAGGTAAGAGTAGATAAACCTTTGATATATAGGTAATCAAAAGATATAAAGGGTAGGCAAGACAGTGTGGCAGTAGCCATAATTAGATCAGCCGCGATCTTATCAAATAGTGTAACAAGTTAAAGGAGCTGAATAGACTCGCCCACTCTTATCTCAGATCTGACTTTGCATTGACGGGCCTAAATCATCATGCTTGCTCCACTGTGGCTCGAGAGCCAGCATCTAAGTCATGCAGTATTAGATCCATAGAGCCATACAGCACAGGGTGACACAGTGGCTCAGAGGTTAGCACTGCTGCCCCACATCACCAGGGACCCAAGTTCGATTCCACCCCTGGGAGTTTGTACATTCTCCCCGTGTCTATGTGGGTTTGCTCCGGTTTCCTCCCACAATCCAAAGATGTGCAGGTTAGGTGAACTGGCCATGCTAAACTGCCCATAGTGTTCAGGGATGTGTTGTCTAGGTGCATTAGGCATGGGTGGGTGGTTGGGTTACTCTTCGTAGAGTCGGTGTGGACTTGTTGTGCTGTTTCCACACGGTAGGGATGCTTAAAAAAAAGAAAAAGAATTTTAGGGCCAACTGGTCCATGCCAACCAGGTTTTCTATATTTTGTACTCATCCCAATTGTTGCTATTCAGAAATAAGGAATGAATCCTGTGCCCCCAACTCCACTGAACATTATACCACTGAGTTGATTTTTATTTCAAAAGTAGTTTATTGTCTATGGATTCTTTGGAATATTCTCAGCAGATAAAAAGCATTATTAAATGCAAGAATTTCTTACTTTTATACATTTTCAAATCTGTTAAATTAAAATTGCCCTTTACAACTGCAATGTATAGTTTGTTCTTATTTATTTGATTTGTGAATTTCCATGTCTACTCTTTTCCATTTCCTGCTTTTTTTTTGGATTAAATGTATCTCTCTTACCCTAACTTACAGGGCTCCAATTCATCAGAATTAGGCCAGTTGTGCCCAATTCATTTTGATCAAGTATCTTCCAGATAAATGACTGTGTCTTTCCAGCTAGATTTTCCTTTCTATGTTTATTAAGTATTAAGTATTACCATATATTTACTCCACCTTATCTCTGTGACACCAAATATACCGCAGTCTCTCTCGAGCACGATTCTTCAGGAAACCCAATTTATTCCAAACAGCCATTCGGATGTAAACTGTAAAATATCCCTTTCAACTAACACTTGATGAAACATCTACTTTAGCATTATAATGCACAAATTTAGGCTGTATCATAGTCTGTTTTTGAATGCCGTCACACAGCGTCTGTTGGGTTATATAAGATCAAGCTTCTCTAACCTCCATCACTTTTCATCATGCCCTCCTTCTGCTGTCATATTTATTTAATTTGCATATTTCAATGAAAATTGCCTTGAGATGTGACAGTGCTGTGATAAAATACATTTAAAGGACCAGGTTGAATGTTGGAGAGCACTTACATAGTGTTATGTTCAGTGTAATTGAAAGGAGGTACCTAATCTCAATTACAGTGCTGTAGGTAGGTGATGTGATAGGGCATTTAATGATTTGGAGATGCTGGTGTTGGACTGGGGTGTACAAAGTTAAAAATCACACAACACCAGGTTATAGTGCAACAGGTTTAATTGGAAGCATTAGCTTTCGGAGCACCGCTCCTTCTCCAGGTGGTTGTCACAACCATCTGATGAAAGAGTGTCGCTCTGAAAACTAGTGCTTCCAATTAAACCTGTTGGACTATAACCTGGTGTTGTGTGATTTTTAAGCATATAATGACAGGGGACTTGTGCAATACTGCTCCCATTTGGTTCTCCCAGTGACTGCTTCTGAGTGAGAATAATGCAAACTGGATAGTAAGACAATCAATAATCAAGACCAAAGCAAATATTCATGCCATTTATCTTACTGTAAGTCCAAGGGCTAAGTTTGCTGCAAGCATGGCAAACAAAGTCTCAGAATCAATTCCGATCCCAGACAGTTCCAACCATTTTCCTGTCTGTCTCCTGATTTTATTGGTAGCAATGAACCAAGTTCTTTGTTCAATCAAGGACGGTGGGTGGACTGCTTTGTGCCTGATGGCAAGGAGGCAGCTCCACTATGAAGGCTCTGTGGTGCTGATCAGAATAGAGCAGGAGATGGCAGTATGAGATATAGGCCTTTTCCTATTCTGTGATGAAATATGGGTGTCACTGACAAGACCGGCATTGTTGCCCAGCTCTCATACTAAACCATTGTGGAGGGTTTTTTTTTATCAGTTCAGATGTGTATCACTGGCTAGAACAGCATTTACTACTCATCCCTAATTGGCCAGAAGGCAGTTAGGACTCAACCACATTGCTGTGGACCTGCAGTTACACATTCACCAGATCAGTTAGGGATGGCAGATTTACCTCCTTAAAGACCATTAGTGAACTAAATAAGTTTTTGCCACAAAGGTCACCATTGGGATAACTTACTATTGAATACAAATGTCAACATTGTCCATGGTGAGATTTCAACCCATGCCTCCAGAACATTGACCTGGTGTTCTGGATTCTTATTCTGTGACATCACCAGCACCTCCCCATGTTAACAGGTGACCATATTGCTGTGCATCTGGAGAGACACGTAGGTCAGTTCCATACAGATGGTTGATTTCCAACCCTGAAGGATATTAGTGAACCGGGTGGAGTTGTAACAACAGTCACTAATACTTGTCAAGGCCACCATTACTGACACTAGCTTTATTTTTATTAGAAATATTGGCGTTGTTAACACTGAACTCCCACCTCCAGGAAACTAATCTGGAGCCAGAAAGCTAGTCCAACATTCTAATTCTAGATAACTTAGGACCCTCTGAGAGAATTCTGCCCTAAGAACCTTGGAAGAACTTTCTCAATCCCTTTCTCTCAAAATCTAAGTACAAAACTATTTGGCTACTGACTCATCACTAGCATGGTGTTTTTAAAGATATATACATCATTGCTCCACTCAGTGAAACTTGGGAATGAAATCAAGCTTCTGAAATAATCTATGTTGGTTTCCCAAAAGTACAACTTAAGGATATGAAATTAAATTATAAAAATGAAAATGTAGAAGTTTGGAATGACTTCCCTTTTTTTAACCATAGCCCTACTGGACTACAGGATTGCTCACTCTTAGAGAAAGGTGACTGGTGGTGCTTAACCTGAGGGGAGAGGTTGAGATAGGGTGTCATTCTTATAACCCCAGCTGGAGTGGGAATTGAATCCATGTGGTTGGCATCACTCTGTATTGGAAACTGGCCATCCAGCTAATCGACCCCCCCTGCCCCATACTATTATTGAAAGTATGTAATATGTAAATGCTTTATATGTACGTGTAAATTACTCTGAGATTATGTAGATTATTTTCATACTGTTAAATATAAGATACCACCAGGATTTGAACATTCCTATTCACTTTTTACACAGGGGAGTAAGGAGCGATACCATTGGCAGAGCCACAATGTTAAACAGAGTGGAGTGGATGACATGGTTCTTCTATCTAAAATCACAGAGGAAGCTATCGTGGAAAACCTTAAGAAACGCTACTTGGACGATTACATTTTTGTATCCTTTCAATTCAGTAAAACATTGATTTTCTAGTTGAAAATTATTGGCTTCTTTGTACAACGGTGCAACTATGGGTAAGGTAGGTGACGGAAAATTGTAAAGCATTATAATGTGGAGTAAGAATGGAGGTGGGGTAGGCGAAAGACTCAATGCATCTTGATTGGCCTTTCAATGAAGTGTGAAAATCATTCATTTCAACTTCTCTGTGAATGTAAAGCTGAGAGCATTTTGGTACGAGCGTGTTAAGCATTTAGTGATATCATCAGAGGGTTATAATCTTTGCTTATTTTATGTCAGATGTGACAGAAGGTTTCAAAGATCAATTGTAGAACATAGAATTAGTTTAAAGTATTAGCAACTTGAAAGCCGTGGTAAAAATGTATTTTAGAGTTTAAGAAAAGTTTGAGTGAAACCTTTCAGAAATCAGTGCTTGTACAACGTTTGTTCATCTCACTAAAATAATAGAATATCAAAACCAACTATAACCTGAGTGTATTTGCCAACAGCATATCAGGGAGAACAGCTGAGATAGAAAATGCTAAAAAATCTGCAAAAATATTTAGATTGCCATTTTTTTGCCCATTTACAATGTAAAGTAGTGAATGTAGACTTTTTAAAAATTAATTTGTGGGATGTGGGCATCACTGGCTGGCTCACATTTCTTGCCCATACCTTGTTGCCCTTGAGAAGGTTGCCCTTGAGCTGTCTTCTTGAACTGCTGCAGTCCGTGTGCAATGGGTTGACCAACAATGCCATTAAGGAGGGTTTCCCAAGATTTTGACCCAGTGGCAGTGAAGGAGCAGTGATGTATTTCCAAGTTAGGATAGTGAGTGACTTGGAGGAGCACTCAAAGGTGGTGGTGTTCTCATATATCTGCCGCCCTTGTCCTTCTAGGTGGACATGGTGGTGGGTTTGCAAGGTGCTGTAAAAGCTATAAGAATGCAATGAGTAGAATTAAACTAAAACAGCAGGAGTTAGAAAGAAGTAAAACAATAATAATTGGTGTGTTACTTTTGATTGTCTAGAATTTTAATGCACATAATTTTACAAAGCTAATTGAATTTTTTAAAATAGCAAGACAGATCCTTGGCTTTTTAATCAAGGTGAAAGGCAGTATGGTTTGGTGGAGGGTTTTTCTCACTGGCCAGACAGCTGGTGTAAGGCCTGTGTCACCAGGAAAGACGACAGATTAGTGTCAAGTAGCACAGTGACAGGCTGCTGCCAGGATCAATGACCCAGAGGAAGAAATCCCATCCCTTTGAGCGCTGCTGACCAATCAGGCACCTTTAACAGGAGTGCCATTTACTATCCCACTCAGGATTGCTGAGCGACCCCATGTTAAAGGTGATTGAAAGTGTGTGGAGATCATTGGGTGGAAGTTTCAGGACAGAGGGCTCAGCAGCAATGGAAGGGGTATGGCTATCAGTAACCCAACCCCACTTCCGAAGTTGGGTCCATGAACAAGACCCTGAGTAACTTGAAACGGGGAATTCTAACATCAGTGGCCTTGCTTTTAAAGCTCCTTGCAAATACCATATACCAATGGTTGAATACCACAGCAGTGGAATGAGGCTTTTGTGTGTATTGCTTGGATATAAATAAAAAATCTTATATTCCTTTAGCACGAAGCAGCTTCAATGCCTTGTCTTTCAGATGGGATATTAAACTGAGCCCCAACTGACCTTCCAGGTAAATGTCCATGATCTCAGGACAATTAAAAGAATGGGGAATTTCTTCCACATGCCTTGGCCAATATTTATTCTTGAAGCAATATTACTAAAATAAAGTATCTGGTCATTATCACATTGCAGTTTGTGGGATGTCGCTATGTACATGTTAGCCTCCGTATTTCTTACATTACATGCTTCTCATCAGTGGAAATGATTTTCCCTGTCTGCAAAGCATTTTTGCACTTGAGATGTGAAAGGTGCTATCTCCAGTAAACGGACTTTCTTTCTTTCTTTGCATCAGATATTATAAATCCTCATACCCTGTCCACAATCCTCACGCTCAATTTTGTAAGCGTTTACATTCTAGCACATTCCTGATCATTATTGGAAATGTTGCATTATTAAATGGGGGAAGCTCAGAAAATGCCTGTGCCTACAAGATAAAATACAGCTGGCACTTCATGTCACCAAGTGGAAAGTCTAGAACCAACTCACCTCCAAGCTTGATGTATCCCCTGTGCTCAAGAAATGTGAACACATAAAAGAGGAAGATTGATCTTGGGAAATGTCATAAATTCTGCTCTCCCAGTTGTCAATGCCAGACGTGTAAAATTAGAGTTTAGGCTTAAATTATACAGTCTAGAAAGAAGGTCTGAACCAGCCATCAAGATAGGATGGTCTGAAAAGAAATATTCCAAATGACTACTTTTAAAGAAACCAGGAAAAAGTACCAATTGATATGAATTAAAGCTGTTGAAAAGAAAATTTACAGTAGGTATCAAGAAAAGCTTTTTAAATTAAACAAATAGATACTTGCAACAGCCAGTCAAGGTCTCACAAGGGTAAACTTCAATGCTCTTGTTTGTTCCCATCCTGTGCTTCTCTCAAACAACCTGGTCTCTTTCAAACACAGGAACTCAGGGCACAGCTCTATGGTTTAATTTATCAGGTTGTTATTGTCGGAGCACAACAAAGATCAGTATAGAGCCCTCAGCTATTTACAATCTCTTTATAAGTGGACCAATGTGTTCAAATTTGTGGAGGATATACAATGGGGTGGACAAGGATCCTGTATTTGTGCTTTTTATTCTCACAACCTGCCAAGAGTTTCAACATAAGTTAATCATAAACACCAACTTTATAAGTCTCACATTAGCAATGGGGATAGCAGAATTTATGACATTTCGTAAAATGAGTCTTTCCCTTTCATTTACTTACACTTCTTCATCATAGGCCTTACATTCAGCCTGGAGGCTGGTTACACAGTATACCTGAGGTCGCACCGGCATATTCCCATGGAAACCATTTCTGGAAGAGAATTCCAAATTTCTACAAACTTTTCCATGCAAAAGTCATTTTTAATTTACTTCCTAAAAGATCCAATCTCAATTTTTTGATGTATAAGGTGACAGGTGCAATACAAGATGGGCAAATATCAGGTTATTCACTTTAGTTAAAAAACAAATTAAAGAATACATATAATAGAGCGGCACAGTGGCTCAGTGGTTAGGAATGCTGCCTCACAGTGCCAGGGACCCAGGTTCAATTCCCGCCTCATGCAACTGTCTGTGTGGAGTTTGCACATTCTCCCCGTGTCTGCGTGGGTTTCCTCCGGGTGCTCCGGTTTCCTCCCACAATCCAAAGATGTGCATGTCAAGTGAATTGGCCATGCTAAATTGTCCATAGTACTAGGTGTAGGGGAATGTGTCTGGATGGATTGCTCTTCAGAGGGTCAGTGTGGACTTGTTTGGCCAAAGGGCCTGTTTCTACACTGTAGAGAATCTAATCTAATAAATAATGAAAAATCATTAAGTGTTCAGAGAGATTTGGATCCCTTTGCAGATAAAACCCAAAATGTTAAAATGATTAGGAAATCAAACATGATGTTGACCTTATTGCAAGTGGGTTAAAGTACAAGAGTAAGGGAGTGTGGTTGCTAATGTAAAGTGTTTTGTGAGACAACAACTGTGTCCAACTCTAGTATCTGTACCAAAGGAAGAATATACTTTGCCTTAGAGCTGGTGTGACTAAGCTATACTAAATTGATTTCTGAGATGAAAGGGTTATCCTATGAGGAGAGAATGTGCAGAAAGGCTTTATAATCTCTAGCGTTTAGAAGAACAATACATGATTGTATTGAAACATTTAAGGTGAGGACAGGTTTTGACCTGATAGAAGCTGAAATGCTTTTTTCCCTGACTAAGGGTCTAGCCACTGGGATGGCTAGTGGATAGGGTGCAATCTTCCCAGCTCCTGGAAAATATGGATCATGGTGAGAAAGTTGGGAAAATCTAGTGTGAAATTCAGCAAGGAACTTTTCAATCTCTAAACAGAATGTTCCAATTTCCAAGCAAGTGGAATGATGTGACAAGATTCTCACTAATGAGCAGCATTGCCTTACGTTAACATCTCATCATTCATTATTCTCACCTCATTATTTTGCAGTTTCGCATTCACCCTTGTACAGCAACAATTCCCAACATGAAAATCAGGGCAGTGACTTGACAACTCCATCTCCATCTTGGAAATTCAGTCCCAAAATCACAGGGCATGTTCCACGGGCTGTGACTTCATGCACCTTGTATCCATGGACATTGCTATCCAACACATCCCAATCTCACTGCACCTTCAAGGCATAGCTCCCATCCACATCCAATACTGTTCTCCATTCAATTCAACACCTTGGAGCTCCTCAGCACCTTTTATTACAGTGCTGCCGCTGGGACACCTTCCATGTAGGAACTGGAACCAGCTCATGGTTTGGACCAGGGGACATCTCAGGGTTGCTTGCTCGCCTTCCTAGCATGCACTAACTTTGTGCCTGCATCGATGATCGCAACAGTTCTGCCTTGCCTTGCCTTGTCTTTTGGCACTTGCCCCCTCAACCATATATTAAAGACTCATAGCACTTCTTGTCATGCTCCTTTATGCAGACACAGAGCAAGGGAGCGTATTGTAGTTTTCAGCACTTATCAATCAAGAGACATGTTAGTCTGAGGCAAGTGCTGTGTGAATCTCACACTGACTTCATTCCCCAGAAGGATGCATGGCAAACACATTCATGTCAAAGAAGATTTGTCTTCATGAACGTGGCTGTCACCACTCAGGGGATCCCAGTACAATCAGTCAAGGGCATTATGTTATCACAGTCCAGGGCAATGGGCTCAGCCAGCTTGGAGTGGTCAGAGTCAAGGGGTCTGTCTCCATACAGTCCAGGGGATGAGCCACATTCAATCTCGCAGGTCTAGTGCCAACAGTCAGGGAATATCAGAGATATCAAGGCTCTAATCAGTCACCAGTCACAGCTGTTAGCCAAGTCCATCAGCAGGTGGGCCAGAGTCAGATCTGGATGTCTGTGGAATGAACATCAAGAGGGATTATCAAGGTACACTGCTGTGGTAAGGCAGTGAGGGAACTCAATGTTGGGAATTGGAAGCTACAATCTGGGATTCAAAGGGCACAAAGATCGTGAAAGGGGAAACCCAAGGAGATGACAGGAGACAGTAGTCTATGGGAGGAAATAGGATATTGCAAGATGGGAGGGTTATTTGCAATAATAAACCACCTTGATGGAGGGAGTGTGGAGCATGATGGTGGAGTGTACTAAACTATTGGGCCAGGGCTCTAGGTTAAGGATGAGAGTTGCATAGGTAATTCCAGTGGTGTATGGGTACATGTTAAGGATCAGTGGTGATGGGCTGTCCAGGGAGTGCCAGGAAGAAAGCAACATGGAGGTTCAAGAGATTTGCCTTGAAGACCAGGCTAAGCCTGTGCCTCACTGTGCCAAGCTCAACCTGTGTTGCCTCCTACTTTCACTCAACTCCGAAATGCAAACTACAAAAAGAATTTCCACAACCACATCCAGAGGGAGTGAGTCAGCACTATATTTTTCTAATCCAATACATGGGCTCTACTTGTCAGCAATGTGAAGCCTTTCAAGGGGCATTTGTATCAACTGTGCACTTGCAGAAAACAGTTTGAATTCATTTACAATCCCATTATCATGCATTTAAAATGTAAGCAATGTACTAGTGAGAAAAACAAGCAATCTTGACCATGTCAATGGTCCTTGCAGTTTGATGATAGTCATCTCTGTGAGTCAAAAGTAATCATTGGCAACCTGAAAAGATGCGTCTGCAAGCTACAAAGTGCAAAATGCAAGATCTGATATGCTGCACGGAAGCATGAAACTGATTCTTTTCACCTTGCAATATGATTTCATGAGCAATAAGCTCTCACTTCAAGGATGTGGCAATGGGAGGGTAGGGCATTGATGTCCATCCGGCAATTACAATCTCCTACTGTCACTTTGTGACATAACTGGTGCTGCATCTATCCAGAATTCCATGGCTCCTTGTCCAACTCTATGGAAAAGTAAACATTCATTGGGAGTGCTGAGAATGCTGACTGCTAACAACTAAGGACCCTGCTCTGTTTCATAAGCTCTGGACACAGGTTCATCATTCCTGAAGAAGGGCTTATGCCCGAAACGTCGATTCTCTTCTTCCCTGGATGCTGCCTGACCTGCTGCGCTTTTCCAGCAACACATTTCCAGCACAGGTTCATCACAAGCTTGACTGATGGATCCAGCTATAGCAGGAGCTAGCATCGCTGTTGCTGAGATAGAATAAAGGTGCAGAAAATTGGAAAAGGAACAGATTTATCAACAGACGCTGAACAGCATCCACATGAAGAGGTTGCAGATGAAGATCCTTCAGGATGCTCAGGAAAGCCACCGTCAATCGTCATTCCTCTCGATTTGTGAGACACAGGGTTACCTTAAGCTGAGGGTATCCTGCAAAACTGTGTCCAGAGCTTAAGAAACAGAATAGGGTCCTTAGTTGTTCGCAGTCAGCATTCTCAGCACTCCCAATGACTGTTTACTTTTCCATAGAGTGGGACAAGGAGCACTCTGATAGGGAGAGCCATGGAATACTGGATGGATGCAGCACCAGTTATGTGAATTATGCCAAATGCTGGAGTACAAGCTGTGATGACCACCCTATCCCAGTGACCGTTGAGGTGACAATGTTTATACAGTTGGCTCCTCCCAAGAAGACAATGAGGGGCTGTGTGGGACCTCTCAGTCCTCAACTCACAAATGTATCAAAGGTGTTACCAACGCAATTTGTGACAGATCACACCAACAGATCTCATTTCCCGGTGATGAAATCATTGCTGCAGCCTGGTCAATTAGCCTTGTTAACACAGCTGGCATCCCCGAGGTACAAGCTGCAATAGACTATACACACCTCACATTGACAGGGCCCTATGATAACACAACTGTGTTATAGAAAGTTCCATCAACATCAAAATCATCTGTGATCATTCATATATTTTGGAATTCGACAACAGGATCCCTGGGATTCTGATTCCCATGACTCCAATATGAACTCTCATGGTTCTGCAGTGATCAAGGGGCCAAATGCCTTATAAGGATAGTTACTGAGGGAAGGGCTACCCTCTGGAACCACGACTGATAATGCTGTTATGCAACCCCCGAACATAAATGGAGTTTAGGTACGTTCCAGCCTATTCTTCAATTGGGGACACAGTGGTGTAAACTACAGGCCTGTTGAAAATGAAGTTGCTCTATTTAGATTGGCCTGGGTGCCCTTGTGGTACACTCCACACAGAGTGTGCTGCATAATAAGTGGAACAGGCAAAGAGGGGATATGATGGACTCTGAAGAACAGTCTTCATAGGATGAAGGACACTGAGTAAGAAGAATATGATCTTCCACTTGATGGAGCACAGCAGTGTAGAGCATAACATGTCAGATGGGACTGAAAGACACCCAATTCCAGCAGATGAGAAATTCATTGACTGTGAAACTGGTGGTACCCAACAGACACGCATTTTCTTTCTGTTCCAAGACCAAATGCAGCTTCTGTTTGTTTTGCTTTCCATTAGTTTTTGCTATTGGCGAATAAAAGTAAATGTTTTGAAATGTTTCAAGACTTTTCTTTTCTTGAACAATGATGAGTTGCTACCAGACACTGGGAAATGGGTATTATAATGGCATTCATGAAGGATGCCTACCGGTCCATCTCCCGCCCTTATTTCGGGAACTCTGACCACAATGCCGTGTTTCTTCTCCCGGTTTACAGGCAAAAGCTCAAGCAGGAGACCCCCCCTCATGGATACAGGTCCAGTGCTGGTTGGAGGAGGCAGAGGATCAACTCCAGTGCTGTCTGGAATTGGCTGATTGGGTCATGTTCAAACAGTCCGCAGGTACCTTGGACGAGTACGCCACCACCATCACAGACTTTATCAGCAAATGTGTGAAGGACTGCACACCGAGGAAGTCAATCTGGGTGTTCCCCAACAGGAAACCCTGGATGAACCAGGACATTCAGAACCTGCTAAAAACCAGACATGAGCCCTTCAGATCAGGAGACCAACTCAAATATAAGGAATCCAAGTATGACCTTCGCAAAGCCATTAAGACAGCCAAGGACCAATACCGATGCAAACTAGAGACCCAGACAGACACCCAGTGACTATGGCAAGGACTGAATGACACCACAGGTTCTAAAAAGAGACCGTGCGAGATAGCAGACGATGACATATACCTCCCAGATCGTTTCAACGCCTTCTATGCTCGCTTTGAGCAGAATTTCGGCAGAGAGGTAACACCTATTCCGACAAGTCCTGACGAACCTATCCCAACAGTCACTGCATCAGAGGGCAGAGCAGTTTTCCTTCATGTGAATCCAAGGAAGGTGATGGGACCAGACAGAGTACCAGGCTGTGCACTCAGAGCATACGCAGATCAATTGGCAGAGGTCTTCTCAGACATCTTCAACCTCTCCCTGCAGCAGGCCACTGTCCCTTCCTGTTTCAAGAGGGCCAACATCATCCCTGTGCCTAAGAAAGCTCATGCAGCATCAATGACTACCGCCCAGTGGCCCTGACTTCGGTGGTCATGAAGTGCTTTGAAAGGTTGGTCATGGCATTAATCAACTCCAGCCTACCCACTACTCTTGACCCACTCCATTTTGCCTATCGGACCACATCAGATGCCATATCACTTGCCCTTCACTCCTCCCTCGAACATCTTGACATCAAGAACAACTACATAAGAATCCTACTCACTGACTACAGTTCAGTCTTCAAAACTATTATCCCCTCGAGACTGGTTACTAAACTGAGTGATCTTAGACTAAGCCCTGCAACTAGATCCTCAGTTTCCTGACCCACAGGCCATAGTCAGTGAAGATTGGGTTCAACATTTCATCCTCACGAACACTCAACACTGGAGCCCCCCAGGGGTGCGTACTCAGTCCCCTACTGTACTCACTGTATACGCATGACCGCGTGGCCAAATACCAGACTAATGCCATTTACAAGTTCACTGATGACACCACTATAGTCGGTCAAATCTCAGATGGCAACTAAACAGACTACAGATGGGAGGTGGAAGATCTGGAAAAAAGGTGCACTGAGAACAACCTAGCTCTCAATGTTGGAAAAACCACGGAACTCATTATTGACTTTCAGCAGGATGTTACTCATGACCCCCCTACACATTAACAGCACAGAGGTGGAACAAGTAGAGAGTGTCAAGCTCCTGGGAGTGGTAATTCACAACAAGCTTTCTTGGACTCTTCATGTGGACACACCGCTTACAAAGGCCCAACAACGTCTCTTCTTCCTCAGGCAGCTAAGGATATTTGGCATGATGGCGAATATACCCTTGCCAACTTTGATAGGTGCGCCATCGAGAGCATTCTGTCTGGACATGTCACTACCTGGTATGGCAACTGTACCATTCAAGATCAGAGACGGTTACAGAGAGTGGTGAACTCGGCCCAGACAATCACAAAGGCCAACCTCCCATCTATAGAATCCATCTACCAGGCCCATTGTCAAGAAAAAGCTGCCAGCATTCTCAAAGATCTATCCCACCCTGGCAATGTTTTTCTCCAACTTCTACCATCGGGGAGAAGGTACAGAAGGCTGAACACATGCATCAGCCGGTTTCAAAACAGTTTCTACCCTACTGTTGTTAGAATACTGAATGGATTACATTTGCTTAACATTAGCCTGTACTTGTGTTTTTGTTTTTGCCACTGTTAACTATTATTTCCTTATCTATGCTACTTAACTCTGTGATCTGCCTGTATTGCTCATAAGACAAAGCTTTTCACTGTACCTTGGTACACATGACAATAAATTCAATTCAATTCAAATCAATTCAATTCAATGTAGGCTGTGACCAAGGACTAAGGCTTAGTGTTTAAAAGGTGATAGCTGTAGGAATACGTACAATAAAGTGTCAGCCATGCCATCTTTTTGCCTTGGGATCTATGATAGCTATCCTACAGCATGCACAGTGAAGGACAACCAGCACCAGACCAGATGTACGTGGTCAAGAGCATCAAGTTCCCAGGAATGACAATAACTAACAATCTGGCCCTCCCACGTAGCTGCGACAATCAAGAAGGCACAACACCTCTTCTTCCTCAGGAGGCTAAGGAACTTTGGCATGTCCATAAGGAATCTCGCCAAATGTTACAGGTGCACTATCAAAAGTATTCTATCCGGATGCATCATGGCTTGGTACAGCCACTGCTCTGCCCAGGACCGTAGGAAACCTCAGAGTTGTAAACACAGTACAGTCCATCATGGAAGCCAACCTCCCATCTATTTACTCTATCTACACGTCTTGTTGCCACAGAAAGGCAGCCAACATCATCAAAGATCCCTCCCATCTCGGTTATACTCTCTTTCATCAGGCAGAAGATTACAAAAGCTTAAACACATGTACCAAAGGTTCAAAAACAGCTTCTTCCCCACTGTTATTTGACTTCTGAATCGACCTCTCTAATTTCAAATCTAATGTTGATCTTGCTTTAGTGCACCTCTTGTGCAGCCATAACCTTGCATACCTTGCTCTGTCTAAACATCCTATGATCTACATGATTCGGAGATGCCGGTGTTGGACTGGGGTGTACAAAGTTAAAAATCACACAACACCAGGTTATAGTCCAACAGGTTTAATTGGAAGCACACTAGCTTTCGGAGCGACGCTCCTTCATCAGGTGATTGGCTAGTGTGCTTCCAATTAAACCTGTTGGACTATAACCTGGTGTTGTGTGATTTTTAACTATGATCTACATGTTCTTGTATGTTATGATCTGCCTGTACTACACACAAACATTTCACTGGACTCAGGTGCATGTGTCAACAATAAATCAAATCAAGTCAACTCCAATCAAACATGGATGGTGTCAAAGCCTGGGGTTGCTATTGGGGTGAGGTGCATGATTAATGAGATTAGTTTGGGACAGTTGCACAAGAAATCTCGCTAAACCTCATGGAGGAAAATCCTTCCTTGAAACTCACAAATGAGACACTTAGCCAACATCTGGTAAGATTCAGCCCCTCCATGAGGCCAGCGAGTTTCCTTGTGCAACTCATTATAAGAGGCCAGCCATTTAGGACTGAGGTGGGGAGACACTGAGGTATTGTGCATCCATGAAATTCTCTGCCCAAGAATACTGTAGATGCTCCATTGTTCCATAGTTTTAATCTTGGCATTTCAGGAATCAAGCAGTACGTTAGCTTTATTGCAGGAGGATTTCAGTACAGGAGCAAAGAAGTCTTTCGTCAATTGTCTAGAACACTGATGAGACAACACATTTGTAGTACTGTGTGTAGTTCTGATCTCCTTGCCTATAGAAGGATACAGTTATTATAGAGGTAATGTCACAAAAGTTCCTGGGCTGTGGGGATTCTCATATGAAGATACTGGGCTTTATTCTCAGGGGTTTAGAAGAATGACAGGCAATCCCATAGAAATATACAAAATCCTGCAAGGATACAGAGTAGATGCAGAAAGTATGTTTCCCATGGCTGTGGAGATCTAGATCCCAGCAACAAAATTAGAGGCAAAACATTTCAAACTAAGTTGAGGAACTTCTTCAATCAGAAGAGAGTGAATCTTTGAAATTCTCTATGCCAGATGGCTGTGGAAGCTCAGTCATTGAGTAAATCCAAAGCAAAGATTGACAGATTTGGTAGTTCTTAATAAAATGAAGAAATATGGGAATAAACCATTGAGTTAGATGATCAGCCATAATCTAGAGCGGTGGAGCAGATCTGAGGGGCTGAATGTCTGTGTTATATACCTCATTCCTATAATTGGACTTGCAGGAAATCAAGGTATACAGTGATAAACAGAAATGTTTTGGTATAATGCTTTAATTAATTATGAAACAGGTTTATGCACATGTACTGTTTGCTCCTGTTCCAATTTCTTGTTGGGAAGTGGTTTCCCTCCAGTACTTTACACAGTTAACTAATCTTCATAGAGTTGTAGAATTTTAAAATAGTAGAACTCAAGATCCAGCAAATCTCTACCTGCTCTTTCATGGTTATGTTACAGCACTAGCAATCATCTGGAGACATGCGTTTAAAGTCGTTCCACATCCAACAGAGAATTTTATCTCAACTTAATAAAATGAATCTGGAAAAAAAACCTAGGGCTCAATGTAACATTCCCCATGAATATGTTTATGATGATGCTGGGTGTGGGTGGGTATGTGTGGGTCACATCAAATATGTTGTGAGAGCCTCCTGACTCATCTCACTTCGTAAAGTGTGACTTCTGTCAGTGAGGCAGGGAGGTCACATTCTGCTTCAGTTTGTCTGCCCACATCATTTTATGGCCAAGGAGCAAGCAGCTTCTGGGCCTGCTTATTAAGTGCTGACTTTTCTTCCAGGTGCCTGTCCCCACTCCCTCTAATATTCTGCCCTTAGTAATGTTGATTATTAACTACTGGATTGTTATAAACTTATTTGGTTCACTAATCCCCTTGAAGGAAGGAAATCTGCCATTGTTACCTTGTCTGACCTATTTGTGACTTTAGACTCATGGAATCCAGGAAAAACCACAGATCCTTAACTACTGTGTGAAATGCCTTGTCAAATCTCTCTGCTTATTCAGGAAGCCACTTTCTCCACAGCAATCATGATGAGCAACAAATACTCACCCTACCATTTAGTGCTAGTCATTGTTCTTTCCCTGGGTCCTTACAACTTTTCACCTGAGTAATTTCCAGTTTTCTTTTGAAGGCTTCTACTGAATGTGGACCCACAACTGTACCAGCTTCTAACTATTACATGATAACAAAAGTTTTTCCTCAAGCCAATGGTCTGCTTGTAGAGTGACCAAGTTAATTTTTCACTGAGGACTGTCAAATCATAATGGTCAAATAATTAAAAAAATTTGGAATGAATTCATCATTTATCTACTCAGGCTATGACTCAGCCCAGACATTTTTTTTTGCTAAAGGTTGATCACTTTTATTTCTCCGTTGAGCACTTGTTGTGGTACCGTTACAGCATCGCTGTGAAGTAAGACCATCTACAAAAGAAAGCTAAAATATTATATTATATTATGATCATTTTGAACAATATATTGCATTAAAGTTAAATGGTGAGTTCAGAAACTCACTCCAAGCCCAAATGTTCCTGTTTTTCGTAAGCATCCAGATGTCCCACCATGAGTCAAGAAAATGTAGTTCTGCAAATTACAGGAAATCTTAAGCCTGAAACAAGAAGTAACCTTGAGCAAAAAAGTGGCCAAACTGCAAATTACTTAAGAACAGCAATATGTATTCAGAACATGAATTATTGCATATAATTATTAGTTATCATCATCATTTATTTTCCCCAATCAGAGCTTTTCCCTCAAATAGATCTTGAAGGCATCATTCCACTCTTACTCATGTCAATTTACAATAATTTACCGCATATTTTGATGTTTTCACATTACAGTGTTTCCAACTGTTCTTCTCATGCAAACATATTTTTTATCTTCAATGTAACAATGACATCTTTAAGTCAGCAAGATATCTCTGCAACATTATCACACCTTGATTGAAGTCTAAACTGATTGAATCAAATTGCCTGATTCAGGCCCCGTTGAGAGGGTCTGAAGTTATACTTTGTCAATAGTGCCAGCAAATGACATTTTACTTTGTACATTTAAATCCTTCTAAAGTTTTTGCCTCCTTTAATTTTGTTTTCAGACACTCTTCCAGAATTATTTGTTAACTTGATTTAATAGGTGCCCACAGATTGCTCAGGTGGTAAATGCACGAGAAACTAGTACAGCCAATGAAAATTTCCAAAGCCAATCATGTTCCGTATTGAGTTAGCTAATCTCTTCAAATCTATCAATTTTGTGGCTCTCTGTTCCAGGCTGAAAAAGCGGAAGAAAAAAAAGCATTTCACCAGTGAATTGATGTTGGAAGATATGGATGACAATGATTGGCATAGACAGCAATGAGCTCAGTGGTGACTCCTCTTATGGTTTGACTGCACGTCACCACTTGAACATAAAATATATAGAGTGAGGTAACAGAGGTCTATTGACATTATCAAACTAGCACAAGAGGGCAAAAGGGAAAAATTGTTAAAAAGGTATGATTTAGACTTTACAGAAAATTGAAGTTAAAAATCACACAACACCAGGTTATAGTCCAACAGGTATAATTGGAAGCACACAAGCACATTTGTCAGCCACCTAATGAAGAAGCAGCGCTCCAAAAGCTAGTGCTTCCAATTAAACCTGTTGGACTATAACCTGGTGTTGTGTGATTTTTAACTTTGTACACCTCAGTCCAACACTGGCATCTCCGAATCAGAAAATTGAACACAACCTTATTTGAATTTAAGTAATTTCAGGCTTCCACTTCTCTTAGTTGTAAAGTACAGTTAATGCTTTTGCATTTTCTCATTGGCTTCAGTTTTATGGATTGTTTTTCTTCTTAAACTCTCTGGAGTCTAGAAGAATGAGAGGAGATCTAATTAAGGTCATTGACAAAGTAGACATAGAAAGGGAGTTGTGCATTTAACTACATTTTGACCACATATGTGCTTTAGGCTTGTTCAACAGTATTTATAGAACATAGAACATTACAGCACAGTACAGGCCCTTTGGACCTCGATGTAGCGCCGACCTGTCATACCAATCTGAAGCCCATCTAACTGACACTATTCCATGTATGTCCATATGCTTGTCCAATGACGACTTAAATGTACTTAAAGTTGGTAAATCTACTACCGTTGCAGGCAAAGCTTTCCATACCCTTACTACTCTCTGAGTAAAGTCATAGAGTCGTAGAGATGTACAGCACAGATGCAGACCCTTCGGTCCAACCTGTCCATGCTAACCAGATATCCCAACCCAATCTTGTCCCACCTGCCAGCACCCGGCCCATATCCCTCCAAACCCTTCCTATTCATATACCCATCCAAATGCCTCTTAACTGTTGCAATTGTACCACCCTCCACCACATCCTCTGGCAGCATACACATACCACTCTCTGCATGAAAATGTTGCCCCTTAGGTCTCTTTTATATCTTTCCCCTCTCACCCTAAACCTATGCCCTCTAGTTCGGGGCTCCCCGACCCCAGGGAAAAGACTTTGTCCATTTATCCTATCCATGCCCCTCATAATTTTGTAAACCTCTATAAGGTCACCCCTCATCCTCCGCCGCTCCAGAAAAAACAGCCCCAGCCTGTTCGGCCTCTCCCTGTAGCTCAAATCCTCCAACCCTGGCAACATCCTTGTAAATCTTTTCTGAACCCTTTCAAGTTTCACAGCATCTTTCCAATAGGAAGGAGACCAGAATTGCACGCAATATTCCAACAGTGGCCTAACCAATGTCCTGTACAGCCGCAACATGACCTCCCAACTCCTGTACTCAATACTCTGACCAATAAAGGAAAGCATACCAAACGCCTTCTTCACTATCTTATCCACTTTCAAGGAGCTATGAACCTGCACTCCAAGATCTCTTTGTTCAGCAACACTCCTGAGGACCTTACCATTAAGTGTATAAGTCCTGCTAAGATTTGCTTTCCCAAAATGCAGCACCTCGCATTTATCTGAATTAAACTCCATCTGCCACTTCTCAGCCCATTGGCCCATCTGGTCCAGATCCTGTTGTAATCTGAGGTAACCCTCTTCACTGTCCACTACACCTCCAATTTTGGTGTCATCTGCAAACTTACTAACTGTACCTCTTATGCTCGCATCCAAATCATTTATGTAAATGACAAAAAGTAGAGGACCCAGCACCGATCCTTGTGGCACTCCACTGGTCACAGGCCTCCAGTCTGAAAAACAACCCTCCACCACCATCCTCTGTCTTCTACCTTTGAGCTAGTTCTGTATCCAAATGGCTAGTTCTCCCTGTATTCCATGAGATCTATCCTTGCTAATCAGTCTCCCATGGGGAACCTTGTCGAACGCCTTAATGAAGTCCAGAAAGATCACATCCACTGCTCTGCCCTCATCAATCTTCTTTGTTACTTCAAAAAACTCAATCAAGTTTGTGAGACATGATTTCCCATGCACAAAGCCATGTTGACTATCCCTAATCGGTCCTTGCCTTTCCAAATACATGTACATCCTGTCCCTCAGGATTCCCTCCAACAACTTGCTCACCACTGAGATCAGGCTCACTGGTCTATAGTTTCCTGGCTTGTCTTTACTGCCCTTCTTAAACAGTGGCACCACGTTTGCCAACCTCCAGTTTTCCGGCACCTCACCCTGTGACTATCGATGATACAAATATCTCAGCAAGAGGCCCAGCAATCTCTTCTCGAGCTTCCCACAGAGTTCTCGGGTACACCTGATCAGGTCCTGAGGATTTATCCACCTTTAACTGTTTCAAGATATCCAGCACTTCCTCCTCTGTAATCTGGACATTTTGCAAGATGTCACCATCTATTTCCCTACAGTCTATGTCTTCCATATCCTTTCCCACAGTAAATACTGATGCAAAATATTAATTTAGTATCTCCCCCATTTTCTGTGGCTCCACACAAAGGCCGCCTTGCTGATCTTTGAGGGGCCCTATTCTCTCCCTAGTTACCCTTTTGTCTTTAATATATTTGTAGAGACCCTTTGGATTCTCCTTAATTCTATTTGCCAAAGCTATCTCATGTCCCCGTTTTGCCCTCCTGATTTCCCTCTTAAGTATACTCCTACTTACTTTATTCTCTTCTAAGGATTCACTCGATCTATCCTGTCTATACCTGACATATGCTTCCTTCTTTTTCTTAACCAAACCCTCAATTTCTTCAGTCATCCAGCATTCCTTATACCTACCAGCCTTCCCTTTCACCCTGACAGGAATATACTTTCTCTGGATTCTTGTTATCTCATTTCTGAAGGCTTCCCATTTTCCAGCCGTATTTTTTCAAGATTTAGTAACTGCTCCAAAAGTGGTAATCAATGCCATGATCACAATACCAAATTTGCAACATTTGTTTGAAAGCAAGAGGTTGCTGAGGGAATAAGTAGAACTCAAAGAAGATTGGCGAAATCAATTCATAAGTTACATTATGACTAAAAGTAATTGTGGGTCAAAAATCCCAGAAGATAGTGGCTGAATAACAGAATCATATTTTAAATGGGAAAATAAAAGAAATTTAAAAATAAGGCATTTGACCAAAAGAGGTACAGAGAGGTCCATATTAGTGATAGCAAAGTTAGCCAAACATTTCCTTAAAAGCCAACTGGAGAGATGATGCAAATTGAAAAAAAGATTATGAGGAACAGTTCAATAAGATTTCGGGAAATAGAAATACACCATTGGGTTCCTGTTTCACCATTCTCTGAAAATCATGATTGATCTGCAAACTAACTCCACATCCTGGGATATGTCTGGATTGAAATAAATTTCTGTCAATATCAAATTAAAATGAGCAATTGTTCCAGCATTGAATATTATTAAAGAGGAACTGTGTCAAATTAGGTTCAGATCCCTGAAAAGGGCCTGAAATGATATGTCAGGAAGAATCTAATAGTCTCCTCCTGTGCTTACGTGGATGTGTACAATAAACTTCGCAAAACGTAAAGCTCCATATTTCTCTGCAATAAACTATATCTACTCACTAACCCATCAGCATCTCTGTAATCTCTTGTATTCTTTCTCACAATTTTACTTGTGCATTAATTTGATATAATTCAACTGTGTCTGTGCACAATATAATTGCCAACCTCTTGAACACCCTTGATCCTTGCTTTATGCTTAGCTACTTCTTTAGCTAAATTATGTAGCTAAATTCTCTTTGATATTGCACTATGTGCTTCAGTCCTCATAACCAATCTTTAATGTGGTAGCTCTTTAATGATTTCTGGAGATTCCCAAATATAATTTCCAGCACAGCCTCTATATTTATATATTCTGTGATGTTCTCAAAAGCTTCAATTGAATTAGGCCAGCATGATCTGTACTTTACAAACCAATGCCTTTCTAAGTGCTGGGTAATGTCATCCCATTTTATAGACTTGAAGATCACAAAGATAAATACAGCTTAAGGAGGCCATTTGGCTGATCCTTCCATAGAAATTGCTAATCTTCCCTATCACGACATCTAAGTGCCTTTTAACTGCATAATGCGGACATATTTGCTGTACATTGGCTGTAAATAGGTTCCTCTATGCTGTTACCCACAGAGGTCAACAGTCATTCTGAAAGCAACAAAGCAGTTCGGGAGTAACCATCAAAGAGGATTGGTGAAATCAATAAGCAACATTATAAATGAAAGCAACTGTGGGTCAGAAAGGTCAACAAGAAGCAGCTGACTATCATAAGCATATTTTAATTAATAAATAAATGGGAAAGAGAATAGCGTTTGAAAAGTAGGGTTTGCAAAACAAAAGCAATATAAAGAGAAGCATGTCAAGCAAACCAAAGCACTGCCTTAAACGTAAATAGCAGTAACAATGTGATAATGATGCAAACTGAAAAAAGATAAACGGGAAACGTTTCTGATCCTTTTCTGAAATGATTAAAAAGTAAATAAAAGGCCAGGTCAGGCAGCATCCAAAGAGCAGGAGAATCAACATTTCAGGCATAAGCCCTTCATCAGGAAAGCCCCTGCTCCTCGGATGCTGCCTGATCTGCTGTGCTTTTCCAGCACCACGCTCTCGACTCTGATCTCAGCATCTGCAGTCCATGCTTTCTTCTAAGTAAAAAGCCAGTCCAGATTAATGCCCTCATCACAGTAGAACGGAAGTAGACAGGGAAAGAAGCAAATTGGAGCAATGCAGCTGATCGATAGAGAGGAGAAAGATGGCTGTAGTAGGGAGGTGCTGGAAGCAGTTTCTTGGAATGGGGGAAAGTGAATAGGCAAAATACCAGCCTAAATTGAGAGAGTGGGAGGAGAAAGTCCTGTGAAACTGGGGGTGGGGCAGATGGAGAAGAGTAGCAATTTGAAACTCTTTAGAAGTAATGAGTTGAATTAGGTTAAAAATTGAGGAGAAAGTGAGGTCTGCAGATGCTGGAGATCAGAGCTGAAAATGTGTTGCTGGAAAAGCGCAGCAGGTCAGGCAGCATCCAGGGAACAGGAGAATCAACGTTTCGGGCATAAGCCCTTCTTCAGGCTACATTCAACCGAAGAGCACTGTTTGTCAACTTGACTGAGAACAGAAGAAGAGAACTGGGTTAATGATGCAACTTTTTTCAAAAAATATATATTCTTCACAATCAATATCACTGCTTGGCCAAGAATCATGCAGTTCCTCAATTTATCCCTCTTCGAGCCTCCAGTCCCTTCCCCGGTCATTAATCCCAATGTGGCACCCCCAGATTCATACTTAAGGCCACTGATCCTGACAACTTGAAGATCGACCTTTTCTAACACTATCCAATATTAGATGTTCCAAGTTTCTTGTCATTTGTGCATTGAGAAGGATGCCATGACAGAGGTGAAGGCACCACAAGGGGGTGCTTACAATTTTAACCCTCAATATCTAAGTAGGTCAGTGTAGGGAATTGATCTGGACCTCATTGTTGAGATCATTTTGTTTTCTTAAGAATAGAAATCTTATCAATTCTGAGATATAAAAGTACTTTAAAATTAACCAGAGACCAATATTCTAATTTTGTGGAAGAACCTACACTTGGGGTCTCTCTTTCAAAATAAGGGATCACCTATTTCAGACAGAGATGAGGAGAATTTCTTTTCCTCACAGAGGCTCATGAGTTTTTGGAACTCTCTCAAAAGGCAGTGGAAGCAGAGTCTTTGAATATGTTTGAGGCAAAGTTGGAGTTATTCTTAATAAGCAAGGTGATGAAAGGTTATTGAGGGTAGGTGGGAATGTGAAGGAATCAGATCTGCCATGATCTTATTGAATGATGGACCAAACTCAAGAGGCTGGGTAAGCTTCTGCTCTTAATTTTTATGTGTGTATATTCACTACATTTCTAATGTACAATTTGCAGTTAGGGCAGTACTGTAGATGTCAACTATTTGGATGTTGAGCTTTCACTCATTTTCTGAAATACAAGAATAGAAATACCTAAAGAGGAAATTCTATATTGACTTGCATGAGAAAGGACCTCTCCTTTCAGAGGTCAAACACATAGAAGGAAGTTAATTTACTTAGACACATACAGGCCCAATTTCTGCATATTTTGCACCAAGTTCAAAATAAGTATCAATTCTGTGTGTTTTAGTTTAGAAAAGAAGTCAATTTTCATCGCTCACTGCCCTATCCCTTTTCTATCTCAACTATTTGATCCAAGGCAATTGCAAGTGGGCTCCAAGATGCCATTTAGCTGCAAAATTTAGTGCATGCATTGGATTTGGAGGGCAAAGACTCCTTCAAAATTAGGCCTGACAGGTCTCAAGTGAATAATGCCAGGAAATTGCAGATAACAGTGATCACCAGTCACCATTTGCAACTCCTTAGATATTGAAGTAGTCTGTATCCATATGCAGCAAGACCTGGATAGCATCTAAGTTTGGGATGTAGCAAGTAATATTTGTACCACAGAAGTGTCAGTCAATGACCGTTTCAACCAAGGGAGAATCTAGCCATTGCTCCTTATGTTCAATGACATCACTATTTCCGGTTCCTCCCCTACTATCAAAACTCTGAGAATTACCACTGACTAGAATCTGACTGGATGAGCCATATAAATGATGTGGCAATGAGACCAGATCAAAGGCTAGGAATTGTGTGGTGAGTAATTCACCTTCTACCTCCACACTCCTGGAGCACCATCTACAAGGTACAAGTCAAGAATAATTTTCATTTGCCCCCATATCCAACAATACTCAAGAACCTCCACACCATTCAAGACAAAACATCCTACTTGATAAGCATCTAATCCGCCACCTTCACTTTTTACTGTCTTCATCACTGATGCATAGTGACAACTATGCGTACCACATATCAGATGCACTGCAGTAACTCACATGGCTCCTTCAATAGTACCTTCCAAGCCTGTGATCAGCCTGAAGAACAGAGCAGCAAATGCATGGGAGCACCACCAACTGCAAGTTCCCCTTCAAGCCACTCACCATCCTGACTTGGATCAAGTCACTGTTTCTCAACTGTTGCAGGATTAAAATCCTGGAATGCTCTTCCTAGCAATATTGTAGGTGTTCCTATTCCCCACAGACTGTAGAGGTTTAAGAAGGCAGCTCAATGCCATTTTCTCTGTGGCAGTTAGGGACAGACAATAAATGCTGGGCTAAGCAGTGATACACACATCACATGATTTAGTAGGAGTTAAAAGGCACCGTTTAACATCACTGCCATTGATATTACAGACTCCGATGTTATGACGGAATCTTATGCTGCCCAGCTACTAAACCTACCACAGGAATTTAATAAACTGGGGATTATGGTGGGTTTGTACTCCGCCGCCTTCCTGCCTCCTTCCCCTGGTGTGAGTCCTTTGGATGGCCTTCTGCCAACTGAGGGCCTCAAATGGGTAATTAAAATCCATGTAAGGCCTGGACCCCACTACTACTGGTATTAACCCATTGGCAGACAACGGCCTGCATGAGGGTACCAAAGGCTGACCAGGAACCCAGCATCAGGAAATCCACTGAGAGCCTCTCCCCTGCTTTTGCTGCTGATACTTCTCCCACGACCTTCCCCTGAGCCCACCTTACCACTTGGCAAGGCCTGACTTTCTGTGACAATACTAGATCTGCTGCAACCAGCACCAATGATGGGCTGTTGTTCAATACAGCGACTAGACCCTGATTGGTTGGCAGCTGTTCATGGATGGGACTTCTGGCCTCCTCCACACCAGCGCTTTGACCAGAGGAAGGCCTCGATTGTCTGATTTAATAAAGATATGACAGACTTTCTCTAATTGAGCTGACACTAGCCCTGCATGTGTATGGAGTGCACCCTCTACAGTTGTGGCATCAACAAATACAGCCTTAATCTTTGGTCTAACCAATCTACAGCTCCCTCTCATAGTGCTTCAAAATTCCCCAGTTTTATCATTAACAACATTGCAACACATCTCCTATTGATAAATGTGTTTCTAGATTTGGACAGGAAAATGGGGAAGCCAACACATTGGTTGTGACTTGAGCCCTAGCAGTCATCCAGAACTGCATGCAGTCACTGTAACTTCTACTATTCATTTCCCAACAGCTGAGAGATATAGTTATACAGTCTCCATTGTCACTGCTCTGTTCACTCTGAGACGTTCACAAAGTAGCATATCTATTTTTCATGTGCCAACATCAAATGTTGCAATATTCACAGGAAAGCATTGCAACTTCTTCTTTACGGAACAGATTCACACTCTGCATAACGCTGCTTCCTCTTCCTTTGGTTTGGTCTGTACTGTCATGACTAATAATGCCACATAGAAGTCATGTTGCTGTCATTGTAATCCTATTTATTTGGCTCTTAGGAAGTGGAGTCTCAACGCATAACAATTTAGTCACAAAGACGTAAGCAACTCTTTGCTATGTTTGGCTAATTGGTAGTGTCACTGTCTGAGTTAGAAGCTAGTGCTCCTCTCCACCACCTGATCATATTATCTTTAGACTGATACTTCAAAGCTCCAGAGAGAGAGCGGGCCGTGCTATCAATAATGGTAGCTGCTGAGTAAGAGAAAAGCTCTTCAGCTTCTGCTGTGGTTGGGGTCAAAATGGGAGGGATCCTGTTTAATGTCAAAGTGATCTGCTTAACCAAAGTGTTGGTTAAGGAATACATACTGGCAAGGCCACCAGAAATAACTCTCTTGCTCTACTTCAAAATAGTAACATGGAATATTTCACATCCACTTGAGAAGTCAGATAGCACCTCAATTTCAGGTCTCATCTAAAAGGCAGCAAGTGCAACAGTGCAGCACTCCCTTAGTATTGCATTGGAATGCCAACATTGAGGTTTTTTTTATATGTGCTCAAATCTTGGGGAATTAAACCTAAAACTTTGTGAATTTACAGGCAAGAGAGCTACCAACTGAGCAACAAGGAAATTTCCACATTGCAACAGAATATTGCAAGAGCTGACCATCTTCGCCAAAACTTTTTAGTTGTATCTGGTAGTGTAGTCTATCACTGGCAACTAAGCAACTAATTGTAGAGAAGAAACAAGAATGTAATTGGAAACCTACAGAGAGCTGCAGCCAAAAGACCTAAAATCAGTGTATCATGCTCAGGACGTTTTACGAAAACTTTGTAACATTGATTTTCAGGATACATCTGGATTCTGTGGACAAAGTTAAAAATCACACAACACCAGGTTATAGTCCAACAGGTTTATTTGGAAGCACAAACTTTCGGATCGCCGCTCCTTCAACAGGTAGTTGTGGAGGTTAAGGTCATGCTCACAGAATTTACAGCCAAAGGAGTCCAGTGTCATGGAGATGTGATACAGTAAATAATCTTAGATTAAAATTTCCATCTTTTATAATGGGATATTCTGGTTTCTATTCTTTGATATGTAAATCCCAGATCTTCTTTTCAATTACATTCTCAAGATAGCTCAGGTTTTTAAACAATAGGTATGAGGTCTATCTGTGTCCCAATGCTGTATCAGACTGACAAAATTAAAAATCACACAACACCAGGTTATAGTCCAACAGGTTCAATTGGAAGCACACTAGCTTTCGGAGCGATGCTCCTTCATCAGGTGGTTGTCGACCATCTAATGAAGGAGTGTGCTTCCAATTAAACCTGTTGGACTATAACCTGGTGTTGTGTGATTTTTAACTTTGTACACCCCAGTCCAACACCGGCATCTCCAAATCAGACTGAAAAGCCCTCTGTATAGCTTTACAGAGTTTTACGTGGATTCATGCAGTTTTTGAGCAAAATAAAACGTAATTCTGCAAAAACAAATTCACCCCATAAGCTTATATGTGTGTGCATGTAGGAGCAATAGATTGAGTGTGCATGTGAGTGTGTGCATGTGGGTGTGAGTGTAGAGTGATAGAGAGTGTGTGCGTAGATTCTGTGGAAATACACTACCACTTGTGTTAGCTACCGTGGCATAAATACTACTACCAGTTCTGAGCATACCTCAGGGAAAATGAAATATAAATAAAGTGGCAAGTTTGCAGATGCAATGGTGACTTTGACACAACCGCAACACTCTCAGTATGCTAGATTCTGTTGAAGACATACATCAAGCATTTTCACATGATGTGCTGGGTAATGAACTTTTCGTCATTTCTGTCTATGATTAAAGGAACAAGTGCCTCTTTAAAGCAATGATGTAGAAAACATGGAGAGTCATTGTTACATGCTTTTACCTGACTTTTTTTTATATTCATGAATGGGATGGTGGTGTCACTGATAAGGCTGGTATTTGTTGCCCATGACTAATTTCCCTTGAACACATTAGTTCTCTAGATTGTTTTAGAGTGCAATTAAAAGTCACCAACGTTGCTGTGCACCTAGAGCTATATGAGGGCCAGACCAGGTGAGTAGAGCAGGTTTCATTCCCTAAGGGACATTAGTGAACCAGATGGGTTTTCAAGAAAATCAACAATGGTTACATGGTCTCCATGAAGCATTTTTTCATTTCCAGATTTTTAAAAATTGATTTCAAATCCCAACATCTGCCATGGTGGGATTCAAACCCAATCTCACAACATTAAAATAAAACAAAGAACTGCAGATGCTGGACATCTCAAACAAAAACAGAAATTGCTGGAAAAGCTCAGCAGTTCTGGCTGCATCTGTGGAGAGAAAGCTGAGTTTTAATGTTTCGAATCCAGTGACCCTAACTGATGGCAGCTAGAAACCATCTGTTTATGCTGAAGGTAGGATGTGATGGAGGAAAGGAATGAGCAGATTGGCAGAGATGGAGCCCAGCAAGAGAAAGGGATGGATGACAGAATGCTTAAGAGAAAGAAAAGCTGATCATGAGGACCACAGTAAGTGCAAAAGATTGGCTGTGCAGAAAGCAGCTCATGTCATGAAAGGGCCTAGGATTGTGAGAGTGGAAAAAGCACATGGAAGAATGTGTTCAGGCTCTAAAACTATTGAACTCAATATTGAGTGCTGAAGGCTGCAGGCTTCCCAACTGGAAAATGAGATGCTGTTCTTCAAACTTGCCTTGAGTCTTGATTACTATCAAGATTAGAGTGGTGCTGAAAAAGCACAGCAGACCAGGAAAATTGATGTTTCAGGCAAAAGCCCTTCATCAGGAAGGCTTTTGCCCGAAACGTCGATTTTTCTGCTCCTCGGATGCTGCCTGATGTGCTGTGCTTTTCTAGTACCACTCTAATCTTGACTAGTCCCCAGCAACTGCAGTACCGGAATGCAAAGTATGGGCTAATGGTAAGATTCTTGGTAGTGTAGATGAGCAGAGAGATCTCGGTGTCCAGGTACACAGATTCTTGAAAGTTGCCACCCAGGTTGACAGGGTTGTTAAGAAAGCATACGGTGTTTTAGCTTTTATTAATAGAGGGATCAAGTTCCGGAACCATGAGGTTATGCTGCAGCTGTACAAAACTCTGGTGCGGCCGCACTTGGAGTATTGTGTACAGTTCTGGTCACCGCATTATAAGAAGGATGTGGAAGCTTTGGAAAGGGTGCAGAGGAAATTTACTAGGATGTTGCCTGGTATGGAGGGACGGACTTACGAGGAAAGGCTGAGGGCCTTGAGGCTGTTTTCATTAGAGAGAAGAAGGTTGAGAGGTGACTTAATAGAGACATGCAAGATAATCAGAGGGTTAGATAGGGTGGACAGGGAGAGCCTTTTTCCAAGTATGGTGATGGCGAGCATGAGGGGGCATAGCTTTAAATTGAGGGGTGATAGATATAGGACAGATGTCAGAGATAGTTTCTTTACTCAGAGAGTAGTAAGGGTATGGAATACTTTGCCTGCAACGGTAGTAGATTCGCTACATTTAAGTCGTCATTGGACAGGTATATGGACGTACATGGAATAGTGTAGGTTAGATGGGCTTCAGATTGGTATGACAGGTCGGCGCAACATCGAGGGTTGAAGGGCCTGTACTGCACTGTAATGTCCTATGTTCTATGTACCCACTTCCGCCTTGCTTACTTTCATCCAGCCATCTCTCTCTCTCTCTCTCCCTCTCTCTCTCTCTCTCTCTCTCTGGGCTCCATCTCTGCCTATGTTCTCACTCCTTTTCCCTTTAACCCTTGACTTCAGCATAAACACCACCTTTCCTATGTACCATCAGTTCTGAAGAAGGGTCACTGAACTCGAAACAGTAACTCTTTCCTTTACACAGATGCTGCCAGACCTGCTGAGTTTGTCCACCAATTTCTGGTTTTGTTCCTCAACAGCATCAGTTGGGTCTGTGGATTACTAACCTAGTGATCCAGACTACAACTCTAGTCTGGAAATAGCATTGGGTTCATATACGACCGTTTGGAGGCCAGGTGTGCCTCTATTTGGCTTGCTATACTAGCCACCCACAAAGATTGCAGATATCCTTCCAAATCCAATTGAATCCAAATCTGATTTTTTTTTGGTTAATCCCCAGAGCTCAACCCCAATGTTGCAACATGTCTTGCAGGGGGAGAGTGGGGTTTCTATACGGCAACAAAGAAACGTTACAATTTTCTTGGGATGGCTGAGGTAGTAGTGGGGCGGTGTAGATGTTACAGCGATAGACAGGTGAAACTTCTCTGGACTGTCAGTCTCAATTCTCAGCCATTACTACAGTAAAATGCCTTGACTTGTATCTCAGACATATATCGGTTCAGTGCTCATCTCAGTAAACCCTTTCAAACAGATGCCTTACTTCACAGACAGGGAAATTGAAATTTATCAAGGAGCTGTAAGTAAATGTTAAATTTTACTATCTTCTTTTCCCAATGCAAACTTCTAGAATTAGCCAGCAACTCTGACATTGAGAAACCTGCAGCACATCTATTGTGTTCCGCTATGTTGCATTTTTCTTGTCTGTGGTTGTGATTCGTGTCATGCCAGCAGCACAAGCCTGTACCATTGGCTACTTGCAGATGTTGTCAGTGAGTGGAAGAATTTGTCTCTCAAAGCACCTTTCCCAAGTACTCATAGTAAAATTAAAAACATTTTGTATGTGGTCAAATCTGTACCTACATTCAAGCTAGTTGCAGTTTTTAGTTGAACTGAAAGATTTCTGTTGTAAACGAAGCCTGACATGTGGTTGAATTATTCATTTTTGAGAAAAAAGTGGTTTTTGCACCTTTTCAATGTTATTTCTATCCCTCCCCTGTATGCATAAAAGTTTAGGCCATTTCACAGGTGATGCCATCATCGCCCAGTATTATCCTGAACTGTAAGCATCCACATGCAGTTGGACAACAATTAAGCGTGATCCAATCTTAGCCTGATAACGTCACAAAAGGGCTCACTGGATAAGTATCAGAATCGGCAATAGTCCACAAAGATCAACTCCAGATGCTGGAAATAAATCATTAAAACAGACATTCTTGGGAACATTCTACAGATAATTCAGAGTGGAATGTGTCTCAAGACTGAGAACAACACAGTCCAGGAACAGAGTACGCTGACCTCTAAATATATGGGGGTCGAAAAGTGTGGCGCTGGAGAAAGCACAGTAGGTCAGGCAGCAACCAAGATCAGGAGAGTCGACGTTTCAGGCATAAGCCCTTCATCAGGAATATCTTATGGTCTGGCATCAGACAAGGATGTATAGATAACTGCTGCTAGTATCTCATTAACTGCAGCATGTCCATATGCTTCAGTTAGGATATTTGCATTTTAACATTAAGTAAAACCAAACATCTAATTTTAAAAGAACTTTTAAATGAAATATATAGTTTTGTGTGAAAGTGTGAGCTATATTTTAATATGTGTGTAAGGAGGGAGAAGGGGAAATCAGATGATTATACTTGGTAGAATTGCCATCTTACATTATCTGTCATGGTAAGTTCGAGGTCAAACTGTTTAAATGTTTTTATTTGAAACAATGTTGATGCCATCACAATATTAGTGATATGATCAAATCAGGAGTGGACCAAAGTTTTTTGCTGTTTAGTTCAATATCATTTCTATTTTGAACCTTTCTATTTTGTTGCAATATTTGTACATTGTCTTTAAACCCAACATGTTCCCGTCTCTAGAAAGCCATAAGAATTCTAACATAACTAAGTCCAATATGTTAGTTGAAGTAAAAAAAAGTCTCCTGTTTAAAGAAAGAAGGAAGATAAAACCAAGACCACAATGGTTTAGCAAGAAGGCGAGAAGAATACAAAGAAAGGTCAAATGAGGAAGTGAAAAGTAGAAAGGTCCCAGGACCAGCAACTGAGGACACTTAAAGCAGTAACTGAAGGCGATATAAAGGGTAAAACCTCAAGAAAACAGCAAGCAGAACCCAAAATAGCTAAGCTCACCTAAAAATCTAGTTGAAAAAGCAGTAAGTGATAAATTCAGTAAAATTGCTGCAGATGATCAGGATCTTGTAGATAGAGAATATTTTTCATGGTCAATTAGTATCAGTTCATCTGTTCATCAGTGACTCACAGTAATAGAGCTGTTTAATAATTATTTCCTGGTGTTCAGCTCCATTCATGTCTCTGATAGTAGAACAGCATCTTGGCTTTGGTTGTCACGTATAGGGATAAGTTCACACGACATCAATACCGCTCATTGATCACTTCCAATAAGAGGAGCAAGTACTTCCATCTAACCTTCCACTGCATCACACACATCAGATCCTTTGCTATCACCATGTGGAACAGTCTTTACAAGCAATGGATTTCAGGCTGACACCTTGGCATTTCCTGGTTGGTAGGCCACCATGATCAATGGTCCCACTTGCTTTTATGTGAGGTTAATGAATTGACAATTGATATAAGCAATAAACAGGCCCTCATCTCTACCTGTGTGGAACAGTGGAAAAAAGTAGTGCATATTATTTTTGTATTTTTTTCTGTTGTGACAATACATTTCTTGAAATATTTACTGTAAGGGAAACAAATACAAAACTGAGAAGGATATACCTTAGTTATAAAAGGTATCAGTGAGACAACATATGGAGCATTGTATTGGTGTCCTTATTTAAGGAAAGATGCAAATACTTTACTTGTCCTATTGTCATCTTCATTAGTCTAGTACTATCATTCCTTTCATCATTCGATCTCTTCCATCTTCTTTCCTCCTTTCTATTTCTGCTTTGTTTATCCTGGCTCTGCGCTCACGTAAAATTGTTATACCTTTAACTTTTAGTTCTGATGAAAAGTCACTGACCTAAAATGTTAATTCTTTCCATGCATGCTCCCTAATTATCATTGGCTTATTTCTTCCATTTCAAGATTATCCATGCTTCTCCTCGCTCCTAAGTTAACTGTGACTTCTGCCATTCAACATGTTTCTGAACAAAGAGACCTTGGAATGCACATTCATGGTACCTTGAAAGTGGAGTCACAGGTAGACAGCACAGTAAAGAAGGCACTTGGTATGCTTGCCTCTATTGATCAGTGCATTGAGTATGGGAGTTGGAAGGGCATATTACAGCTGTACAGGACATTGGTTAGGCTACTTTTGGAACATTGTGTGCAACTCTGGTCTCCCACTACAGGAAGGATGTTGTGAAACTTGAAAGGGTTCACAAAAGATTTACAAGGATGTTGCCAGGGTTGGAGGATTTGAGCCAAAGGGAGAGGCTGAATAGGCTGGGGCTGTTTTTCCTGAAGCATTGGAGCTGAGGGGTTTATAAAACCATGAGGGGCATGGATAGGGTAAATAGATAAGGTCTTTACCCCAGGGTGGGGGAGTCCAAAACTAGAAGACATAGGTTTAAAGTGAGAGGGGAAAGATTTAAAAGGGATCTAAGGGGCAACATTTTCACACAGAAGGTAGTGTGTATATGGAATGAGATGCCAGAGGAAGTGATGGAGGCTGGTACAATTGTAACATTTAAAAGGCATCTGGATGGGTATGTGAATACGAAGGGCTTAGAAGGAAATGGGCCAAATGTTGGCAAATGGGACAAGATTAATTTAGGATATCTGGTCGGCATGGACGAGTTGGTCCGAAGAGTCTGTTTCCATGCTGTACAGCTTTATGATTCTATGACTCCATGTGCAGGATCATCCTTGAATGACTAATTCCCTGCAAGATGCCTAATCTGCATTCAATAGACCTTCCTGATAGGATGAATGAGATTGGGAGCTGTGTTAGGAATGCATTTTAAAATTATTTTTCTAAAATGACCAATATTTTAACGTGCGATCTGTTAAGCAGTAGTTCAGCCATCACCGACACCTATGATATGTCGCAGGGGAAAGCAAAGAGTGAGTCAAGAACATAGTGGTCATTCCCCATTGATTTTTCCAAATGGATGTTGTAGCTTCAATGGCTACTCTGGATATACCATGTGAAGAAGGAACTTTCTCCATTCTGCCAGAGAATTCATGTGAAAAATTCCCAATGGATTAAACTAAAATTGAATTATTAATGGACATGACTGCAGAGATCAAATTGGGTCTCACAAGACAGGGAAGATAAGCCGATCTATTAGATAATTAGTGCAGTATGAATGACTGTGGTTCACAGTACATTATCAGAATAACAGGTCAATAGCGTAGAGAAGACTCATTCTGTGCTATGCTACTTTTACATTTGAACTAAAATATTTCAGTTACATTTCAGTTATAGCAGATCATTTTCAACTCCTGTGTGACCAATTTTAGTTTGAATTCCTGTCCTGTAGAAAATAGCTGCAAGAATTTAGTTTGATGCTAATCAATTTTCAAAAGTTTCTTTTATTACAATCTTTGATAATTTCAAGAAAATATACTCATTTCATAAAGGACAGCAGTATGCTGAGTAAAACGTTCTATTGAGCTCATTGTTAATTCCACCTGTTTTAAATACAATGAATCTCCTTTGGTTTAAACAATTTCTTCTTTATTTCCAGGCTCAGTATGAAAATCCACCTCATATTTATGCTCTAACAGACAATATGTACAGGAATATGATGATTGATGCAGAGAACCAGTGTGTTATAATCAGGTATGAAACAGTAACTATTCACTGATTACAGGAAGACAAAAGCCCATTAAACTCAATCTGAATATTTTATTTATTGACCATCAAATACTCCCACAAGATTGCTGACAAGAAACAATTGCTGGTGGACAAGCAGCATCGGGAGATGGAGAAGTCAACGTTTCGAGTGCAACCCTTCTTCAGGACTGGATGTAGGGGGAGCTGCAGATAAAGGGGGTGGCAGGGGCAGGGTGGTGAATTGGGCATAGGTGAAGAAAGGCAGGGTGTATGACCAGCTTGGTCAATGGGAGGAATGAATCCAGTTGGTGGCAGGGAGCAATGGAAGGGAAGGATAGAGGCTGGGAAGGGAGTCGGGGGATGGGAAAGGAGGTTATTGAAATTGGAGAACTCAATGTTGAGTCATCTGGGCTGCAGGCTACCCAGGTGGAAGATGAGGTTCACCCTTTCCCCATCCCTTCAACTGCTCCCTGCCACCTATTCATTCCTCCCATCAACCAATCAGGTCATAGCCTCTACCTGTCTTCAGTCATCTCCACTTCACCACCCTGGCCCCACCATCCCCTTTATCTGGAGCTCCATCTACCCCCCACCTGCAGTTCGGAAGAAGGGTTACACCCAAAATGTCAGCTTCTCCATCTCCTGATGCTGCCTGGCTTGCTGTGTTCTTCCAGCCTCCTGCCTGTCTTCTTTGGATTTCACCATCTGCAATTATTTTACCTACACTATCACAGAGCCACACTCAAACATTATTGCCACATTCTGGATTTGGATTTGCCTTGCTGAGCTAGAAGATTCGTTTTCAGATGTTTTGTCACCATACTAGATAACATCTTCAGTGAGCCTCTGAATGAAGCACTGGTGGTGTAGCCCACTTTCTATTTATATGTTTGAGTTCCTTGGCTGGTGATGTCATTTCCTGTGGTAACATCATTTCCTATGGTAAAAACAATGACTGCAGATGCTGGAAACCAGATTCTGGATTAGAGTGGTGCTGGAAAAGCACAGCAGTTCAGACAGCATCCAAGGAACAGGAAAATTGGCGTTCCGGGCAAAAGCCTTCCTGATGAAGGGCTTTTGCCTGAAACATCGATTTTCCTGCTCCTTGGATGCTGTCTGAACCGCTGTGCTTTTCCAGCACCACTCTAATCCAGAATCATTTCCTATGGTGATGTCATTTCCTGTTCTTTTTCTCAGGGAGTACTAAATGGGATCCCAGTCAATATGTTTGTTGATAGAGTTCTGGTTGGAATGCCATGCCTCTAGGAATTCTCATGAGTGTCTCTATTTGGCTTGACCTAGAATGGATGTGTTGTCCCAGTTGAAGTGGTGTACTTCCTCATCCGTATGTAAGGATACTAGTGAGAGTGGGTCATGTTGTTTTGTGGCTAGTTGATGATCATGTATCATGGTGGCTAGTTTTCTGTCTGTTTGTCCAATGTAGTGTTTGTTACAGTTCTTGCAAGGTATTTTGTAGATGACATTAGTTTTGCTTGTTGTCTGTATAGGGTCTTTCAAGTTCACGAGCAGCTGTTTTAGTGTGTTGGTGGGTTTATGGGCTACCACGATGCCAAAGTTTGAGCAGTCTGGCAGTCACTTCCGAGACGTCTTTGATGTAGGGGAGAGTGGCTCGAATTTCTGGACGTATTTCGTCTGCTTGTATGGGTTTGTTGCTCAGAAATCGATAGACTGTGTTCATTGGGTACTCATTCTTCTTAAATACACTGTGTAAGTGTTTTTCCTCTGCTCTGTGTAGTTCCTCTGTACTGCAGTGTGTGGTGGCTTGTTGAAATAATGTTCTCATGCAGCTTCATTTATGGATGTTGGGATGATTGCTTCTGTAGTTCAATATTTGGTCCGTATGTGTTGTTTTCCTGCAAATCCTGAGTTGGAGTTCCCCATTGGCTGTTGTTCTACTGCGACAACTAGGAATGGCAGCTTGTTGTTATTTTCCTCCTCTTTTGTGAATTCTGTGCTAGTAAGGGTATTATTGATTGTCTTGAAGGTTTTCTCTAATTTGTTTCATTTAGTGAACCCAAAGTTTGGGTTAGATGGTTGGCAGAGCTCTTTGTTTGAGTCTCTGCATTACTGCCTCTGCTAAGAACTCTGATATCGGAGATCCCATGGGTATTCCGTTGGTTTATCTGTAGGTTTTGTTGTTGAAGATGAATTGGGTGGTAAGGCATAGGTCCACTAGTTTGACGATACTGTCCTTGCTGATGAATTTGGTGGTGTTTGGTGTATGTGTCTTTGGTTCTTCTAATAACGTAGTCAGCATTTCCTTGGTCAGGTTGATGTTGAAGGATGTGAACAGGGCTGTTATGTCAAAGGAGAATATGATATCATCTTCTTCCATCTTGGTCTTCAGGAATTCTTGGGTGGAGTGGATGGAGTGGCGTGAATCTTCTACTAAGTGTTTTTTTAGTCTTTGGTGTAGCTCCTTGGCCAACCTGTAAGTTGGTGTTCCAGGTAGTGAGGAGAAAGTGAGGACTGCAGATGCTGGAGATCAGAGCTGAAAAATGTGTTGCTGGTAAAGCGCAGCAGGTCAGGCAGCATCCAAGGAGCAGGACAAGGTAGCAAGACTATGGGTCTGAGGGGGAAGTGGGGGGGGCGCTCCTGGTTTGTGAATTTTGGGTAATCTGTGGAAGCGCGGTGTGTTGGATCCACCTGGTTTCATTTTTTGGAAGTTGATCTTATTTATTTCTCCAGATTTCTGACGTTTTTTGGGTAGGGCTGTGATTCGGTTCTGTAGTTGTGAGTCGGATCTATTGCCACTTGTTGGTATCTGCAAATAGTGCATTTGCTTTCTCAATGTAGTCTCTTTGATTTAAGATTACTGTCAAGCATCCTTTGTCTGCAGGTAGGATAACAATGTTTTTATCTTTTTTTAGTCTTTTTCGTGCTTTCCTTTCTTGTCTTCACAAATCTTTTCAAAAATTATTACCACAATGCTTTAAAATTATAACTCTTTAGACCTTTGAATTTAAAGCAACACATCTCTCATAAGAACTAAAGCACAAGAGATGAGTGTTATGACATGGCGGTGAAACACCCAGAAAAGCTCACCTCGCCTCATAATCTGTTAAAGTTTGAGTGATAGAGAACTACCCAAATTCCACTATTTAAAGAAAAAAAATCAATTTATTCTTTAACTCCAAAAGTGAACATTAAACAACAACTATTTACAGCTCTAAGCCCCCTTTCTTAACTACTTATAATCTACCTTCAATTCTATAATAATATACAGTTCCAATAAACATGTATTAAAATTACATCAACTTAATTTCAAGATGAAATACAACTTTATTTGGACTAACATATTAAAAATATTTGCATTTCTTCTGTAAAATGTCAAAAATTGTCATGCAAGTGGTGGCCACATTGCTGAGTAGCTGCAGTGCTTTCAATTTCTCACTCTCCTTTTCTGAATAAAAGGTCAAAAGGGGTATTGTGAATCCTGTTGAAATTATGTGAATACTGTCTGATGACTGCAACTCTAAACATGAATGAAATATCCTAGGTATGTGAAGCATATAGACCAGTGGACATTTATATCATTTCAGTAATTTGTGATTTTTTTCTGGCTTCCAGTGGTGAAAGTGGAGCTGGCAAAACAGTAGCAGCTAAATATATTATGGGGTACATCTCCAAAGTGTCAGGAGGAGGATCAAAGGTTCAGGTAATGACAAAAGATCTGATCTTTAAAAATTTATTTCAGCATTTCATTGTGATCAAGAGTGAAAGATTGCACCCTCAGTTTACAGGTTAAGGACTCCCTGTGGACTTGCTGAAGAATAATATGGGGGTGGGGGGAGACAGTTACTCCCACAAGGGCCATAAACAGCATTGTCATATTCAAATCAGGCAGACAGGAAGTGAGAGGCCTCCTACTTCATTTTGGTTTTTTTCAAAATGCCAGGCAGGCACCTGTTCGGAGGAATACCCAGGGGAAGTGGACTCACGAGTTTGCATTCAGCCTCCCTCTGTTTGGCCAATTTAAGTGGACACAGAATGCCAGCTGGTGACACTCTGCAGAAAGGGTGGATCTGCTTTTGCAGTTGCATGAAGAAGATGATCAGGGTGGGAGGTCTCTATTATTATGCTGCTGTTGCAACAGCTGCAGCGGCTCCCCCAGCACACCCAGAACCCAGACATTTATAAGTGGACTGAACTCAAGAATACTTTCAGATCCACACTCTGTGTCTGGCTCAGATGAGATTCAGCCTGGCAGGGTATATGGACATATACATCCAGTTGATATGAGGAAATATATGCAGCTAAACCCCGATTGTAAAGGATTGTCAACCTACTCTACACTCATTTCAAATTAGTTTGTTTTCTCACTTAGCATAAGGGCTAACAACAGCTTCCTCTGGTATCCCTGCCAATGACACACTTCAGGGAAACCTTGAAGATAGTGAGAAGAACCAGGAATGTCCCCTTCTCTAGTCATCTCATCTGGTTGCAGCCAGTACTGCATGTCCTCACCCCAAGAGAAGTCACCCAACATTTCAAGAATGTGGAACCGTAATGTTGCTAGCCTGTGTGTTTATTATCCAGGAATTGAGCACTTTACAGGTACATAGGAAGCAACATCTTTGCCAGATGTAGGCTGCATGTTTGTAGTGGAGACAAAACTATCTACATCATTTTTTAATTTGTCTATATTGTTCTAGCATGTAAAAGATATCATCCTACAGTCAAACCCTTTGCTCGAAGCCTTTGGAAATGCCAAAACTGTACGAAACAACAATTCCAGTCGATTTGTAAGTCACTGTTGTGGAATTTTCAAATATCTCAGTATTTAAGAATCATTGAGCCATGTAATTCTCAGTGACCCTAATGGGAATGAATTTTCACATGAAGTCATCCATAGGGATTATTACACAAATTCTTTCTCCAGTCTTTTCTATAATGTTCTCCCAATGATATAACAAACAATTAGAAGAAAATCTGCAATAGTTCACCCACACCATTCATGTAAGTAATCCATTTGCCACAAAATGTTCATCGCCTATCCTGAATTCAAAGAATTCATCCACTTGACCACTGGTATTCTGTACCTTACTATTAGCCCAACCTGATTACCTTGGTTTACAGAACAGGGATATGCACTGTTTCATTTTAATTAGTGATAATATTAATTTAGTTATATATAATTTAATTATTGGAGGCATTTTCATGCCCTTGGTGTCCCTACGAAATATAGGTTGGTGTGGTTGGAGAGAGAGAGAGAGTGAGGGAGACGTATGCATCACTGTTCTATACTGACATGTATTATTTCTGCCAAAGGGAAAGTATGTTGAAATTCAGTTCAGTCGTGGTGGAGAGCCTGATGGAGGTAAAATCTCAAACTTTTTGTTGGAAAAATCCCGAGTTGTTAGCCAGAATGAGAGTGAGAGAAACTTCCACATATATTACCAGGTAATGCACCACTTCCTTACCATCTGACTTTAATGAATTGAGAATGTAGACTCTACCTCTAATAGGTAAAAACAATGACTGCAGATGCTGGAAACCAGATTCCGGATTAGTGGTGCTGGAAGAGCACAGCAGTTCAGGCAGCATCCAAGGAGCTTCGAAATCGACGTTTCGGGCAAAAGCCCTTCATCAGGAATAAAGGCAGTGAGCCACTGCTTTTATTCCTGATGAAGGGCTTTTGCCCGAAACGTCGATTTCGAAGCTCCTTGGATGCTGTCTGAATCTACGTCTATGAGTAAATGTATCCAAGTAGAAATGCTTACTTAGAGGTCAGTGGATGCACAGCAGTAAGATAAAACAGAAATCTTGTTGGAAAATTAAGATGAGTTTATAAGTAAAACAAGTTTAAACAGCCATCAACAAAAACTTGGAAAATTTATTGCCTAAATAAATTGGTATTTTTTTACTTGCTATGACCCCTGAACCAAATTTATACAATAAAAGTCTTCCAGAAGGAACTATGCACCTGGTACTTCAAGTTCTCTTTGTTCAGTAACATTCCCTAGGACCTTACCATTAAGTGTATAAGTCCTACCCTGATTTGCCTTACCAAAATGCAACATCTCACATTTGTCTAAACTGAACTGAATCTGATACTTCTTGGCCATTAGCCCACCTAATCAAGGACTCATTGTACTCTGAAATAAGCTTCTTTACTGTCCACTACACCACCAATTTTGGTGTCATCTGCAAACTTACTAACCATACCACCTATATTCGCATCAAAATTATTTATATAAATGATGAAAAGCAACGGATCCAGCACTGAACTGTGCGACACATCACAGGTCACAGGTCTCTAGTCCAAAAAACAACCCATCACTACCTTCTGTCTCCTACCTTGAAGCCAATTTTGTATTCAGTTGGCTAGCTCTAACATGTGATTTAACTTTGCTAATTAGTCTACCATGTGGAACCTTGTCAAACTCCTTACTGAAGTCTATAAAGGCCACCACCATGCCTTCATCAATCTTCTTTGACACCTCTTCAAAAAACTCAATCAAGTTACGATTTTCCACACACAAAGCCATATTGACTATCCTTAAACAGTCCTTGCCTTTCCAAATGTAAATCCTCTCCCTCAGAACTCCCCCCCCCCGAAAATACTTACCTACCACTGACATTAGGCGAACTAGTCTGTAGTTCCCTGGCTTTTCATTATCACCTTTCTTCAATCACAACACTAGCCACTCTCCAGTCTTCTAGCACTTCACCAATGGCTGTTGATGATGCAAAGTATCTCAGCAACGGGCCCAGCAATCTCTTCCCTATTTCCCCACAAAGTTCCAGGATACACCTGATCAGGTCCCAGGGATTTATCCATCTTTATATGCTTTAAGTGTCCTCTGTAAAATGGACACTTTTCAAGACAACACTATTTTTTTGCCAAGTTCCCAAGCTTCCATGTCAGTTATCAATTTAAAAGTATCGCTGAGGTTGTGAGGGGTGATGTTTGGAAAAACATCTTTATTCAGAATGTTAGAGCTCAGAATGCATGAGGTGATGATTATGGCATTTACGGGAAATTGAATAAATATGTGAAGCAAACAAAGGTACATGGCTAGGGAGAGACAGAACAGCTTAGCTTGCAAGTAAAGAGTCTATATAGGCAGGTTGCAAGCCAAATGGTTCCTGGTGTTGTAAATCATGGATCCATGATGCTTTAGAAGTGATATTTATGTTTTTTATAAAACACTACAGATTAGAATATTATGCCAATATTACATCAGCATGAGTTCTATTATAATGCAATGTTCCAAGTATGATTGGAAGCTAAATTCAAACAAATGCTGAAATCAGAAATATAGGCTCAAAAATAAATTGACTTTTTCTTTTAAACAGCTGCTCGAAGGTGCTTCACCAGAGCAGGTTGAAAATCTAGGTATTGCTGATCCTACATATTACTTCTACTTAAACCAGTCAGGCACCTACAAGGTGGATGGGACAGATGACAAAAAAGAATTCAAAGAAACAATGGTAAGTGAGGCAGTATTTTTCTTTATTTTAATGTGAGTACTGTTGTTAGGCTGCTGTGCAAAAAGACGTCAGTGAATCTGCCAACTGCTATTTTCCATGTCCTTTGTGTCATGGCCATGAGGGGTGAATTCACATGCCTTATCCTCATTGCACAATGTCCAGAGAACCAGCTAATCCATTGAGAGTGATTATCTTTGTCAATGTGACACATTTTAATCTATAAACAGAAAACAGAAACTGCTGCAAATGCATGTCAGTCACCAATGCATGAAAGCAAAAAAGTTAGCATTTCAGATTTCAACTTTCTTTGGTTATGACATTTTAGCTTATTTATTCAGTCCACAGATGCTGACCCACTGTTGTGTGTTTCTCTCAGTTGTCTGGTGTTGAACAGGCAGTTCATGTTTCTGCTATCTGCATTTTTTTTAACCCATTGCAATTTAGACAAGCAAAAATGAATATTGGAAATGAAGAGGCCGTTCAGCCCCTTGAAACTGTTCAATCATCAAATTCGCTTATGATAGATCTATATCTTAAACTCACTTGGAGGTCGCCACTGATGATGTTACCTAGCCAGGTAATGAAACGTCTGGATATCAAACCTACAGCTCAGCGAGCAAACCTACACCCTAAACCTCAACCTGAGCTACAAACCTTCACAAACCTTGCATCTTAAACTCCATCTGAATCTTCTTTCCTCACAGAAAACTATCAAGCTCAGTTTTGAAACTTTCAATCTTTCAGAAGATATGCTTTCTGAATCACTTAAACTTCCTACGTAAAGGGCACACAAGCCCAAGCAATGCATGTTGACCTCATAATGTTCTCCCAATGCTATTCTGGTCAATCAGTGCTGCACTATGACATATCATGGCAGTAAATCTCCTGGTACCAGTAGGTACAAACAGGATGGACCAAAATGTAGCAGCCCTCTCAAAACCAGTATATCTGTCCATAAGTGTGGTGCCTGAAAGTGAGTTCAGTATTGCAGAAGAGGTCTAACTCGTGCTCTATACAGCTATAGCATAACTTCTACCTGATGGTATTCCAGCTCTCTTTAGATAAAGACCAACACTCCATTCACCATATTTAATCAATTATTGTACATGTCCACTAATTTTTAGAAAACT
Organism: Chiloscyllium plagiosum; assembly: GCF_037043375.1. NCBI lineage: Eukaryota > Metazoa > Chordata > Chondrichthyes > Orectolobiformes > Hemiscylliidae > Chiloscyllium > Chiloscyllium plagiosum. The sequence goes on from NW_028270166.1 coordinate 28,730,326, forward strand.
ACAGTATTTGGACACCAAAACCTCTTTGTTCATCCACAGCCCCTACCTTCTCACCATCTAAACATTACTCTGATCTTAGGTCTTAAGTGGAAAACCTCAAACTTTCCATTTGAACTCCATCTGTCACGGTTTTGTCCTGTCACTTAATTTGTCAATGTCCCATTGCACCTTCCTTCTCAAATTTACTCTATTTATGTTGCCCCTTAAAAAGGTAATATCTGTGAAATTAGATATATGGCTGTCTTTTCCTTCTCACAAACCCTTTATTAAAAATGTGATCCAAATACAGACCCCTGGACCCCAGTTGCATATTGAATATGTGTCCAGTAAATTTCTCTCTCCTAGCTTCTAACCAATCCTTGATCCAAGCCAATAGATCAATTTCAATTCCATATCCTTTAATTTTTGTAAGCATCTCATGTGGAACCTGGACAATTGTTTTGTAAGTCCATATACATAATAGACACAGACATTCCTGATTTGGTAGCGAATTTTGATAGTGAAAATAGAAAGTCAGATTATTATTTAAATGGCTATAAATTGAGAGAGGGGAATGTTCATTGAGATCGAGGTGTACTCTTGCATCAGTCGCTGAAAGTAAGCGTGCAGGTGGGGCAGGTAGTAAAGAAGACAAACAGTATGATTGCCTTCACAGTGAAAGGATTCAAGTACAAGGATGTCTTGCTGCATTTATATAGTGCATTGGTGAGGTCACACATGGAATATTGTGTGCAAGTTTGGTCCCTTTATCCAAGGATAAAGTGCATTGAGTCTCAGAATTGGGATGTCACATTGCAGATGTACAGGACATTAGTTAAGCTACTTTTGGAATACTTTATTCAATTTTAGCCTCCCTGCTACAGGAACGATGTTGTTAAATTTGAAAGTGTTCAGAAAAGATTTACAAGGATGTTGCCAGGATTGGAGAGTTTAAGCTATGGGGAAAGAGTGAATAGGCTGGGGCTATTTTCCCTGGAGCATAAAAGTGACCTTACAAAGGTTTATAAAATGACGGACATGGATAGGGTGAATAACCAAAGACTTTTCTCATAGTGGGGAGTGCAAAACTAGAGGGTATAGGTGAGAGGGGCAAGATTTAAAAGGGCACTAAGGGAAATGTTTTCACACAAAGGGTGGTGCAAAATGTTCATATTAAAGTGGAGGTGGTGCTGGATGTCTTAAAACACATAAAAGTGGATAAATCCCTAGGGAAGTGATTGCTGGGCCCCTTGCTGTGATATTTTTATGATTGATAATCATAGATGAGGTGCCAGAAGACTGGAGGTTGGCTAACGTGGTGCCACTATTTAAGAAAAGTGGTAAGGATAGGCCAGGAACTACAGACCGGTGAGCCTGACATCAGTAGTGGGTGAGTTAGATTAGATTAGATTAGATTACAGTGTGGAAACAGGCCCTTCGGCCCAACAAGTCCACACTGACCCGCCGAAGCGCAACCCACCCATACCCCTACATTGACCCCTTGCCTAACACTACGGGCAATTTAGTATGGCCAATTCACCTGGCCCTGCACATCTTTGGACTGTGGGAGGAAACCGGAGCACCCGGAGGAAACCCACGCAGACACGGGGAGAACGTGCAAACTCCACACAGTCAGTCGTCTGAGGCGGGAATTGAACCCGGGTCTCAGGCGCTGTGAGGCAGCAGTGCTAACCACTGTGCCACCGTACCGCCCATTGTGCCACCGTACCGCCCATTATTGGAAGGACTCCTGAGGGACAGGATGTACATGTATTTGGAAAGGCAAGGACTGATTAGGGATAGTCAACATGGCTTTGTGTGTGGGAAATCATGTCTCACAAACTTGATTTAGTTTTTGAAGAAGTAACAAAGAGGATTGTTGAGGACTAAGGGGTGGTTATGATCGATATTGATTTCAATAAGGCATCTGAAAAGGTTCCTCATGGTAGACTGGTTAGCAAGGTTAGATCACATGGAATACAAGGAGAACTAGCCATTTGGATACAGAACTGGCTTAAAGTTAGAAGACAGAGGGTGGTGGTGGAGGGTTGCTTTTCAGACTGGAGGCCTGTGACCAGTGGAGTGCCACAAGGATCGGTGCACAAGAACCACTGTTTTTCGTCATTTATATAAATGATTTGGATGTGAACATAGGAGGTACATTTAGTACATTTGTAGATGACACCCAAATTGGTGGAGTAATGGACAGCGAAGAAGGTTACCTCAGCATACAATAGGACCTTGATAAATGGGTCGAGAGTGTGGGTGCTGGAAAAGCACAGCAGGTCAGGCAGCATCCAAAGATTAGGTGAATCGACATTTCGGGCATAAGCCCTTCATCAGGAATGAATGGGCTGGGGAGTGGCAGATGGAGTTTAATTTAGATAAACATGAGATGCTGCATTTTGGAAAAGCAAATCAGAGCAGGATTTATACACTTAATGGGAAGATCCTGGGTAATGTTGCTGACCAAAGAGACCTTGGAATGCAGGTTCATAGGTCCTTGAAGGTGGAGCTGCAGGTAGATAGAATGATGAGGAAGGCATTTGGGATGCATGCCTTTCTTGGTCAGAGCATTGAGTATAGGAATTGAAAGATCATGTTGGGGGTGTAAAGGACATTGGTTAGGCCACTATCAGAACATTATGTGCAATTCTGGTTTCCCTGCTACAGGAAGGATGTTGTGAAACTTGAAAGGGTTCAGGAAAGATTTACAAGAATGTTGCCAGTGTTGGAGGGTTTGAGCTCACAGGGGCTGAATAGGCTGGGGCTGTTTTCCCTGGAGCGTCGGAGGCTGAGGGGTGACCTTGTAGAGATTTATAAAATCATGGGGCATGGATAGAGGGAATAGACAAGGTAGTGATTGATGCTGGTACAATTACAAGACTTAAAAGGCATCCGGATGGGTATCGGAATAAGAAGGGTTTAGAGGGATATGGGCCAAATGCTGGCAAATGGGACTAGATTATGTTAGGATATATGGTCGGCATTGACAAAATGGACCAAAAGGTCTGTTTCCGAGCTGGATATCTTTATGATACTGGGCAAACCCATATCAGGAGGCCGAAACATAGACAGAGGGAAGCCACAATTTTAATGCTGGCAGGCCACTCCATTTTGTTTTGGAAATCGTAACAGTGCTCAACCTCACACACTCTTAAAGTGATGTCAGATTCACAGCTCAAATCCCTGCTGGAAATTCAAATTTCTTACCTGTGATATTCTTAGTGTGGATCTTGCAGGTGCTCCTGAGTTTGCAGGTTTATCTTGTGACTTCCCTTGGGTTTTTCTAGAGAAGCAGAAAAGTTTTCATTTAGAATTATTTTTGGGACTTTTATAGTCCAAAAAGAAACTTGAGAACAAAAAGAAACATGAGGAAGGAGGGATGACACGGAGTTTGTGGGAGAGGCCTGTCCACATTATTTGTCAAGATGTCAATGGCTCCAGGAAGAGATTTTTTTTGTTGTTCCCATGGAACTCAGAAGATTGGTCTTTTCAACTTGATCATCAAGGTTTCAAAAGTTGCAGCTGAGATAACTTCGAGGATCAGGGATCAACATTCCTTTACTCAGATGTGGAGGTTTGAGAGCTCAAGGACTGATCAAGGATTTGAGGATGAGGCTGTTTTTTGTTTGCTAGGAGTTTCAGCTACGTGCTGAATTTTTAAGATATTAATTTTTTTTCTCTTTTGCACGCTTAAAATAAGAAACTGTGAAAAGGGAAGTTTTCTTTTTTATAAAAGAAAGGTTCTTTCTTAGAGTTTCTTCTTTTAGGCCTCATAATATAGAATATAGTTTTTTTTTAAGTTCTCCCAGCATAATGTGCAAGCAGTAACCAGTCAACAAACACTGGATGTGGGAAAAGTGGGCATCTTTTTAGGCAAGTGAGCAATTTTTAAGGGGCAGTTATGGCAATCAATAGAGTGATCTGCTCCTCCTGTCAAATGTGGGAAATTAGGGAACAGTTGACTGTCCCTCAAGACTATGTCTGCAAGGGGTGTGTTTGGATCTATCTCATTTCTGACCATTTGGATTGGCTGGAAAGGCAGTTAAGAGTCACTGAGGAGCATAGAGGAGACACAGTTTGTGATGATTAATAGATTTAGAGAGATGGTTACACTGCAGGTTCAGTCAGATAGATGGGTGACTATCAGGAGAGGTAAGAAGGTAGTTCAGGAGTCTCCTGTGGATACTCCTCTCTCAAACATATATGTCATTTTGAGTACTGTTGAGGAGGATAGTCTCTCAAAAGAAAATAGAAGTGGCAACCAGATCTTGGGCATCAAAACAGATCTTATCTTAAACAGGATTTGTCTAGATTCAGAAGGATAATTGCAATAGGGACTCTGCTGTCAGGGGCACAGACAGGAGGTTCTGCAGCAGTAAGCATGAATTCAGGAAGGTATATTGTCTCCCTGGTGCCAGGGTGTTTCAAAACGGTTGCAGCATATAGTCCAAAGGGAGAGTGAGAAGCTGCAAGTTGTTGTACACATTGTTAAGAATGACATAATTAGAGAAAGGTGAAAGTGCGGACTGCAGATGCTGGAGGTTAGAGTTCAGAGTGTGGAGATGGAAAAGCACAGCAGTTCAGGCAACATCCGAGGAGCAGAAGAATCGATATTTCGTGCAAAAGCCCTTCATCAGGAATGGGAATAATTAGGGAAGGGTTGAGTGAATATAGGAAGTTAGGCAGAAAGTTAAAAAACAAAATGTCAAAGGTAGTAATCTCTGGATTACCACTGATGCCACATGCTAGTTAGAGTAGGAGTAAGAAGATAAGGCAGATAAATCAATGGCTGAGGAGATGGTACGGTGGTCAAGGTTTTTGGATCATTGGGATATTTTCTGGGGCAGAAAATACCTGTTGAAAAGGGATGGGTTTCACTTGAACTGGAAGGGGACCAATATCCTGGGGGAGAGATTTGCCTTTCAAGTAGTAGGGAAAGGGGGTGGGGGGGGATCCTATGTAGCACTGAGAATAGTACGACTGATTAGGATGGCTCTGAATTTAAAAAGAGCAAGTTATTAGAAAAGGCAAGCAAGTAGAAGTTAGAGAATGAGGTGACTCTGAAGAATTACACTTCATTTATTTCAAGACAAGGGTCTTGCAGGTAAGACATATGAACTGAGGGCATGTATGGGAACATGGAACTGGGATACATAGCTATTACAGAAATATGGCTGAGGGAAGGACACGATGATGTTCTGGGGTTTAGATGCTATAGGAAAGATAGAAAGGAAGGCAAGAGAGGAGGAGAACTGTCATTTTTGATTAGGGAAAACATTATTGCTGTACTTAGAGAGGATATTTCTGAGGGATCATCCCGTGAAGCTATAGGGTGGAACTCAGAAATATAAAGCGGATGAACACCTTGATGGGATTGTACTATAGGTCCCCCTAATAATCAGAGGGAAATTGAAAAACAAATATGTGGAGAGATCTCAGACATATGTAAGAATAATAAGGTTGTAATAGGAGGGGATTTTAACTTTCCAAACATAATCTGCCATAATGTGAAGGGCGTGGATGGTGGGCAAGATGTTAAATTTGTTCAAGAAAATTTCTTTACCAATATGTAGATGTAGCTATTAGAGAAGGAGCAAAATTTGATCTTCTCTTGGAAAATAAATCAGGGCCAGTGACTGAAGTGTTAGTCGAAGAACACTTTGGGACCGGTGATCATAATTCTATTAGTTTTAAATAGTTATGGAAATGGATAGGCCTTGTATAAACGTTAAAGTTCTTAATTGCAGTAAGGCAAATTTTGGTGGTATGAGACAGAAAAACTTCAAGAGTTGATTGGAGTCGACTGTTCACTGGTAAAGATCAATAAAGTCATCATGTATAGAACAACAGGAGATTGGGAGAAATTCTAAATGAATATTTCATGTCACGTTTGGCTGTGATGAAAGTAATAGAGGCTAGGAAACTCCAGGAAATAAATATTGATGTCTTGAAAACAGTCCACATTACAGAAGTGCAAGTGCTGAAGATCTTAAAGACATAAATGTAAATAAATATCCAGGGCCTGATCAAGTGATCCCAAGACATTGTGGAAAGTTAGGGAAGAAATTGTGGGGCCCCTAGCAGAGATATTTGTATCATCTACTGTAATGGTGAGTGTTGGAAGACTGAAGGGTAGCTAACGTTGTGCCTTTATTTAGGAAAGACTGTAAGGAGAAGCCTGGGAACTACAGCCCTGTGAGTTTGACATCAGTGGTGGGTAGATAGTTGGAGGGAATTCTAAAAGATAGGATTTACATGCATTTGGAGAGGCAGGGACTGATTAAGGATAGTCAGTGTGGCTTTCTGCATGGGAAATTGTGTCTCACAAATCTGATTGAATTTTTTGAGATGTTACCAAAAAGATTGATGAAGGCAGAGAGATAGACATTGTTTACGTGGACTTTAATAAAGCCTTTGCATGGTAGTCTAATTAGTAAAGTTAGATCACATGGGATTCAGCGAGAGCTTTCCAATTGGATACAAAATTAGCTTGATGGTAGGAGACAGAGGGTGGTGTTGGAGAGTTGTTTCTCAGACTGAAGGCCTGTGACCTTCAAGAGATTCATTTGATTCCAATTGTCTATATCTAATATATGACTCCTTCTTACTCTTGACCAAAGCTTCAATATCTTTATTTATCTATTGTTCCTTCCTCTTGCTAGCCTTAACCTTCATTCTAACATAATACCTTTGAACTCTCATTATCTCACTTTTGAAAGCTTCCCACTTGCCAGTCATCCTTTTACCTGTGAACAGTCTACTCCAAAAAACTCTTGAAGGTTCCTGACCAGTGGTGTTCTACGGGGTTCGGTGCTGAGTCCACTTTGTTTTGTATTTTATATAAATGAGTTGGAAGACAATTTAGGAGGCATGGTTAGTAAGTTTGCAGATGATACTAAAATTGGTGATATAATACACAATGAAGAAGGTTATCTAAGATTACAAAGTGATCTTGATCAATTGGGCCAATGCGCTGAGGAGTAGCAGATAGAGTTTAATTTGGATAAATGCAAGGTATTGCATTTTGGTAAAACAAATAAGGGCAGGACTTGTCTAGTTAATGGTAAGGCCCTGGGTGGTGCTGTAGAACAGAGAGATCTAGAGTTTCAGGTACATAGTTCTTTGAAAGTTGCAACACTGGTGGACTGGGTAGTTAAGAAGGTCTCTTATCTTTATTTCTCAGACCATTGAGTTTAGGAGTTGAGATGTCAAGTTGAGGTTATACAGGACATTGGTGAGGCCACTTTTAGAGTACTGTGTACCGGTCTCAGCATGCGAAGGGTCTGTTTCCATGCTGTATGACTGTATGACTCTATGGGTGAGGTCCTGAAAACAGTGTGAGCCCTGCCTGCCAGGTCATTTTGTGTACCTGGGGGTAGCCTGTTGTGGATTTGAGAAACTTTTAGCAAAGAGATTTAACAGGTCTTGCTAGAGTCCCTGCATATCTCCTCCATACACCATGCAACCTCCTCCTCCATTATACCCTTGCTACTTACACACTCTTTTCATTATACCCTTACTCCACAATGCCTCCCATGCATCCTCCATGCCCACTGTTCGAGTATTCACAACATACAGAACCAGTGAGGCATTGGCAAGCCTGGCAAATGCTCATGAAACCAGCACGAGAAGCAAAGAGACTTCGAAAATTTCCTTATGGAAAACTGTTCATCTTACACCTTCAGAAAAGTGCCAATCAACCATAGGCCTTGATACTGTTAGTGTTGTAATACTCTTGACACCTCTTAATCTGGTTCTCATAAATAAACAAGCATTGAAAAACCAAAGAAAGAACAATTTATTTCAACGTCATAACGTTGTCAATCAAACAAAGCCAACTCCTTCCTTCAAGTTGTGCAAACAGAATCTTTTTTGACCTCAGTCAAGTATTGATCTGGCAAATCAAATGCCTGGCCAGCTATTAAATGTTTCAGTTGATGTGGGAGTGGATACAGGGCTAAATGGTCAAACAATTACTGATGCTCAATAGCAGCAGTTTGCTAAACACTGAACAAAATCTTGAGGCTGTACAGGACATTGGTGAGGCCTCTATCGGGATATTGTGTTCCAGTCACCCTGTTTGGATTAGATTCCCTACAGTGTGGAAACAGGCCCTTTGGGCCAACAAGTCCACACCGACCCTCTGAAGAGTAACCCACCCAGACCCATTTCTCCCTGACTAATGCACCTAACACTATGGGCAGTTTAGCTTGGCCAATTCACCTGACCCACACATCTTTGGATTGTGGGAGGAAACCAGAGCACCCGGAGAAAACCCACGCAGATATGGGGAGAATGTGCAAACTCCACGCAGACAGATGCCCGAGGCTGGGATCGAACCTGGGTCCCTGGTGCTATGAGGCAACAGTGCTAACCACTGATGTTATAGCAATGATATCATTAAACTGGAGAGGATTCTGAATAGATTTACCAGGATGTTGCTGGGAATGGAGGGTTTGAGATGTAAAAATAGACTGAATAGGCTGGGACCTTCTTCACTGGGGTGTAGGAAGTTGAGGGGTGACTTTATTGAGGTTTATAAAATCATGAGTGGCATAGATAAGGTAAATAGCATGGATCTTTTCCCTAAGGTGCAGAAGCTCAAAACTAGGGAGTTTTTAAGATGAGAGAAGAAAAATTTAAAAAGGACATGAGGGGCAACATTTTTACGCAGAAAGTGATTTGCATGTGGAATGAACTGCCAGGGAAATTCATGGATGCAGGTACAGTTATAAAGTTTAAAATACATTTGCATAAGTTCATGAATAGGAAAGGTTTGGAGGAATATGGGCCAAATGCCAGGGAGGTGAGACTAGTTTAACGGTCTAAAAAAATATGCAGAGCACTGGGCCGATATCTCAATGAAGCAGGGTAGGCCTTCTTACCAACCACTCACTACCTCCATCACCGCCTCAAGCTTGGCTAGAGAAGAGGTCAATCCAAATCTTTGGGAGTCGGAGGAAGAGTCACAGTCAGGACCATAAAGTTAGGAAATGAGTCAATTTGCAATTCCTGACACTGAGGGAGGTATCTGATTTTAAACAAATTCACTGACTTACACTGATAATACAGAAAATGGTTTATGATATTCATTGAATTGTACATTTTAAGGAAGTAATAGCAAATTAACCAGATGATTTTAAACTGACTAATTGACTTGATCCAAGCCTTAATTTAACATGCTATGCAATTACCAAGGTTCTTTCTCCCTCATAGAATGCCATGCAAGTCATAGGTATAACAGCAGAGATTCAATTGATGGTACTACAGATTATTGCTGGAATTCTGCACCTTGGAAACATAAGTTTTACTGAAGTTGGGAATTATGCCAAAGTGGAAAATGAGGCCCGTGAGTAATATTCATTTCAATGCACATCGTTTGGTTGTGGAATGATGGCCAGTCTGCTTTACATTTGCAGGAATCTATCTGTGATAAATCAGCATCTGGTCAAATTAATCCTATGGATTTTAGGGAAACATATATCCAAACTTATTTTCAGGAGTATTTGTTTGGATGTAGAAACTCAAATCGAAACAAATTGAACAATATTATTCAGGGAGATGTAAAATGGAGGCTGCCGGACAGCACTTCTTACGTAACATACACCAGCCAGATATTTTTCTTAGTTACATTCTAATTTTATGTATCTCTACCAAACCCAGTCAAAAATAGTTGTACTGAACATGTAACTAATGAAGAAGGAAGAAGGATCCATCCTTGGCTCCAACAAAAAATGTACTATCAAAAAATGTTTACATGTAGCTTCTGCCAAAATGCCAAGGGCATACTTCTTTCTCTTAATGCCTCATTTTGTCCGTAGTCAACTGACTCAGGTCATTCCATATGATATTATAAAGCTACTGAATTCACTAGATATGGCAAACAGTGTTAGTCACAATGCCAACCCAGCAATTAAAAACTACATGACATATGTGCCAGGCAGTGACCATTTCCAAGTCCAGTCCCTACCTTCAATGACATCACTATCACCAATTTCACCACCATCAGCATCATGACAGTAACCATTAGCATCACTGGGCAGATACTAGCTACTGTGTGATGAGTGCCCAACTCATAATTCCCCACAATATCTCTTTCATCAACAAAGTTTAAGTGAGAAATCTAGTGAAATATTCACCATTCATTCACAAGTACGAAGCTGCAACATCTTTTAAGAAGCTCTGCTCCATCCAGAACAAGGCAGTTCATCTGCAGTGCTTTTGCATGATCTATAGTACGTACTAGCTGCAGGATGTATAGCTCCAAATCATCAGCTTGACTTTCACAAAAGCAACAAGATGACAAAGACCCAGTCACTTCCACCTCACAGCATAGACATGGACCTAAACATGTCAGCACTTCTTCATTTAGAGCTGTCTCCTTCACTCCCATCCCTGCCCTTGGGGAAATGGGATTACCACAGCGACTGCAGAGCATTAAAGAAAAGTGAACTACCGATTCCTCTGCAATCTTGAAAGCAATTGGGCTGAACAATGCCAGAAAAGGATGCAACCATTCAAACTGTATTTACAATAATAAAGCAAATTTGTGTTCTCACCTCCCAGGAAGAGTAGATAACACAGCCTTCATTGAAGCCACCTAACTTGCATTCAATGGATAGAATTATAATAATAATTAAGTGAGATCTTCAGCAGGCAGGTCACCTGCTCCACCAGATTGGGGCCCATGCAATATGGGACTGTCAGCAGACAAATGGTAAGGTACTTGCACATAAATTTAATGCTACTGCTGCCTTTGCTGACATCGAAAGAACAATATGATACAGCACAGAAGGGGTGTATTTGTGCATCTTGTCCATGCTGATGCAAAAATACCTAGATGCCCTTTCTAATCCCAACGTACTACACACAGTCCATAGGCCTGCAGGTTATAGCAGTTAAGGTGCAGATCTAGGTACTTTTTAAAGAAGTCAGGATCTCTGCCTCCACCACCAACTCAGCAAATTCCAGACACCCACCACCCTCTACGTTAAAAAGGGTTTCCTCACATTGCCTCTAATCCTTCTGCCATTTAGCTTGAACCCATGGTTTTTGAACTCTCTGCCAATACTCTACCACCCTCACAAATTTGTACACTTCAATTATGTCACCTGTCAACCTCCCTTTTCCAAGGAAAACAATCCCATTCTCTCCAATCTCTCCTCATATCTACAATCTCTCTAATCCTGGCAGCATTCTAGTAAATCTTCTTTGCAATCTCTCCAGAGCAATTATGTCCTTCCTGTAATGTGGTGGCCAGAACTGCACAGAATACTCTACTTGTGGCCTCACCAGTGTCTTATGCAGTCTCATCATTTTATCCCTACATTTGTATTCTATACCTGGCCAATGAAGGGCAGCATTCCATATGCCTTCTTTACAACCTCATCTATCTATACCACTACTGTGCACATTGTACACCAAGATCTTTCACTTCATCTACCTTTCACACTATATTCCCATTTATTGTGTATTCTCTTTTATTGCTTGGCCTCTCGAAATGCATTATCTCACACTTATCAGAGTTGAACTCCATCTGACACTTTCCTGCCCACTCCACCAACCCATCCATATCATTTGGAGCCTACAGCTAACCTCTACATTATCCATTACATGACCGATTTTTATGTCATCTGCAAACTTCCCAATTGTGATCCCCATATTCAAGTCCAAATCATTAATATATAAAACAAACAGCAGGGGTACCAACACCATGAAACAGCTTTCCATTTACAATGGCAGCCATTGACCATTACCCTTTGTATCCTGTTTCTAAGCCAACTTTGGATCTAATTCAACACATACACAGTGTGTTATGAAGTATTGACTCATGTAGAAGCTTAACTTTAAGTTGGAGTGGAAACTCGACCAACATCGGTATTGGTACAGGAGGGAACTGTACTGTCCAAATGGGCTCCACCTGGACCAATCTGGGACAAGGATCTTAGCGGAAAGGCTAAATAGGATGATCACAAGGAATTTAAACTAGTTAAATGTGGTGGAGAGCTTAGGAGCGGTTATTAATGTTTCTACAATGAGTAATAGGATGGAGAATATGGAAAATGGCAGGAATCTAATTTCAGGCAGAGCACATAAGGGGACAACTATGAGAAGGGGGTGGTCAAAGCAAGACTGAGGGTGTTGTACTTAAATGCACATTGTATGCAAAACAAGGTAAATGAGCTTATAACACAGATTGAAATTGACAGGTATGATGTTGTGGCCATCACAGAGGCATGGCATGCTTGGGGAGGTCAGGGCTGGGAACTTAATATCCAAGAATGTGTCCTGTCGAAAGACAGACAGATGGGTACAGGGACAGAGTTACCTTGCTAGTAAGAAATGAAATTAAATTGATAGCAAGAAGTGATATAGAATCAGAAGGCGTAGAATCTGCGTGGGTAAAGTTATAGAGTTATAGACTTATACAGTATGGAAACAGACCCTTCTGTCCAACTTGTCTGTGCCAATCAGATATCCTAAACTGACCTAGTCCCATTTGCCAGCATTTATCTCATATCCCTCTAAACCCTTCCTATCTATGTACCCATCCAGATGCCTTTTAAATGTTGCAAATGTACCAGCCTCCGTAACCTCCTGTGTCAGCTCATTCCATACATGCACCACCTTCTGTGTGAAAAAGTTGCCCCTGAGGTCCTTCTTAAATCTTTCCCCAAACAACAAAAGAAAAAAGACCCCGATGGGAGTTATCTACAGGCCCATAGCAGTAGTCATAATGTGGGGCAGAAAATAAATCAGGAAGTAGAAAGGGCATGTAAGAAAGCCACTTTTGCAATAATCATGGGGAATTTCAATATGCAGGTGGACTGAGAAAATCTGGCTGGTAGCAGATCCCAAAAAAGGAACTAATGGAAAGTCTATGAGTTTTTTTTGGAGCAGCTTGTGGTAAGAACCCACAAGGGAATAGGCAATTCTGGATTTGGTGAAGTTTAATTAGATAGGTTTGATTAGGGAGCTTAAGGTGAAGGAACCCCGAGGGGACAGTGACCATAATATGATAGAATTCACTCGGCAGTTTGAAGGGAAAAGCTTGAATCAGATGTAACAGTATTCCAATTGAGTAAAGGTAACTACAAAGACATGAGAGAGGAGCTGGCCAGAGTTGATTGGAAAGGGCTGGGGGTGGAGAGGGGTGGAGGGAGGGGGGGGGGGGGGGGGGTGCGGTGGCGGGGAGGTGGTGGGGTTGGGCGGGTGGGATCTCAGGGAAAATGGTGGAGCAGCAATGGTAGGAGTTTCTGGGGATAATTCTGGAAGTATAGCAAAATTCATCCCAAAGAAAAAGAAACATAATTAGGGGATGATGAGGCAACTATGGCTGACAGGGGAAGTCAGGACAGCAATAAACAAGTGAAAAAGTATACAATGTGGCAAAGATTAGTGGGATGTCAGAGGATTAAAAACCAACAGAGTATAACTAAAAAAGCAATAAGTGGGGAAAAGATTAAATATGAGGGTAAGCTAGCTGGTAATCTAAAAGAAGATTGCATGAGTTTTTTCAAATATCTAAAAGGTAAGAGAGAGGTAAAAGTGGACAGTGGACCACTGGGAAAATTGGGCTGGGGATGTAGTAATGGAGTTCAAAGAAAAGTACTTTGCATCAGCCTTCATGGTGGAAGACACCAGTAGCATATCAGAACTTCAAGAGAGTAAGGAGGCAGAGGTGAGTGTAGTGGCCATCCCTGAGGAGATGCTGCTGGGGAATCTGAAAAGTCTGAAGGTGGATAAAATACCCAGACTAGATGGACTACACCTCAGGGTTCTGAAGGAGGTAGCTGAGGAAATTGTGGAGGCATAGGTGGTGATCATTCAGGAATCACTGGAGTCATGGAGGGTGCCAGAGGGCTAAAAAATGGCTAATGTTTCCTCTGTTTATGAAGGGAGGGAGGCAAAAGACAGAAGGCTGTAGGCCAGTTAGCCCTGAGCTAAGTTTCGGGAAGACTTTAAACTTCATTATTAAAGAATAAGATTGCAGAGTACTTGGAAGTGTATGATAAAATAAGACTGAATCAGCATAGCTTTGTCAAAGAAAGGTCATAACTGACAAATCTGTTAGAATACTTTGTGGAGGCAATAAGCAATTTAGACAAAGGAGAGCCAGTGGATACGATCTATTTGGAATTCCAGAAGACCTTTGGTGAAGTGTTACACAAGAGACTGTGAAATAAAGTAGGAAACCAAGGTATTAGGGAAAAGGTACCGGCAAGGATAGGGGACTACTTGACTGGCAGAACGCAGAGAGTGGGGATAAGGTTTTTCAGGATGGCAGTTAGTGATTAGTGGAGTTATGCATGCAACAGTTTTGGGTCCTGTATCTAAGGAAAGATGTGCTGGCCTTTGAGGGGGCCCAGAGGATCTTTACAAAAAATGATTCCAGGCTGAAGGGCTTGTTATATGAGAAACAGCTGAGGACTCCAGATCTGTACTCAATGAAGTTTGGAAGGATGAGGGGGTGGATCTCATTGAAATTTGCAGAATACTAAGACACCTGGATAGAATGGATATGGAGAAGCTGTTTCCACAAGTAGAAAAAAATAGAACCCAAGGACACAGCATCAGAGTGAAGGAACAACCCTTCAAAACTGAGATGAGGAGGAATTTCTTCAGCCAGAGGAGGGTGAAACTGTGGACCTCATTACTGCAGAAGTCTGTGAAAAGGCCAAGCCATTTAGTGTCTTCAAGATAGAGGTAGATAGATTCTTGATGAATAAGGGGTACAAGGGTTACGAGAACAGACTCGCTGGAGTGGACAGCCTAATTCTTCTCCTGTATTTTATGGTCATATGGTCCAAGAAACAATGGTGATTTTTCTCTTTCTGCATCTTCTTCCTCTTCACCGTGATTTAAAGGATGATTGGTAGCTGAAAATTATGAAGTGGTAGCAACGAAACTTCAGAGTAATTCAGAAGAAATGTGAAGAAGAGTCATGTGTAAAGGAATGCTAGTTGGATGCATTGTCTGCCTCATTTGTATTGAACTTTAACTGGTCATTATCACTTTACCAAATGACCCTTTAGAGGAATTACTGTTTATCACTGCCTAATGAATAATGCATTTCACAGATTATGAAGAAACATTCAATCATTGATTGGATTAAGTTCATGAATGTGTTGAAAGACATTGGAGTGCACTGGGGTTATAGATATGTCATAAGAAATCTGTACATGGGACAATTAGCAACTGTCAAGAGTAGCCAATAGGAAGCATGTGTAATTGGAAGAGGAATTCGGCAAGAGCCATGTTTATAACCAATCCTCTTGAAGGTCTAAAGCATCAATGATCAAAGATGTGTTTGAAGACAGATTCTGGTTATAAGTTTGTTGAGGGTGTGCAGCAAATAATAACATCAATTAGATTTTTGCAGATAACAAAGCATTTACTGCAAACACAAAAGAAGATTTACACGAACTGGTGGATTAATTAGTGAAAGGCTGTATGAACTCTGGAATGAAACTGAACATTGACAAAATGAAAGTGAACATGGGCAAAACAAGAGTGATGCATATCTCAAAATCAGCAAGAAATCTTCACAAAGGGATAAGAACTAGAGCAGAGGCAACAATTGAATCATTTAGAAAGAATAATATCTGCAGATAGAAGATACATGGAACAAAAATGTAAAAATGAGGATAGCAATGAGAAAAACTGATTTTGCTCAGAAGAAGCAGCTACTGACTAGAAAGCCAAATAAACCACTCAAAAAGTGACTTGTAAAGGATTTGGTTTGGAGTACTGTTTTGAATGAATGTGAGACTTGAATCTCACAGAAGGAGACAACTTGATAAATAGACATGAAATGATGGTTTGGAGGAGAATGCTAAGAAAGAGTAACAAACAATGTGTTGTGGAGATTGACCAAACAAGGATAATAGTTGAACATAATTAGAGAAAGGCAGACAGTCCAGGTGGGGCACAGCTTGAAAGGAAATTGGTTTGTAAGTTATAAAGGGGAGATTTCAAGGAAGAAGAGAAAGATGAAGGAAGACAATATAACTGTTGGATGGCTTGAAAATTGAAGCAAATTATTGGTAAATCAACAAACTGGCACAGGATAGAGAGATGTGAAAAGAGTATTGTGAGCCAAAGAGATGCTTTCAGGCAGGGCACAGATGATAATATGATGAATGCATAATCGTTATTGCATGGATAGGGTGAATAGTCAAGATCTTTTCCCCAGGGTAGGGGAATCCTAAATTAAAGGTCATAGGTTTAAGATGAGAAGGGCAAGTTTTGAAAGGGACCTGTGGGTCAACGTTCTCAAACAGAGAGTGGTGTGTGTATGGAATGAAATGTCAGAGGAGGTGGTGGTGGCAGATACAATTACAACATTTAACAGGCATCTGGATGCATTTATGAATTGGAAGGGTTTAGAGGGATGTGGGCCAAATGCTGGCAAATGGGACTAGATTAATGTAGGATATCTGATTGGCATGGACAAGTTGTACTGAAGGGACTATTTCCGTGCAGTACATTTCTATGACTATAATTGCTGGAGACAGGTGTTGGGAATTGGGGAAGGAAGAGAAATGGTCTGTAATCAGATTTATTTAACAGTAGCATAAAGAAACATTCTGACTCTTAAGTGTTTTCCTTAACCAGAATCTATGTGCATCTATCTTTTGTGTCTATTTTATGGAGTAGGTTTGTAAACTTAAACTTGTAGCTTAAACAATAAATTAGCAACGTTATCCAAGCCTTGTTCAGCAGGAAGTAATTCCCGTTCTTAATACACTGCAGTACTTTTTAAAATATTAATGAGTTTTATATTTGCTGATACATAAACAAGGGCCGCACCATCAATAATTGATATTCTTTCTCTGTTTTCATGAAGACTTGGCTTTTCCTGCATTCCTGCTGGGAATCAATGAAGTGAAGTTGAGAGAGAAAGTGACGAGCAGAAAAATGGACAGTAAGTGGGGAGGCAAGACAGAATCCATCAACATGACTTTAAATGTTGAGCAGGCTGGATACACCCGCGATGCACTATCGAAAGCCCTCTATGCACGGTTATTCGATTATTTAGTCGACGTAAGTATTTCTCAAATTATAAATGATTTTGAATGTGAGAAAATTTGACCAAGTTTATCATATCTAGACTGGAAAACTTATGAATAAAAGGAATAACCCCTTCAGGCCTATATGGCAGCACTGCACCTCATATTCACATGTCCACCTTCGTTGCATGTTCATTGCTAGCCTTCCCTAATGAATATCTTTCGATCTCAGTGTTGAACATTTCAATCTGTCACAGCCTGTAAAGGGGGCACATTCAAAATTTCCATCAATTATGTAAAAATGCGCTCCCAAGTAGTCGAGTGCTCATTTTACGATTGCTCCTCATTATTCTAGATTCCGCCATCATAGAAGATAGTTTCTCTTTATCTGCCACATTTTGAATTGTTTTAAGTGTTTTGGTTGCATCACCCTACAATTTCCATAACTCTGCGCAAGCTAAATTAATGCAACCAGCCCTCATAATTTAACTCCATAAGATGCAGAAAATTCCCATGTATCCCTTCCAAAGCGAATCAGTATCCAAACTGAATGCTGTCTTCCAAAAGGGATGTGGGCAAAGCTCTGTGTAGCATAAGTATCACTTTCTCATTTTTGAATTTTAAATCCCTAAAGACAAAGAGCAAAGTTGCACTGGATTTTCTACTTACTCACTTTACCTGTATACACTACCCTTTGTAATTAGAGTCATAGAGTCATAGACCTGTTTGGTCGAACTCATCCATGTCAACCAGATATTTTACATTAATCTACTCCCCCATTTGCCAGCATTTGGCCCATATCCCTCTAAACTCTTCCTATTCATATATCCATCCAGATGCATTTTATGTCTTGTAATTCCATCTACCTCTACCATCTCCTCTGGCAGTTCATTCCAAACACGCACCACCCTCTGCATGAAAAAGTTGCCCCTTAGGGCCCTTTTAAATCTTTCCCCTCTCACTTAAACCTAAGGCCTCAAATTTCAGACTCACCTACCCTGGGGAAAATACTTTGGCTATTCACCTTATCCTTGCCCCTCATGATTTTATGAACCCCCTCAGCCTCCGGTGCTCCAGGCAAAACAGCCCCAGCCTATTCAGCCACTCCCTAAAGCTCAAACCCTCCAAGCCTGGCAACATCCTTGTTATTCTTTTCGAATCCTTTCAAATTTTACTACATCTTTCCGGAAGAAGGGATACCAGATTGAACACAATATTCCAAAAGTGGCCTAACCAATGTCCTGTACAGCCGCAACATGACCTCCCAACTACCAAATTCAATCCACTGACCAATAAAATTAAGCAAAAAAATAACTTTTTCACCATTCTATCTACCTACTACTCCACTTTCAAGGAACTATGAGCCTGAACCCCAAGGTCTCTCTGTTCTGCAACACCCTCCAGGAACCTAGCATTAAGTGTATAAGTCCTGCCCTGATTTGCCTTTCCAAAACACAGCACCTCACATTTATCTAAATTAAACTCCATTTGCTACTCCTTGGCCAATTGGCCCATCTGATCAAGGTTCTATTGTACTCTGAGGTAACCCTCTTCGTTGTCCACTATACCACCAGTTTTGGTGTCATCTGTAAACTTACTAACCATACCTCCTATGTCCACATCTAAATCACTTATATAAATGACATAAAGCAGTGGACCTAGTACTGATCCTTGCAGCACACCTCTGGTCACAGGCCTCCAGTCCAAAAAGCAACTCTCCACCACCACCGTCTGCATTTCTTGCAGTTGCAGGGGAAGGTGCCGGGAGTGGAGATTGGGTTGATGGGGGGTGTGGACCTGACAAGAGAGTCACGGAGGGAATGGTCTTTTTGGAACGCTGATAGGGGAGGGGAGGGGAATAAGAAATGCAAAACTTGCGCCCACACCTCCCCCCTTACTTCCCTCCAAGGCCCCAAGGGACACTTCCATATCCACCACAAATTCACCTGCACCTCCACGCACATCATCTATTGCATCCGCTGCACCCGATGTGGTCTCCTCTATATTGGGGAGACAGGCCGCCTACTTGTGGAATGTTTCAGAGAACACCTCTGGGACACCTGGACCAACCAACCCAACCACCCCGTGGCTCAACACTTCAACTCCCCCTCCGACTCCACCAAGGACATGCAGGTCCTTGAACTTCTCCATCGCCAGACCATGGCAACATGATGGTTGGAGGAGGAGCGCCTCATCTTCCGCCTGGGAACCCTCCAACCACAAGGGATGAACTCAGATTTCTCCAGTTTCCTCATTTCCCCTCCCCCCACCTTGTCTCAGTCAAATCCCTCGAACTCAGCACCGCCTTCCTAACCTGCAATCTTCTTCCTGACCTCTCCGCCCCCACCCCACTCCAGCCTATCACCTATCATCGATTCTCCTGTTCCTTGGATGCTGTCTGACCTGCTGCGCTTTTCCAGCAATGTCAGAAAAGGTATAGCAAATGAAAGGATTTCCAAAACATAATACATAATTGATGTTTCTTTATGTTCTAACAAATGGTTAGCTGACCATTCATGGTCTTTAAACATTTTTATTAATTGCACATCCATTTCATTCCTTCTATTTAGGCCGTTAACAAGGCTATGCAGAAACCATATGAAGAATACAGTATAGGAGTGCTGGATATTTATGGCTTTGAAATCTTTCAGGTAATGTATAAAAAATTTAAACTCAGGAGCTGTGTTTAATTTCAGAACGCAATATTTTCAGGTGTGAAATAAATTCCACAAGTAATTTCTGTCCTTTACAACAAGTCAGAATTCAAGTTTATTTTGCTCTAAAAATTTATGTTAAATACATATTCCTGCAAAGCAGCAACAACCACTCATTGCAAAAATCCATCATTAATTTTAAGCAAATGTAGAAGGTTGGATTGATACTTTGCAGTGTGTCAGCAGCATTGTGGTTTACATTGGAGAGACAATTTTAATCCTATATTCTCAGGAGAAATCGAGGGGATGAACAGTTAAAATCACTCATGGGACTTAAATGCTGAGGTCCTAGAGGATTTCTGGATCTTTTTACTTTATCTGGCTCTTCTAAGCAGGCAAGAAAGTCACAAGGCACTCATAGGAAGTAAGTAGAGACCCTTCCTTCAATGTAGTGATTGACCTCCAATTACATCATCAAATCTGACTGATACTACAATCAGAGGTGTGCTCAGCAGTACCTTAACAATCAGGCCAAATTCACAGGAACAATTAGATCTCAAAAATTAATCCAATGATAGGACAACACTCTTCTTCAAACGACGAGGCTCTCCTGAAACTGCTTCCAGTCCCTTACTGAATGATGGTATTTGCTCCTTCAGTCTCCAGTGGTGTGTCCCCACCATCTAATATTCCTCTTCCACTCATCAACCAGGTGCCAGCTGTCATTTTGTACTGATGGGCCTTGTGTAGATATTGCCAGGAAGATAAAATTGCCACAGCCTCACATGGCTGGATTTAGGATGGTTTGTCCCATCAGCAGTGATCCATGTTGCAGTTCAAGCTTTTCTAATACCTTCTTCTAATGTAGAAGTTTTAGTGACATTGTGTGCAAACTGTCTGCTATTCTATGAAGCTATCTCTGCATATTTTATTGACATCTGCAAATTGTTGAAGTCTAACAATAAATTGCAATCACAGAAAATTACTGATTGAAGAAATGGAACGTGCTCAGTGTGTCAACTCTCAATTGGGAAGGCAAAAATATATTTACAATACAAGGACTATAAATTATCAGATTTATGAGCCTTAGTATTTGAAAATGTAATGGTGAACAGAAATTGTTGAACATGGCATGGTGGCTCAGTGGTAGTTATCACTGCTGCCTTACAGCGCCAGGGACCTGGATTCGATCCCAGCCTCAGGTGACCGTCTGTGTGGAGTTTGCACATTCTCTCAGTGTCTGCATGGGTTTCTTCCAGGTGCACTAATTTCCTCCCACAATCCAAAAATGTGCAGATTATGTAAATTGGCCATGCTAAATTGCTCATTATGTTCAGAGAGTCGGTGTGGACTTGTTGGGCCGAAGGGCCTGTTTCTACATTGCAAGGGTTCAATGACTATGACTAGAAGATTCTCAAACATTAAGAATGATTTTTCCTTTAAATTGCAAACAACTTCTTTGAGGTCAGACAAACAAGATGATGACATGTAGCCTTCATGGATTTCATGCATTTTCCTCTATGACATGACATTGCACATGACAGCCACTGTAAATAACAATTTGCCTGATACTCCCATAGTTACCATGTGAGAAGCTGCTTGCAAGCTTCCAATGGACATTCTCTCATCGTCAGAATCAACAATCAGAAGAGGGGAGTCATGCCACTCTTCTACTCTTTCTTCAACCACCAATCCATCCTCCCCAACCTCCAACCCAGTGATGCCCCCCCACCCCTCCCACTCCCCATCCCCACAATCCATATCCCACCCTCATTCGTGCACAGCTTAGTGTTTCTTGATGATGCTGATCTTCCTGTAGGGCATTACCAGCCATGACCCCTGCATCCCAATGTTGCTGATAGAAATGAGGACCAGCCAGTCTCTGATTGTTCAGCAGCTCCGGGGCTTGGTGGAATTTCCATCGCTGGAGTTCTTGGTCCCAGGGAAGGCCCGTTGCTGGCCACTTCATTGGCAACATGGGGCTTTGGCTGGCTATCCAGCCAGTAGACTACACCCAACATTTCCAGCAGGTTTCATAATAACCACAACTTGTGTCTATTTGACTCAAAATCAAGATCATTCTAACATTTGAATGTTATTTTTCCTTCTGATTCACAGAAAAATGGATTTGAACAGTTCTGCATTAATTTTGTAAATGAGAAGCTTCAGCAGATTTTCATTGAGTTAACTCTCAAAGCTGAACAGGTACGTTCCTGCATTTAATATAAGAAACAACACTAGTTAGAATTAAACTGGGGAATGGCTTCCTCAGACTGAAAAGACTGTATTTTCTAATTGTGTCAGCCATTTCACACATTTTCATGGGGAGTGAATGAAATGGAGAGAGAGGAGGAGGAAAGGGGAAGCTGCCTGAATGGAAGGAGCTCTACAAAGACATTAAAATAAGATGGTGAATGTCCTGCCCCTTTATTTTCCAATATCTGTCTTTGATGCTCATCCTGATCATTAACGGGTATCCATTAAGGATTAACTCTTCATGAATGGTAATTCACTTAGCACATTTACTACCTCTTTGTTATATGTGTTTCTTTTCTATTGGCACATGGTTCCCTATGAACTATTTCACTATTTACTCTATTTCGTCCCTCAACACCATTAGTGGTGTCGATAAGCTTCCCAAACAGAATGTATCTATTTTGTATGCTTTCAAAGAAGAAAAGGGGCCCCAAACAGGGATGACCCAGCAGGACAGCTGACACAGGAATGTTCTGGTATCCAAGCATCAGAAACTGAAGCTGAACAAATCTCAGTGGCAGAGAGGACAGGATTTTTTGTTTTGGACCTAAACATCACAACCAATTCCAGACCTGATGCCTAAAGTCATTTTTGTCTGACTGGCTAGTCAATTAATTATTCTCACTGATCAGTTCAGCCAATTCCAGCACTAAGAAATCAGCAGTGCTGCTGTCAGAGGTGAAAGCTGCTAATGTAAGTAACAGAGAGCGAGCACCTCAAGCTTCAAGTATACTCTGAAGAGCTTTCAACAAAGGTGAACTTATATGCACTTGAATAGTGGGACCACTATGTTGGAGGAGTCCCTCCATGGGGCACCTCATCCCATAAAAGTGCCAAGAGGTTTGGGATAACTGAGGGGTGGGGGTGGGTGATGAGAGAGATATTAAAAGGCTATTTGGAGCACTAGCCCTTAGTCTGCCGCTGGGAAGTACTTCAATTCATTGGCCATGATTTTCCACTGCTGGTGTGCCCCCATTGTTAACTGAGAAATTCCCTGTTGGTATTTCCCAGTTGTCCTTTATCAGACTTCCAATGCCTTATTGCACCACTTGCAGGTAGGTAACCATCAACTCCTACCCCTCCTCTCCTCTCCCCCAATCTCTAGCCATTCACTTTATAAAATGACCCCAAGGCAGAATGTGTCAGCAAACCATCCTCCCACTCTCAATGCGGCCAGGCCTTTATACTCCTGGTTCATTATGTTAATCCAAAATTCTGTGAACACAGTTCCATATGGCAAAGTGCTAGGAAGTCCAATTTGCAAAAGATTCAGTCAAAATATTTAAAGTCATACAAATCTGAAGTTTGGACTATGCATAATTCTGATAGATAACTTTGCAAAGATCAAACTTCCAGTGCAGGTGCAAAATATTACAAAATCGTTTATACACTGTGTTCTTATCAGAAAATTGAGGCCTGTTTGTTGCTCTTATGAGAGGGCAGAGAACATTGTCCATATTCTGCTACAGTTTATCAAGAATTGTGTTGACCATTTCTATATCAATTTGTTTTCAATTAACATCTTTACAACTGTAATCTGGAGCTTGTGATTTTTGCCGTTGCTAAACTATGACGGGTTAATAAGATTTCAATATTATTTTGACATATTTTTGCTATATTAAAGTACAATAAATGCATGTTGTTGTGTAAGTCCTAGGGGAGATGGATGTAAACCTTGCAAGAGGGTGCCAGGAAGTTGCCATAGTACCCTCTTGCAAAAACCATGACACACTCATGCAAATATTATGGCAAATCTAAACTGGATGCATATCTCTAGAATTTAGGTTATTATCCCAACCAGACCTTAGTGTATTGTTATTCATGTATAATAAGGATACGGTTTAAAATTGAAAAGATTAACTGTACATTGTGGAAAGGGATTTTATAACTTGTATTGAGACATAAACCTGCTCCAATGAATAGCACTGTTCACAACATGCTTTGTCTTTCCCTGCAACAGGAAGAGTACGTACAGGAGGGGATTAAATGGACACCCATTCAATATTTCAATAACAAAATTGTCTGTGATCTGATAGAAAACAAACTTGTAAGTGATTTTTCCCATCAATTTTAATAAGGAACTTATCAAAATGTCTGCCATTTATTGGGTCTATCATAATTTGACATTTTCAGAACTGTAGAATTGAACGGCTGCCTCATAACTTATAAGGAGACAGTGTGGACTGCAGATGCTGGAGATCAGAGTCTAGAAGTGTGCAGCTGGAAAAGCACAGCCAGTCAGGCAGAATCCAAGGAGCAGGAGAGTCGGTGTTTCGAGCGTAAGCTCTTCATCAGGAAGATCATTCCTGAAGAAGAGTTTCTGCTCCTCAGTTTCTGCCTGACCAGCTGTACTTTTCCAGCACCACACTTTTTGACTCATAACTGATAAGCAAAAATTTACTGCCAATTATGTACGTTAAACATTTGGTCAGGAATATCACTGTTCTCGTGCAAGATTAGACCAGACTAGTTAAATAGAATTTTTACTCATTTTATTTGAAAACTCTTAAGATTATCCTGCAGAATTATAATGCAATTCATAAATCAGATGTATTATTAATAATTTCACATTTCATACATACTTATCAATAAAAGACAGGCAATTGATATGTAGTTTTAATGGAGAAGAGTAAATTGCTGATAAAGAAATTATAAGACAGTTTGGGGTCAAAATTTGTTTTGGGCATTGCGTAAAGTGGGCATGAATCAGGCAGTTGCTCCCAAATTTCTTTTCTGTTGAATTTAAGTCCAAATCACTTAGACTTCACTGTTTTTAAGAAGTTTTAAGCATGAAGGTTAAAGGTTGACTTGGATTTTCTTCAAAAAGCAAATGTTCTTTGTGAGCTGGAGAGAAGGTATTCTTGAAGTGCCCAATTTCCAGCCTCATTCAAAAGCTGAGGTAGTGATAACAGTAACAGATTCTGCCATAACCAATGATATCACACCCTGTGAAGTTCAGGAGCCATTGTTTCTGAATTAAACTTGCAGTGCTGTTTGATGTTGAGCTTTCAACAGGCAAGATGCTGTATTTGTCAGTGCACATTTTCAAAACAAAAAGGACACAATTAAGGGATTATAAAGCTATTGTCCAATCTTGGGATTGATGTGGTTTATGATATCAATGTTTGAATTTATGTAATTCACTTTGGACTGTATCACTGTTCTATATCCATTATTGTTAAAGCTGTTACATCCAGACCTGGGGTGAGGTTCTCCAATCCATTATCGTTCCAGACAGGATATCCAAAAGGGAGAAACTGGCTCCTCTTCTTTACTCGGCCATCCCCTCAGTTGATAAGGCTAATTTAAATAGGATCTCTTTCTTCGTGAATGCCTTTCACCCAGGCACAAATTATTATAATGCTTTAAAAGCAATTTTACGTGGCCTTCTTGAATTAGCAAACGGTGAGTTTATTAATCACTAAACATGAGAAGAAATAGTAACACAACACGTATATACAGATTAGAAATAAGGAGTCCACAAGGATGAAATTAAAAATAAATAGATATACAGGTCAGTGTCGGAATTGTTCATGAAGAGCAGATAGTTGAACGTTGCAGCTGTTGGTCTGGATGTTTCTGCTGGTGTTAATGCTGCTGCTGAAACGTAATTTATTGATATTTTTGGTTTTCTAAGTGATTGAAGTTCCTTTCCCAATTACTTTTTAAAACTGGTTTGTAGCATTAAATTGAGAAAAGTCTTCCTTTACCTGCAATGCAGAGGTATTGAGGGGATATAGCTTCACATCACATTAACACTCAAACCCAGAGTGGTACTCACAACAGCAGTCAGTCCCATTGGTCAACTTCCATCAAGTTGAAACTGACTTTTAACCCTTTTCTTATACCTACCTGGAATGATGAGTGCCCTGGGTGGCACAGTGGCTCAGTGGTTAGCATTGCTGCCTCACAGCACTGAGGTCCCAGGTTCAGTTCCAGCCTCAACAACTGCCTGTGTGGAGTTTGCATGTTCTCCCTGTGTCTGCATGAGTTTTCTCCAGGAGTCCTCCTACAGTCTAAAGATGTGCAAGTTACATGGATTGGCCATGCTAAATTGCCCAGTGTCCAGTCTTGGTGGATTAGTTATGGGAAATGCAGGGTTATAGGATGTGTGAGGGAGTTGGTCTGATCTTCAGAGGGTTGGTGTGGACCTAGTGGTCTGCTTCCAGATTATAGGGATTCTATATTCATGGAGGGTAAAACAGATATACCTACAAGAGGTGGCTTTCTACTGGGTTAGTACGTTTGCCATTGACACAAAGGTCAGTGATATTGTAGATAGTGTCGAGAGCTGTTGCAGGCAACAACAAGACATTGACAAGATGCAGAGCTGGGCTGAAAAGTGGCAGATGGAGTTCAACCTGGACAAATGAAAAGTGATTCATTTAGGAAGGTTGCATTTGAATACTGAATACAGGATTAAAGGCAGGATTCTTGTCAGTGTAGAGGAACAGTGGGATCTTAGGGTACTGTACATAGATCCCTCAAAGTTGCCACCCAAGTTGATAGGGTTATTAAGAAGGCATATGGTACTTTGGTTTTCATTAACAGGGGGATTGAGTTTAAGAGCTGCAAGGATTTGCTGCAGCTCTATAAAACCCTGGTTGGACCACACTTGGAATATTGTGTCCAGTTCTGGTCGCCTCATTATAAGAAGGATGTAAATGCTTTAGAGAGGGTGCCAAAGAGAGCTACCAGGATGCTGCCTGGATTTGAGGGCATGTCTTATGAAGATAGGTTGAGTGAGCTAGGATTTTTCACACTGGAGAGAAGCAGGAAGAGAGGTGACTTGATAGAGGTGTATAAGGTAATGAGAGGCATAGATAGAATAGATAGCCAGAGACTTTTCCCCAGGGCAGAAATGGCTGTCACGAGGGGTCACAATTTTAAGGTGATTAGAGGAAGGCATAGGGGGGATGTCAGGGGTAGGTTCTTCATGGGAGTGGTGGGAATGTGGAATGAGCTGCCAGCGGCGGTTGTAGAGTCGGAGTCATTAGGCACATTTAAGCAACTGCTGGACAAGCACATGGATGGTAGTAAATTGAGGGCTGTGTAGGGTAGGTTGATCTTAGATTAAGATAAATGCTCGGCTCAACATCATGGGCTGAAGGGCCTGTATTGTTCCATGTTCTATGGACAAGTTGAACCGAAGGGTTTGTTTCCGTGCTGTACATCTCTATTACTCTATGTGCAGCATGCCATGGGCTTCACAAAGACTTTGTCAGCCAATCACTGAATTAAAATCTATAGTTTTACTGTATGAATCCTCTTTTTAAAAACAAATATTCTGTAATTCAAGGTTAAAAGAAATCTTATAAACACGTTGGGGTTCTGATGCATCCTCATAATAAAGCTCTATGTTATGTTACTTTAGATAATGTTTCCAGAGCAAGCAATCCTTGACAGCACTCCATGTGCACAAAAAAAAAGAGTCTGTTCTTGTGTATTACATGTTCTCAGAATCCACCGGGAATTATGAGTGTTCTCGATGACGTCTGTGCCACTATGCATGCCACAGGGGAAGGAGCCGATTCAACTCTATTACAAAAACTCCAGGCTGCCGTAGGAGGTCATGAACATTTTAATAGCTGGAACCAAGGATTTATAATACATCACTATGCTGGGAAGGTACTGTACCATCCTGCACACTACAATTTTGCTACAAAACAAATGTCATTGCTGTACAGGCTTTCTAACAACATCTGTGTCTGAGGATTTAGTTGGATCTTCAGTTGTAGGAAGAGCTTCTTCCATGCTGTTATCAGACTTTTGAATGGGCTTGTCATATATTAAAGCTAATTTTTCTCTGCACCTTCTCTGTAGCTGTAACACTAGATTCTCCTTTCTGTTCTATTATACTTATGTAAGGTGTAATTTCTCTGGTTGGCATGCAAAACAATACTTTTCACTGTATCTCAGTACATGTGACAATAATAAATCAAATCAAATCAAACATTTGCAAGTTCCTTTCCCAGCATTTGTCATGTCATAACAGCTGCAGATAGCAACCATATTCCTCCAAAGGTAGATAACTTCATATTTGCCTGTACTAAAATCCATTTTAAACAAAACACATTTTGTTAATCTGTAAGTTTTTCTCAAAATGTTTGTTTCCATCTTACAACAGCACTTACAATTTGACAAACTTGAAGACATATACCTGTAATCTGTCATTCTAGATCATTAATAAACAATGAACCGTGGAGGTGTCAACACAGATCTACATGAGATACCACAGGTTTCATGCAGCCAATTAGAGAATCTGCCCTTTATCTCTATCCTCGGTCTCATTATGCTCAATCTCCTAACTAGGTCAATCGCTGAATTCCAGAACTTCAACTTTAACTAACAGTCTCTTGTCAAGGATTCCACTGAATGTCTTCTGGAAGTCCAAAAGACATTCCTCTGTTTACTACATTAGTCACTTTTTTAATAACTTCAGATTCATCAAGCATAACCAATCTTTTAAAAATCCACACTGCACTTTCTGATCAGCTGAAAATTTTCACTTCCTCCTTCATTATTGACACTGGTAATTTTTTGACAACAGCCATATGTTAGGCAAACTGGTTTGGACTTCCATAGTTTCTCTATAAAATTTCCTAAAGAACAGAGAGACTTGAACAATTTTCAAGACTTTGGAAGATCATAGACACAAATTTGGAGTGTACCAGCTACAAGTCCGTGGCAGAAATTCACCAAGATTCCTCAGATAGCACCTTCCAAACCTACGGTCATTATCATGAAGGTCAGTCACCAAAGTCATAAAGGACAAGGGCAATGCATGAGAACACCACCTGCATGTTCCCCCCTCCTCCACCCCCACCCCCATCCTCCCTCCCCCAGGTCCCTGAGAGTTTGACACTCTGTAGTGCTGATTCAGTATTTGTTTGCTTAGAATGCCTGGCAGGTCCTGGGCCTCCTCCACCGTCGCTCTCTCACCACACAACGCCTGGAGGAAGAACGCCTCATCTTCCACCTCAGAACACCTCAGGGCATCAATGTGGACTCCACCAGTTTCGTCATTTCCCCTCCCCCCACCTTACCCCAGTTCCAACCTTCCAGCTCAGCACTGCCCTCATGACCTGACCTACCTGCCAATCTCCCTTCCCACCTATCTGCTCCACCCTCTCCTCTGACTTATCACCTCCATCCCCACCCCCATTCACCTATTGTACTCTTTGCTACCTTCTCACCAGCCCCACATCCCCCGACCAGCCCCCCCCCCACATTTATCTCTCCACCCTGGAGTCTCCCTGCCTCCATTCCTGATGAAGGGCTTTTGCCCGAAACGTTGATTTTCCTGCTCCTCGGATGCTGCCTGACCTGCTGTGCTTTTCCAGCACCACTCTTATCTAAACTCTGGTTTCCAGCATCTGCAGTCCTCACTTTTGCCTATACCAATCTCCATGGCACACAATCAATGTTTCTGGTTTTTGAGGCTAGATTAGAGTGGTGCTGGAAAAGCACAGCAGGTCAGGCAGCATCCGAGGAGCAGGAAAATCGATGTTTTTGGCAAAAGCCCTTCATCAGGAAGATAGGACGATGCTGCCTGACCTGCTGTGCTTTTCCAGCACCACTCTAATCTAGACTCTGGTTTCCAGCATCTGCAGTCATTGTTTTTACCCTTTTGGAGCTTCCAACCACCTGCGTGCAAATTCCACATCCACCGCTCATCCTGCTTCCCAATTAAAATTGGAAGTGCAAGGTTTCAAGGGCTGCTAGATGTGTTTGGAAAATTATGTTGAAGCTTCCCATCACTTTTTCTTTGTTATCTGATAGGGGGGTTGGGATATGACCCAAGTCTAAACATTTCGGGATCTGAGTATGAAATATATCTGATCTGAGCCCGCCTTTCCAAAATTGGCAAGTCCCCTTTAAAAATGCAAGAGAATAGCACCTCATGAAGCTGAAAGATCTAATTCCAGAAAGGAAGCACTGTGACAAAGGGGAACCAGTTATTACATTCAGCATATCTACATTTGAGTTTTATTTGAAATATTCCACTGCAGGTATCGTATGATGTCAACGGATTTTGTGAGCGCAACCGAGATGTCCTCTTCACCGATTTGATAGAGCTCATGCAAACCAGTGAATTGTAGGTTCTTGAATTTTCATCTCATATTATAACAAAAATAGTCATCATTTCAATCAACTATTGGAAACTGTAGCTTTCAAATTACACATTTCGTTTTTCTCATTAATACCGAGTTCAAAATCACAAAACACCAGGTTATAGTCCAACAGGTTTATTTAGAAGTACAAGCTTTTGGAGCATTTCTCCATTGTCAGGTAGCTAATGGGGCAGGATCATAGGACACAGAAGTTTACATAAAAGATCAAAGTGTCATTTTACATTTTAATGAATTGAAACTTGCAA
This sequence comes from Chiloscyllium plagiosum, assembly GCF_037043375.1. Lineage (NCBI taxonomy): Eukaryota > Metazoa > Chordata > Chondrichthyes > Orectolobiformes > Hemiscylliidae > Chiloscyllium > Chiloscyllium plagiosum. The sequence continues at coordinate 28,760,613 of NW_028270166.1, forward strand.
TGTATCGAAATGATTAAAGACTTAACAGCAATCTAGGTATGTTCAATACATCACATCAGTTGTATGGCACTTTGATCTTTTACTATTAATTCTGTGTCCTATCATCCTGCCTCACTAGCTCTCTGACGATGAAGCAGTGCTCCGAAAATGACATCACCAACCCAAAGAAACCCAAACATATAAATAGAAAGCAGGAATTATCAGCAGTGCTTCGTCCGGAGGCCCACTGTAGATGTTACCTAGTAGGGTGACGAAACGTCTGGAAATGAACCTTCCAGCTCAGCGAGCAAACCTACATCCAGACAATTTGTATTATGAACACATAATTCAAGTAATTTGTCTTTTCGCATTCTTAAAATGAATTCAAATTGTGAACTTGCTGTACTTCCATTTGATTGAAGATACTTTACTCTGATTGAAAAAGGTTTGTACATAGAGATAACAGAAAGTGCTGGATTTTTCTAGTTTACCATGTGCAATATCCCAGAAAATCAGCATCCAACAATGAATTCTGAAGTCTTTACTTCCATAACAAATTTGTTTAAGTTCCCCTATGTGTGTGTTCTTGTTGTTTCAAAACAAGTCAACTTTTATATAATGAGCAAATGCAGATTCGAGTCCAGGGCAGTACAATCAAGCACCAATGTGATTTTATGGCTTTCAATCTGTCAATTCACCAAAGCATAAATTCACTTTATGGCTTTGTACTAAACCCAAGAGTATTTTGGTCTGTGTCATCCCAACTGCAGTTCATTTCAGCAGTAAATTGATTTCAAAGTAACTATTAAAAATGTATGTGATCAAAATAGGAACAATGGAACAAAATATTAGTCCACAGCTTCTGGATTTATTTCAATCCTACTTCTGTCTCTCTTCTTCCTTTTAAAATGTCTTTCCCGAGAAACATATCAGTGAAACCTGTTTGGTTGTATTGATTTCATTTGGTCAAAAACTTCACAAATTATTATTCAGACATACATGAAGAATGATACTTGGTTAAAGTACCAGAATACTGCGGGTACATATTGAACTGCAACCCAGTTGAATCAGAAAAGTAAGGCCATACAAAAAAAAATTCTGACAGGATTTTGTCAATGTTTAATAAGAGGGACTGTTGGGATTAGAACTCTCTAGGGATTACAGATGACATGAATAATTCAGATCTGAGGAATTCATCTCTATGGCAGCTCAATCACATTTTAGTTGAGAAAATTCTAAAACAATACCAACTATTTGATATAGGACTGGATTTCATTGGCTTGCCAAAGGAAATATCAGTTTTTGTTTCATCGGCTCAATAGTTTTCCCTACTGTGCAATATTTTCACTTTAATCCACAAGTAATGTTGCAGCAGAATGGAACAAAATACCTGGGGGCGAAGGGGAAATGAAGAGAAATGCAACTGTAATCAGAGAGTCTACAGAGACAGGAAATATAAAAAAAGAGAAGTTCACAAAGCACCTTTTGCAACCTCAGAACATACCAAGCACTTAATACCCAATTAAAGACTTTGCAAATGTAGTCATTGTTATGTAGGAAGTGTGACAGTAAGTTCCCCCAAAAGGCAATGTGATATGGCCCAGATAATCTATTTCAGTCACATTTGCTGAGAAATAAATGTTGGCCAAGACAATAACAGCTTGCATTTACATAGCCATAGCTCCCATTTTTTGGTTGACACCATTTTGTAAAGATTCTGCTCTTGCCATTCACAGCACCTCGAAAATCCACCTTTTAATTCCTTCCTTTGCATTACCATACACTTTGTCATGTGCTATCATCCCCTTTTTTAAAATCGCTTTTGTTTTTCACCAAGTCACAGACTGTTTTGTTCTTCTCCCACCCACCCCTTTCCCAAGCTGTCCACACTTAGTTCAAAATATTTCATGTACTTGACAAAAACTTATTAAATAAAAATGTTGGCCTTGATTTTATCTTTGTAACTTATCAATATCTTTGTAACTGTAGCCCAATGAGTCACTGTCTTCAGAGTAGAAAGAAAGAAAACTGGAAGAGAGAATAAGTTAATTTTCTGCCTACAGGGTTTCATATGCTGACTATATCTGTCACTTCTGTGAAAGGAAAATTGGATAGTTTCAGCAACTGCACAAACTGGGTTTAACTTAATTCATAGTTAAATGGGAGAGTATTTCTTGACTAATCTGATTCTTTTTCCAGCCCCTTCATTCAAATGCTGTTTTCAGAAAATCTACAGAATGAGAAGAAAGGCAGGCCAACTACTGCAAGCATGAAGATTAAGGTGCAATTAAAATTCTTTATTTGCATATGTTAAGAGTGCATGATGTTTTAGATACATGTGAACTTGATAGAGAGTTTCCCAAGACTGAGAATTTCTCCTGGCACGGAGGGAGATTCAACCCTCTGAAGCACCTCCTGGACACTGTCACAACATTATTTCCTGACAAATCTGATATCGTGAGTATGGTGCTGGAAAAGCACAGCAGGTCAGGCAGCATCTGAGGAGCAGGAGAATTGACATTTCGGGCATAAGCCCTTCATCAGTCCTCACTTTCTACTACCTAACAACTCTGAAAGCATTACATTAAATATCCTTTATGACTTGAGTCAGTTTTCCCAGTTAGTACCTTCGTCAATGCAATACTTTTCAGATATAAAAATGCTTTGGGAAGTCCAATGGCCATGAGAAATATATGAGGGAGTTTGCATTTTAAATTCAGAAACATAGGAGAATCATAGAATCCCTACAATGTGGAAACAAGCTCTTCGGCCCAACAAATCCACACTGACTCTTCAAAGAGTAACCCACCCAGACCCATTCAGCAGAAAAGGTAGCTTGGACGGCAGAAGGAGATGGATTGGATCACAAGACATCCGTGGTAGCAGGATGAGCATGGGTTTGGAATTGAGGAAAGGTCTTAGGTATGACCATATCATTATCCCCAATGTTACGACCAACTCTGGGTGCCTCAGGCTTGTCACAGACAGCATCAGCTAAGTACTTAGCAAATCAGCACAATGGCTAAGTATTCTCCATAAGGCTCATGAGGATCTTGTACGTTGCAGTTCTCTCTTACTCTTTTAAAAAACAAATGATAAAGTCTATTTTTTCCCTCAGCAGGTAATGTGTCCATTCTAGCTACTAGTCTACTATATCTTACCTGAACTGCATCCAATATATTTACATCCTTCCTCAAATAAGGAGAGCAATACCATATACAGTACTCCAGATATGGTTTCATCAATGCCTTGTATAACTGAAGCATAACCTTCCTGTTTTAGTATCCAATTCTCCCTGAAATAAATCATTACGTTCAATTAGCTGTCCTAATTACTTGCTGTACCTGCATATTAACTCTTTACAATTCATTCAGTAGGACCAGAACTCTCTGCATCGCAGAGTTCTGCAATTTCTCAGTATTTGGATAATATGTTTGTTTGTTTAGTCTTCTTGCCAAAATGGATAATTTCACACTTCGCCATATTATACTCCAATTGCTGATCTTTACCCACACACTTAACCCTGTCTATACCCTTTGTAACTTCCTTACATCCTTTTCACAACTTATTTTCCTAACAACGAGAGGCCAATTACCAGCGTTGGTCCACTGCTTTTCATCATTTACGTATATGATTTTGATGTGAATATAGGAGGCATGGTTAGTAAGTTTGCAGATGGCATCAAAATTGGTGGCATAATGGACAGTGAAGGAGATTATCTTAGAGTACAATAGGACATTGATCAGATGGGCCAATGACGCGAGGAGCAGCAGACGGAGTTTAATTTGGATAAATGTGAGGTGCTGCATTTTGGAATGACAAATCAGGGCAGGACTTATGCAGTTAATAATAGGGTCCTGAGGTGTGCTGCTGAAGAAAGAGACCTAGGGGTGTAGGTGCATAGTTCTTTGAAAATGGAGTCACAGGTAGTCAGCGTGATGAAGAAGATGTTTGATATGCTTGCCTTCACTGGTCAGAACATTGAGTATAGGAGTTGGAACATCATGTTGTGCCTGTACAGGACATTGCTGAGACCACTTTTAGAATATTGCATACAAGTCTGGTCTCCCTCCTATAAGAAGGATGTTATTAAACTTGAGAGGGTGCAGAAAAGATTCACAAGGATGCTGCTGGGATGGAGTGATGGAGTATTAGGGAGACGCTGAATAGACTGGGCCTTTTTTACCCGGAACATCAGCGGCTGAGGGGGTGACCTTATAGAGGTTTATAAATGATGAGGGACACGGAGAAGGTAAATAGATAATGCCTTTTTCTTTGAGTGGGGGAGTCCAAAACTAGAGGGCATAAATTTAAGGTGAGAGGAGAAAAGTTTAAAAAGGTCCTGAGGGGTAACTTTTCCTGGTGTGAGTATGGAACAAGCTGCCAGAGGAAATGGTGGAGGCGGGTACAATTACAACATTTAAGTGGTAACTGGATGGATATATGAATAGGAAGGGATGGAGAGATATGGGCCAAGTCAAATGGGTCCAGGTCAGATTGGGATGTATTGGACCAAAGCATCTGTTTCTGTGCTGTATGAATCTATGACACTATGACTTGCGTCAGCAGCAAATTTAGTCACCATACCTTCTGTCATTTATATAAAATTGTAAACAGTTGAGTACTATTCCCTGTGGCACACAACTCATTGCATCTTGCCAGCCAGGAGAACGTGAGGACTGCAGATGCTGGAGATCAGAGCTGAAAAATGTGTTGCTGGAAAAGCACAGCAGCTCAGGCAGCATCCAAGGATTTTTTCTTTTTCAGGCAGCATCCAAGGATTCCTGAAGAAGGGCTTATGCCCGAACCTTCGATTCTCCTGCTCCTTGGATGCTGCCTGACCTGCTGCGCTTTTCCAGCAACGTATTTTTCAGCATCTTGCCAGCCAGAATATTACCCATTTGTACCCATCTGTTTCTTGATAGTTGTCCCCTGCACCCTGAGCTTTTATTTTCCACAATATCCTTTGATGCAGTGCTTCCTCAATGCCTTCTCAAAACCTAAATACATTACATCAACTGGATGTACCCTTTACCCTCAGCATGTTACTTCCCTGGAAAATACAATAAATTGATTAAACATGATTCCATTTCCCAAAACCATATAACTCAGCCTGATTACCTTGAACGTTTCTAAATGCCCTGCTTAAACGTCTTTAATAATCACTTCAAACATTTTCCCAATGAAAGGTGTGTCTGTAGTTCCTGCTTTCTGTCTTCCTCCATTTTTCAATAAAGGGGGTTGCATTCACAGTTTTCCATTCTAATGGCACCTTTACAAATCCAGGAAATTTTGTAAAATTAAAACGAATCCATTAACTAGCTCACTCGTCAGCCCACAGCTCCAACTATTTGTTCGGTGATGTTTGTCCAGTGATTGCAATTTTCTTGAGTTACTTCCTCTCTTCCATTTCCTGATTACTTTCGACTTACGACCTCTATAGCAGATACCCATGCAAAATATCTGTTCAATTCATCAGCTTTTTTTTATTTTCCATTATTAATTCCATCGAATGTTTTTCAAGAGAACTCATGCTCACTTTGTTAACTTTTTTGTTTTATATTTATATCTAGCTTTCTTTCATACATTTTCCCTCTTTGTTAATCTTTTAGTCAATCTTTGCTTTTTTAAAATATATTCTGTTCATCTTCTGATTTGAGCTTTGTACAATTACATATTTTTGCCTTATGTTTGACATGTTTTTAACTTTGCTTCATTAACCATAGGTAGCAGGTTCTCTGCTTTGAGTTTTCTTTCTCATTGAAATATATCTAATCTGCGTATTCTGAAATATCCCCATAAATGACACTACCGCATCAATACTGATATTTTTTTCCCAAATCAACCTGTTCAACAATGTAAACACGTTCTGTGCCAAAAGCCCTACCTTAGTCTAATTTGCCAATTCATTTTATTTAGCTTTGCTTTCATGCCCTCACATTTGCCCTGCTTTAAATTTTAAAATATTCGTCTTGGATTGGTGAGCATTGAATAAACGTCATACAACTACAATGATAAATAAGCAGCCCCATGAATGACCATTTCTTATTGCCTTAATATCAATGATATTTCAAGAAGCTTTGGAAATCCAAGCATGCAGCGTTATGTTTGAATGCCAATTACAATATTACTACAATCAAGTGATTAAATATTTGAATTGTCAACCTGTCTTTCTGGGGAGGTTACAAGCTCTGAAGCCAGCTGAACATGCCAAAGTAAACTGAGGAATCAGTGTTAGAGCTGTCTTCAGAGTGTATTGACATACTTGCTGACTGTAAGCCCCCACTCCCTCCACTAGTCTTATTCGTCTTAAATGTGCCTCAACGTTAAGCTTTTCCTCATTATTTCAGTGAATCAACCTGATTTTTGCCCTTTTTATGTACTGCTTAAGTAGCCAATTTTTTCTTGCATATCTGATCCACAGGAAAACTGCACCAAGTCAATTTGAACATTCATAGAACATAGAACATAGAACAATACAGCACAGAACAGGCCCTTCGGCCCACGATGTTGTGCCGAACATTTGTCCTGGCATGTGATATACTAACTAATGTTACATATAATTTAATCAAACATGTATGCTCCTGGAGTGGTCAACTGGTTCTGGTTCACCCTTCAGCTTCTGTGAAGATTGACCTGTAATGTAAGCACCTGTATGAAGCTGCCTGGTTTGTTTCATGACTGGCTCAGTACAGGGAGTATAAATATGTAAACATTTGTTTCATCGTTTAAAAGAAACTTGCTTTTCTTTTGCATGGAATCCTAACATTTAATTAATCATGGGCATTCTTCAAATTTCTTAACATGTGCTTGTACCATTCCTGTGATTTAGAAACAAGCAAATGACCTGGTCAGCAAGTTAATGAAGTGTACTCCACATTATATTCGCTGCATAAAACCGAATGAGACTAAGAGACCCAAAGATTGGGAAGAGAGCAGGTATGTTGCCTTGGTCTTATACAAACTATTACTAAGAACAATTTTATTGTCTTATAATCATTTTAGAATGCTTTCCCTTTAATACAAAGCCTTGAAGTATTTAAGACACCTTCATGTACAAAACTGGTTGGGAACAGAAATGGGCATTTGCAGGGGAGCCTGACGTTTTGCTGCAAAAATGATTAATCAATTCAGTCCAAGCTATTGGGTGGACTCTTTATATTCTCTGAAATGATTAAACAAGTTACATAGTTGTAAAATCAGAGCAACAAGATAAATTATTCCCACATCTTGGGAATAAATGTCCAAAACTCACACAGCCACAGCCTAATAAATAAATGAACTGTGATTCAATTACAACATGGCAGTCTTGAATATTTGTGTGATAAAATGTTGTCTTTCTCCAAACCTAGCAGCAGTTTGATTGAAATCCTGCAACTCCCTTTCTAACAGCAGTGTGGGTGGACCTATACAATATGGACTCCAGGTATTCAAGAAGACAACTGACCACCACATTCCCAGTGGGAATTAAGAATGGGCAATAAATGCTGGCCCAGCCAATGATTTCCACATCCTAAGAACAATTATTACACTGAAGTCAAATCCTATTGTTTACTGTTTTTTTGCCACTTCTTGGGCTGGCAACTAACAAGAAAATCACAGTAAATGCATTACTTCAAAGGTCAAGCACAGCAACAGTTTCCACTTTCTGCTCAGTATTGCTATATTTGTGATATTTGATTGTGGTGATCATCAATGATATGATATTTTCAACTTTATTTGAATACAAGTTATCACATGATCCATAGTTTTGTCATGCATATATCTGTAAGTTTAAGTCCTTCCATTTAGGATTTCTTTTTCATAAATTAAATATCATGGTGTGGAATTTCCTTGGCTTGTCAGCCAGAGATACACATGATTTTAGCAGAAACAATTACATGGCGTAAAAAGTCTTTCATACTTGGGCACAGGTATACCTGCTTACCATAATGTGGCTAAGTCTTCTCAATCTTTTACATCGGTCTATCAAACTAATCCAAATGAACCTCCACCCAAAATCGGCCAATAGCCCTGGGGTAATTTCACAAATATGGATAGCCACACCTATTGGGTTTGTACAAGGAACTCAATATCATAGCCAAATTTTCAGGTAGAGTCTTCTTGTGAGAAAGCTATGATTTGAAAATCTAGCCCAGGTTGATAAAGGTGCTGTGTCATTCAAGAATGAATGGTGGTCACATCTTGGTGGTGGCAGTGGTGGAAGCTTACATTTTCAGACTGAAAGAACATCCACTGGCATTTTCATGAGTTCAAAGTGTTTTGCCTGTTTGCTACAAGTTTACACCCACTTGGAACCTTGGTGCATCCTAATGAGACTGAACATCCTTTGGATTTGGAAAATGATGTGTGGCTTTAGCTGCAGTGCCTGGATTGTGTTTTTTTGTGACCAGGAGGGGAGGGGTGAATCACCTTCCTTCCTTTTAACCTCCTTGTTCAGCTGTAACAAAGAGTTTTAATTTTTTTCACCATGCAGCTTTTTCAAATGTCATACCAATCTAGACTAAGGAACTCCAGTACTCAAACAAACACAAACTCTTGTAAGGAAAGGCAACAAACTGAAATCCTCATCCTCATACCTTTCTGATTTGCACTCTTAAACACAATGACAGACAAAAGGAAGAATGAAGGACATTCTGAAGACAGTTCTGAAGATGAAGAAATGAAAAGTATCCTACTACATTTAGGACAAATATATCATGTTTAGTGGCATTAGTTGCTCACTTGTCTCAGTGTGTGCTACAGAAAATAATGTTTGAGGACTCCATTAGAACATAAGACTGCAACATGATCAACAACCTCTGGCCCAAGATCTACAGGATGTTTCTGCATAGTAATTTAGTCTGTAGACTTGCTTAAAAATTGCTTAGCATCAGTCATTTTAATGACAAGAGCCCCAGATGAGAAGAACAGCTGGTGTAGACATTTGTTCCACAATTACTATATGGCTTGATTGTGATGTGTGACCACTGATAGCTAGGCCACTGGTTCAACAGTCTCTTTCAAGTAGTTAGACTTCTCCAATGTTTGCTTAATGTTAATACATTCAAGCCCTATTTAGTGCTGAGCTTTAAGCTTTCTAAGATATTTCTCAGTTCCATCTTTACTGAAATAAACCTTCATACTTCCATGGCTTCCTAATGAAAATTACTTGCAGACTTCAGCCAAGATTAACAATCTCTGATTGATCCAGTTTTTCTTGGATAAATTGTCATTTAGCTGCTTGCAATGATGTCATTGTTGAGCTCTCTGGAATGACATATAAACTAATCTCTTCATCACCTTTTACAACAGAAAAGACAGCAAAGCATTCACCATCATTGGAACAACAAGAGTAAGAAGATCTATGACCTCTTCATCCAGCAGAGCATCTGCTTCTGCAGCCATATCATTCTGTCCCACTCCTTCCTGAAACATAAATGAAGGTCTCGAGCTTCATTTTGCAGCTGGCTACTGTCATCTTTGATGCATCATGAGCTTACCCCTTTGCATCTGTCTTCCAAAGAAAAATGAAAAATCTGCAGTATCTTCCTGTAATCTCAGTAATGGCTGGCTCAAAGGGTACTGAGTCAACATCAATTTCTGCTGCAGCTGGGGAATGATAATGACATTAAAAGCTATCCAAGCATCTCTGCTTAATAAACAAAAATACTGATTGGGAATGATTTACAGAATATCAATAATCTGTCTCCCTTTGCAGTAAAGGATAACCTGCATCTGGCCCTATGCTTTTATTACAATTCTTCCAAAATCATGACATTTAACTAAAGACAGTTGGAAATTGAGAAGTCAACCATGAATTTGAAGGAATGATACAGTTGGCCCAATATTTATTTTCTTTATGTTATCTATGATATTTACCCAGAAATCATCCAATGGGCCAACTACTTCCCCAAGAACAATGTATTCTGATGCTTGGTAGCATCTACTTTTTAGACAGTTACCGACTAAAGTGGTTATATTTCAGGCTACCAATTGAAATCTCCTTGACAAACTTCCTGAAAATGGCCTTTCCTCTGGCATGCACGGCACTTAGCATTAGTGGCTGGGTAGGCTTGGCACTGATATGGTGGTTTCCTCTGCTCAGTACTGCTGCAGTCTTGCTTGTGCATTGGCAGCCTTCTGATGAACAACCTGGACTGAGTTTTAATCAATACATTGACCTGGTCTTTATTTGGCTTTTTATTGAGATTTAAAGTAGCGTAGTATCTGCTAAACTGACAGCGCCCGATTATAAATACATGATCTGGCCCTAGCCATCCACATAAGGAGAACAGGAATAGGCTATTCAGCCCATTGAGCCTGCTATGTTATTTAATACAGTCACGACTGATTGAACAATCATCCCAGCTGTATAACCTTATATGTCACTAGTGATCAGAAATCTAGAAGTTCTAGAAAAAGGAAGGCATATTTCATCATTGGAGTGTTTACTTTGTGGGTCGTGGCTCCTGAATTCCTTTTTTTTTGGTGTTTTTCCATCTGTTTATAGAATTGTGGGAGTTCCCATTCTTGTACAGCTTCCCTTCTCTGTAAAGACTTCTGATCTACCTCAATGCTTTGCTCACTCAGACTGACTGATTTTATTTGCTGCTTGCCATGTTCATGGCTGTGGGATTTTCCCATACATTGACAGCATTGTGCATGGCTTTCCTGTCCATGGTTCAATGCCTCAGCAGGCCTTGAATCCCTTCACTCACAGCACTGTATTGCTTCTGAACCAGTCTGCAGGTTTCTCCCCATTCTTGCTCAGATGTCTGAACTGACAATGTACTGTCATTGACCTTCCCTTCAGATGCACTTTTCCAATTGTCTTCAGCTTCATCAGTCTGGGCATTATCACCACTGTCTGGTGAGATCATGTTTACATTCAGGTGACAACTTTAACAGGGTTTATTATATATAACTATGTACAAAGGTTGGTATAAGAGTACCTATGTGTCACTATGCTGTAGCTCCTCATGCACATACTCAGTAACTATTCTTAAATTAAAAAGTATAGTTAACCCTTTACTTAACATGAAGCAGTAAATCATTATCACAGCAAAACAGGTTAAGTGTTCAAGTCCATGCCTGTCTCTTATCCAATAAACAAATAATGATTAATCTTCTTAAGAACAAGCTCAACCAGCCTGATTCCTGCAAATGTACACCTGCTAATTGAAGATGCAGACCAAATCAATCTGCTGTGACAGATTCTATAATCTCATACAGAGGCTGAGAAGGTGTTAAAGATTGGCAAACTAAAGGAGGACCTGTAACTAGGTGCTTACTTGTTTAACCTGGTAAATAATATCCTTTCAGAAAGTTTGGTTTTAATGTGGACAAGCAATGGATGTTTCTCATTTTCTGTGCTAGTATTCCACATAGCTTAAACCAAGTCATCGAGTCGTAGAGTCATAGACACCTCCATCTATATCTATTTGAGTGTCTTGGCCCTCCCGATTAGCAGTTAGCTAGATTACCTGGGCTTGGGTAAGTGGGTTGTGTATATATGAGGATATCAACAGATCCACTCTTTATGCGGACTTCTCAGTAATCCAGTTTGACTCTTTAATGGTTTGTCAAGATGTATCAGTAACTCTTCTAACCAAAATCAAAAAAAGTTTCCTTCTTTTACTGAGGTATTAGTATAATCTCTGTTTTCATAACCTAATCTTTCAGAGTGAAGCACCAAGTTGAATACCTGGGACTGAAAGAAAATATCCGAGTCCGGCGAGCGGGATTTGCTTACAGGAGAGCTTTCCCAAAATTCATACAGAGGTACGTTTCCCACTGTTAGGAAGTTAATGCAAATGTGTCATTATTTAAAATAGAGCTAAAATGAATTGTGGTTTTGGTCATCATCATTGTTATTAAGATACCAAATCCAGTTAGGTGTTTTCCCAGTGATTTCATCACTTCCTGTTTGCAATTGTACCACTCATCGTTTGCAGCAAATAAACAAAAGCTCTCTAAGTACGCATTTTATGAAAGCCCCTACTTCCTGCTCCCTCTGCTCCCACCAGCCCCGCTCCCTCACATTTCATGATTGGCATTGCTCATAATGGGCTTTTATTTTTATTCATTCATGGATGACTAAACCAGCATTCATTGCCCGACCCTAAATGCCCAGAGGGCAGTTAAGAGTCAATCACATTGCTGTGGGTCTGGAGTCTTATGTAGGCCAACTAAGGATGGCAGTTTCCTTCCCTAAAGGACATTAGTGAACAATCAACAATGGATTCATGGTCATCAATAGATCTCTTAATTCCAGATATTTATTGAATTTGAATTCCACCATTTGCCATGGTGGGATTCAAACCAGAGTCCCCAGAATGTTGTTTGGGTCTCTGGATTAACAGACCAGCTTTGCCTGTAAATATTCAAAAGGCTACATGGGTGTTTACTGGTGGTGATCAGTAGGATTAAAAAGTCACGAAGGTATTGGTGGTGGGAAGGTCACTGAGTTGTGCGTGATAATACTTCTGGGTAGAGAAAAGAAAAATGAAAGCCCCTGTGATTTATCTCCCTTGATGCTCACAGCAGTTGAAAGCAGAAAATGTGCAACCTGTGAGGCTGCAAAAGTTTGTGTGATTGTGACTGTGACAGACTAAGGTTGTTCTGGATAGAAGGCAAGACAGGGAACTTTAACACCAGTTAGAATTCGGTGCTGAGACAAAGGGAATCTAAACTGAAAAGGACAGGAAAGTAAGTAAGACATTTAAATCTAGAAGTAATATGTGTGATTAGCACAATATTTATTGCAATGGAAATTGCAGAATCTAAACTAAATTCAACTTTAATCCCTGGGATGAAACAAGTTACATTGTAACTTGTTCTTTGTAAACAATGTTACAGCTTGGCACAAAATATTAAATCCAAGTTCAACATTTTTGCAAGAGGTTGATGTTTTTAGGTACTTAACAAAGGCATAAAACAATTCAATAAATAAGTTAAATGATTTTGTGAAATACATTTTATTTAGTTTAAACGTTTATCTTGGACATTGGGGAGAGAATGTTGCTTGCCAAGCATAAATTCACTGTTAAATAGATGAATGTGTAGTGAAGAGTCCATTATGCCAACAAAGGGTTATCTCTAAAAGGTTTTAGTGACTGAGGAAAAAATGGTAGATGAATACCAACCTGTGGCTAGAGCCTGTAACTGCAAAATGCGAAAAACATGAGATTTTCCCTTAAGCATGGATTTTACAATTTATAATAAAGTCATCAAATCAAACAGCACAGAAACAGACCCTTCAGTCCAACTCATCCACACCAATAAAGTTCACTAAACTAAACTTGTCTGCATTTGGCTCAAATCCCTCTTAACCTTTCCTATCATGTACCTCTTCAAATGTCTGTTAAATATTGCAACCGTATGTGCAGCTACCACTTTCTCTGGTGGGTGATTCCACATATGAACCATCCTCTGTGTGAAAAACGTATCGCTCAAGTCCCTTTTAAATCTTTTTTCTCTATCCTTAAAAATAATCCCCTCATTTTGAACCCCCTATCCTAGGGAAAAGATCTTTGCCATCCACCTTATCTATGCCCTCATGATTTTATAAACTTCTATAAGGTCACTCCTCAACCTCCTACACTCAAGTGAAAAAGTCCCAGCAAATTGAACCTCTGTTTATAACTCAAACCCTCCAGTCCCCGTAACATCCTGTAAATTTTTCTGAGTTCTCTCTAGTTTAATAATATCCTTCCTATAGGAGGGCACACAGTACTCTAAAGTAGCTTCAACAATGTCCTGTATAACCTCAACATGGCATCTCAACCCCTATACACAAAGGTCTGAACAATGAAGGCAAGCATGCTAAACACCTCCTTAACCACCCCTGTCTACCTATGATGCAATTTCCAAACAATTATGTAGTTGTACCCTTAGGTCTCTTTGTCCGACAACATTCCCAGGGACCTACCATTAACTGCGTAAGTCCTGCCCTTGTTTGTTTTACATTTATCCAAATTAAACTCCATCTGCCACTCCTCAGCCCATTGGCCTAATTGATCAAGATCACTTTGTAATCTCAGATAACTCTCTTCACTGTCCACTGTTCCACGAACTTAATTCTCCTAAATTCTCATCCGAATTGTCAATATATATGACAAACAACAGTGGACTCAGCACTGATCCCTGTAGAACATCACTGGTTACAGGTTTCCAGTCTGAAACACATCTCTCCACGCCCGCCCTCTGTCTCTTACTGTCAAGCCCATTTTGCATGCAATTGGCAAGCTCTCCATGAATCCCTTGTGATCTAACCTTACTAATCAGACTACCAATACAACAAGCTGACACGGAAACATGACCAAAAAGATGACAAAAGAAATTGTAATCAGGGTGAGTGCAAGTGAAAATAATATGTTTTATGAAGATAATGATAGATATTTACATGCATCTTCTCATAGGGCTAAAATATGTGCTCTCTGTGATTTGTCCTTGTTAAAGGTACGCCATCCTTACACCAGAGACCTGGCCTTATTGGCGTGGCGACGAGCGCCAAGGAGCCCTGCATCTTCTTCGTTCTGTCAATATTGATACTGACCAGTACCAAATGGGGAAAACCAAAGTATTTGTCAAGAATCCAGAATCGGTGCGTACTGCTGTGGATTGTTATTTCTTATTTATGATGATTTGGAATCCAAAGTTAGATTTATTTATGAAACACCATCAAGTCAACTGCATGACTTAACATTTCTCACTTCGTACTAGGATGGCTCCTTCAGTGATGGCTGACAAGTGGAAATTATGACTTGTTCAGCCGTGAATGTTTGATTATGAATTATTTGGAGATGCCGGTATTGGACTGGGGTGTACAAAGTTAAAAATCACACCATAAAAGGTTGTAATCCAACAGATTTAATTGGAAGCACTAGGTTTTGGAGCGCCGTTCCTTCATCAGGTGCCACAACCACCTGATGAAGGAGCGGCGCTCCGAAAGCTAGTGCTTCCAATTAAAACTGTTGGACTATAACCTGGTGTTGTGTGATTTTTTTTAACTTTGATTATGAATGGTTTGTGATATCAATTTTTTTTTAACCTTTTACTACTACCTGTTCTGGCAATGGTTTTCTTCATTAAGCTTTTGCTGATCCAGTATTTTGACATTACAGCTTTTCCTGTTGGAAGAAATGAGAGAACGGAAGTTTGATAAATTTGCAAGAACCATTCAAAAAGCATGGAGGAAATACATTGCACGAAGAAAGTATGAACAGATGAGAGAAGAAGGTAACACATTAATGGTCATTACAAGAAATATGTAAGAGAGGTATATACCAATGGGAAACTCTCTGATGTTGGTGAATTGATCGAGTTAAATCTAATGTAAAGGAGTTTTAAGTTTATCAATATGATTAGTTTGTCCAGAAACTTTATAGAGATTTATAAAAAATCATGGATAAACTGAATAGCCAAGGTCTTTTCCCCAGAGTAGGGGAGTCCAAAACTAGAGGGCAAGGGTTTAAGATGAGAAGGGAAAGATTTAAAAGGAACCTGAGGGCTGCTTTTTCACGCAGAGGATGGTGCATGTGTGGAATAAGCTGCAAAAGGAAATAGTGGAGGTTGGTACAATTACAACATTTGGATGGGTACATGAATAGGAAGCATTTAGAGGAATATAGACCAAATGCTGACAAATAGGACTAGATTTATTTGGGACATCTGGTCATCATGGACAAGTTGGACCGAAGGGTCTGTTTCCATGCTGTGCAACTCTATGACTATATTTGTGACAACCATTTAGGAAATTCATTGAAGGCTCCCAAAAATACTAGAAATTTTCTTGTGCTCATTACTTCAACATGGCGACAGGAGGAGTAGGAGTGTTTGTTCTGTCTCTACAGTAATACTTCAAACCCCTACGGGCCTGCACCTGGCACCTTTCAATCCCCTCCCCTTACCATCACAGGACTGAATTCAGGGCAGCAAACATGGTGCTGGAAAAAGTCCCTGCATTCACCATTCTACCCTAGATATAAGGCATTTTGTTTCTTACTTCTCAGAGTAACTCTGAATATAAATTATATAAACTCAAGAGAAGTTATCAGTACTAATTCCTGCTTAAGCCCTTCAAATAAGGTGATATTTTTATAATTATCAGAGAGGATTCAGGTCCCAAATTAGATTTATTCATGAAACAACAAGCTTTTGTTGATGACTAAGTGACTGGTCAACTGCATGATTTAACATTGTTCCATACAGAGTGGGAAATTCATCTTTGGCTTGATTAGTGTCTAATCTAAATTATATAAATGAGCTATCTGAGTGCATCAACTTACCATAACCTCCTGTCTAATTCATACATCCTTTCAGCACTCTCTTGTTCAAGGTGTAACACTGACACCTTGTTCTCAATTTAACAGCTCTTCTCATTCTGCCAACCTGCCTATAAACCTTGACCCTTCACTCTTTCTCGCACTTTGCTTTGACTTCTGATCTATTATCATCAATGTTCTTTAACATAATTCTCTTGTATTTACATACAAATAATTGACAGAAATAGAAAAAAGGAAGCCCCATCATTGGTTTGAGGCCCTTGTCTCTACTTGTTGTAAAATTACCATAAATCCTAATTTAGGATGTTTACTGCAGCCTCCAGCATACTTTACAACTTCAAGGAACGAAGAAGGAACAGCATTAACCGAAACTTTGTTGGTGACTATCTTGGCATCGAAGATCGACCAGAGCTACGGCAGTTTGTTGGGAAGCGAGAGAGGATAGACTTTGCAGACTCTATTACCAAGTTTGACAGAAGATTTAAGGTAATGGATGACAAGCATATTTTCAAATAATGGAAAGGCGAATCAGTTATGTTCCATTTCTCGTTTGTTTAATCATTTTCTCTAAATGTTTTCATTTACCTCTCCATATCCCTGGGTTCAGATTATTCTCCAAGCAAACTACCGAAGCTAGAAGTGGTGTTGCCAAACTATATTTGGAAAAATGGTTTATGATAGCAGAAATATCAATTAACATTGCTATGTGACTGAATTAGTTTGGTATTAATAACTTTTTTTAATGTAACCATATGATCTCAAGGAGTTATATGGGTAATTGACCTGGGTTATCTAAAAATTATCTCCAATATCATTCTTGGTGCTTATGATGACAGGTCATCAATGCAGTATTATCTTGCAGTATTAAAACTGTATATCAAGGCTTTTTTTTGTTTGTGCATGGCAATTGCTGAAGGGAGATGAACTAAGAACGTGGAATGATTAGGCTGAATCGTCACTTACTTTTCATCACCACCAACATCCCAGGGGTTGCCAGTTTCCAGAACCTGAAGTGGACCAGACATATAAATACTCTGACTACAACAACAGATCAGAAGCTGTGAATTTGAAGGCAAATAACTTACCTCCTGACTCTTCAAAGCATGTTCACTATCCACAAGACACCAGTCAGAAATGTGAAGGCATACTCTCCACTTGCCTGAGTGCAACAGCACTTGAAAAGCTAACCACTATTCAAAACAAAACAATGCACTTGATTCCAACCCATTCAACATCTTAAACATTGTCAGGAGTGTAAAGCATCTATAAAATGCACTGCAGAAACTCATCAAGATACCTTTGACAGCACCTTCCAAATCCATGACTTCTGCCACCAGATCTATAAGAATACTACAACCTGCTTTAATTCACTCACAACTATGATTTAGAACTATTTCACCATTCCTTCACTGTCATTGCATCAAAATCCTCAAATTCCCTTCCAAAAGCCATTGTGGGTGTGCCTACATTACAGAGACAGCAGTGATTCAAAAAGCCAGCTCACCAGCAGCTTTTGAAGGTAGTGAAGGTCGAATAGGCCTTGCCAACAATGTTGGTATCCCAAGAATAGATGCTGTGCACAGCAAAGATAAAATGTGTGTACCTTGAATGAGTATAAAGTAACTGTGTAAATGAGATAGAAAATTTATATTGGGTCTTCTGTTCATACTTTCCTGTTGGTTTGACAAATGGACCAGAACCCAGAAGGATTAAATCTTTTGGCCTTGACTTCAATCCTGCTCAGATCGGAGACTGTGGCTGTGGTGATTCCTTTCTTTCGGAATGGTAGGAGGAGGAGAACTGCTGAAGGCCTTCTGGCTCTAACTTAGTTCTGTCAACATTATAGACTCGCATGTATTCAGCCAACATTTTTTTTAAAATTATGAATGTAACGAACAATGTGATAACGACTGGATAATCTACACTTTATATTGTGATGTTGACAGATAGACAAACACCCTGGGAATGACTCATCTGCCCTTCTTCGATTGAATGGGTTGGAATCTTTTACATTCACCTGAATAGACAGTTGGTCCACAGTTTAACATCATATCTGAAAAACGTCAGCTGTTCTGGGAAAGCAGCCAGTAGAACCTGAAACTGACAACTGTATCCTCGTGCTTCCAAAGGCAACTGGAGTTTTGTCCCCACTTACAGGGTCAGGGTCTTCTCAAGGGGCATTCTTAGATGTGTTAATACAATGGGTCAATTGTAAATGATTCAATCACACAAATGTACTCCATTTCAGGTCAGGTCAGGCACTCTACTTCGCCTGTCGTCAGATAAGGACAGGGAGGAAAATTGTAGCTATACAAAAGAGAACAAGATATGGAAAAGCTCTCTAATTTTGTCATACATTCAGTTTGACATGTGCCTAGCATGGGATCTGACAGATTTTGATTCTGGTTGAGAGTGTGGTGCTGGAAAAGCACAGCAGGTCAGGCAGCATCCGAGGAGCAGGAGAATCGATGTTTCAGGCATAAGCCTTTCATTGATTTTGATCTTCTTAGAGAGTTTGTGATGTATCAGTTGGATTCCCAGCTACAATTCCACATGGAATAGGAAGGGTACTGGAGATGAATGTGATATGAGTGACCAGAAATTCAGGTGGAGAAGCTTAAAAGCTAATTGTCCTTCCTCGCACTTCCATGGCTACTGTGCCAGGCCCCCCATGCAAAATCTGAAAACCTTACAGCAACGTAAAAGAATTATAAAGCAATTGAAGCAGGTCTCCATCCATCCTTTGTTCTGATCTTTACAGCCCATATCGAGACAGTAAGAAACAGCCTTCCTTGTCTACATCTCTGTGGCTGTAACAATCATGGAGAGACGATCTCTTCTTTCTTTCTAATTACTTTTTTCTCTTAAAGGGTTAACCAATAACTCATGCTGTAAGAGAGAAAAAAATTCAAATAAATTGAGTAATGCCAACAGATTAAAGAATCTCATATGACTACGCTCAGCATTTACCCTACTAATACAATCAATAATCATTCTGTTATTGTTGTCTGAAACACTATAATAATTTATGCAAATCTATAATGATGCAGTTTATGAACTTTGAATAGTCAATTATATTCATGGAATGGTGAAAGTGAATGCAATCTGATTTATCACAGTGCTATAGTAAGACTTTGCAGACTGGCAACAAAAGAACAGATTGAGAGGTGTTGTATCATTTGTTATAGCAACATGTAGTGTAACTCCTGCTTTATTACTGTACATCAGTTCAATTACTTACTGTATCATCACAGTATTCATCATTGCATGTTTGTTATTAAATAATGAGCCTTAAATCATATTCAATTTTTCAGGGTATAAAGCGTGACCTTATACTCTCCTCGAAGCACATTTATCTCATTGGTCGAGAAAAAGTTAAAAAAGGGCCTGAAAAGGGCCAAATCAAAGAGATCCTAAAGAGAAAAATTGAAATTCAGAACATTACTGCTGTTTCTATGAGGTACTGTACGATTGTTCATGTGGCTACATATTTGCTTTCCTATCTTAGAAAATCTCTAAAACATGTGGGGAGGCAACAGCCTTGTCTATTATCGCTAGACTGTTAATCCAGAGACCCAGGGAATTTTTGGGGGGATCAGGATTCGAATCCCAGCATGGCAGACGGTAGAATTTGAATTCAGTAAAAATCTGGAATTGAGAGTCTAACGGTGATCCTGAATCCATTGCTGATTATCGGAAGCACCCATCTGGATCACTGGTGTCCTTTAGGGAAGGAAACTGCCATCCTTACCAGGTCTGGCCAACATGTGACTCCAGACTCATAACAATGTGGTTGACTCTTAACTGCCCTCTGGGCAATTAGAGATGAGCAATCAATGCTGGCCTAGCCAGTGACGCCCTTATCCTGTGAATGAATATTTTTAAAAACCCAGAAAGCATATACCCTGTATATTCCAAGATGTATTGTCTCCAGGACAGGTCATAACTTAAGAATTACATGAGACTATCAATATCTTGGCACTACCATTAACCAGAACCTGAATTGGATTAGCCATATAAACACTGTGGTTTAAAGATCAAATAAGTGGCAAGGAATACTGAAGCCAGCAACTCTCCTCCTGACTTCTCAAAGCCTGTCTACCATCTACATGGCAAAAGTCAGGCATGTGATGAACTTTCCTGGATTGGGGGGGCGGGGGCAGCACCAACAATACTCAAGTTTGACATCAATCAGGACAAAGCTGACCACTTGAATATTCACATCTGCTACACTGATGCACAGTGGCAGCAGCCTGTACCACCTACAAGGGGCACTACAACAACTTACAATGGCACTTCAACAGTACTTTTCAAACCCACAATCACTACAACTGAGAATAGTAATTGCAGCAAATACATAATAATGCCACCATCTACAAATTCCATACCAAGCTACACAACTATATCACCTTTCCTTCACTGTTGCTGGGTCAAAATCCTGAAATTGTGACACCTATTTCCTGTGCAGGAGCACAGAGCCCCTCTCTCAGGCCCATGACAATAGCCCAATTCTAGACTGTGAGCCAACCTATCTCCCATCAGTGCACAGACTGTACAACCTTAACTTCTTCATCAAGCTAATTAATCTTTCTGTTGTAATCAAATCTGAAAACATCTTTATACTTTGGTTTTGGATTCATACTGATCTTGGATGACCAAATCAAACTTCAACTTTAGGAACATGAACAGAAATTGTTGGCAAAACTCAGCAGGTCTGGCAAAACCTGTGGGAAAAAAGCAAAGTTAACATTTCAAGTTCAGTCACTCTTCATCAGACTTGAAACCTTAACTCTACTTTTTTCCCACTGCTGCTCCCAGACCTGCTGAGTTTCACCAGTAATTCTGTTTTGTTTTTCAGATCTCGAGCATCAAGAATTCTTTGTTTTATTTCTTGCAGATTTCGGAATCTGTACAGCTCAGAAATAATCAAACTCTTAACTCATCCATTTCATTTGAATTCCCATTATTTGTCGACTGCCAATTTTGGATTCATTGTTTCAAATCTGTTATCACATATATATATACAGAAGGCAGTGACAAGTGCACTTTGGAGAGATTGCAATCGAGATAATGTTCATCTTGTGGTTTTATTTCAGCACCAGGCAAGATGATTTTGTAGTCTTGCATGAACCAGAATATGATAGTCTTCTGGAGTCCATATTTAAGACTGAATTTGTTAGTCTTCTGTGCAAACGAACTGAAGAGTTAACACATCAGAAGTTACAGCTCAAATTTTCTGACTCGTAAGAAAATTCTTTCTTTACACTTCTTTAGCCTTGTGATAATAATATAAATGACTGTGATAATAGGTTACGATGTTATCTGCTTTGATAATGAATATCATACAATTATTTCTAAAATTTTATTGCCTCAGTATTCACTGCCTATCCTCCACAATTTTATAAATGGACATAAAATTACAGCAGAGAAAAAGACCATTCAGCCAATAAATATGATGCTCTTCATATCCCACAGAAGCCTTCTACTTCCTTATAAACAGTAAATATTAGGCAAATGCAAATATAGGAAATAAATAACTGCAGTCATAACACCGTAAGACTACAATCAAATGTGCTATCAGAGTATCATTATAGTAACCAGTGAGTTTGATATTCCTATCAGCAATGAACTTTTTTTTGAAAAGATAATTTAAAACAGTAAATGTAATATTACGTTATCACTGGATCTAGACTAGAAGTCAGTCTAGTTTATTCTATGACTGAGCTAAATGGAGTGTAAAGTCTAAACTAGCCTGCAGAATTGTTGGTCATGGTATTAACCTAAAGGTGGTTTTCAAGTCAGGGTGGATAAACCATGGATGAAACATTCACATCAATTCAGCAGGTCGAAATCTGCAATCCAAACAGTTTGAAGCAATTTGGTTTCTGGGTTTTGAGTCTCCAAGCTGCTCATTGACTGAAATGTGCATTCATGTGATGTGATCGGCTCTGTTTATAGAAGGAACAAAAGATAATTGGAACTGTTCACAGATGGTTGATTCATATGGAATGGGATTCATATGAAGTGGTTATAAAGGGGGAGGAAGCCACTTGGCCTATTGTAGTCATGGTGGTTCTCATAGAATTCCTATAGTGCGAAAAGAGGCCACTCAATCCATTAAGTCTGCACTGATCTTCCGAAGAGCATTCCACCTATCCCCGTAGCCTTGCATTACCACGACTAATCCCCTTAATGTCCATATCCCTGGACACTATGGGGCAATTTAGCATGGCCTAACCTGAACTTCTCTGCAACATCAAATCAACTAGTTCTATTTCCTACCCTTTCCCTATAGCCATGCACATTTCTTCCCTTCAGGTCCTCACCCAGTTTCTGTCTGAAAGCCTCAATTGTGTGTGCTCCATGACACTCTCAGCTAGTGAATTCCGAACCTTGTTCCAGAGATTTTCTTTGTAATACCTTTGATTCTTTTTCCATTCACCATTACATCAGTACACCCCGATTCTTGACCCTTGTGCCAATGGTAACACCTTGTCCCTATCTAGTTCATCTAGTGTCCTCACAATTTTGAATACGACTATCATGTTTCATCTCGATTTCTTTCTTCGCTAAGTGTGATGTCCAGAATTGGAGACAATACTTCAATTGAAGCTGAACTAGTGTTTTATGAAGGTTTGTCATAACTTCCTTTTGTTTTTACTGCCTTTGTTTATGAAGGCATTCAAATTTCTGCCCATCCCCATCTTCAGATATACCTCCATAAACATCAGCTTTAAGTGTTGTTTTTACCTTAGGTAGTAAACTGTATATTTAATGAATGATGCAAAACTCAACATTCTAAATATTGCTACTTTTAAGGAATGATTTGAGGGGCCTGTTGTTTTTAATTATGGACTTTCATTTTTTCGTTTGCATTTAATAGCATACAATTCAAAATCAAGAAGGAAGGATGGGGAGGTGGTGGCACTCGAAATCTGATATTCAGCCGAGGCCAGGGGGAGATGGTGGTGATTAAACCTGCAGGAAAGACACTTAACATTAGCATTGGAGATGGATTACCCAAGAATTCAAGTAAGTGCTTCTGCATGATAACTTATGAAGTCGCATTAAGTAGCTGTTTGTTGTGTGTGCTACAATTTCCAAAAGGAGAGAAAGAGAGCTGTTCTTGTGACTGTGGAACATGCTGCATTCAGCAACTAATAAATTGCTTCTATCAATCCTTTCAAATTCAATGTCCTAAAGAGATGGAGGCGCAACACACCGTTGTCACTGATTTCTTGCGCCACTTGTCACACATCCAGTACTGCACGAGTAGAAACGTCTCCCAAACTGAGTAGCAAGAAGATAAATTGGATAAGATTTAACTTATTCAAAATTAACCCACCTACGCTGGCTTCAAACTGTCCCGTTGCATCTGATCATCATTCACATCGTGCGAGCAGCACAGTGGCTCACAGTGCCAGGGACCCAGGTTTGATTCCAGCATCAGGCAATTGTCAGTGTGGAGTTTGCACATTCTCCCCGTGTAGATTAGATTAGATTAGATTAGATTAGATTAGATTAGATTACTTACAGTGTGGAAACAGGCCCTTCGGCCCAACAAGTCCACACCGCCCCGCCGAAGCGCAACCCACCCATATCCCTACATTTACCCCTTACCTAACACTACGGGCAATTTAGCATGGCCAATTCACCTGACCTGCACATTTTTGGACTTGTGGGAGGAAACCGGAGCACCCGGAGGAAACCCACGCAGACACGGGGAGAACGTGCAAACTCCACACAGTCAGTCGCCTGAGGCGGGAATTGAACCCGGGTCTCTGACGCTGCGAGGCAGCAGTGCTAACCACTGTACCACCGTGCCACCCACCGTGTCTGCATGGGTTTCCTCCGGGCGCTACAGTTTTAACTCCCACAATAACAAAGATGTGCAGGTTAGGTGAATTGGCCATGCTAAATTGCCCATTGTGTTCAGGGATGTGTAGGTTAGGTGTATTATTCAGGAGTAAATATAGGGTAGGGGAATGGGTCTGGGTGAGTTGCTCTTCGGAGGATTGGCGTGGACTAGTTGGGCCAAAGGGCCTGTTTGCACAGTGTAAGGATTCTATGAAGACCTATTCACTTGGAACTCACTCTATCTCCCTGGCCTTGGCTGGATTGAACCAGGTCATTCACAGCTTTGGTGTAATCTTTGACCAATGATGAGTTTCTGACTCCATCACAAACCCAATCTACTTTCATCTTCATAACATGGGCGGCACGGTGGCCCAGTGGTTAGCACTGCTGCCTCACAGCGCCTGTAGACCCGGGTTCAATTCCCGACTCAGGCGACTGACTGTGTGGAGTTTGCACATTCTCCCCGTGTCTGCGTGGGTTTCCTCCGGGTGCTCCGGTTTCCTCCCACAGTCCAAAGATGTGCGGGTCAGGTGAATTGGCCATGCTAAATTGCCCGTAGTGTTAGGTTAAAGGGGTAAATGTATGGGTGGGTTGCGCTTCGGCGGGTCGGTGTGGACTTGTTGGGCCGAAGGGCCTGTTTCCACACTGTAAGTAATCTAATCTAATCTAATGACCTGCCTCTTCCCCTGTCTCAGTTCATCTGCAGTTGAGACCCACCTCCAATACTTAGTTACCTCTAGACTCAGCTAATTTAATGTCCTCCTGATCGATTTCCCATCTTCCACCTTCATACCCTAACTCACACCAAGGCCTGATCAGCATCACCCCACTGTTCAATGTCCAACATTGACTTCCAGTCCAGCTCAGCTGCGACATTAAAATTCTCAACGTTGTTTTCAAATTCCTTCATGGGCCCATTTGCTTCTATTTCTGGAATCACTTCCAGCCTTAAAACATTTTGAGACTTTCCAATTTTCATTGCTTAATCATGCATGGCCTTGTTTTTATCTCCCAAGGACCTAAGCTCTATAATTTGCTTGCTAAGTTTATTCCACTGTCTATCTTCCTCCTTCTTTATGAAACTCCTTAAAACCTACCTCACTGGGTGACTGCATTGGCGCCACCTCGTGCTCCCGCGAGGAGGTTGAGCAATTCATCAACTTCACCAACACCTTCCACCCTGACCTTAAATTTACCTGGACCATCTCTGACACCTCGCTCCCCTTCCTGGACCTCTCCATCTCCATTAATGACGACCGACTTGATACTGACATTTTTTACAAACCCACCGACTCCCACAGCTACCTGGATTACACCTCTTCCCACCCTACCTCTTGCAAAAATGCCATTCCGTATTCCCAATTCCTCCACCTCCGCCGGATCTGCTCCCAGGAGGACCAGTTCCACCACAGAACACACCAGATAGTCTCCTTCTTTAGAGACTGCAATTTCCTTTTCCACGTGGTTAAAGATGCCCTTCAACACATCTCGTCTACATCCCGCACCTCCGCCCTCAGATCCCACCCTTCCAACCGTAACAAGGACAGAACGCCCCTGGTGCTCACCTTCCACGCTACCAACCTTCACGTAAACCAAATCATCCGCCGACATTTCCGCCACCTCCAAAAAGACCCCACCACCAGGGATATATTTCCCTCTCCACCCTTTTCCGCCTTCCGCAAAGACCGTTCCCTCCATGACTACCTGGTCAGGTCCACACCCCCCTACAACCCACCCTCCCATCCTGGCACCTTCCCCTGCCACCGCAGGAACTGTAAAACCTGCGCCCACACCTCCTCCCTCACCTCTATCCAAGGCCCTAAAGGAGCCTTCCACATCCATCAAAGTTTTACCTGCACATCCACTAATATCATTTATTGTATCCGTTGCTCCCGATGCGGTCTCCTCTACATTGGGGAGACTGGGCGCCTCCTAGCAGAGCGCTTTAGGAAATATCTCCGGACCACCCGCACCAATCAACCAAACCGCCCCGTGGCCCAACATTTCAACTCCCCCTCCCACTCTGCCGAGGACATGGAGGTCCTAGGCCTCCTTCACCACCGCTCCCTCACCACCAGACGCCTGGAGGAAGAACGCCTCATCTTCCGCCTCGGAACACTTCAACCCCAGGGCATCAATGTGGACTTCAACAGTTTCCTCATTTCCCCTTCCCCCATCTCACCCAAGTTGCAAACTTCCAGCTCAGCACTATCCCCATGACTTGTTCGGACTTGTCCTACCTGCCTATCTCCTTTTCCACCTATCCACTCCACCCTCCCCTCCCTGACCTATCACCTTCATCCCCTCCCTCACTCACCCATTGTACTCTATGCTACTTTCTCCCCACCTCCCTCGATTTCGCTGCTCCTTGGATGCTGCCTGAATTGCTGTGCTCTTCCAGCACAACTAATCCAGAAGCTTTTACCTACCGGCCTGCCCTAATATCTGTGTGTTAAATTTTGTTTAGAAATATGCCTGTTTGCAGTTCTGAAGAAGTGTCACTGGACTCAAAATGCTAACTCTGCTTTCTTTTCACAGATGATGCCAGACCTGCTGAGTTTCTCCAGTAATTTATGTTTTTGTTTTAGATTTACAGCATCTGCAGTTTTTTATTTTGTTTCAATGTAAATGCAAGTGCTATTGCTTTTGTTGCATGGTGTATATCGCATAATCAACACTTTCTAATTTAATTCAATTATATATGTTAGTTGTTCACTGCATTTAACATGCAGATCTATTTGGGTCCACAGATCCTGCTTAGATCTAGTCCAGGGTTGGGGGTGGGGGACGGTGACAGGAATATTCACCATGAATTCCTCCCATCAAACGGTTATAGTCTGCATTTCATTATTATGCTACACTGAACATATTCTAAGCCAAATAAATCTATTGTTTATATGTCTCAGACATTAAGGTTAACTACTGCATGTGTAAACTCAAAACTATCTATTTTCTCCCCCACCTATCCTTTTGCTACCCATTCCACTATTCTCTAGAACTACTCAATTTCCCAGCCCTTTGTTACTCCCACACATTCTTCCAAGTTGTTAGAAATATAAACGTTCTCTGAAATAATTGCATATTGCCAGCAATGCTTGCTGACATGCACTGAGAATGAGATTTTTGCATTGTTTTGGAA
Source organism: Chiloscyllium plagiosum (assembly GCF_037043375.1). Classification (NCBI taxonomy): domain Eukaryota; kingdom Metazoa; phylum Chordata; class Chondrichthyes; order Orectolobiformes; family Hemiscylliidae; genus Chiloscyllium; species Chiloscyllium plagiosum. The sequence goes on from NW_028270166.1 coordinate 28,787,856, forward strand.
CTGCATTTACACTGAATTACTAAACGGCTGACATTGCATAGTAGCTGGCCACACCCGCTGTGTTGTGAGATACTAATGTTTTCTTTTCCCTTCTTTGTAATAGAGCCAACAAGGAAAGGTGTTGTTGTACAGAGCAGAGGGTTTACCCAAAGTCCTCCAAACAGAGCAGCCCCACGACCACCACCAGGTAAGAAATGGTGCAAAAGAATCAATTTATGTAAATAAGCAAAGCAAGAAAAGTACAAACAACCTCTTTGCCTTTGTCACGTTGACAAATATATAGCAGCTTCCAAATATTTCCTCTGTCTATAATAAAATGATAAACTGATGAAAGAAAGCCTGTTACCAAAATATCCACGCATCACAACAGAACTGCTAGAATGACAAATTTTGGAGGGAACAACAATTATATTGCAGATTGGTTAGCAAATGGACGCTAATTGGTAGAGGCATTGCCATGGACAATGTATGAAGGAACGGTTAACTGCCAACATATTAAATTAATTATCTGTAGAAATGTTGATGCAAATTGAACACTGCATATCTTCCTGCAATTGAAACAGGGCTCCTTCCAAGCTTTTTCCTCATCTTTACTATCTGGGATCTGGACATTCTTAAACAGCAAGGAACGGTAAAATTAGCCTTCCTCATCTCGATCACTGTGGTTGTAAAAAAAGACTGTGGCTGAAGATCTCGTTGTTTCCTTTTCTTTTTAAGGATTAAAGAGGCTAAGCAATAACTCATGCTGTAGCAGAGAAAAAAACACATTTCACATAAATAGAATAATGCCAGCATTAAAACAGATTGAAAGATTTCATGTGACTATGTTAAACACTGCTCCTTGGATGCTGCCTGAACTGCTGTGCTCTTCCAGTACCACTAATCCAGAATTTGCTTTCTAATACAATCTATAATCGTTTAGTTGTCTGAGACCCTACAATAATTTATAATAACAATAGGAACAATATGAACACTGCTGAAACTTACTGATGTAAGTAGTAGGGCACTGCAGCAAAGTAATGTGTGTATCTGTGATGTATGTGTTTGATGTGCTGTTGTATGTTATATCTCACTATTCATTGTACTGCTCCAAATTTGTTACATTTCACATGTCTCACAATTGACCACTGCAGGACTGCACACAGAAAGTTTAATGCTCATCCCAAACAGAATTTCAAAGAATGAGGTCTTTCTAACAATTGCTATTTTCCTTATTTAAGGGCAATGTCGGAATGGTGCACCAAGATTCCCGCAAAATAATCAGATGAAACAGGATCAAACCTATTCCAGACCCGTGAAAGGACCAAGAATATCCACCATCAGTTCTGAAATGCCTTCACTGCCAAAACAAGGTGCAACCACTAAAGCAAGAACAACGACGAACATGGATGCTAATATGGAATTCATGAAGGTTCCTGATCAGGGAGTTGCAGGGTAGGTCACAAAATACGCCACGTAGAAGGAAACAGGGCCAAATATAAGTGGTCCAGCACTGTTAACATTGTGTGTATCCCTGATTCAAATCCCACCAAAGGACTTCAGCACCTAATTAAAACCAACCTAGTGCTTGAATTATGTGATGCTGTTAGAGTCATATTTTGTTGTATAAGCCACTATGCAATAGCATAGGACGTTTTATTACATTTGAGATAATTTATAAATGCAAATTGTTGTTTGTGGTGATGCTTTTCTGTGCAACAAGTTGTTCATTTGAAGACCTGTATCACATAGAATTATTACAGGTTGAAAGCAGCTGTTCAGCCCAGAGTCCACACTCACCCTCAGAAAAGTATTCCACCCTCACCTAACCCCATAGCATACATCCCCCATGGCTAATCCATCTTGCCTGCACATCCCTGGACAATTTAGCATGGCTAATCCACCTAATCTGCACACCTTTGGACTGTGGGAAGAAAATGGGGCTCCCGAGGGAAACCCATGCAGACGTGCAAATCCTACACAGTCAGTCACTCGAGGCTGAGGTTGAACCCAGGTCCCTAGCACTGTGAGGCAGCAATGCTAACCGCTGAGCCACCATACCACTCTGAACTTCACCATCAGTGGGATTTATGGTCACTTTTTTCTCAAGAGAAAGATTTTGGATTTAAGTTATGTTGATTTTGTTAAACTATAAAAGAAGAACACCGATGCACACAAACATAGGGATGAATCAGGATTGGGCCATTCAGTCCCTCAAGCCTAACCTGCCATTCAACAACATCATGCCTCATCTGACTTTAATCTCAAATCTAAATCTAATTCCTGTCTACCCTTGGTAACCTTTCAACCCCTGGCTTTAAAAAGAATCTATCCACCTCTACCTTAAAAAATATTTAAGGACTATGCTTCCACTGCCTTTTTAGGGAGAGAGTTACAGAGACTCACATCCCTCTGAGAAAACCAAGAATCTCTGTTATAGATGCCTCCTGGTTTTTAAACAATTACCTGTAATTCTAGATTCTCCCATAACAGGGAACATTCTCTCCACATCTACTGTGTGCAGAATCTTCAGCAGCTTGTATGTTTCAATCAAGGCTTTTGCCTATCCTCGGATGCTGCCTGAACTGCTGTGCTCTTCCAGCACCACTAATCCAGAATCTGGTTTCCAGCATCTGCAGTCATTGTTTTTACCTCAATCAAGGCACCTCCTACTCTTTGAAACTCCAGAAGATACGAGCCAATATGATAACCCACACACTCCAGGTCTGAGCCTGCATTTAAAAAGTACACCACTGCAAGCATTGAAAAATATTTATTAAAATCAAGTCAACACCGCTTGCAACCAGAAAGTCTGAGAAGGTGTTGGTGATTTTGAGTCCCTGTGAGAGAGCAGCCTAGAGACCAGCCAGTCCATTTGGGAGCAGGAGCTCCAGCTTTTCCAGGCGTCATTAATATTCAACTGGCTGGCCACCTGACCAAAGTGCCTATCAAATAGTGGGAATGATGGAAATTTGGGTGGTAATCCAAAGTAAATGAGGGTATGTGAGTTCAAAGGTTTCGAAGTAGCAGTGCTCAGGGCAAAGAGCCGATGCTTTCCTTGCAGACTACCACAAAGGACATCTTACTTATTCCCCTCAGTGATCTGAACAGGTTTATACTGCCTGATCAATGGCAGAAACCAGGTTTACAGGATAGGATAGCAACAGTGTTCCATTGACCCAAAAGAACAATGATCTGCACAAATGTATGAGGCTCAAATCAGGGACCTTACTAAATTGGCTCAATCTAAGCCATCATACCCGTGTGTACTGTACCATAATGGTAACGTTGATAGACCAGCAAAGCAGCAGTTGTGAATTCAAGTCCCATTGTGCTAAGTTCTAAAAATGTAGATTCAACAAAATGTTCGAGGAGAAAGTGAGGACTGCAGATGCTGGAGATCAGAGCTGAAAATGTGTTGCTGGAAAAGAGCAGCAGGTCAGGCAGCATCCAAGGAGCAGTAGAATCGACGTTTCGGGCATGAGCCCTTCTTCAGGGGGAAGGGCTCCTGCCCGAAACGTCGATTCTCCTGCTCCTTGGATGCTGCCTGACCCGCTGCGCTTTTCCAGCAACACATTTTCAGCTCATTCAACAAAATGTGGCCATTTGTGGGCTGGAGCCAAGAAGTACAGCTGAATTGTTTGTGAAAACTCAACAGGTTCCATTATCTTTCAGGATTCCTAACATTCCTATCTGGGCCGGTCCAAGTCTACAAAGCTGGTACTTGAGACACTTAGCAGTGGCTGAATTTCTTTTCTAATTCACTTGGGTGGCATGGTGGCTCAGTGGTCATCACTGCTGCCTCACAGCGCCAGGGATCCAGGTTTGATTCCAGCCTCAGACGACTATCTGTGTGGAGTTCACACATTCTCCCCATGTCTGCATTGGTTTCCTCTGGGTGCTCCAGTTTCCTCCCACAGTCCAAAAGTGTGCAGGTCACGTGAATTGGCCATGTTAATTGGCCCATAATGATCAGGGATGTGTAGGTTAGCTGCATTGGTCAGGGGAAGTGTCGAGTAATAGGAGTAGGGGGGGGTGGGTCTGAGTGAGATGCTCTTCAGAGGGTCAGTATGGTCTTGTTGGGCCAAGTTTCCAAAACTGTAGGTACTCGATGATTCATTCATGAGATATAAGCTTTGTTGGCCAGGCCAGCATCACTGGGCAAGATGGTGGCAAGCTGCTTACCAAAATCACTCATATCCTGAATGCAAATAATATTTGAAGAAATTATACTTCAGGGTGCATTGAATCTCTTGTTGTTAATGGTTTTTGTAGAATGCAAAGAAGAAGAAGTGTAACTCAAAGACCTCCGCCTGGTGTGGGCCGCCCAAAACCACAAACACACCGTCCAAGATGTCGGGCACTTTATCAGTACACAGGTCAGGATGTAGATGAAATCAGTTTCAATGTCAATGACGTCATTGAAATTCTTCTTGAAGGTAAGAATATGCAGCTGTTAAAAAAATATAATTTGCTGATCACAGCCAGGAAACAAAGAATAAATTTTAGATTCAAAGCACTGTTGCATCTTTCTTTCCTAAATGTTAAATACTGAATATTTACAATTGAAGTACTATATATGAATTGACCCCTATATTTGCTTATTCTAATGAGAGCTCTAGCTAGATCTTGAAAATTTCAAACTATTTCTCTCTGATTTCAACAGTTCAATTTATGGAAATATTGCTGGAGACAGTATCACGGTTTTCCTGATTTAAATGACTTACCATTTCATGCAAAATGAGTTGTCAAGTGAATACACAACCGAGTCAATCACATAACATTGCCAATGTTTGAAATGACGCGGCTTATTTCTCTCTCTGCCATCTGTGACCTTGAAGAAAACAAAGTTGAACAGTATGAATATGTTCTTCGGCCCATCCCCAGTAATCACCCACCAAGGAGTTATGTTGAATTAAGTTATTGGCCTATCCTGCAAATTCCCTGATACCCTTACAATTTTAAACATATGAAAGAGAGCACCAGTAGGCCATTTGGCCCTTCAAGCCTGGTCTACCATTCCATACAATCATAGTGGTTCTGTTTGCGTTCTGAGTTCCACATTTCCAGCTGTCATATTAATTTTTCATTCCCTTACCTAAGAGGAATCTATCCACCTCTGTCTTAAATATATTCACAGATCTCAGTTCTCCACAATCTGAGATAGAGAGTTCCAAAATCATCTAACTCTCAGAGAAGAAATTTCACCTCATCTCTCTTATAAAAGGGCAGTCACTCATTTTAAAAGATTGTCCCATAATTCTCTATCCTCCACAACTGCAAACATCCTTTCCATATCCATCTTCTCAAAACCATTCAGGGTCTTATAAATTTCAATCAAATCACCCCTCAGTCCTCTGAACTCTAGTGAAAACAATCCGCTCATTTCCGGTATCAAACTAATAAACCATCTTTGAACCACCTTTAATGCATTTATATCCTTCTCTAAATTAGGAGAACAAAACTGCACATAGTACCCAAGATGTGGTCTCACCAATGCATTTTATAACTATATACCTTTACTTTTATTTGCAACTTCTCTTATAGTAAAGTAAAGCATCCTAATAGCTCTTTCAATCACTTGCTGTTCCTGAATACTAACCTTTTGTAATTCATGCATTAGAACACTTGATCTCTCTGCACCTTGGAATTCTGCAATGGCTCTCTATTTAAGTAATACTCTGCTTTGTTATTCTTCCTGCCATAGTGAAAAACTTTGCATTATCACACATTACACTCCATCTGCCAGATTTTTGCTCACACACTTCGCCTGCCTATAGCCACCTGCATACTTGCTATGTTATCTTCATGACATTTCCTACCTACAGAGTCATAGCGTCATACAGCACGGAAATGGACTCTTTAGTCAATTAGACCATGCTGAACGTAATCCCAAACTAAACTAGCCTCACCTGCTGCTCCTGGCTCATATCCCTCCAAACGTTTCCTATTCATGTACTTATCCAAATGTCTTTTAATGTGATGACTTATATGAATTGGAACCAGTTGGGCCCAGCCCAAATCCTGTGGGTCCCCATTCATTGCATACTGCCAATCTAGGAAAAACTGTTACCACTATACCATGAGCATTAAACTGCATAATAGATTTTTGTGTGGAACTTTTTCAAAAGCCTTCTGGGAATCCAAATAGATTACACTAACCACCTTTCCTTTACCTGCAGCACATGTTATTCCTTCAATGAATTCCAATAAATTGTTAAAATGGGAGTTCCCTTTCACAAAACCATGCTGACTCTTCCTGATTGAGTTTTTGCAAGTGCCCAGTTATAACTTCCTTAATTATTGATTCTGATAGTTTCCCCATAACAGACATCCCACTAACTGGCCTGGAGTTTTTCAGCCTCCTTTCCTTATTTCCTTGCTGCTTGATCTGAGTGTGTTATAATTACATTTAATCAGCAATTTTAAAAAATTTCAAAAATATATTTTATATCTTTATATACATACATAATGACTAGAGCAATTTGATTCTTTACGGTCTTGACAAAGGGAGAACTAACAACCCCAAGGCATTTCTTACTTATGTAAGATTATATTTACATACATTTGGGGCACCAGGAGGGTCCGATAACTGAACAGACCTCCGTGGTACTTTGGCTGAAAGACCACAGATGGCAGTCTTTTCCCACTGTGCCTTGGCAGCAGCTGCCCCAAGCTTTAGTGTGTCCCTCAATGTGTAGTCTCCTGGACCTTAGAATGTGCCAGTCTGCTACACTAGGTCCAGGTCAACTCCTTGTTCTGGAAGGAGAAAGTGAGGACTGCAGATGCTGGAGATCAGAGCTGAAAAGTGTGTTGCTGGAAAAGCGCAGCAGGTCAGGCAGCATCCAAGTAGCAGGAGAATCGATGTTTCGGGCATAAGTCCTTCTTCAGGAATGAGGAAGGTGTGCCAAGCAGGCTAAGATAAAAGGTAGGGAGGAGGGACTTGGGGGAGGGGCATTGGGAATGCGATAGGTGGAAGGAGGTTAAGGTGAGGGTGATAGGCCGGAGAGGTCGGGAAGAAGATTGCAGGTCAAGAAGGCGGTGCTGAGTCCGAGGGTTGGGACGGAGATAAGGTGGGGGAAGGGGAAATGAGGAAGCTGGAGAAATCTGCATTCATCCCTTGTGGTTGGAGGGTTCCTAGGCAGAAGATGAGGCGCTCTTCCTCCAGGCGTCGTGTTGCCATGGTCTGGCGATGGGGGAGGCCAAGGACCTGCATGTCCTTGGTGGAGTGGGAGGGGGAGTTAAAGTGTTCAGCCTCAGGGCGGTTGGGTTGGTTGGTGCGGGTGTCCCAGAGGTGGTCTCTGAAATGTTCCGCAAGTAGGCGGCTGTCTCCCCAATGTAGAGGAGGCCACATCGGGTGCAGCGGATGCAGTAAATGATGTGTGTGGAGGTGCAGGTGAATTTGTGATGGATATGGAAGGATCCCTTGGGGCCTTGGAGGGAAGTGAGGGGGGAGGTGTGGGCACAAGTTTTGCATTTCTTGCGGTTGCAGGCGAAGGTGCCGGAAGTGGAGGTTGGGTTTGTGGGGGATGTGGACCTGACGAGGGAGTCGCGGAGGGAGTGGTCTTTCCGAAACACTGATAGGGGAGGGGAGGGAAATATATCCCTGGTGGTGGGGTCTGTTTGGAGGTGGCAGAAATGATGAAGGATGATACAATGTATCTGGAGGTTGGTAGGGTGGTAGGTGAGGACCAGTGTGGTTCTGTCCTGGTGGTGATTGGAGCGGCGAGGTTCAAGGGTGGAGGAGCGGGAAGTGGAGGAGATGCGGTGAAGAGCATTGTCTGGCCTATCACCTTCACCTTAACTCCTCCCACCTATCGCATTCCCAAAGTCCCTCCTCCCTATCTTTTATCTTAGCCTGCTTGGCACACCTTCCTCATTCCTGAAGAAGGGCTTATGCCCGAAACGTCGATTCTCCTGCTCCTTGGATGCTGCCTGACCTGCTGCGCTTTTCCAGCAACACATTTTTCAGCTCCTTGTTCTGGAAGGCCCATAAGTTTCAGGCAGACCAAAGAGCATATTTCACTGAGTCGATGGTCCTCCAGGTGCAGTTAATGTTAGTCTCAGTGCGTGTCCCGGGGAACAGGCCGTGGAGCACAAAGCCCTGCATCACGGCACTGCTCAGGACAAATATCGACAAAAACCGCTGCATCTCTCTCCAAACTTCCTTTGCAAAGGCACACTCCAGCAGGAGCTGTGTGACCGTCTCTTCCCCCTGCAGCTGCTCCAAGGGCAATGTGCAGTGTCTGGGTGCATGTGAAGGATCTGACAAGTAATGCCCCTCTCACCACCAGCCAAATGACATCTTGGAAAGTTCTGGTAATGACTTTGACGGTCTGCTGAGGGAACCACATAACAGGATCCACCCTGTCCTTTTCCCACAGTGTCTCAAGACACATGCTGACCACTGCTTCATGGACTTATAGTGTATTTCGTTGCAAATTCCTCCACAAAGGACAGGAGATACGAAACGGTCCAACTACTTGGAGCATTCCCACCAAGAAGGCCATGACCATCCTTTGCAACACCGGGGACAGGTAGAACCTCAGTACGCAGTGACACTTGGTGTTTGTGTACCGAGGATCTGCGCACAGCTTGATGCAGCTGCACACAAAGGTGGCCATCAGGGTGAGGGCAATGTTGGGTATATTCTTCACCCCCTTATCAGAACTTTGTACGCTGTGTCCCTGTGGATACAGTCCATCTTAGACCTCTAGATGAAGTAGAAGATGTCTCTGGTGACTGCAACGGCACAAGTCCAGAGAATGCGCCAGACTGTGCCATGTACAGTGGAAACTCGATTATCCAAACGTGATGGGCGGGCACTATTTCACTCGGATAATCGATTAGTCGGAAAATCGATTAAATGCCTTTCCTCTGGGGTTCAGAGCTTTAAAGTCTGCTCCTCGTTCGGGAGACTGCAGCAGCACACAGCGTGCGAGACCCCGCCCCCAACACCACCCTAACTCTTGTCCCCCCATCCAACACCGCCCTCCCAATCCGGTCCAACACCGCCCCCACCCCCCAACCCCATCCAACCCTGCCCCCAACCCGGTCCAACCCCACCCCGCCTCCCAGCACAAAGCGCACGAGTCCCCCCCACTCCTCTCAGGGGCATCTGGACTGCAAACCAACAAGAAGACTCCAAATAGCACATAGGCACACCGCCACAGCCATAGCCATAGCCACATAACACAACTTTTTACTGCAAATTTTTGACAGGTTCCATGTTTGCCCTGTACAGAACAATGTTGGAGAGATTATCTGGGGAAGGGGAAGTTAGGGTACACCCCTCTGTAGAACTCCAGGGAAAGTGTGGGGAGAGAGGGAGCGGGAGGTCAGTCATTTGGAGACAGTGCCTGTTTAATCACTGTAAACAAAAGACGCTATCACTGTTGGAAACGTCTTTGATGTAATGTTTCTATCGGGACCTCGAGATCTCCTTCAGATAATCCCATTTTTGGAGAATTAGTATTTGGATAGTCGAGTTTCCTCTGTACAACAACAAGAGTGTATCTTACATCTGATAACTAGGTTTTCAACCTGCAATGGAGAGGAAGCTCAATATCTACCTGGCCTTGGCGACACATTCCTCCCACATTTTTGCAAATTCCCCAGCCTCCCTGAATCACATTCCCAGCACTTTCAGGTAATCTGTCCTGACGGTGAAGGGGATAAAGGATCTGTCAGCCCAGTTCCCAAACAATATGGCCTCACTCTTCCCTTGATTTTCCTTGGCTCCTGAGGCCAGTCCAAATTGCTCACAGATGCTCACATAATCCACGATGCTTGGTGTTCAGTTTCTGCAGCCCGCTCTGCAACATTCACATCAATGGCAGGATCCTGTTCAATTCCAATGTAGAGAGGCTGAATTTGAAATTAAAGTGATCTCCACCAATCAAAATAAGACAAGAATGCTTTATTTGATGCTTAATTTTTGACTTGCAGATTGAGCAAGTAATCTCCTTTGTCAAATTGGTGACCTGGTTTAGTTTACATTTTCTTTTGAAAATACACATGAGTTTGAATATGGACATGTATGCAAATCTGATGAATACCTTGAATTTTCCAGATCCATCAGGATGGTGGAAGGGTCGTTTACATGGAAAAGAAGGTCTTTTTCCAGGAAATTATGTGGAGAAAATATGAACTATTGTGAACTTGGTTCCGAATTCTACCTGGCTGAAAAACACAAGTACAGAAATATGATCAGCTACTGGACAACCTTGCATCAGCATGATCACTTAAAAGGAATGTTTTATTGGAACAGCTTCATTCTCAATACGCATTTATAGGAACTGAAACTGGCCTTTCAGCATCTCCTATTTATTCCACCATTCAACTAGATCATAACTAATCTGCATCTTAACTCCATCTACCTACCATTATAACAATAAAGCTGCTTACTAAATCAGTTTAAACTGGGGTTTTACAGTCACAATTTACAACCTGTACTGTAACTAAGACATTAATGAAAACCCTTGTTTAAAAAGAAATTAGCAGGAGATTTGTCTGTACATACATACGTTTTGTGGCCTCTACTTACTACAAGGTTTGATAAGCAAATGAATCTGAGCTAAAACTATGGGTTAGCATAAATTATTTGTATTAATGTTCCCTATTACCATGGGACACACAGCCTTACAAACCATCTATGAAAAATGTCCCTTTTGAGGTAGATTGTATATTGAAAGTTACTTAGCACAAATAGGACACATTAATGCCAATTAGGAGTTGTACTTTAACATTGTCGTCTTGCTTCGTACATAATAAAATGTAACATGAGTTAGAAGAAGTGCTGACAATGAGCAACAATGAGTATTAGGCTGTTTATTTAAAGGAACAGTTACTTAGACATTGGTTCAGTAAACTTCATTCAACAACATGTTAGCTTCTGTTTGCCATCTTCAAACTGCCTCTCAGTAACATTATCAAAGCCAAAACATAAAGTTGCATATGTATGCTGACAACACCCATCTCTGCCTCATGAAAGGAATGCAAACTTTCCATATTTTTACCAGACAATAGGGCTGCTCTCTCATTAGAGAGAGATAGCTGGTGGTGGTTTAACCTGAGGTGACAATGCCTCAAGTTAGGGGAGAGTTTGAGAGGGTCCTTCATGGTAACCTTAGGTGGCAGGGAATTGAACCCACACAGTTAGCACCACAAAGCATTATCAGCCAGCCAACTGAGCTAACTAATCTCCTTCTTTACTGTGTCTTAGTCCCTGATCATCTCAGAGTTGTCAGACTCTTGCCCAACATTCACTATTGGAAGAGAAGAATGTTCTTCCACATCATTCAGTGGTTGGGCGGCATAGAGTCAGAGATGTACAGCACTGAAACAGACCCTTCGGTCCAACACATCCATGCTGACCAGATATCCCAACCCAACCTAGTCTCACCTTCCAGCACCTGGCCCATATCCCTCCAAACCCTTCCCATTCATAAACCCATCCAGATGCCTTTTAAATGTTGCAATCGTACTAGCCTCCACCACTTCCTCTGGCAGCTCATTCCACACACCACCCTCTGCGTGAAAAAGTTGCCCCTTAGGTCTCTTTCATTTCTTTCCCCTCTCACCCTAAATGTTTGCCCTCTAGTTCTGGACTCCCCCACTTTGTCAATTATTCGATCCATGCCCTCATGTTTGTATAAACCTCTATAAGGTTACCCCTCAGCCTCCAGGGAAAACAGGCCCAGCTCTTTCAACCTCTCCCTATAGCTCAAACCCTGGCAACATCCTTGTAAATCTTTTCTGAACCCAAGTTTCACAATATCTTTCCAATAGGAAGGAGACCAGAATTGCATGAAATATTCCAAAATGGTGACTCAGCGGTTAGAACAGCTTCGTCACAGTGCCAGGGACCCAGGTTCGATTCTATCCTGTGGCAGCTGTGTGTGGAGTTTGAACATTCTCCCTGTATATGCATGGATTTCCTCCAGGTGCTCTGGTCTCCTCCAACAGTCCAAAGATGTGCAGGTTAGGTCAATTGGCCATGCTAAATTGCCCATGTTGTCCAGGGATGTTTAGGCTAGATGGGTAAGCCATAGGGAATGCAGGGTTACAGGTATAGGGTTGTAGGGTTATGGGTTTGGTTGTGATACTCTTTGGAGGGATTGTGTGGACTTGAGCTGAAGGGCCTGTTTTCACACTGTAGGGATTCTGATCCTAAAATAGAGAAAACCAAAGTTATTATCTTAGCAACCAGCTTAATTCCTCTTCTTAGAAAAGATCAAATCAGACTGTATTTGACCCTAGCACAAGCTACAAATCACACTTCCATGTGATTACCAGTCTGCTGACTTCCAATTCTATAACATTGGTCAGTGGGAGTTGGGCAATCACAATCACCTCCTTCCTGCATCCATCTATTGACATCCCACCTACCTTTCCCCCAGCTCCACCCACCCGCTATTTATTTTGCAGCCCCCTGCCCCCTCCCAGTCCTGATTAAAGGAACGGCCTGAAAGGTTGCGCTATTGCTCCTGTGAAGCTGCTTGGTCTGCTGTGCTTTTTCCAGCTCCACACTTTATCGACTCCAACTCCCAACCTACCTCCTCCATTCACCTGTTGCAGAATTAGTGGTCTTTAGGACCCCTCCCCCATCCAGCTGAACTTATTGTTAGATTTAAACCTAAACTAGGCAAGATTTCAGATCATTAAAGAAACTTAATTAATGTTACTAGTTATAGACTTAGTCCTATAACGAAATGTCTTCCCTCTCAGAAATTTTCAGACTAGCAAAATTATCTCAGGATGGAATATACCTACAGAATCAACATGTCAAGTTAATTAATATCAGGACAGAGAATCCTAGCTTAGGAGTTCGAGGATATTGTTATCTGATTGTGGGTTCTTGAAGAATTAAGTGTGAAACTGCAAACCTTTAATTACTTATGAACATTTATTATAAGAATCAGTTCTGGATTACATTGTAATATTGAGTACAATATAGTTGATGATAGGATAATTAATGACAGTGAATTCACTTAGAACCAGGGTCACAGTTTAAGGGTCTGGAGCAAGCAATTTGGCACTGAGATGAAGAAAACATTCTTCACCCAAAATGCGGCTTGCCTCTAGAATTCTTTGCCATAGAAAGCAGTTGAGATCAAAACATTGAATAGGAGCAAATTATTGCAGGTGCTGGAATCTGTACTAAAGCCAACAAATGCTGGAGATCACAGCAGGCCAGGCAGCATCCATGGAGAGAGCTCAAGCTATCGTTTCGAGTATAGATGACTCTTCATCCGAGCTTCACTTCAGCTTGCTCTCTTTCCATGGATGTTGCCTGGCCTGCTGTGATCTCCAGCATTTGTTGGTTTTAGTACAGATTCCAGCACCTGCAGTAATTTGCTCCTATTCAATGTTTTGATCTCAACTGCTTTCTATGAAACTTTTTGGTTTCAAACATTGAATGTTTGAGAGGAACAAGTATAGTTCTTAGGGCTAAAGAGGTCAAAGGGTATGAGGAGAAAGCAGGAATGGGGTACTTAGTTGGATTATTAGCCATGATCATATTCAATGTTGGAGCAGAGTTGAAGGGCCAAATGATCTACTCCTGCTCCAACTCCTGCTTCCTGTTCATGGAATCATAGAATCCCTAGAGTGAGGAAGCAAGCCATTCGGCCCATCGTGTCCACATTGACCCTCCAAACAACATCATACCCAGACCCACCCCCACTGTTTATAATATAGGAACAAAAACTAATGGAAGTAAATATTCAACAAAGTATCCACTTTATAAGACATGGTGACTAGATGTTAAATTAAAAGTAGTTATGATATGAAAATTCTACTTTAAATTTAAACACAGCCTTTAAATCCATCAAAGGAAAAACTGAATATTCAAACAAATATGTCAAGATGATCATATTCACAATTCCAGTATAGTTCCTTGGTAAAATTAAATGCCTTTGTCTCAAATGTTCATTAATAGTAATTTAACAGGAGAGCCCAGCAGACCTGAACTATACATGCTGTTAATATATGACTGTTTTGGTCTGTCTCTGCTGATCCACAAAACTACATTTTTAACAATAAATTACTGTTCTCTGTAAGTCTAGAAAAAATTATTTAGAGTCAAAGGTGAAAAAAATGATGGATCAAAATAATCTATTTTCAAAATGTCTGATTCTCAATAAACAACCAACAAGGAAAAATCATCTATACCTCCATAACCATTTGCAACACTATTAGCTTCCTTCTGGCAAAGTTTCAGATTCTCATACTGCCCAATTCAGAAAATAAACTTAACACCTTAATTGCTAAATTACTTTTGTGATTAGCTTCACAGCTGAAACCGTCATTCATGCCTTTGATACTTCTAGACTTGACAGTTCCAACACAGTCCAAACTGCCCTCTTATCGTTAATCCTCTCGAAATTTGAGATAATCTAAAAATCTGCTGTGTGCTAACTGAAAAAACTTCACTTACCCATTACCTTGCTCACCTACATTGTCTCCCGATCTAACAAACTTAAACTATAATATTCTTATTCTTGTCTTCAACTCCCTCCTTGCTTTCTCTGTCCTTATCTTTGTAACCTTCTCTAACTCTTAAGCTGTCCAAGAATTCTATGTTTTTCCAATGCTGACCTCTGCTGCATCACTTGTTTAATTCAATTATATTGCTTTCAGCTACCTAAACCGCGAATTTCCCTCTTTAACCTTTTCGGTCTCTCTACCTCTTCCTTCTCTTCTTAGATTTCCTTAAAACCTATCCATTGGACAAACCTTCCGATCATCTGCTCCAATATCTCTTTATGTAGCTCCATATTCAATCTTATTTAATAATATTCCTATGAAGTGACTCAGGTCTTTGTCAGAAGTGTTATAGGAATGTAAGTTGTTGTAAAGCACAAATAAAAGAGGGATAATACTGGGAAAAAAAGGTAAGATGTCAAAATCCACCACCTATGGCCTCAAATGGTCCAATTCACAGAAAGCCAGACTAATCTCTTACCCACTTTATTCTCTAAATGGACTATAAAGTTAAGTAATATTTTCAAAAATGAGAATACAGTGAAATCACAGACCTATCATTGCAGAAAATGTATGTCTACTCAAAAGTTTAAATTAATAAAAAGTTGGGAGTGTTCAATTTTTCTATATAGTATGTTTCTTAGTATATTAAGCAAGAATGACAAGCAGTTGAGCTTGCTATATATTTTTATATCCTAAGGATTACAGCTTTGACATATCTTTTTTCCACTTAGTAGGAACTCTTGATTTTGCAGTTTTCATTTCCAAAGATAATCCACAATGTTGCAACGTAATTCCTTTAATGTAGTTACACTTGCCAAGTCTGAGCCACACAAGGATGGGTCATCAAAAGTCTGGTCAAAGAGCTGGTGAGGCACCAATGGCTGAGTGATGAAAATCAGGCATGTAGATTTTATTATTTATCACACAGAGAAACAAACTCTCTCCAGGCAACTTTGAACAAAGTTGAAAGAAATTAATTAATTAATTTCTCTGATACTGAACCCTAATAGTGTGCAGAAAGCGTCACCTCTATTTTCTCTCTTCCGGGAGCATATATTATGCATCCTACAGTTAGTCAAAGCAAACCTACATTTAAATTAGGTGGCATTGTTATTTACAAACGCAGAGAACAGCTCTGAATATATTAGCAACAAAGGGTGAGCATCCTCCCCCAACCTTTTCTGGCCATAAAAGCCTGAATATATTGTCTACCTTGAGAGTTCAGCAATGTACAGTTTTTACTGTTTAGCCAGTCCTTCGGCTGACTCATACAGAGCTCTTTAATGTTCAGTTGTTACAGATTATATCCTGAATTCAGTTGTGTTGTAAAGCACAAATAAAAGAGGGATAATACTGGGAAAAAAAGGTAAGATGTCAAAATCCACCACCTATGGCCTCAAATGGTCCAAATTGTTTACCAGACAAAGGGAATTTAAGATGTGACAAATGTGTAAAGTTTTCTTCATATAAGGCTTTCAATTTACGAACCCTCATACTTAACATACAGGGATGTAATTTTAAACATTCAGAATACGAACGTTTCCTGTACTTACGAGCAGATATTTTACACAGTCCTGCCTTGTATTCCGACTTGAGTTCAAATCAGCTTGAGAACGGACTCAACCACGGAACCCGGTTGCAACTCGGGAACTGCCTGAAAGTCAAAATTGTTTCATTTTTCAAATTGGACATTTGCATTTTGGGCAAGTCATCCCTGGAACATATTATTTCTAAATGTTCCTTCATTCCCCTCGATTTTGGAAGGAACCAAGTCACATTTTCTGTCAATACAGCACGTGAATTTTAAGTTTAAATTTCAAACTTACTTGGAGTTCAAAGAGACTGCTAGAGACACGGAGGTTTATCTCTAGTTATGAAAGCTGCATAAGAAAATCAATATGAAGTGTGCAGTATCAGAGAGACAGCACGTGCCCCCCCCCCCCCCAATATATGTAGCAGGTATCTATTGCAGCTTATTTTGAAATATTCGGACAGTTTACAGCAACTATCTCCAGGTTGTCCGATATCTATATGGAAACTTTTCCTGTTATTATATAGTTAATTTCTGTGCAATAATACATCCTGGAACATTTTAAGCCATTTATATGTTGCATTTTTGTTTCCTTAATAAATCAAAAGGGTGTTTATAAAACTAAAACTCTGTACAACTATCAAGATTAACAATTTGTAAAGCACTGAATGTACTGCAAAGGCTATATACCTTTCATGAATCCTTTAAAATCAGACAAATTGTTTTCTTGTTGCATCTTTTGAATGTGTAAATTTATTAATTGCTGTTTACTTCTTATTAAATAATGCCACATATTTCTTAATGTTGACCGTAGCAAAATTGGAAAGTTGAAATGCACAATGTGCCTAAATAAATAAAATAAAACTACGGGTAAATAAAAGTCTACCCAACAATCTCACTGGCGGATGGAAAGAAAAACTTTAGATTTTATTAATTTACACATAGTCAATAAAGCCATTGGTATATGTTGACAAAATTAGAATATTGACCTTTAACAATTTCAGTTTCATTTTTTACCTGTATGTGCCATTGGGCAGGCCATAAGAACTATGAGCAGGAGTAGGCCATCTGGCCCTTCAAGCCTTCTCCACCATTCAACAAGATCAGGGCTAATCTTTTCGTGGCCTCAGCTCCACTTACCCGCCCTCTCATCATAAACCCTTAAATTATTTTACTGTTCAAAAAAAAATCTTAGTTTCAAAAACACTTACTGAGGAAGCCTTAACTACTTCCCTGGGCAGGGAATTCCATAGGTTCACAACCCTTTGAGTGAAAAGGTTCCTTCTCATTTCAGTCCTAAATCTGCTCCCCCTAATTTAGAGGCTATGTCCTCTTGTCCTAATTTCACCCGTCAGTGGAAACATCCTTCTATCTTATCTATTCCCTTCACAATTGTATACGTTTCTGTAAGATTCCCCCTCATTCTTTTAAATTCTAATGAATATAATTCCCATGTACTCAGTCTCTCCTCACAAGCTAACCTTCTCAACTCTGGAATCAACTTTGTGAACCTCCTCTGCACCCCCTCCAGTGCCAGTACATCCTTTCTCAAGTAAAGAGACCAAAATTGCATGCAATACTCAAGGTGTGGCCTCACCAACATCCTATACAGCTGCAACATAACCTCCCTGCTTTTAAACTCAATCCCATTACCAATGAAGGACAAAATCCCATTTGTCTTCTTAAGTACTTATTGCACCTGCAGACCAACCTTCTGTGATTCATGCACAAGGACACCCAGGTCCCTCTGCACAGCAGCAATTTTTCACTATTCAAATTTATTATTATTCCTATCAAAATGAATGACTTCAATTTTATTAATAATTTGGAGGTGCCGGTGTTGGATTGAGGTGTACAAAGTTAAAAATCGTACAACACCAGGTTACAGTCCAACAGGTTTATTTGGAAGCACTAGCTTTTGGAGCGCTGTTCCTCCATCAGGTGGTTGTGGCACTGAAAGCTAGTGCTTCCAAATAAACCTATTCGACTATAACATGGTGTTGTGTCACTTTTTTTGAACATTGTACTCCATCAACCAGACTTTTGCCCACTCACTTAAACTATCTATGTCCCTTTGCAAAGTGTCACAGTCCTCTGCACATTTTGCTCTTCCACCCATCTTAGTGTCATTCGCAAACTTTGACACACTACACATGGTCCCAAACTCCAAATCATCTGTGTAAATTGTGAATAATTGCATTCCCAACACTAATTCCTGAGGCACACAACTAGTCATTGATTTCCAACCAGAAATACACTCATTTATCCCCACCTTTACTTCCTGCTAATTAACCAATCCTCTATCCATGCTAAAACATTGCCCATAACACCTTGCATCTTTATCTTATGCAGCAGCCTTTTGTGCAACTTCTTGTCAAATGCCTTTTGGAAGTCTAGATAGACCACACCTACTGGGTCCCCATTGCCACCATGTTCATAATGTCTTCATAGAATTCCAGTAGATTAGTTAAGCATGACTTGCCCTTCATGAACCCACACTGCATCTGCCCAACAGGACAATTTCTATCTAGATGCCTTGCTATTTCTTCTTTGATAATATGTTCCCCACAACAGAAGTTAACAGGTCTATAATTCCCCATCTTTTGTCTAACCTTTTTTGAAACAATGGCGTCATATTTGCTGTTTTCCAATCTGATTGAACTGCCCTAGAGTCCAGTGAAATTTGGAGAATTACCACGAGTGCATTTGTTATATCTTCCACCATCTCTTTTAGTATCCTGGGATGCATTGTGTCAGGGCCAGGAAACCCATCTACCCTTAGCTCCATTAGCTTGCCCAATACTATCACTTTCAATATAATGATTCTTTTCAGATCCTCACTTACCTTCATTTCTTTGTCAATTACTGGCATGATATTCATGTCCTCCATTGTGAAGAACAACACAAAATACCTGTTCAGTGCCTCAGCCATTTCCTCATATCCCATTACTAAATCCCCCTTCTCATCTTCTCAAGGACCAATGTTTGCTTCAGCTACTCTTTTCATTTTATATATTTATGGAAACTTTTTGCTATCTGTCTTTATATTCTGAGCTAGTTTATTCTAATAATCTATCTTATTTATCTGATGCCGAGCAAACAAAACAGTTTCCTGGGCCCACTGATGTTTGATGAAGTTCATCAGGCCTCAGGATTAGCAGTTTTGCAGCATTAACATAGAAATTCTGTTGTTTAATGATCCTAAATATCAATGGCAGCTATATACATTCCTGCAACAGCAGTACATGTCCTAAGTTCCACTAAGATGCATTGAGACGATAGAAGGAATGGTAACGATGCAGCTGAGATATTTTGGTGAAAATGAGATGTGCTGGACCAACTTTAGCTCTCCCCAGTCTGGAGGAATGGAATGCGAAAGCAGCTCAATTGGTTTATGCGAAGGTTGGTAGGGTGGAAGGTGAGCACCAGGCGCGTTCTGTCCTTGTTATGGTTGGAGGGGTGGGGTCTGAGGGCGGAGGTGCGGGATGTGGACGAGATGCATTGGAGGGCATCTTTAACCATGTGGGAAGGGAAATTGTGGTCTCTAAAGAAGGAGGCCATCTGGTGTGTTCTGTGGTGGAACTGGTCCTCCTGGGAGCAGATACAGCGGACGCAGAGGAATTGGGAATACAGGATGGCATTTTTGCAAGAGGTAGGGAAGAGGAGTAATCCAGGTAGCTGTGGGAGTCGGTGGGTTTGTAAAAAATGTCAGTGTCAAGTCAGTCGTCGTTAATGGAGATGGAGAGGTCCAGGAAGGGGAGGGAGGTGTCAGAAATGGTCCAGGTAAATTTAAGGTCAGGGTGGAATGTGTTGGTGAAGTTGATGAATTGTTCAACCTCCTCACGGGAGCACGAGGTGGCGCCAATGCAGTAATCAATGAAGTGGAGGAAGAGGTGGGGAGTGGTGCCGGTGTAATTACGGAAGATCAACTGCTCTACGTAACCAACAAAGAGACAGGCATAGCTGGCGCCCATACGTGTGCCCATGGCTACCCTTTTGGTCTGGAGGAAGTGGAAGGATTCAAAGGAGAAATTGTGAAGGGTGAGGACCAGTTCGGCCAAACAAATGAGAGTGTCGGTGGAAGGGTACTGTTGGGGACGTCTGGAGAGGAAAACACGGAAGGCTTGGAGGCCCTGGTCATGGCGGATGGAGGTGTAGAGGGATTGGATATCCATGGTGAAGATGGCATTGGGGGCCAGGGAAACGGAAGTCTTGGAGGAGGTGGAGGGCGTGGGTGTTGTCTCGAACATATGTGGGGAGTTCCTGGACTAGGGGGTATAGGACAGTGTCGAGGTAGGTGGAAATGAGTTCAGTGGGGCAGGAGCATGCTGAGACAATGGGTCGGCCAAGGTGGTCAGGCTTGTGAATCTTGGGAAGGAGGTAGAATCGGGCAGTGCGGGGTTCCCGGACTATAAGGTTGGAAGCTGTGGGTGGGAGATCTCCTGAGGTGATGAGGTTCTGTATGGTCTGGGAGATGATGGTTTGGTGATGGGGGGGTGGGGTCATGGTCGAGGGGGCGGTAGGAAGAGGTATGCTCGAGTTGGCGTTTGGCTTCAGCAGTGTAGAGGTCAGTGCACCAGACTACCACTGCGCCCCCTTTATCCGCTGGCTTGATGGTGAGGTTGGGATTGGAGCAGAGGGATTGGAGGGCTGCACGTTGTGAGGGTGAGAGGTTGGAGTGGGGCAGGGGGGTAGACAGGTTGAGGCGGTTAATGTCCCGGCGGCAGTTGGAAATGAAGAGGTCGAGGGCGGGTAATAGGCCAGCGCGGGGTGTCCACGTGGATGCAGTGTGTTGGAGGCGGGCGAAGGGGTCCTCGGAAGGTGGGCGGGAGTCCTGATTGTGAAAGTAAGCTCGGAGGCAGAGGCGGCAGAAGAAGTATTCGACGTCACGGCGTGTATTAAATTCATTGATGCGTGGACGGAGGGGGATGAAGGTGAGTCCTTTGCTGAGGACTGATCGTTTGTCCTCAGTGAGGGGGAGGTCTGGAGGGATGGTGAAAACTCGGCAGGGCTGCGAGCTGGGATCTGGTGTGAGGTGTGGAGCTGGGAGTGGGGGCGGAGCCGGTAACTGGAGTGGGTAGGCCATGATCTCAGCAAATGGTGGAATAGGCTCAAGGAGCTGAATGGCTTATTCCAAAACAACAAAAAATTCCAGGTCAGCAGCATCAGAGAAGAGATAAACAGAAGTTCAGAGTAATGTTACTGTTGAGACAGAGAGTCGTAGAAATGTACAGCCTGGAAACAGACCCTTGGGTCCAACTTGTCCAGCCCAACCAGACATCGTAAATTAAACCTAGTCCCATTTGACAGGATTTGGTCCATATCCCTCTAAGCCCTTCCTATTCATGTATCCATCCTCATGCCTTTTAAATGCTGTAATTGTACCAGCCTCCACCACTTCCTCTGGTAGCTCATTCCATGCACATTCCTTACTCTGTATGAAAAAGTTCCCCTTAGGTCCCTTTTAAATCTTTCCCCTCTCACCTTAAGCCAACGTAAATCACCATTAGAAAAAGTGGGGACCAGAATCCATCATCAAGAAACAGAAAATTAACTAAAAAGCTGAGAAGGGAATTGACTGGTAGCTCTTTCAGAATGAAGGCACAGGCACTTAGGACACAGTTAGGGTAACTATTGACCAGAATTCTTTTAAAGTAGTTGTTTTCCTGATCAACCTGTTCAGAGCTGTTATCACACACTTTGGAGCAGGTGGTACTTGAACCATAGTCTCCTGACTCAGAAGTAGGACTCTGCCACTGTCCCACAGCAGGCCCCTGGTGTTTGGTTTACTGGTCAGTGGTGGATTCGGAGTTTTGTCAAGAGGATTGATAAGTATCCAGTAGAAAGTGTTGTGTGCAGTGGTATTTCGAGTGAAACTGATGAAGCCCCACCTGGGCAGCAACTTCCACTTTGTCACATGGCAACCAGTGGAGGAAAGGTTTCGGTGAATCTGATGTGAAATTAGGTGAATAGTGAGAACTGAAGCTGGGGAAAGGGGATAAAGAGGGAGCAAGCACTAGTTAAAATATCAGAGTCTAGATTAGAGTGGTGCTGGAAAAGCACAGCAGGTCAGGCAACATCCAAGGAGCAGGAAAATCGATGTTTCAGGCAAAAGCCCTTCATCATTCATTCCTGATGAAGGGCTTTTGCCATCACCTCTCTAATCTAGACTCTGGTTTCCAGCATCTGCAGTCCTCACTTTTGCCTAGTTAAAATATCTGTCATTTAGAGCATAAAACATTCATCATCTTTTATACTGTGCAATTTACAAGAAATCACTAAGTTAGCAGGAAAATTAAGTCCAGATCCAGGGGTGTTTAAAAGTTCCAAGACTTTCTTTTCTTCAAAAAGAATGTAACCTTTTGGGTGACTGAGTTCAGTGTTCAGTTTAACATCCTTGTTAGTGGCGCCTACTGTAAAATTGAGAGACGTTTTGGGAACAATTCCAAACTCAGAGCCTAAGATTGCGAGTGAACAAAGTCGTTTTAAAAATAAATGCAATACAGGATAGAGAAAATGAGATGAAGAGATGAGGATGCAATCATTTGTTGGTTTTAGAAAGCATTCAAAGTAAACATTGGTAATATGCACAGAAACTGTGCTATGGAACTGTGCGATTCTTGTCAGGGAAAGCTGAGTTGTGTATTTTTAAATGGACAGTCGTTCTACAGCAGCATTGGACGAACTGCTAGTACTGACTGGACATATTCTGGGAGATGTATTTGCCCATGGTTGACCAACATGTTAAGGATCATGAAGGCACGCCTCCCTAAAGCTTTGCAATGTGTCTCGATTTTGACTTTTGAAATTCTGGTCACCTTAGCACAGTTTTACTGTAACAGGACAGCAGAGGGTGCAAAGTCTATTGTATAAGTGCACATTAATTTGTTTTGAATCTCCGCTGTATTGCATGGGACTGTGATTGTATTTTAAGTTAGGAGCAGACTGTATTGTATGGGGTGTGGAATGTATTTTACATTGGGAGCAGACTGTGTTGTATTAGGTGTGGAATGTATTTTACATTGGGAGCAGACTATTATATTGAGTGTGGAGTGTATTTTACATTCGGAGCAGAATGTGTTGTATTGTGTGTGGAATGCATTTTACATTGAGAGCAGATTGCTGTATTGAGTGTGGAATGTGTTTTACGTTGGGAGCAGACTGTATTGTACTGGGTGTTGAATGCATTTTACATTGGGTCCAGTCTGTGCTGTATCGGGTGTGGCATGTATCTTACATTGGGAGCAGACTGTTGTATTGGGTGTGGAATGTATTTTACATTGGGAGCAGACTGTGTTGTATTTGGTGTGGAATGTATTTTACATTGGGAGCAGACTATTGTGCTGGGTGTGGAATGTATTTGGCATTGGGAGCAGACTGTTGTATTGTGTGTGGAATGTATTTTACATTGGGGGCAGACTGTGTTGTATTGGGTGTGGAATGTATTTTACATAGGGGACAGACTGGGTTGTATTGGGTGTGGAATGTACTTTACATTGGATGTAGATTGTATTTTAAATTGTGTGCGCACTGTATTTCACAACGGAAGTAGATTGAAATGCACTGGGTGCAGCCAGTATTTACATTGGATGCCGATGGTATTATATTTGCGTGCTGACTGCACGTTAGGTCGACTTACATTACTTTGCGGAACAGATTGTTTTGCATTCGATGTAACTCCTAGACACATGAGCCCTTTAAACTTGTATAAGTGCCCCACCTTGATCACAGTCTCGCGATGTTTGATACAATGTTTTAAAATGGCTACATTGTAGCTGGGTTAATGTTGCGAACGTCATCTTGTGACAATATCGAACATTCCTCTGGAGCTGGCGAGTATATGGCAGGCTGCTGCTCGAATTGAATTGCTGGTGAGTGAGTTGTTTACTGTACAGCAGGCAGCTTCCTGATGGTCTGCGTGTTGCTGTTGAGGGCGTCCCGAGGTCGGATGCGGGTCTTACCCCTTTACATTTCGAGCGAGCGCAGTCCCGGAATGGTTTTGTTTACAATGCCAGTGAAACTGATCAAAGCTTTCCCGCGCACTTACGGCGAATGCACGTTTCCAATCACTCCATGGGTTTTCAAAATCCGGAAATCCGTACACTGGGACTCTTGACCGTCATCCCAGAATTGTGGATACTTGATCAGTGCCCATGTGTCAAAATTTTGGAAAATTGCCTTTCTTCAAGTGTCAATAGTTGTTTTATTTTAGATATTGGATCATGAGGATACTGAACTTCGAAACAGCTGTTGATAAAACTCCCTGGCCCTAAATAATAAATCAAATAAACCCTCTAAAGTAGGGCGTAATGTAACAGGGAATTTATAATTACTGTACTGCATTAAAGCGTCTTCCTGGTGGTTTAACATCGCTACTTAGCTTGAAATGTGGGACATTTGGCAAGCTTAATACGAATCCATACCTCCTACATCCCACTACCATGAAGGGCTAGGCCTGTAGAAGTTTCTATACTGTATGTTATTAACAATGCAAATCATGTAAAAACATGGCGTTACTCAGGTTAACTTTGATTATTCATAGCCTTTTAATTTTATATTGATAGGGCCTTCTGGGCATGAGGCTTGAAGCCAGTCAGAGTTTGTTTCCACTGGAGAACTTTATAGAACCAGCAGGTTTTTTTATAAATGTCACATTCCTGGCTGTCCAGCGAGCTTTCCTACTTTTATAATCGACATAAACGGAACGTGCTTGGGTTTCTTTCTGGTTTTATCTATCACCTTGTGTAATGTCCTTTATGGTCAGTCAGCCAGAAGGTGTGGGGTTGAAACTGAGAGCTATATTATTAGTTCTGGTGACTCTAGCTGTTTGGGGAAACATGTTGACACGACATCTTATGGAGTTAAACCACAACTGACTTTGTGGAACTAGCGTATTTAAAGAATTATGCTTTATCTCACATTTTGTGTTTTTAGAGCAGTAAGTCAGAACCTAGCTTTAAATACCAATTTTTAAATAAAAACAAAAGCAATTTTCTGTACACAAATTACAATTTATAACAATGTAACTAATTTACAGAACTTGTATCAATGAAAATTGTATCAAGCCTTTGTCTATAAAGTGTCCCTGAAGATTAACCTTTATCAAGAGCCAAGAGTAAGGCTCAACCACTTTAATAACAAAGACTTTTGATAATTTAAATAGTCAAAAACAAACTGTCTTAAAAGTCACAATGCACAAATGCCAATAATAACAGGAAAGAACCATGTTTCAACAACACTTTAAAGGCTTTTTCAAAAAGAGTTAGCTGAATGATACTTCCTAATAAGCACAATCTTAATAGATTTCTTTTTTAAAAAAGTTAAAATTAATCATTTGATTAGCACCCAAGTAATTTCAATCAATCGACATCAAAGACTGTGCCCGAGTCATTATTGATCCCAGCCCAAGCTTAAAGTTTGACTGTGAAACAACGACTTGTGTTTCTGATCTGTTTTTAAAGATTTAGATTTGACCTGCAGTTTTTCTGTAAATAGAATCAGATGACAGTCTGTGTGGAGTTTGCACACTCTCTCCTTGTCTGCATGGTTTTCCTCCAGGTGCTCTGGATTCCTCCCACAATCCAAAACGATGTGCTGGTTAAGTGAATTGGCCATGCTAAATTGCCCATAGTGTAGGTTATTAGTCAGGGGTAAATATAGGGTAGGGAAATGGGTCATTGTGGATTTGTTGGACCGAAAGGCCTGTTTCCACACTGTAAGATTCTAATTCTAAAGTGTATAGCATGGAAACAGACCATTCGGTCCAACTCATCCATTCCGACATGTTATCCTAAATTAATCTAGTCCCATTTGCCAGCATTTGCCCCATATCCCTCTAAATCCTTTCCATTCATATACAAGCCTCCACCAGTTCCTCTGGCAACTCATTCAAACTTGCACCACCCTCTGCATGCAAATGTTGCCCTTGGGTCTCTATAAATATTTCCTCTGTCACCCTAAACCTATGCCCTCTAGTTCTGGACTCCCCCACGCCAGAGAAAAGACCTTGTGTATTTACCCTATCCATGTCCCTCATGGTTTTATAAACCTCTGAGGTCACCCCTCAGCCTCCGATGCTCCATGGAAAACAGCCCCAGCCTATTCAGCCTCTTCCTATAGCGCAAATGCTCGAACCCTGGCAACATCCTTGTAAATCTTTTTTTGAACCCTTTCAAGTGTCACAACTTCCTTCCTATAGAAGGGAGACCAGAATTGCACACAATATTCCAAAAGTAGCCCAACCAATGTCCTTTACAGTTGCAACATGACCTCCCGACTCTGGTTCAGTCATTTCTACCCAGTACACATTGTCCTCGCCTGTTGCAGCAGATAGCTGGTCCATCTCACCTTACAATGATATTGACCTGATATCTTGAGCTATGAAAATTGCCTTGTACCTGTTTCTGGGTATGAGACTGTATCTATGCCTAGCTCCAAGCTGTATTGCAATTATATTGTGCAATTACAGTTGAAAAGGCGTTTTAAAATGCTGAAAACTAGCTTGTGAACAGGCCAAGTGTAGCTTAATTTCTGTGACCAGAATCCAACAGGTAAATTCCAGGAGATGAAATTCATCCAATGGCTGTCAGATTCCACGCTTACCAAGCCCAGTCTTGGTATGCTCTTGAATTCCCTGTATTCATCTGCTGTCGTTTTTAAATATTTCCCCAGTGAATTTTACCCCAACTTTCATTACCTGCTTCCTGTGCTTCCTAAACTTATGATCCATTCATTGAGATAGACTAAAGAATACCACCCAAAACTCCCAAACATAATGAAAACCACCTTCATAGTGCTGTTAAGTCCCACAGCCCTTTGTCATGTGGGTTGACTGAATTGATTGCTGTCAGCATGTTAAGTGCATAGAATTGGCTTAACACTCCAGCTGTGAAAGGGAAACATTGCAAGAATTCGAGCTCAATAATTTTCTAGCAACTTTGTATGGATTGAACCTCCCTTAAAAACTCCTCCTCAAATGCTTTTCTGTATTCTGCTGTGTTTCAGTATATAATAGACCCTCAATTATTTCCATTACTGTATGTGCATTTTCAAAGTGTTGTGTTTAATGGGAAATCAGTGCAAGTTGGGATTGCTTGTCAAATCCAGAACAGCAGTCTGCTGTGTTATTTTGGGAACACCAGCTAAGAATTTCCAATGTTCACATTTTGTTGTATAGAAAATTGAGATGCCACTGCAACCCACTCCAAGCAAATTTGTAGCAGCACTCCATAATATTTTTTCACTGTGATCAGTGTAACTCCTGTCACAAGCTTGATACACAAAATAAATCTGACTACAGGAATGAGAGGCTACTCACACCCTCACAAATTCTCCCATTTGGTTAGATCATGGTTGATCTGTAGCTTGACTCTGCTGCAAATACCTCAATTTTCTTGCTTGCAAATATTCCATCTTTACTGCAGCTTGAAGGCAGGAGAGTGTAAATGCAGCTTGATGAGATTTCAGAAACAAAATTCTGAATTTATAGTGAAAATATAAAACTCTAAACTATGGTTTTGACGTAGGTATCGTTTTTATTTTCTGTGTGCTTTGTTCTTATGAGCTACACTTCTAGACTATTAAGTCTAGACTCCAGTTGTAACGTCACAGGGATATATTGAGATAAATTAAACATTATAAATTTGTTTATTTATTTATATTTTAAATCAGAAATTTTATTTCAGATCTCCTGGGTTTAAGAACCCAAACTACATATAATGACATTTAGAAACATTAAACTTCCTGAATACTTAATCTTAAACATTTGAACAATAAAATTAAATAATTGAGCCACATTATTATGCTTCTTTACATTCTTTATGTAAACTCTTTTTGGCTTTCAAAGTGAGAGTCAGGACCCAAGGAGGTCACTAGCTGGAAATTTGGAATTGTGGATTCTGAGGTGTTAGTGGCCAAATTTCCTCCCTCTGCTTCTCCTCATTAGGTTTTCTCCCCCACACCAAGGGGTCATAGTACTTTCAAGCCTCAAAATGAGTTAGCGTGGAAAATATTTGGCAAGAACAAGAATCTTTCTTAGAAAAAGGATGTTGTAAATAACTCAATGTACTGTTACATCCAAGGCAGGAATGCACCATTCCAGTCCCCATTGCATAACATAAAAAAGAAAGCCAGCATTAAAAGAAAAGACCTTTTTTGGTTACCTAGGTGACCAATTAAATATCTTGTCAATAATAAGTTTTAAGCAACAAGAGATGTCAACCAAGTTTCATACTAAGCACAATTATTGATTTATTATCAAATCAAAGTTTAATTGATGAAGATACAATAATTGGTTGACATACACTGTCAATATTATGGAAATATAACTGCATGTCCTCAACATTCCCAAAGCACAAATGCAAACAAACACAATCTCTTCTGGAAAGCATTTATAAAAGCAGATTTATCTACAGAGATTGGCTTTCTGAAAAAATTCCCTTTAACCAACCTGTTATGCTCGAAGGCAAAAGAGTAAAGTGTAGAATGTTCCAGAGTCTGTTGCTGTGCTGTTCTGGCTGATGTGGTCAGGTCAGTAAATATGCATGGTTGGTCCTGAAGAAATACAATTTTGGAGTTTCTTCTACCAATCTTCGGTTTCACACTGAACTCGACAAAAGTGGTTTCGTTTCAGAAATGAGAAAAATCAGCTCGTCAGCTTGATCTTAGGAAGCTTTTCTCCAACTTGGTTTGTTATCATCAGGTTTCCTCCAACACAAGTTTTTCCCAGGTACTACTAGTTCTGATGAAAGGTCACTTGAAACATTGACTCTTGTTTTCCCTCCATAGATTTTCTTGAGCAGTTTCTGGTTTTGTTTCAGATAAAACTAGCGTCTCTCCAAGCCAGCCAATGTTCAAAGCACTTCACATAAAAATCTTTAGCAAAGCAAATAGCTTTTATCAGTCATTGATTTCTAAAAATTCTTGTTTCAAAAATGTCTCCAATGTCCACAGTGAACCTTCAATTACCTCTTAAAGAAACCACACCAGATATTTCCACAACACGTGAAAGCAATCAACTTTTCACAATCTTTCAAAACTTTAGTCCTTTAGGCATGGTGGCTCAGTGGTTAGCACTGCCACCTCACAGTGCCAGGGACCCGGGTTTGATTCCAGCCTCGGGCAACTGTGTGTGGAGTTGCCACGTTCTCCCTGTGTACTCCTTGGTTTGCTCCAGGTGCCCGGTACCCTTCCACAATCCAAGGATGTGCTGGTCAAGTGGATTGGCCATGCTAAATTGCCTCCTACTGTCCAAGGATGTATGGATCAGTAGTGGGAAATGCTGGGTAACTGGGGTGGATGTAGATAGGATGCTCTTTGGAGGGTCACTGTAGACTTGATGGGCCAAATGTCAAGCTTCTACACTGTAGGGATTCTATTCTATGGAACTGACTATAAAATATCCTTGATAAAATGCACAGACTTCAGAACAGGTGCTGTGAGCTCATTTGCCAAGAGCCCATTTTCTGCTATGGTAGTGACACTCTCTCGCATGCACAAATACTTTAATTTTAGAATTTTGGTTTGTGTGTACCTGTGATTAGAATCTTTGTTAATATTTGCTAAACTGCATGTTACAGTCTGGTGACAAAATTCACATGTTACTGATCTATTGGTTGTTCAGAAGAAGTCCAGAATAATTGACCTCATTAAAACTTCTGTTTCCTCTCCAGACAGAACCTTCAGATAAAGTTGTTTTCTCTGGAGTCTGGTGTTGCATCTTCCCCATGTGAGGCCTCGTCTTACTATGAGCCCCCGCCCAGTCCTGGCACAAACATGTTTCTCAGAACGGAGCCAGAAAAGGGTGTGGTAGCCACCACCCAATCACTGGAGGGTATGAAATACTGAGCAGAATTACATTGAACCCTCCTTTAACTATTCAGTATTGTTATGTGTGTTAGAATGTTTCCAAGTGAACTTTGTTGAATGATTATTTTATCCAGTAATTAAGTGCAGTCTTTTTTTGCATAACAGACTGTTTGATCTATGGGGTGTATATCTGTGAGATTGTGGCTGTCTATATAAAGTCAATTACTTGACTTTAATTTTTCTGTCCTTCACGTGTATCACTCATTTTGTCAAATCCTAACCTAATTTCATTTTTAAAAAATTACATTTTTGCCTTCACCTGCCTATATTTTAATAACTGCACATAGGAGAGAATTTTCTAACATCCCTTTAGTTCTTCTAAAGAGAATTCTTAATCTGTACAATCCTGTTACTGATTTTCAAATGAGTAGAAGCAGTTTGCTATTTACCTTCTCAAAGTTTCTCATTTAACTGAAAACCATAACCCTTTAATAATCTTTTGGACAGAGGAAGGTAGAGGGGGGGTTGATGGGAGAAAAACTAATTTCAAGTTTTCATTAGAGGGAAAGTTTCATCTAATGTCTGATTCTGATTAACCTTTCCTATTTTGCATAGCTCTTCACATTTTTTTTTTTAACAATGGATTGTTGAGAACTGTATCCAATACTCCAACTTTGACCTATCCAGTGCCTTGTACAAATTTTCCTGCTAGCTTCAGCATTCTTTTGTGCAATTGATGCAAATTTCCTCTCTTCCTAGAGGCCTGCATCTTATACCCTGGATGGAATTTCCCTAATTATCTTATTGTGACATTTAGTAACATTTAATTCACACCTGTGATGCATGTCTGCTTGATGCTGTTATTAAATCTGAGATTACATTAATTTCATATTGAGGCAGTCAGGAGCTTTCTTCATTTGACCTTGTTACTTTAATAATAGTACATGGATCAACAGATAAGAAACTATGGTCATCGTGTACCTTGGCCTAGAACTTGTTATAATATGTGGGAAAATGTGCAGCACATAACATAAATTGGCATTATCGCATCCTATTAAATAAAACCTATGCTAGCTTTTCCCCTTCATAAAATAAATGTTGGCTTTGCTCGTTGCATGCCAAACACACGATGAGGAGCTTTCTTTTCAATGAAAGTTCCTTCCCATAAAGAATTTACTGATTAAAAAGTTTTATTTATTTTTGATCAAGTTTGATTTCATTTTTAGCACATTGCTATTGTTATTGCTTCTGTGTTTCTTCGAACAATCTGGATAAGTGTCCAAAGTTAAAAATCACACAACACCAGGTTATAGTCCAACAGGTTTAATTGGAAGCACTAGCTTTTGGAGCGCCACTCCTTCATCAGGTGATTGTCAACCACCTGATGAAGGAGCATCGCTCCGAAAGCTCGTGTTTCCAGTTAAACCTGTTGGACTGTAACCTGGTGTTGTGTGATTTTTTTTTTTAATTTTGTCCACCCCCGTCCAATACTGGCATCTCCAAATCATGGATAAGTGTCATTAGCTATAAACTCTAATGGTGGTGTTTTGCTGCTTTGCGTTTAGTGGAGAAATTTGTGGACATCCCATGTATTCTGCAATAATTTATGGTGAGTCATAGTTAACTGTTAGCCCTGATTATGCTAACATATGCTTGACAGTGGAAAAAAATATATTACTTGGCAGATCTATATTTCATATGAGCTTTGTAGAAACTGGATATTAACATGATAGTATCACGGACAAGAGTTGAAGATGGCACCTGACTTGATGTGATGTACCTATTGATACCAGACTGTGCTCATAAATAAACAACAGATATTTAGATATGAATAGATCCATGCACTTCAGTTGGAGTGTAGCCTTGCAAGAGAAAGTGGATATTCTTCTGTTTCTCTATATCCAGAATCAACCTTGTGAGCCTTCTCTGGATTGCCTGAAATGCCATTATATATTTCCTTAGATAAGGAGACCAAAGCTGTTCACGTTATTCTGGTAAGATTTTACATAGACAACAAGGAGATCGAATTAATCAATTTTCACTGTTAGAGAATTTCATTTCATTCAGTCTCCACAGAAATGTAGGCTTTGGATATTGTGTTCAAAATTGAGAGCTCCCCATTTTCTGTGAAGTGTCAGTTATGGCGGAGCCACACATTTATTCACCTGTGTTGTAGCATTGCTTTTGTACTGTATTCCAAGTTGCCATTAGTGTTGACCACTTGTCACTGTTAAGAAAAGTAATGAATGCATTCCCCAGAATTTACAAATTTCTGGGTGAGAGGATGGTGTGGTGATAATGTCATTGGACTGTAATCCTGTTGAATACTGTGGGACATGGGTTTAAATTCCACCATGGCAGCTGGTAGAATTCTAATTCAATTAACAAATCTAGAACATAAAGGGCATCTCCATGGTGACCAGGAGACATTGGAGCCAAAGTAGGCCATTCAGTCCATTGAGTGCTGGATCATTCAATGAGGTCATGGCTGATCTGATCATCCACAGCTCTGCTTTCCTGCCTTATGCCCATGATGTTACTGACTAAAAATATTCAAGACCAAGATTATCTGATTTTTAATGATTCATCCTCTACAGCTGTCTGTCCTGAGAGAAGAAATTCTTCCTCGTTTCTGTCCTAACTGGGTGACCCCTTACTCATCTACTTTATCCATTTTGCCAAGCGCCTTAAGAATCCTGTATGTTTCAATGAGATCATTTCTAGTTATTCTAAACTCCAGTGACCGCAGCCCAACCTATTCAGCCTCTCCTAATTAGAAAATCATTCCATATCCGGGTCATCCTTGTGAATCTTCTCTCGACTACTTCTAATGCCTTAGATAAGGAGACCACAGTTGTTCATGCTATTAACTGCCCTCTAAAATGAATTCGGAAGTCATACAGTTTGAGGGCAATTATGGTGGACAACAAATGTTGGCTGGCAGTGATATCCACATCCTGCGAAAGAATACATGTGCTCTTTAACCTTTTAAAAGCTGGTTCTGTTTTATTCTAAGTGGATAATGCGCACTGGGCCAGGCCAGCAAGGTGTTATTCACATCAGATGGTCTTCAAGCTGCTTCTCACTAATGAAAGGAAGTCCTGAAATACTTTTCACAATTTACTTTTGTTCTTTCACTTGCCTGCCTCCCCTTAACTTTCCCCACTCTGGTAAAGGGTCATCAACTTGCAACACTAACCCTGTTTTTCTCTTCACTAAGCAAATGGTGGTGGGGGGGGGGGTTCCCTTCATTTTCATAATATAGGCATTTTGCTGGAGGGTCTCCAGGCATTAAGTGAGTATTAAGAGGAGACTAAAAGATGGTCACATGGCTTCAGCAAGGTCAATCTGGGGCACTGCCAGAAATGAGAGGAGCAATCTGGTTCCATTATCTAAAACAAAACTGGCCAGTAGCAAACTGTGAATATTATTGGAAATGCTTCTTATTTCCCAAACTTTGTTTTATGTATTTATGTCCAATGACCGCCTACTACGCCGCCTCCTTTCATGAACCTGTGGCCCATGAGACCCCAATTCTTGTTCGGCCTTTCAGTTTATTCGATGATAAAATTACAGTGATCTTTCTGGTGGCAAAGCTTGTTTCTGATGGCAGAGTGAACTCTGTAAATTCTGTCTTCTCAAGAATTCCCTTTCCAGCAGAAAAAAATAACCACTTTCATGCTTTTAAATTTACCTCACGCGTGCTCTGTAAGGGTGACTATATCAATGTCCATGCATTCGAGCTCCCATCTAATATCACAGCTCCTCGCTTCCTCATTGACTGCTCCAGCAGCAGCCTGATGGTCCAAGATCTTCTCTGGGTTATTCTGCATATCTTGCCTGCTGTTGCCTGATTTTGCTAAATATTGGTCTCCAGCCTGATTTGCAGTAATGCCGCTATATATAAGGCTATCTTTTCTAGACCTTCCTCGAGAGGGGTTGGTAGACCCAATTCTGAAGAATGACGTTCAGACACCATTAGAAGCACCAAGCCATCTTTTCATCTCCATGTAACAGTTAACTGGTAACTGCTGTCTTTGTGTTATGCTCTGACTGGGAGTTCCCAGATGGCACAATTCTGTCAAACCCCCACCTCTACTAGCTGAGCACGAAAGGGGCAATGAAATTTACATTCTGTAGAACACTCGGTGTTCCCTTAGACTGAGAGGCTTGTAGCACGGCAAGCCCCTCCGTATCCTGGTGGGGCATTGCCAGCTTGCAGTGAACTGACAAACCTGTACAGTTGAGAACAAAGCCCTGCTGCAACTTTTCATTCATAGCCATCAGCTGATCCACCAATTAATGATTTTGTTGTGCTATGAGGACTTATCAAATGGTGGCCCTTGCTTGCCATATCGCTGGGATTTTGAATAATGTAGAGGCACATTCCTCTACCTCACTCAATTCTCCACATCTCGCTACTGTGCTCCGTGACTATGTGTTCATCAGGAGGGGTCCTGTTTGTTTTGAGGCTGTTCTCCTTGTTGAGAGGTTGTCAATGCAGTTGATGGCTGCAGATTGCCCCAACTGACTTTGGATGCATTTGTAGCCCAAGCAATAGAATCATTGCTTCAGGATCCTGGAAGAAGTAACTCCTCATTATATTAGCCTCATTTGCATTGTATTCTCCTCCTGCTTTGGAATTTCTAACTGGAGCGTTAACCATACCTGTACAGAGGTAGTCTACACCTCACATGACACATCAACTTTCCATCTGAATTTTCAATTGATGCAGGTGTGCTTGTTTACTGAATAATAAAAAGTGTTCTGGGTGTGACTGACACAATGAGCATTTGTTGCCCTACCATATTACAATTCAACTGAGTGGCTAGCTGGAACTTTTCAGAGGGTAGTTTAGAGTCAGTGACATTTCTGTGGGACTGGAGTCACATGTCATAGAGATGTACAACATGGAAACAAACCCTTCGGTCCAACTTGATCATTCCAACCAGATATCCTACATTTAGTCCCATTTGCCAGGAGTTGGTCCCTATCTCTAAATCCTTCCTAATCATGTACCCATCCTGATGCCTTTTAAATGTTGTAATTATACCAACCTCCACCACTTCCTCTTGTTCGCAGCTCATTCCATACAAGCACCACCTTCTGCGTGGAAAAGTTGCTCTTAGGTCCCTTTTTAAATCTTTCCTTCTCACCTTAAACCTATGCCCTCTAAGTTTGGACTCCCCTACCCTGGGAAAAAGACTTTGGTTATTTAGCTGATCCATGCCCCTCATAATTTTGTAAACCTCTATACATTCACTCCTCAACCTCCGACATTCCAGGGAAAACAGCCTCAGCCTGTTCAGCCTCTCCCTACAGCTCAAGCCCTCCAACCCTGGCAACATCCTTGTAAACCTTTTCTGAACCCTTTCAAATTTCACAACATCCTTCCAAGAGCAGGGAGAGCAGATTTGAACGCAGTATTTCAATAGGGCCTAACCAAAGTCCTGTAAAGCTGCAACATGACCTCCCAAGTCTTATAAAGTTACACTTTAAAAAGCCATTAAACTGCTCCTCTACTTGTGAATTTTGCTGTTTGTTAATTTTTCTTAGATGACGCCATTGGCCAGAGATACTTTAAAGCAAACAGCAGAATGGTCAGCTGTGCAGATTCACTGCTGGGTCAGACAACACTGCAGATTTATTTTTCTGTTTGATTCTTTTCCCCATGTGGTCACTGCCTTTGTGTGCCATTGCTTTGATTTTTTTGTTTTCCATCCCCCACCAAGTTCCAAAACAATACGACAACTTCTAAAACCGTAATTACTGTTCTGTGAATTCGAGGAAACCAGGTCCAACTCTGAAAAAGGAGCAGCTCTTAACAGTCACAATTTCTTCCCGTCCTCCATCTTGGATTACCCAGGATCAGGCGAGGAAAGGGGTTGGGAGGGAGAATCTTTCATGGTGACCTCCGCCAGTGCCAGAATTGAATCCGCACTGTTAGCATCACTCTGTATCACAGACCAAACATTAAATTGAATAACTGGATTGATCATTTTGGTAAAGAAACACTGCCTTGGATTTCTTGTAGTGTAGACAGTCTTGCAGCAGGGGGCATGCAAGACTAGGTAGGAACTTCAACAGCCCTGACTCCTGGGTTATTTTCAGTCATTTTAATTTTAAAACTATTTTTTGTAGCCTCCGAGCACTAATGCAAATTGAGGTCAATCTCAATTTTTTAATTTTACTTTTGACCACCTTCTAACATCATGGGAAACTGTGATGTCTGAATTCACAAAGATAATTTTGAAATGAACCCCAGCAAAGGTATTATATCCCATGAAGGAACCTACTCTGTGATTAGACCAGACTTTGACATACACCTATCTTCGTCGATGTCCAGTGTGTCTGATGCAAGGATTATTCCCTGCGGTGACAGCAGGAGGAGTTAAATTTGTGCTTCGGTTAATGGTGGTGGAGGAAGGAGGAGAGTGTGTGCTCCCGGTGGTAGAGGGGGTTTGGGCCCACTGCCTGGTGTAAGTCCCAACAGCTTCAGCAGCAGCTGCATTACGTGATCGGCCCAGCACGTACTCGCAGCACCCACAGTGGGGCAAGATGGCACTGAAAAATGGCAATACGGTTCTGTAGTGTCATCTGTCTATCTGCTTTCTGCTGGTGTTTGTCTCTGTGGACAGGCAGGAGGCTGGAAGAACACAGCAAGCCAGGCAGCATCAGGAGGTGGAGAGGTCAACGTTTCGGGTGTAACCCTTCTTCAAGTGTCAGGGTGGAAGAGCCCACATCCAGGCCTATGGCAAACCACTTGAGGAAGACTTTAATGTTGAATTTTTAACATTTTTCTACTTTATTCCTAAGATTCTGTACCTAGGTACCTAAGATGCCACTGGGAATGGCGACATTGTACACTTTTCACTGTACTCCTGTACTTGAGTACATATGGCGATAAAATCCAGTTCTAATTCCTAAGTTGCAAATTGAGGTTCTAAAGAAGCACATATTAGATGAAACATTCTTTTAAAATTTAGCCTATTTTTCCAATACCTGTTCGGAGATGTTATTACACACCTCTGGAGCAGGTGGAACTTAAACCCAAGCCTCCTGGTCTAGGGGTAGGGAATCTACCACTGTACCACAAGAGGGCACAATGATAACATTTCTGTCCGCCTTTTCAAATCTGATTCAGCTTAATGCAAAATTGTACTGCTTCTGGTTAATTCTGCATTCCTGTGATTGTAGCAAGCCCATAAGTGATGTGATCCTGAATTGGGGAATTGCTGGGTAATAACTTTGGAGGTGGGTGGTGAGCAGGGAAGAAGACATTTAGTTATTTGGCAACTTTTTCAGGCAGAGGGTGGTGCGTGTATGGAATGAGCTGCCAGAGGAAGTGGTGGAGGCTGGTACGATTGCAACATTTAAAAGGCATCTGATGGGTATGTGAATAGGAAGGGCTTAAGGGATATGGGCCAGGTGCTGGCAAGTGTGTCTTGATTAGGTTGGGATACCTGGTCGGCATGGACAAGTTGGACCGAGAGGTCTGTTCCTGTGCTGTACATCTATTTATTTTGATCAATGTCCAAGACTGTCTTTGCTTTTTTTTAATCTCAGTCCAACCCTGCAAGACTGCTCCAGTTAAATCGGGAATAGCTTTGTTCTCAATTTCTCATCGTGTCAATTGTTAGTCTATTCAGGTTCATGTTTTCCTCAGGCCAAAATTTGAACTCAGTTTAACAATTTCCATAATTTGATCAACCAAGTGCCTGCAAGAGTTAAGAATCTGAATTGTCTTTCCTTTCAATTGGCATTTCCCATTCTCCTACCCCAGGCTTCACTTCCTTGGTGTCTCTTCGTACCCTTTGATCTGTTTACAATCCACAATGTTTTGTTTCTGTATAAACTAGTACAGAAAAAAGTTAACCATTTTGAATGCCGCACCTATATTGAGAGAGTTTGGTGGTTGATTGTGGCATGGGGACAAACCGATAACTGAAGTTGAAAAATTATCTAAGGTTTTAAGATTTAAAAAAAAACAAAGACTGTGAATGCTGAAGATCTGAGACCAAAGCAGTTTATTCCCGGCCTCTGTGTGGAGTTTACACTTCCTCCCAGTGTCTGCGTGGGTTTCCTCCGGGTGCTCCAGTTTCCTACCATAATCCAAAGATGTGCAGGTTAGGTGGATTGGACATGCTAAATTGCCCATAGTGCCCAGGGATGTGTGGGTTGGGTGCATTGGCAAGGGGTAAATATAGGGTTGAGGGAAGTGAATCTGGATGGGTTGCTCTTCAGCAGGTCGGTATGGACTTGTTGGGCCGAAGGGCCTGTTTCCACACTGTAGGAATTTTAATTCTAAATAAAGAAGTCCAGTTTATGTTTCATGTCCAGTGACCCTTCTTTTGGTGTTGAAT
The DNA here is from genome assembly GCF_037043375.1 of Chiloscyllium plagiosum. NCBI lineage: Eukaryota > Metazoa > Chordata > Chondrichthyes > Orectolobiformes > Hemiscylliidae > Chiloscyllium > Chiloscyllium plagiosum. The sequence continues at coordinate 28,826,025 of NW_028270166.1, forward strand.
TAATTCCAATGTAACAAGTCAGGCACAGAAGGCCTTCTATATGAAGGCTAGTATTTAAAGAACTGGAAGAGGCTCATTTTCAATATTGTAGAACAAAACTGGTGATAGAATCATGGAAATTGATGACACAAATGGAGAATATTTCACGAATTGTTTGTGCTGGCTTGAAAGAGCTAGGTTAATCCTACCTTCCAGCCTTTGGTCTGGAGCCTATCGGTTATCCTAAGTAGTTTCCAATTATGGTGAGAGTTTCTATATCCGCCATCCTTTCTGGCAGTGGGCTTCAAGCTTATTATTATCTGGGTGAAATAATTCTTTCTGATCCTCACCCTAATCCATCTAATTACATTAAACGCTGTGGCCAGGCTCATTGTGAAGGGCTGCTACCTAGGCCCTTCACAACTTTCTCTCCTCAATTAAATATCTGCTCAACCTCCTCCGTTGCAACAAAAGTCTTCCTAGCTAAAATTCATATTTCCTGGAAATTTCCTTACCGGTCTCATGTAGTCACATCCTTCCTGTAATCTGTTAGCCAGAGCTACACAGTGTATCCTCGCTATGATCTAATTAACATTTTGTGTGATTTAGTATATTCTGCCAGCTGTCACGCACAATGCCTTGACTGATATGCTTCTTTCTAAGTGACAACTCATACTGTTCCTCAAATGTTTTCCAACAATTTGCCCAACACAGAGGGATGGTTTGCTAACCTCTAATTACTTGCTGTATCTCTTTTTTGCCTTTTTTAAAACAAGAGTGTAGAATTAGCACTCATATGCTACCACACCCAAAGCCAGAGAAAATTGGAAAATAGCGAGCAGAGCCTCTGCTACTTCCTGCCTTCTCTTAACAGCCTGAGATAAGTTCTATCTGGGCCGGGAGTCTTTGTGTTAGGGCAAGCATTGCATAAAAACCTGGGACATTTCCAAGTCCCACCCAACATTGGAAAGCCACATTTTAATGGGCCTAGTGATCTTTAGGTGGAAATGCAGCTGAGAGATAATCAGGGTTTTGTGTACTGGTTAATTGCTGGATCTTAGCTGGTCATATCCATGTACTGTGTATGTGTACCTCTTGCTCGCTCTCTCTCTCGCGTGCGCGCTCTCTGTCTCACTCGCGCACCCGCGCGCTCTCTGTCTCACTCGCGCACCCGCGCGCTCTCTGTCTCACTCGCGCACCCGCGCGCTCTCTGTCTCACTCGCGCACCCGCGCGCTCTCTGTCTCACTCGCGCACCCGTGCGCTCTCTCTCTCACTCGCCCGCGCTCTCTCTCTCACTCGCCCGCGTGCTCTCTCTCGCTCGCCCCCGCGCGCTCTCTCTCGCTCGCCCCCGCGCGCTCTCTCTCGCTCGCCCCCGCGCGCTCTCTCTCGCTCGCCCCCGCGCGCTCTCTCTCGCTCGCCCCCGCGCGCTCTCTCTCGCTCGCCCCCGCGCGCTCTCTCTCGCTCGCCCGCCCCCGCGCGCTCTCTCTCGCTCGCCCGCCCGCGCGCGCTCTCTCTCGCTCGCCCGCCCGCGCGCGCTCTCTCTCGCTCGCCCGCCCGCGCGCGCTCTCTCTCGCTCGCCCGCCCGCGCGCGCTCTCTCTCGCTCGCCCGCCCGCGCGCGCTCTCTCTCGCTCGCCCGCCCGCGCGCGCTCTCTCTCGCTCGCCCGCCCGCGCGCGCTCTCTCTCGCTCGCCCGCCCGCGCGCTCTCTCTCGCTCGCCCGCGCGCGCTCTCTCTCGCTCGCCCGCGCGCGCTCTCTCTCGCTCGCCCGCGCGCGCTCTCTCTCGCTCGCCCGCGCGCGCTCTCGCTCGCTCGCCCGCGCGCGCTCTCTCTCGCTCGCCCCCGCGCGCTCTCTCTCGCTCGCCCCCGCGCGCTCTCTCTCGCTCGCCCCCGCGCGCTCTCTCTCGCTCGCCCCCGCGCGCTCTCTCTCGCTCGCCCCCGCGCGCTCCCTCTCGCTCGCCCCCGCGCGCTCTCTCTCGCACGCCCGCGCGCGCTCTCTCTCGCACGCCCGCGCGCGCTCTCTCTCGCTCGCCCGCGCGCGCTCTCTCTCGCTCGCCCGCGCGCGCTCTCTCTCGCTCGCCCGCGCGCGCTCTCTCTCGCTCGCCCGCGCGCGCTCTCTCTCGCTCGCCCCCGCGCGCTCTCTCTCGCTCGCCCCCGCGCGCTCTCTCTCGCCCGCGCGCGCGCGCTCTCTATCGCCCGCGCGCGCGCGCGCGCTTTCTCTCGCCCGCGCGTGCGCTCTCTCTCGCCCGCGCGCACGCGCGCGCTCTCTCTCGCCCGCGCGCGCGCGCTCTCTCTCGCCCGCGCGCGCGCGCTCTCTCTCGCGCGCGCTCGCTCGCCCGCGCCCGCGCGCTCTCGCTCGCCCGCGCGCGCGCGCTCTCTCTCACTCGCCCGCGCCCGCGCGCTCTGTCTCTCGCTCGCGCGCTCTGTCTCTCGCTCGCGCGCGCCCCCTCTCTCTCCCCCGCCCGCGCGCGCCCCCTCTCTCTCCCCCGCCCGCGCGCCCACGGTCTCTCCCCCGCCCGCGCGCGCCCTGTCTCTCCCCCGCCCGCGCGCGCGGCCTCCTCTCTCTCTCGCTCGCGCGCGCTGTCTCACTCTCGCGCGCGCTGTCTCACTCTCGCGCGCGCTCTGTCTCACTCTGGCGCGCGCTCTGTCTCACTCTGGCGCGCGCTCTGTCTCACTCTGGCGCGCGCTCTGTCTCACTCTGGCGCGCGCTCTGTCTCACTCTGGCGCGCGCGCTGTCTCTCACTCTCGCGCGCTCTGTCTCTCACTCTCGCGCGCTCTGTCTCTCACTCTCGCGCGCTCTGTCTCTCACTCTCGCGCGCTCTGTCTCTCACTCTCGCGCGCTCTGTCTCTCACTCTCGCGCGCTCTGTCTCTCGCTCTCGCGCGCTCTGTCTCTCGCTCGCGCGCGCTCTGTCACTCGCTCGCGCGCGCTCTGTCTCTCGCTCGCGCGCGCTCTGTCTCTCGCTCGCGCGCGCTCTGTCTCTCGCTCGCGCGCGCTCTGTCTCTCGCTCGCGCGCGCTCTGTCTCTCGCTCGCGCGCTCTGTCTCTCGCTCGCGCGCTCTGTCTCTCGCTCGCGCGCGCGTTCTCACGCCCGCGCGCGCCCCCTCTCTCTCCCCCGCCCGCGCGCGCCCCCTCTCTCTCCCCCGCCCGCGCGCGCCCTGTCTCTCCCCCGCCCGCGCGCGCGGCCTCCTCTCTCTCTCGCTCGCGCGCGCTGTCTCACTCTCGCGCGCGCTGTCTCACTCTCGCGCGCGCTGTCTCACTCTCGCGCGCGCTCTGTCTCACTCTGGCGCGCGCTCTGTCTCACTCTGGCGCACGCCCTGTCTCACTCTGGCGCGCGCTCTGTCTCACTCTGGCGCGCGCGCTGTCTCTCACTCTCGCGCGCGCTGTCTCTCACTCTCGCGCGCGCTGTCTCTCACTCTCGCGCGCTCTGTCTCTCACTCTCGCGCGCTCTGTCTCTCACTCTCGCGCGCTCTGTCTCTCACTCTCGCGCGCTCTGTCTCTCACTCGCGCGCGCTCTGTCTCACACTCGCGCGCGCTCTGTCACTCGCTCGCGCGCGCTCTGTCACTCGCTCGCGCGCGCTCTGTCACTCGCTCGCGCGCGCTCTGTCACTCGCTCGCGCGCGCTCTGTCACTCGCTCGCGCGCGCTCTGTCACTCGCTCGCGCGCGCTCTGTCACTCGCTCGCGCGCGCTGTCACTCGCTCGCGCGCGCTGTCACTCGCTCGCGCGCGCTGTCACTCGCTCGCGCGCGCCCCCTCTCTCGCTCGCGCGCGCCCCCCTCTCTCGCTCGCGCGCGCCCCCTCTCTCGCTCGCGCGCGCCCCCTCTCTCGCTCGCGCGCGCCCCCTCTCTCGCTCGCGCGCGCCCCCTCTCTCGCTCGCGCGCGCCCCCTCTCTCGCTCGCGCGTGCCCCCTCTCTCGCTCGCGCGCGCCCCCTCTCTCGCTCGCGCGCGCCCCCTCTCTCGCTCGCGCGCGCCCCCTCTCTCGCTCGCGCGCGCCCCCCTCTCTCGCTCGCGCGCGCCCCCTCTCTCGCTCGCGCGCGCCCCCCTCTCTCGCTCGCGCGCCGCCCCCTCTCTCTCTCTCTCGCCCGCGCGCGCCCCCTCTCTCTCTCTCTCGCCCGCGCGCGCCCCCTCTCTCTCTCTCTCGCCCGCGCGCGCCCCCTCTCTCTCTCTCTCGCCCGCGCGCGCCCCCTCTCTCTCTCTCTCGCCCGCGCGCGCCCCCTCTCTCTCTCTCTCTCGCCCGCGCGCGCCCCCTCTCTCACTCTCTCGCCCGCGCGCGCCCCCCTCTCTCTCTCTCTCGCCCGCGCGCCCCTCTCTCTCTCTCTCGCCCGCGCCCTCTCTCTCTCTCTCTCGCCCGCGCCCTCTCTCTCTCTCTCTCGCCCGCGCCCTCTCTCTCTCTCGCCCGCGCCCTCTCTCTCTCTCGCCCGCCCTCTCTCTCGCCCGCGCCCTCTCTCTCTCTCGCCCGCGCCCTCTCTCTCTCTCGCCCGCGCCCTCTCTCTCTCTCGCCGCGCGCCCTCTCTCTCTCTCGCCCGCGCCCTCTCTCTCTCTCTCTCGCCCGCGCGCGCCCCCTCTCTCTCTCTCTCGCCCGCGCGCCCCCTCTCTCTCTCTCTCGCCCGCGCGCCCCCTCTCTCTCTCTCTCGCCCGCGCGCCCCCTCTCTCTCTCTCTCGCCCGCGCGCGCCCCCCCTCTCTCTCTCTCGCCCGCGCGCGCACCCCTCTCTCTCTCTCGCCCGCGCGCGCCCCCTCTCTCTCTCTCTCCGCCCGCGCGCGCCCCCTCTCTCTCTCTCTCGCCCGCGCCCTCTCTCTCTCTCTCGCGCCGCGCCCTCTCTCTCTCTCTCTCGCCCGCGCCCTCTCTCTCTCTCTCTCGCCCGCCGCCCTCTCTCTCTCTCTCTCGCCCGCGCCCTCTCTCTCTCTCTCTCGCCCGCGCCCTCTCTCTCTCTCTCTCTCGCCCGCGCCCTCTCTCTCTCTCTCTCGCCCGCGCCCTCTCTCTCTCTCTCTCGCCCGCGCCCTCTCTCTCTCTCTCTCTCGACCGCGCCCTCTCTCTCTCTCTCGACCGCGCCCTCTCTCTCTCTCTCGCCCGCGCCCTCTCTCTCTCTCTCCGCCCGCGCCCTCTCTCTCTCTCTCGCCCGCGCCCTCTCTCTCTCTCGCCCGCGCCCTCTCTCTCTCTCGCCCGCGCCCTCTCTCTCGCCCGCGCCCTCTCTCTCGCCCGCGCCCTCTCTCTCTCTCGCCCGCGCCCTCTCTCTCTCTCGCCCGCGCCCTCTCTCTCTCTCTCGCCCGCGCCCTCTCTCTCTCTCGCCCGCGCCCTCTCTCTCTCTCGCCCGCGCCCCCTCTCTCTCTCTCTCGCCCGCGCGCGCCCCCTCTCTCTCTCTCGCCCGCGCGCGCCCCCTCTCTCTCTCTCTCGCCCGCGCGCGCCCCCTCTCTCTCTCTCTCTCGCCCGCGCGTGCCCCCTCTCTCTCTCTCTCGCCCGCGCCCTCTCTCTCTCTCTCGCCCGCGCCCTCTCTCTCTCTCTCGCCCGCGCCCTCTCTCTCTCTCTCTCTCGCCCGCGCCCTCTCTCTCTCTCGCCCGCGCCCTCTCTCTCTCTCTCTCTCGCCCGCGCCCTCTCTCTCTCTCGCCCGCGCCCTCTCTCTCTCTCGCCCGCGCCCTCTCTCTCTCTCGCCCGCGCCCTCTCTCTCTCTCGCCCGCGCCCTCTCTCTCTCTCGCCCGCGCCCTCTCTCTCTCTCGCCCGCGCCCTCTCTCTCTCTCGCCCGCGCCCTCTCTCTCTCTCGCCCGCGCCCTCTCTCTCTCTCTCTCTCTCTCGCCCGCGCGCCCCCTCTCTCTCTCTCTCGCCCGCGCGCGCCCCCTCTCTCTCTCTCGCCCGCGCGCGCCCCCCTCTCTCTCTCTCTCGCCCGCAGCGCGCCCCCTCTCTCTCTCTCTCGCCCGCGCCCTCTCTCTCTCTCTCGCCCGCGCCCTCTCTCTCTCTCTCTCGCCCGCGCCCTCTCTCTCTCTCTCTCGCCCCGCGCCCTCTCTCTCTCTCTCGCCCGCGCCCTCTCTCTCTCTCTCTCGCCCGCGCCCTCTCTCTCTCTCTCTCTCGCCCGCGCCCTCTCTCTCTCTCTCTCTCGCCCGCGCCCTCTCTCTCTCTCTCTCTCGCCCGCGCCCTCTCTCTCTCTCTCTCTCGCCCGCGCCCTCTCTCTCTCTCTCTCGCCCGCGCCCTCTCTCTCTCTCTCGACCGCGCCCTCTCTCTCTCTCTCGACCGCGCCCTCTCTCTCTCTCTCGCCCGCGCCCTCTCTCTCTCTCTCGCCCGCGCCCTCTCTCTCTCTCGCCCGCGCCCTCTCTCTCTCTCGCCCGCGCCCTCTCTCTCTCTCGCCCGCGCCCTCTCTCTCGCCCGCGCCCTCTCTCTCTCTCGCCCGCGCCCTCTCTCTCTCTCGCCCGCGCCCTCTCTCTCTCTCTCGCCCGCGCCCTCTCTCTCTCTCGCCCGCGCCCTCTCTCTCTCTCTCTCTCGCCCGCGCCCTCTCTCTCTCTCGCCCGCGCCCTCTCTCTCTCTCTCTCGCCCGCGCCCTCTCTCTCTCTCTCTCGCCCGCGCCCTCTCTCTCTCTCTCTCGCCCGCGCCCTCTCTCTCTCTCGCCCGCGCCCCCTCTCTCTCTCTCTCGCCCCGCGCGCGCCCCCTCTCTCTCTCTCGCCCGCGCGCGCCCCCTCTCTCTCTCTCGCCCGCGCGCGCCCCCTCTCTCTCTCTCTCGCCCGCGCGCGCCCCCTCCTCTCTCTCTCTCGCCCGCGCGCCCCCTCTCTCTCTCTCTCGCCCGCGCGCCCCCTCTCTCTCTCTCTCGCCCGCGCGCCCCCTCTCTCTCTCTCTCGCCCGCGCGCGCCCCCTCTCTCTCTCTCGCCCACGCGCGCCCCTCTCTCCCTCTGTCGCCCACGCCCTCTCTCTCTCTCTCTCGCCCGCGCCCTCTCTCTCTCTCGCCCGCGCCCTCTCTCTCTCTCGCCCGCGCCCTCTCTCTCTCTCGCCCGCGCCCTCTCTCTCTCTCGCCCGCGCCCTCTCTCTCTCTCGCCCGCGCCCTCTCTCTCTCTCGCCCGCGCCCTCTCTCTCTCTCGCCCGCGCGCCCTCTCTCTCTCTCGCCCGCGCCCTCTCTCTCTCTCGCCCGCGCCCTCTCTCTCTCTCGCCCGCGCCCTCTCTCTCTCTCGCCCGCGCCCTCTCTCTCTCTCGCCCGCGCCCTCTCTCTCTTTCGCCCGCGCCCTCTCTCTCTCGCCCGCGCCCTCTCTCTCTCTCGCCCGCGCCCTCTCTCTCTCTCTCTCGCCCGCGCCCTCTCTCTCTCTCTCTCGCCCGCGCCCTCTCTCTCTCTCTCTCGCCCGCGCCCTCTCTCTCTCTCTCTCGCCCGCGCCCTCTCTCTCTCTCTCTCGCCCGCGCCCTCTCTCTCTCTCTCTCTCGCCCGCGCCCTCTCTCTCTCTCTCTCGCCCGCGCCCCTCTCTCTCTCTCTCTCGCCCGCGCCCTCTCTCTCTCTCTCTCGCCCGCGCCCTCTCTCTCTCTCTCTCGCCCGCGCCCCTCTCTCTCTCTCGCCCGCGCCCCCTCTCTCTCTCTCTCGCCCGCGCGCGCCCCCTCTCTCTCTCTCGCCCGCGCGCGCCCCCCTCTCTCTCTCTCGCCCGCGCGCGCCCCCTCTCTCTCTCTCTCGCCCCGCGCGCGCCCCCTCTCTCTCTCTCTCGCCCGCGCGCCCCCTCTCTCTCTCTCTCGCCCGCGCGCCCCCTCTCTCTCTCTCTCGCCCGCGCGCGCCCCCTCTCTCTCTCTCTCGCCCACGCGCGCCCCTCTCTCCCTCTGTCGCCCACGCCCTCTCTCTCTCTCTCTCTCCCGCGCCCTCTCTCTCTCTCGCCCGCGCCCTCTCTCTCTCTCGCCCGCGCCCTCTCTCTCTCGCACGCGCCCTCTCTCTCTCGCACGCGCCCTCTCTCTCTCTCTCTCGCACGCGCCCTCTCTCTCTCTCTCGCCCGCGCCCTCTCTCTCTCTCTCTCGCCCGCGCCCTCTCTCTCTCTCTCTCGCCCGCGCCCTCTCTCTCTCTCTCTCGCCCGCGCCCTCTCTCTCTCTCTCTCGCCCGCGCCCTCTCTCTCTCTCTCTCGCCCGCGCCCTCTCTCTCTCTCGCCGCGCGCCCCCTCTCTCTCTCTCTCGCCCGCGCGCGCCCCCTCTCTCTCTCTCTCGCCCGCGCGCCCCCTCTCTCTCTCTCTCGCCCGCGCGCCCCCTCTCTCTCTCTCGCCCGCGCGCCCCCTCTCTCTCTCTCTCGCCCGCGCGCGCCCCCTCTCTCTCTCTCGCCCACGCCGCGCCCCCTCTCTCCCTCTGTCGCCCACGCCCTCTCTCTCTCTCTCTCTCTCCCGCGCCCTCTCTCTCTCTCGCCCGCGCGCGCCCCCTCTCTCTCTCTCGCCCGCGCGCGCCCCCTCTCTCTCTCGCCCCCGCGCGCCCCCTCTCTCCCTCTGTCGCCCACGCCCTCTCTCTCTCTCTCTCTCTCTCTCTCTCGCCCGCGCCCTCTCTCTCTCTCTCGCCCGCGCCCTCTCTCTCTCTCTCGCCCGCGCCCTCTCTCTCTCTCTCGCCCGCGCCCTCTCTCTCTCTCTCGCCCGCGCCCTCTCTCTCTCTCTCTCGCCCGCGCCCTCTCTCTCTCTCTCTCGCCCGCGCCCTCTCTCTCTCTCTCGCCCGCGCCCTCTCTCTCTCTCGCCCGCGCCCTCTCTCTCTCTCTCGCCCGCGCCCTCTCTCTCTCTCTCTCTCGCCCGCGCCCTCTCTCTCTCTCTCTCTCTCGCCCGCGCCCTCTCTCTCTCTCTCTCTCGCCCGCGCCCTCTCTCTCTCTCTCGCCCGCGCGCGCCCCCTCTCTCTCTCTCTCCCCCGCGCGCGCCCCCTCTCTCTCTCTCTCGCCCGCGTCCTCTCTCTCTCTCTCGCCCGCGTCCTCTCTCTCTCTCGCGCGCGCCCCCTCTCTCTCTCTCTTGCCCGCGCGCGCCCCCTCTCTCTCTCGCCCGCGCGCGCCCCCTCTCTCTCTCTCGCCCGCGCGCGCCCCCTGTCTCCCTCTCTGTCGCCCGCGCGCGCCCCCGTCTCCCTCTCTCTCTCTGTCGCCCACGCCCTCTTTCTCTCTCTCTCTCCCTCTCTCTCTCGCCCGCGCTCGCCCTCTCTCTCTCGCCCGCGCCCTCTCTCTCTCTCGCCCGCGCCCTCTCTCTCTCTCTCGCCCGCGCCCTCTCTCTCTCTCGCCCGCGCCCTCTCTCTCTCGGCCCGCGCCCTCTCTCTCTCTCGCCCGCGCCCTCTCTCTCTCTCGCCCCGCGCCCTCTCTCTCTCTCGCCCGCGCCCTCTCTCTCTCTCGCCCGCGCCCCTCTCTCTCTCTCGCCCGCGCCTCTCTCTCTCTCTCGCCCGCGCCCTCTCTCTCTCTCGCCCGCGCCCTCTCTCTCTCTCGCCCGCCGCGCCCTCTCTCTCTCTCGCCCGCGCCCTCTCTCTCTCTCGCCCGCGCCCTCTCTCTCTCTCGCCCGCGCCCTCTCTCTCTCTCGCCCGCGCCCTCTCTCTCTCTCGCCCGCGCCCCTCTCTCTCTCTCGCCCGCGCCCTCTCTCTCTCTCGCCCGCGCCCTCTCTCTCTCTCGCCCGCGCCCTCTCTCTCTCTCGCCCGCGCCCTCTCTCTCTCTCTCGCCCGCGCCCCTCTCTCTCTCTCGCCCGCGCCCTCTCTCTCTCTCGCCCGCGCCCTCTCTCTCTCTCGCCCGCGCCCTCTCTCTCTCTCGCCCGCGCCCTCTCTCTCTCTCGCCCGCGCCCTCTCTCTCTCTCGCCCGCGCCCTCTCTCTCTCTCGCCCGCGCCCTCTCTCTCTCTCGCCCGCGCCCTCTCTCTCTCTCGCCCGCGCCTCTCTCTCTCTCGCTCTCTCTCTCTCGCCCGCGCCCTCTCTCTCTCTCGCCCGCGCCCTCTCTCTCTCTCGCCGCGCGCGCCCCTCTCTCTCTCCTCGCCCGCGCCCTCCTCTCTCTCTCTCTCTCGCCCGCGCCCTCTCTCTCTCTCTCTCTCGCCGCGCCCTCCTCTCTCTCTCTCTCTCGCCCGCGCTCTCTCTCTCTCTCGCCCGCGCGCGCCCCTCTCTCTCTCGCCCCGCGCGCGCCCCCTCTCTCTCTCTCGCTCGCCGCGCGCCCCCTCTCTCTCTCTCTCGCCGCGCTCCCCTCTCTCTCTCTCTCGCCCGCGCCCCTCTCTCTCTCTCTCTCTCGCCCGCGCCCTCTCTCTCTCTCGCCCGCGCGCCCCCTCTCTCTCTCTCGCCCGCGCGCGCCCCCTCTCCTCTCTCTCGCCCGCGCGCGCCTCTCTCTCTCTCCGCGCTCTCTCTCTCTCGCCCCGCGCCCTCTCTCTCTCTCGCCCGCGCCCTCTCTCTCTCTCGCCCGCGCCCTCTCTCTCTCTCGCCCGCGCCCTCTCTCTCTCTCGCCCGCGCCGCCCTCCTCTCTCTCTCGCCCGCGCCCCTCTCTCTCTCTCGCCCGCGCCTCTCTCTCTCTCTCGGCTCTCCTCGCCCGCGCCTCTCTCTCTCTCGCCCGCGCCCTCTCTCTCTCTCGCCCGGCGCCCTCTCTCTCTCTCGCCCCGCGCCCTCTCTCTCTCTCGCCCGCGCGCCCTCTCTCTCTCTCGCCCGCGCGCCCCTCTCTCTCTCTCGCCCGCGCCCCTCTCTCTCTCTCGCCCGCGCCCCCTCTCTCTCTCTCGCCCGCGCGCCCCTCTCTCTCTCTCTCGCCCCTCGCCTCTCTCTCGCCGCGCCCTCTCTCTCTCTCGCCCGCGCGCCGCCCCTCTCTCTCTCTCGCCCGCGCGCCCCCTCTCTCTCTCTCTCGCCCTCGCGCGCCCCCTCTCTCTCTCTCTCGCCGCGCCCTCTCTCTCTCTCGCCCGCGCCCTCTCTCTCTCTCTCGCCCGCGCCCTCTCTCTCTCCTCGCCCGCGCCCCTCTCTCTCTCTCTCGCCCGCGCCCCTCTCTCTCTCTCGCCCGCGCCCTCTCTCTCTCTCTCGCGCCTCTCTCTCGCGCGCCCCTCTCTCTCTCTCGCCCGCGCCCTCTCTCTCTCTCGCCGGCCTCTCTCTCTCGCCGGCCCCTCTCTCTCTCTCGCCCGCGCCCTCTCTCTCTCTCGCCCGCGCCCTCTCTCTCTCTCGCCCGCGCCCTCTCTCTCTCTCGCCCGCGCCCTCTCTCTCTCTCGCCCGCGCCCTCTCTCTCTCTCGCCCGCGCCCTCTCTCTCTCTCGCCCGCGCCCCTCTCTCTCTCTCGCCCGCGCCCTCTCTCTCTCTCGCCCCGCGCCCTCTCTCTCTCTCGCCCGCGCCCTCTCTCTCTCTCGCCCGCGCCCTCTCTCTCTCTCGCCCGCGCCCTCTCTCTCTCTCGCCCGCGCCCTCTCTCTCTCTCGCCCGCGCCCCTCTCTCTCTCTCGCCCGCGCCCTCTCTCTCTCTCGCCCGCGCCCCTCTCTCTCTCTCTCGCCCGCGCCCTCTCCTCTCTCTCGCCCGCGCCCCTCTCTCTCTCTCGCCCGCGCCCTCTCTCTCTCTCGCCCGCGCCCTCTCTCTCTCTCGCCCGCGCCCCTCTCTCTCTCTCGCCCGCGCCCTCTCTCTCTCTCGCCCGCGCCCTCTCTCTCTCTCTCGCCCGCGCCCTCTCTCTCTCTCGCCCGCGCCCTCTCTCTCTCTCGCCCGCGCCCTCTCTCTCTCTCGCCCGCGCCCTCTCTCTCTCTCGCCCGCGCCCTCTCTCTCTCTCGCCCGCGCCCTCTCTCTCTCTCGCCCGCGCCCTCTCTCTCTCTCTCGCCCGCGCCCTCTCTCTCTCTCGCCCGCGCCCTCTCTCTCTCTCGCCCGCGCCCTCTCTCTCTCTCGCCCGCGCCCTCTCTCTCTCTCGCCCGCGCCCTCTCTCTCTCTCGCCGCGCCCTCTCTCTCTCTCGCCCGCGCCCTCTCTCTCTCTCGCCCGCGCCCTCTCTCTCTCTCTCGCCCGCGCCCTCTCTCTCTCTCTCTCGCCCGCGCCCTCTCTCTCTCTCGCCCGCGCCCTCTCTCTCTCGCCCGCGCCCCTCTCTCTCTCTCGCCCGCGCCCTCTCTCTCTCTCGCCCGCGCCCTCTCTCCTCTCTCGCCCGCGCCCTCTCTCTCTCTCGCCCGCGCCCTCTCTCTCTCTCTCGCCCGCGCCCTCTCTCTCTCTCGCCCGCGCCCTCTCTCTCTCTCTCGCCCCGCGCCCTCTCCTCTCTCTCGCCCGCGCCCTCTCTCTCTCTCGCCCGCGCCCTCTCTCTCTCTCGCCCGCGCCCTCTCTCTCTCTCTCCTCGCCCGCGCCCTCTCTCTCTCTCTCGCCCGCGCCCTCTCTCTCTCTCGCCCGCGCCCCTCTCTCTCTCCCTCGCCCTCTCTCTCTCTCGCCCGCCCGCCCTCTCTCTCTCTCGCCCGCGCCCTCTCTCTCTCTCTCTCGCCCGCGCCCCTCTCTCTCTCTCGCCCGCGCCCTCTCTCTCTCTCTCGCCCGCGCCCCTCTCTCTCTCTCGCCCGCCCGCGCCCTCTCTCTCTCTCTCGCCCGCGGCCCCTCTCTCTCTCTCTCCTCGCCCGCGCCCTCTCTCTCTCTCGCCGCGCCCTCTCTCTCTCTCGCGCGCGCCTCTCTCTCTCTCGCCGCGCGCCCTCTCTCTCTCTCTCGCCCGCGCCCTCTCTCTCTCTCGCTCGCGCGCGCCCCTGTCTCTCTCTCTCTCTCCGCGCCGCGCCCTCTCTCTCTCTCTCGGCCTCGCCGCCCCTCTCTCCTCTCTCGCCCGCGCCCTCTCTCTCTCTCGCCCGCGCGCCCTCTCTCGCTCTCTCTCGCCCGCGCCCTCTCTCTCTCTCGCCCGCAGCCCTCTCTCTCTCTCTCTCGCCCGCGCCCTCTCTCTCTCTCTCTCGCCCGCTGCCCTCTCTCTCTCTCTCGCGCCCGCGCCCTCTCTCTCTCTCTCTCGCCCGCGCCCTCTCTCTCTCTCTCTCGTCGCCCGCGCTCTCTCTCCGCCCTCTCTCTCTCTCGCCCGCGCCCCTCTCTCTCTCGCCCGCGCGCGCCCCTCTCTCTCTCTCGCGCCGCGCGCCCTCTCTCTCTCTCTGGC